>NC_133001.1:17424242-18024242 GCF_048564905.1 Vicugna pacos
AGAAGTGAACAAGACTTGCAAAGTACAGTTATCGCTCCACTTCCTTTCACGTTGCGAATTCTTACATTTGGAGAAACTGATCATGAAGTCCATTTAAGGTAGGTGGTTAAGGACTTCATTTATATTTCCTTCTGATATTTACTGAGTGACTACCAAGTGCCAGGTATTGAGGACGATGGCCACAACTATAAAATAGTACCTTGCATCCAAAGACGTGTTGTCTCATTAGAAAACCATGCATGAAGAAGTTACACAGCAGTGGATGGCAACGTAGGAGTCACGCCCCACAGGTGTTCTAAGGATACACAGGAGGGAGCGGCCTAACTCTGAGGTTGAGAAGATAGTCATTTTTAGCTGTTGACTGTCAGATTAGGTCCTTAAAGTAGTTCTGAAAGTCTTCTTTATGGTCTTCCAGTTGACTAAAGGTTAGGAAGTAGTGTTAATGAGCCTGTAATGAGAAATTGTAATAAAAATCCCAGCAACAATACCAGATGCCATTTATTAAACTCTTATTCTATGCTAGACATTGTGTGCTGAGTAATTTCCATATACCATCCAACTGAATCCTCATTGCGACCTTTTATTATTCCATTTTACAGATGAGAACATTAAGATTGAGAATGAGTTGACCTGCCTAAATGGTAAGTGGCAGAGGTGAGATTCACACCAGATCTGTGATTCCCAGAGCCACGACCTGAATGATCAGGGTCTTGCGTAGCCCAGGTGGTTGTAGCTGGGAGGGGATCTGGCCTCCACAGCCCTGCGGCTATTTAGCAGCGTGTGTCAGAATTAATGTGGTGTGAGAGCATAGAGATACTGAAACAAATCCATCTTCCACCCTGGGACAAGACCATCACCTTAGCTCTTCTGAGTGGTGGGTTTAAGAAAAAGCTGAAGGATTAGTAAATGACTACAGTATGTGGCAGACTGAACTTGATTTAGAGAGAAATGGGGCCACCAAAGGGTACAAAAATGAGAACCTAAGGCCAGAATGTTTGTCAGTGGACCTGCAGCTTGTTTGGGGAAACAAAGAAGTTGGGAACTTCTTTACACAAAGTTACTAAGAGGCCATGGGGATCTGGGGCTCAGCAGTCACCACGGTTTCTACCAACTTTCTGGGAAAATAAGTGCTAACCAGCGAGCTGCCAGCCAATTGTTTAATTTCCCCTTAGGCTAACTGGACTCTGATCACAAACACCCCAAACTTCTGACAGGGATGCCTGTGAGCTCAGTGTTGGGGTGAGCCACACCCGGCAATGACCATGTCTATCTTGATGGTGTGGGTGAGGAAGATCAGGAGCAAGTGACACCTCCTCATTGACTTGAAGCAGGTATTACCTTCAATTGCTACCACTACTGTTTCTCAGGGTGTGTGGGACTGTCAGAGTCCCTCAAAGAAAGTTGCTGGCACCTTCAGCTCCTGGAAAAACCAGGTCATGGTTGGGTGGGCTCTTGAAACCAACTTCTTGACAAAATGTGTTTCCTAGTGTTCAACAAGCACTCCAAACATTCAGTATGGTAATAAATATCAATTTAATCCAAAGACTAAAAAGATCTGATCAAAGGCTTAATGGATGCGTACAACTGGGTGGATGACTTCAAGTAATAGACCAAGCGTGAGCTGTGTGACTTTGAGTGAATTACTTAACCTCTCTGAGCCTCAGTTTTCTCTTTTCAGAAATGAAGATAATAATATTACCTGCCTGACAGCACTGCTGAGGGCATTAAATAAGACAATTCATGTAAAGAACTTAGCACTATCAGCTTTGGGAAGTTCCTTTGAAAACAAGGCTCCTTTTGATTTTCTAATAAGAAAATCCACAGAGTCCAGAAGTTGTAATTCCATGGTCAGTTCTTGGTTTTATTCCTGAATGTGTTTTTGGGAGCAGGGACATGGTTCACATAAAGACATCACATGGTATTATGGAAAACTGTCCAATTTTTTTTCAAGAAGTTTTTAATATTTTTTGTTAAGCATGATGCTCACTGATGTGGGTCCTTGGCTTCTGTCTCCTGATTGAGACTCCGATGAGTGTCCTCTTGTGGGTCAGCTCAGCCCCACAGCTTGTTTGTTTACCTCCGTAAGTGGGCAGGTACCACAAGAGTCTGCATCTGCAGGGCTACTGGATACCTGCCCATCTACATATCTCTAAAGCCCATAGACACTCCAGCTGCCGGGTGCCCTGGGCATTCATCGTGAGTTATAGGTGTGAGCAGTTCCCAGAAAATCAAGATGCTGGATCAGGTTAAGACTCCCCTGCCTTCCTCTTGGTTTCCTTATAGGCTCTAGTAAGAAAACAGGCAGTTAATATGCGGAGTTCCTGTGCTTAAAACACTGAGAGTATATATATATTTTTTTCTCTACACTTCAAAAATACATACAAATGTAACAGTCTTCTTTGCTCATAATGAACAAAATGTCCAAAGTAGTGCTTAAAATACATTTTGAACAAACAGAAGCTGCATCTGGAAACGTGGATAGTGGAAAGTACAACTGTTTGTAGGGGTTTAATTTTTTCTTCCTTTTCCTAAGCAAATGCTCTGAAAAGTTCATTTTATATCAGAACAGCTTTTTCTCGAACCTGTTTTAAAGTTAATTATCAAAAGCTTGCATCTTCTATCTCTTGCCTATGGATCCCTGCTGGGTTTGTTGTTTCGCTTTCCTTGGGAAAGAGTCACTCTATAGAAGATCATCTACACGATGTCACAGTCCAGGGACTCTAACCGTCCTAGCTAATCAGCTTAGAACCATCAGTACCTCCTTAATGTGGGATTTGGGACCTTCTGGATGCAGGGCGAGGAGCTGAACTAGTCTGCAAGCACATCACTTTATTTCTTTTGCTTTAAGCAAGAATAATTTGCCTTTTTCCTCTCATCTTTCTCCCTTGTTGTTTTGCCCCTGAAAACTGTGCAGCAAAAGCAACCTCCAGGGTGGACACTAAATCTTCTGATGCAGGCAGAGCAGTGATAACATCTGAACTGAGGGTGCTTTTCCGGGGCATGCTTGACAGATGTAGCAGGGCCTTTTAGGATTTAGTGCTGGAGCGTATCTATTACCCGCGCCGCAGCACAGCGTGGCAGGAGCTGTGTGGCGATCTCCCGTGAATTCTGTCTGACTTATCAGAGCGGCTGAGTAGGTTGCTGGGGGACGCAGAGGCTCTGCACCAGTTGGGAAAAGGCAGACCTTCGGCTGGAAGCTCTTTGAACTCTCTTCTCTGGGCGCGTTTCCCAGGTGGGCTTCTCCCTGCCCTGGAACAGCTCATCCCCTGGCCCCCTTTGCTTTTGGAGATACAATGTCAAATTTGCTTTCACCCCACTGGATTCTGAGTGTACAGTTTCAAGTGACCAAATTTAATTTCCAATATGGCTAATAGGGCCAAAGTGATTGCTTTAATGGAGTGGCAGCCTGCCTGGGTCTTTGACAGGGGAAAATAAATATGATACATGCTAAGATTTCTTCCTTCCTTCCTTCCCTCCCGTCTTCCTGCCATCCTGACTTCCTTCTCGTCTTCTCTTTCTCTCCTCCCTTCTCCCTGGCTGTCACGAGGCCCAGCTTCTCCACAGGCACAGCCGGACAGACTCCGTTCCCAGCTCCTGCCCCACGAGCCTCATTTGGTTCTGCCAGAATGTGCTATTGGACGACTCCTTTCTCCTCTGCTCTAACAATTACCTTGGCATTTTATAAAAATACCAAGATTGATCACAAACACCAAATTGTTTAGATCACAGATTAAAGTTTAATTTTGGAGTTTTGCTGTAGGGTTAGAATCAGCTTCAGAGTCTGTGTCGCACAGGAGGTGCTGTAATTTGTTTTAAGGATAAGGCCTTCGGGCAGCTGTGCATAAAATGAGCATGATTCCTTATTCCCACGGTTGATTTTTGAATGGGAGTGCAATTAGAATTTTTTCACCCAGAAGCACATACAGTCAGAGCAAAGATAATACCTTGAATGCATATCAGCCTAGGAGACCTCTCTTGGAATTTTATTTATTGTTCACCAAAGTCCTAATATAAAGAGATCCATGCTTTCCCTAACACCAATAAACTCACCCTTTAATTTGAAGTCTGGTGTGTTCGTAGAGACTCTTGCAGTGTCCTTGTTATTATCAAGTGAGACTTCCACGGTGAATATTAATGTCACTCATAGATACGTGCAACTGGTTACTTTTCTTCGCAGAAAAGAGCCTATTAGAAGCCAAACTCTGGGAAAGCAGTGGCCTCTCCATATCCACAGTGGCTGCAGAGATTTTCCTGCCATGCTGGGGAACCTCCACTCCCTGCACTGAGCAGCCTCCTCCCTTGTAGAGCTGTATGCAGATGATGTTTTTCTGATTAATGATGCTGATCACATTTGTCTCCACTGGAGGAATGTTGGAATCAATGTCCACAGAATACTCATTTAACCTAGGGAGCAGAGGTGATCTTCTCTTGGTCATTTGGAGGCAGTGGTCACTGAAGATGGGAATCCAACTTCACTGACTGGTCATTGTGGGTGCCTGTGTGTGTGGGCGGCTCCACTGGGCTCTGCATTAGAGGTGGGGGCTTGCACATATCCTACTGAAGAAAATTCCAGCACAAGCAACTGTTTATCTGTCCTCACCCCCATCTATGTAACATGTATCTTTTAAGGTGTATAGTCTATGCCCTTTGAGGAGGGTTCTTTCTGGAAATCTAAGGTGTTGGAATGTCTATATTGATTTAGGGTTTCCAAATTGAAAGGCCATATACATTTTTGGTGGGGAAGAAACTCATTTCAGTGAGGTAAATGGTTTGAGTAAATATGCAACATCTCTGCCCCATTCTTTTGTGGTATTAAAATGTACCATGTAGACTATTTGGTGCCACCTTCTAAAGGAAGTTTGAGACCGTCAACTGAACAGTCACCTTCCTTCTCTCCCGACCCGCCTCACTCCTGTACCCTCCGCACACTTATCAAGCTGAGCTTCATTTGCCATCAGGCAATATTATTGAACACAAATTTTGTTTATGAAATCACAGTACATCTGGGGGTGATATTTATACTGGTCGGGACAAAAGTTACTTTATTAGTAACTAGGTCTAGAGAATACAAATCCACACCAAGTCTCCTTTATTGAACACAAATACACTCAAAGTAAATGGCCACTGAAGGCATTTTTGGCCCTGTTGTATGTGATAGAACGATTTGGATAATTCGTGAAGCAGGCAGCCTATGTATTGAAAGCTGGTTGTTGAGCAGCTGACTTGGTCCACATGTTCCAGTTGGCAGTGCAGTGAAACCAACAGGAAGCGTTGAGGTAGCTCTTGAGCCAGAGAGCATGTGACCTGGGTGACTCTCACACAGGCTGTTAAAGAGATGAACACCCTTTTTTGTGACTGGATCCCTGTTCTCCCATAGATGCTGAAACTGATGGGAAGGTGGGATTCTGTCAGTTGAAGACCCTCATGTCATTCATTACTACCCTCTTCTTGGAAATAAAAACCCTGTGACACTTGGTTCAGTCTTAAAAAGCTACTCCCTCAAGGTCTGACTCCTTCATACAGCATTCCTAATAATCCTCTCATTTTACTTGTACCCTTTCTGACTTCTCCTAGAAGTTAGAAAATATCAAGCTTTGTAGCATCTGATTATTTTAAAAAAATTAGAATTTTCTCTATGCATATATACCTCGTGCAAATTTTTTTCCTTTTTGCAAATTTAAAGTCACATTTCTTTGAGAACTGTTTTTTTTTTATAAGAACATACTTTGGATGTCTTTCTGCATCAATAAATATCCTTCTTCTGCAGTGTCAATCTTATTGGCTCGTAGTGTTCTAGTGTTTGGCTACAACAAACATCACTTAACCAGCCTCCCTAGTGTTGGATATTTGGTAAATTTAATTTCTGTCTTTGGTCCAAGGTTATTATATCACAACTCACTGTCTCTAAATGTTTTTATACTTCCTTAATTATTTTCATAGAATAAGTTTCTAGAAGCGGAGTCAAGGAGTATTCAAAAATTTTAACGCTTTTGAACAATTTCATCAAATTGTCCAATAGGATGATTCTAACCAATTTATACTCCCACCATTTGTTATATATGATAATTTTTTATCTTGACACCTTCCACATAATCATTTTTAAAAATTAGTAATAAGTTTATATGTGAAAATTGTTTCTGTTGTTTTAGCTTGTGTCTTCTTGAATTCTTTTAGTTTTTTCTTAGAAACTATATTTGGTGTCATTCTCTGGTTGTTCTATTTTGCACGGTGATGTTCTTCAATTCCTAGGCTTGGGAACTCTGTTTTCCATTTCTTAAAATAGGAAGCAGAGCACAGAGATGTAGTATGTACTTTGTGAATTCTTACTCAGTTGAATTAATTTGAAATGGAAGAAAAGATTGAAGCCCTATGTCTCTTTCATAGTTATGATAGTTCAGAAATTGGGGAGACATTTGGGAGAAGGATTAAAGGTGAATGAATTCCCATTAGAAATTAGAAAAATCTAAGAAATAAAACAAAACCAAGTTTGAGTGAATGTGGGTCAGTTAAGTCTCTTACATTTTGCTAGTGGTATAACTGCTCTAGAAGATAATTTGGCACTCTCTCCTAAGGTGAACACTTGCTCACGCTATGATCTAGCAAACCCACCTCTAGAAAAACCCTTGCACACGGTCATGAAACTTCGTAGCTGTCCTTCTCAGTCTATCAAAAATATGGAAATTACTTGAATGCCCATCATCAATAAAATGGCTAAATGCACTCCATTATAGAATGGAGTACAATATATATTACAACATAGATAAATCTCACAGAATAGCACCGAATATAAACAGTAAGTTTCAGAAAACCACACATGGTATGATACCATTTTTTCAGTTCTCAAGCTCAAGCACAACAAACTTTAGCTCACACACCTCTGTGGTAAAACCATCCTTTCAAAAAGCGGTAAAAATGAGGCCTGTGATTATGTCTGGAGGAGGACAGGAAGGTAGAGAAAGGAGAGGAGTGATATATGCGAGTGGGTTAATCATAATGTTCTGATTTTTGAATTGGATGGGAATTCACAAGGGTTCCTTACGTCGTGTTTTATAAGTTAATATGTGTTTTTTGTAAATTTGATTGTTTCAGATAGTATATTTAAAAGATAATAAAGGAAAGAAATAATAAAAATGAAAGGGAATGCTAGTAGCAAGAGGGCAGTTTCTTCAGTCTTCTAGAAGAAAAACCTTGTCTTTTTGCTTTGCTACAGTTTCTTAGGGGTTATGGTTGTTTATTTTCTAAATTGCCACCCTTAAAACTCTTTTTAAGTCATTGGTGAAAGTGCTTATTAATAGACAATTGTCTAAAGTAGTTGCTTAGTGTTCCCACCTCCCTTCTGTCCCCCAGTGACTTCTCCTCTGACGAGCGTCGCCTGGTGGATTGGGGTAATGGGCTGGAGTAACTTGGTTGGTCACCGATGCCTTTCTGGCCAGGCTGACACTGTTCACAGTCACCAGGCAGTCCGAATGGGTGACTTTTGGAAGTCACAGTGACGATGTTATTTTCTCGTTGACAGAAACTTCTATATTTGATTCTGTATGTTGCTTTCCTACCCACCTTCAATTCCCATTCTAAATTCAGGGTAAAACTGGGAAGTTCAGATATTTTGCTGCAAGGAGGAGGCAGGCAGCTTGAGTATAATGGGGAAGGTCATTTCAAAAACCGACACTCCTCAGTGTCTTTAGGAGATTTTCCATCCCTGTTTTTGGAAAATTTTCTGTTTTTGTGTATTGGGCTAGAACAACTGGAGGTGATTTTGTCCTCCAGGGGACATTTGACAGTGTCTGGAGACATTTCTGTCGGCAGTGCTGGTGGTTCTACAAACACCTTGTGTCAGGTGGACGCCAGGGATGCTGCTAAACATCCCCAAAGCACAGAGCACCTCCCACAACAAAGAAGAATCTGGCTCAAAATACCAGTAGTGCCGAAGCTGAGAAACCCTGGCTAGGAGTCTGTTTCCTTTTCCACTTGGGGACAGAGGTTTCCACTTTCATCTGAACAATGAAAGTGCTCTCTTTGAAAGTTGATCGATTCAACAGAGCGTAGAGACATCAGACGGCGAGAGAATGGATGCACTGCTCCCTACCACCACACCGGCATGGAGTTGTGGTTCGCTTCCTAAGGCTTTTTGTCATCTACGTGCAGTAGTAACTCAGCTAGATTATCTTCCTCCAACTGAGTGTAAGCAACTTGAGGGCAGGACCTGTGTCTCATGCTGTTTTGTATCTTCCGCAGAATCTCTTATAAAGTAGGCACCCCCCAACATTCTGAAGAATGAATAATGAACTTTTTTACACTTAAAAAGTAAAGTTGAGAACTAGTTGGGAGGGGCTCTGAGGGTTGAGAAGGGCTTGGTAAGGGCTGGGGTAAGAGATATTAACTACTTTACCCAAGACCTCAGTTATTGTGGATTTATAGAATGTTGTTGTCCAAGGGGTCATCTCTCTGAATTCCTTTATTCCTAGAGGAGGAGAGTAAGACTCAGAGAGACTGAATATTTTACACAAGTATGCACAGCAAATTGCTGGTAGATGTGAAAGAGTGACTTCATCCTGGTGCTTCCTGTTCACTTAGCTGCTCAGCAAGTTTTCTTCATAAGGATCTGAATGAGGCCCTGAAATTCAGGGCTCGTGATTTTCAGTGACGATGACGTGTGTGCTTCTGAGTGCCTTTGTGTGTGTGCGCACATGCGAGTGAGCATGTACTAAATGTCCACAAGCACTGGGAGTTTGAGCATAGATGTCCCCTGACCTGTTCCTGACTCCCAGCAGTACCTCTCTCCTGGGGGTACTGCTAGTGCAACCTGTACTGCCCTGACCATAGAATCCACCACATTTTATTGGGATTGTGAGTTTAACATCTGTCTTCCACACCAGCTTTGGGAGGGCAGGGAGTATACTTGTCTTTTTCAATGCTGAACACATAAAAGATGCTCCATAAATGATTTTCCGTGAATACATAAATAAATACTACATCAGGGATGGCCATTTGGGGCTCAGTTCTGGGGAGGATGTTGTTTGGGTGGGTTATATGCTGGTGGTGTAGAGATTACGAGAAAAGGTGGGGTTGTTGAAGACAAATTTTACCTAGGTGGCAAACTTTGGAAGCTCAGCTCCAGGGAGGGCAGGCCTGGGAGGGTGTGGCTGGTGGGACAGACACCTACCCTAGCTGTGCCTTCATGAAACCCGAGACCCCCGGTGATGGAGAGCCTGGCTCAAGAAGTAGCCACATCTCAGTGTGATTTTTTTGTTGTTGTTATGGGGGCCATTGATATGTGTGGGTTTTTTCCTTAGACTGTAATGTCTGAGCAGTCTGCCCACAGCTTGTTATATGGAAGATGAGATAGCTCATTATCCTGAAAATTCTTCAATAGCTGCTCATAATAGGGTCAGTTAAGTACAGAGTGTCTGCTATCATTCAGAATTTTCCTATTCTCATTGAAGTTAAATCCAACATTATTTTCACACACTGTTTTTCTTCATCTCCCACTCTGGGGGGTGGGGGGTGGTGGAAAACACACAGGGCATTAAAATGGATGTCAGTTCAACTTAAGATGAGCGGCTCCTGTCCCTGACTGCCTTGAGGCTTCTGTAACTTCTGATGGACTTGGTTCATTAGGAGACCATTTCAGATGGATTCTTTGGGCTCAGTGTTTATGTAGAATGACCCTCTGCTCTCTGGAGGGCACCAAAAGAGAAGCAGGACACAAGGTGGGGGAGGGCAAGCAGCGTTACTTTCTATTTTCCGTGGAAGCATCTGAAAAAAAGAGTAGAGAAGTGTGATAAAGTTCCCATCCTTGGACTAACTTAGTGCTCCCCAGTCCTGAGGCCACTGGGACCCATCCTTTCTTGGATGCTTGGTTTCCTCACTGTATCATGAATATGTGCCCCCTCAGGCTTCCTGTCCAGGTTCTTGCTCGTGCTGTTACCTGAAAGACAAGCTCTCCTTGCACCCTTCACAAATCTACATCTGAGAATCCCTGCTCGACCTTCAGCACCTGTTCAAGTCCCCAGTGGTCCGTGAAGCCTCCATGAGAGGCAGGACTGGGGTTGGGGGCAAGCAGGGCAGGCGGCATTGCCTTGGTTTTCTGGGAGCGTATCTGAGAGTGAGGAAAGAGCAGTGCTTCTAGCATTCATCCTGAACCTCTTCACTCTATTACAGTGACATTGACAATATTGAGCACATATTGTATACTAGGCAAGATTTTAAGCACTTTTCAAGACTTATCTATTTCTCAAATCACCCTTTGAGATAGGTACTATACTATCTCCTCTTTAGAGGGGAGAAATCTCAGGCACAGTGAGAGTAAGTAATTTGTTCAAGGTCATTTAGCTAATAAGGAGGGAACTTAGTTTGAGCTCAAGCATCTGACCTCAGAGATGATGATCTAATGATACCGTGTCAGACTCTGTGGTTTAGTTGAAAGAGAGCTGGGCCAGGAATCAGAAGGCAGAAACAGTGGTTTTAGTTTTGCCTCATTTTTTAAAAAATTTTTTGGGAGGTTAGATGATTTTTTTTTTTAAGTTATAGTTAATTTGCAGTTTTGCCTCACTTTAACTGTTGGGCTTTGGGCAAGTGACCTTGCTTCCTTTTGCACCTCAATGTCCTCATTTATAAAATAAGGAGAAGAAACTAGCAGACGTAATGTTATATTTACCACAAAGAGACTATTCATGAAAGCTATTGCTAAACTCTAATCGTTCTATAAAGTTAAGATTTCACATCACAGTAGTCCCTCCTTGTCCACAGTTTTGCTGTCCTCAGTTTTAGTTGCCTACAGTCAGCTGCAGTCTGAAAATATTAAATGGAAAATTTCAGAGCCAAACAATTCAAAATTATTAAATTGCACACTGTTCTGAGTGGCATGATAAAATCTCACACCCTCCATCTCTGTCCTGCCCAAGACAAGAATCATCCCTTTGTCCAGTGAATCCTGCCCGTTAGTCACTTAGTAGCGTCTCAGTTACCAGATCAGCTGTCGTGGTATCACAGTGCTTGTGTTCAAATAACCCTTATTTTACTTAATAACGGCCCCCAGAGCTCAAGAATAGTGATGCTGGAAATTCAGATAGTGCTTCTTTTAACTGAATAGGTGAAAGTTCTTGGCTTAAGGAAAGGAAATCGTGTGCAGAGATTGCTAAGATCTATAGTAAGAATGAATCTTTTCTTTATGAAATTGTGAAAAAGGAAAAAAGAATTTCCAAAGAAGACATGCAGATGACAAATAGGCACATGAAAACAAGCTCAATGTCACTAATCATCAGGGAAGTACAAATCAAAACCGCAATGAGATACTACCTGAAACCTGTCAGAAAGGCTCTTATCAAAAAGACAAGAAACAATTGTTGGTAAGGATGTGGAGAAAAGGGAACTCTTATGCACTGTTGATGGGAATGTAAATTGGTGCCGCCACCAAGGAAAAGAGTGTGGAAATTCCTCAAAAAATTAAAAATAGAACTACCATATGATTCACAAATTACACTTTAGGGTGTTTATCTCAAGAAAGCAAATATACCAATTTGAAAAGATATATGTAGCTCTAAGTTAATTGCAGCATTATTTACAATAGCCAGGATATGGAAGCAACCTAAATGTCCATCAGTAGATGAATGGATACAGAATATGTGGTGGATATCTAGAATGGAATATTACTGAGCCATAAAAAGAAAGAAATCTTGCTATTTGCAGCAACATGGATGGACCTAGAAGGTATTATGCTAAGTAAAGTAAGTCAGACAGAGAAAGACAAATGCCATTTGATTTTACTTATATGTGGAATCTAAAAAACAAAACAAACGAACAAAATAAAATAGAAACAGACTCAGATACAGAGAAGAAACTGGTGGTTGCCAGAGGGGAGGAAGGTGTGTGTGTTGGGGCAAATAAAATATGTGAAGGGGATTAAAAGGTACAGACTTACAGCTATAAAACAAATAAGTCATGGGGATGTAATGTACAGAATAGGGAATTTAGTCAATGATATTGTAACAATTTTGTATGGTGACAGATGGTAAGTAGACTCATCATGGTGATCATTTCATAATATATAAAAATATCGAATCACTATGATGTACTCCTGAAACTAATATAATATTGTGTGTTAATTAAAATTCAGTAAAAAAAAGAAATTTGTGCTAATTTTGCTGTTACACCTCAGACTGCAAAAGTTATGGCCAGTGTGTGTAAAGTGCTTAGTTAAGATGAAAGAGGCATTAAATTTATATACCAAGATATCGAGAGAGAGAAAGAGAGACCAAATCCATATAACTTTTATTATAGTGTATTGTTATAATTGTTCTATTTTATTGTTAGTTATTGCTGGTAATCTCTTACTGAGCCTAATTTATAAATTAAAGTTTATCATAGTTATGTACGTATAGGAAAAAACATAGTATGTTCAGGGCTTGGTACTGAAATCTGCAGTTTCAGGCATTCACTGGAGGTCTTGAACAATTTCCCCATGAATAAGGGGAAACAGTTGTACTTAGTGTGACATTATTGGCCGTTGTTATCTGCTCATGGGCCTGTCTTGGAAAGAGCATATTATAATTATGTGGGGTGGGTGCTATGTCTTATACTTTATAACATCCTCTGATACCACTTGCTGACCTAGTGACTACTTACTTTTTAATAGGTGCCTTTTAATAGGCTTTTCATAGGTGCTGTCTATGTCCTTGGTTACACCCTAGTCCTTATCAACATCTATAACTGTTCCTTCCCCAAAATCTTGATTTCTAGCCTCACTTTTTGAACACTGTATGCTATGTTTTCAGCACCCCCTCTTCAGTGCTCTTCAGTCCCAAAGGAACCTTCAGTCTATGGAGTCTACTGCCTATTCCTCCTCTCCATTGTCCTCCTCAGGCTGAGAATCGCGGTTACTGATAAAACAAACATCCTTACATGGCACTGAGCACTCTTACCTGCTCCTTCTCCATTGAATTGTCCTGTCAAAGCCCTAACTCTGCCTACCCTGGACCCATGCCCAAGTAGCTAAACGTGGCTGGAGAAAGTAGACCACTGTGTTGACTTTCCCTTTGTGAAGACAAATCTCAGTTCCACAATCTGACCACATTCCCTTTGTGAATTTACCTGCCTTCTCTTTCCAGATGCTACTTCAAACCTCCCTTCCCTTTAAAATGCCAACGCTCCTCCCTCCTTTGTGTGGAGGATCTCACTTCTTATTTTCCAGAGACAAATAGGAGTAGTCAGATGAGGATCTCTCCTCTGTGCACCAGGACATGAACCGGCCTCCCTGAGTGGGAACCATCATGCTCAGCCTACCTCCTGTGCGAGCTGTGCCACCTCTGACATCAGCCCCTGCAGCTCAGCCCCTGCCCACCGCACTGCGGCCAGGCTGGCCCTGTGCCATTTCTCTGGAGAGCCAGGCTTTTCTGCCTCAGGGCCCTCACACTTGCTGTTTTCTCCTCTCCGGTGTTCTTCCTCCAGATCTTTGCATGGCCCATTCTAAACAAGCTCTTCCTGACAACTCTATCAAAATAGGGCTCCCTCTCACGCCATCACTTTCAATCACCTTAGTTTCTTCATAGCATAGATTATCTACAGTGAACGCTTTATTTGTTTACTGTCTGTCTTCCCCAGGAGAATGTGGGCACAACAATGGGGGGACTTGTCTGTCTTGTTTCGTGCTCTGTTCCTAGCACCCAGAAGAGCCCCTGGCATATAGTAGGTACATAGTTAATGTCTACTGAATGAATGAATGAGCGAAAAAGTAGGACTATGTAAGTGATCCTGGGTAAATCACTTTTATTGGTGTCAATTTTTCTCATATGTGAAGTAGGAGAATTGGCTCCCCATTGACTAATGCCTATTCCACGTTCTGTTCTTCCTAAATGAAGGTCATTTGGATAACCACGGTCATTGTCCATGATCCAGCCACGGGTTTAGTGTGTGTTTAATGCCCACGAGTTCTGTGTGAATCCTGAGGGCATCTGCTGGACCAGATTTCTGCATTGTTTGGCTGCAGTGTTCTAGTCGTGGAAATTGAACAGTGGAAGAAAAATTGAGAATGCTGTGGGCATTTGAGAACATAAGTGCCAAGAGATGGCAAGGGAATTTAGTAAAGGCTGCTGCCCAGGTTAGGATGCCTTCACAAAGCAGGCAGGGTGGATTCTCAGCCAGGCTGCAGGCTCTGTGGAGAGTGTGTGCTGTGCTCAGCTGACCGTCCTTGGGTAGTCCCATAGGGCGGTGTCCCCAACGATCTATCTGTTCACTTACACCTTGGCCTGACCAGATGCTAGTCCCAGGGAATTTTCAGTATTAGTCTAGGTAGAAGGGAGACATGTGTGTTTCCAGTTTGGTAAGGAGAGCCTATGAAGGGTGATGTGAATCCTAAAGCTAATAGTAGTAATAGTTACAATGATACTAGATGCCTTTCCTTACACATGTGCCCGTGTACCACGGGTTTTATACATTGTCTCATTTAATCTGCGATGGAGAAGATAAGTATGGCAGGTGCTGTTGGTGCCCCACCCACTTCCTTATCCCACCCCTGAGGCCACCAGTGGGTGCAGCGGACATGTCTCATGCCCACTGACATCTTCCCACCTCAAGCTTTCTCAGTTTCTCTGCCTGAGGGATTTTTCTCCTTCTATGCAGTAGCTTGCTCTGCCCACACGCAAGGCAGCTCAGAAGTATAGGGGTCTTAATACCCTGATCCCAGGGTCAGTCTTTAACCAGTAAGGGACAAGAGTTAGTGGATACATACCCCAGCTTCTCCATCCTTTGATGGGACAATTCTGAGGTGCATCACACATGGAACCTAAGAAAGTCCCCAGGAGACAGGGCCTCATTGTCCACCAAGATGACCAGTTCACTTCCTGGCTGTTCTCAATCCCTGGTCTCATTTTCTTTCCTCTCTTACTTGTGTTTCTTATAGTCACCTATCTGATTAAAATAGAGTACCTGAGCCCAAATCCTCCTCCCAAGGTCTACTTTTGGGGGAACCCAAACTAAGGCAATCATTGCTCCCCATTTTGCAGATGAAGACACTGCAGAGAGAAGGAGCAGAGAAATCTCCATGCCCCCAGTTTATGTTTCTCTTTAACCAGTTTGGAGCTTTCTAGACTGACTCCCATCTCCCTAAGTGAACCACAATCATCTTCAGTCACCAGGTTCTTAGGCCTCCGCCCAACTGTTTCTGAGATCTGAAAGCATTTGACTCTGTTTGATCTCTGGCAAGGAGCAGGCATCCCTGTGGGGCTGGAGGTGGAACTCATGTTGAGACATGCAACCAAGACATCTAGGCCTACCTGGTTGAAAACAGTATGACACATTCTGGACACTCCAGCCTTAATGCCTGGGTAGATGTGATTGGACAGGCTGTGTTTGTCCTGCTGTGATGCATGTTGGAGTGACTTGAGATACAGGTGTGATTTTCTTCTTTTTCAAAGTCTCTTCTCCACCCTCAGAGATCCGGGCAGTGTGTGGGTCACAGCATATCCTTGGGGGTTTGGGGTGAGCTTTTTAGCTCAAAGTATTAGAGGGAGGGAAAGAGACTTACCAGCAGGGGTGGTGGAACCCAAGCCAGGTATTTGGAACCGGGAAAGGTGGGATGATTTTTAAGGAGGAAGTGTTGGGGGAAGGAACAGGATTATGCTTTCTGGATCACAGTGAGGTCTCTAGCCTAGCATCCTCCTTGGTGACATTCTGGTGTTTGGAGCCCTCGTGACTGCAGCACTGTCTATATGGAGAAGCAAGGCTCACTTGATCAGGAGTATGCAGCAAGAGTGTTAAGACTCTGGTATAACAGGAGTAATGACCTTTGCTCCTTGGGGCTGTTAGGAGGATGGGGATTATGTCAGATGAGAGGACTCACAGCCTAGCACACCATGGCCTCTTGCCTGTCGGCCTTCCTCTGTGCCTTTCCACGGAGTGGCAACTCACTGAAAGGGAAGGTTTCTCCCCCTTTATGTCTGTGATATGGACTATATAACATCGTATGCAGAAGAAATCTTCTGTGAGAGGTGTTCATTGTAGGAAAGGTCTTGATTATTTAATGGGGACTTCCCTCTCCTCCCTGTAAACTGAGGAACATTAGCTGTGAACTGCTGTTGAGAAGGACGTCAGGTTCCCAGCTTTCTAGCTGAAAGAACGGTGGAAGAGCAGTGGTATGGGTGAGAATTATCTGGGGGAGCAGGTTCAAATACAGATTATCTCTCAGTGCCTGCAGAGATGCAGATTTAGTATGTGTCTACACCAGGTGGTTTATCTGCTTCTTCTAAGAGACCATTTTGAGTATCAGTGATGCTGACAACACCAGCACCCTCAAATTCATGATGCCTTGTGTTCCCAGAGCCCCATCCCTAGTGTTCGAGGTGTCACTGAGAGGCACGAAGTTTCCTTCTTTCTCAATGAGAGATAGCTTTCCAAGGCAAGCCCTTAGCAATAACAAAATGGCTCCTGGCCAGGGACTCCCATGTCATGAGCTACATCACGTCCTGTGGACAGTCCCAGGACAGAGTCTTGGCATCTCTTCAGGGGAAATCCACCACTTTAAACGAATTGTTCCTTCACTCAGTTACAGGAGCAGAAAACTTTCCCCCAACCTTGACATCATGCCTGCTTCTTGACAATCCAATTCAAGTGCTCTGTTCTTGGGTCTCAAATTGCACATTTGTCCTTGAGCCAGGAAGAATGTGGGGCAGCCTAGCTGTAATTCAGTTGACTTTCAGGGGTAGGGATGGGAAAGGTCCTGAGGTCTCTTAGGGAAAAGCATTGGTCCCCCTTCCCATCATGGGCCAGGAGGGTCACCTGGAGCTTCTCAAGTCCACAGACATAAAAGTCCCAGCTAGGCTGTGTGGTGAGCTCTCAACATCACTGCAGGCCGGCAGGACCACACTGAGACTTAGCTTTTGGCCCACGACCCAGCAGTCTGCTTGCTGATCTGTGAGGAGGCCCTTTATGGTTCCTTTTCATTTCTGTGTCTGCCGGCTCCAGCACATGCTTTCCTCTATCTGATCTCTCATCCTTCCTTTGTGGTTCTCTCTTTTACTCCCTGTTCCCTCTCTGCATTTTCCAGCCCTATACAATTGAAACATCTGTCTTAAATCTGCAGTGCTAGTCCAAATGTTTACTAGGCTTATTTAACAGGAAGAATAGTGGTAAGTGCTTCTGTTTTACTGAGTGATCCCCAGGCAGGAAAAAAGAAAATCCTCTGCCTACGAGGAAGGTACAGTCACCCTAAATTTGTATTCATAAGGAGGAGGAGAAGACTAATATTGTGATTATAGCACCACTCATCAGTATTGGTCAGATCCCTTTCTGCCATCTCATCAGCAGCAACCCTGCTGCAGACCAAAGCCTGAGGAAGGAGAGCATCTTCAAGGGTTGGCTGAGGTGAGGGACAGTTGAACCATCACATCCTAAGCCCAAAGGGAGCTATATGCTTTTTAAAAACAACTATATTGAGGTATGATTGACATACGATAAACTCCATATTTAAAGTGTACAATTTGATACATTTGAATGAGTGCACACATCTATGAAACTATCACCACAATGAAGACAGTGACCATATCCATCCCTCAATATTACTTTGTAATCCTTTGTTGCCATCCCTCTGGTCCCCTCTGCCAACCTAAGCAACCACTGATCTGCTTTCTGTCACTGTAGGTTGGTTTGGATTTTCTAGAGTTTTATCTAAGTGCATTGTGTGTTTAGTAGTCCCTGCTTTTTATTGCTGAGAAATATTACATTGTATGCATAGACCACGATTGTTAATCCAGTCACCTCTTGATGGATATTTGGGGCATTTCCGGTTTGGGTATATGATAAAACTGCTATAACATTTGTGTGTAAGTCCTTGTATGGATAATATATATTTTCTTTTCTCTTGGATAAATACGTTGGAGTGGAATGCAGAGCCGTATGGTTTTTTAAGAAGCTGCAGGGATGATCGGAAAGAATCCAGGTCTGGCAGTCAGGAAATCTGGGTTTAATCTCAGTTTTTCTAGTTACTAGATGTGTGACCTTAGGCAAGGCACTTAACAACTCTGGGTATTGGTTGCCTGTCTTTCAAATGAGATGAAAACTAATCTGTCTCACACACACAGATGAGAGGAGGACCAAGGGACATAACCCAGGACATTGCCAAGTTTAAAGACTCTACAGGGCACTATGAAGAATAGGCTCCCAGAGGGATAATTATATGCGTTAGGTCTTTCTTTACCAAGAGAGAGAACTGTCCAAAGGCTTTGGAGATGAAGAATTGCATTTGGTATTTTCTTGTTGCTCCCAGAAGCTGTTTCTTTCTTTTTCCCACCTTCCACATCCCTTCCATCTTCTGTTACGATTCTCCTACAAAGACAGGCCCATTGAGCCAGGGTGAACTATTAAACTCATTGATTGAAGCAAGTCATAGTTGTAATTAACTTTCCTCTCCTGCCTTTGGTTCATAAATCCAGACTGGTAAAAGCAAAGCAGAAGAGTGGTATCATAGAGCTTAGATGTCAAGAAAGCTCTATGGTCCTTAAGAGTTTTACTAAGAAAAAGTTGTCAGAGTTGTCAGAAGGTTGTGTATTTGGGTCTGGTTTCTTAGGTCATCTTCTCTTCTCAGAGGTGTTATGCACAGTGGTTAGTGTGTTTGGAGTGTGACAGGCTTGTGCTCATGTCCAAGTCCTACTATGTACCGACTGCTGACCCCTGACTATATGTCTTGGGGATACTGCTTCACCTATAAGACTCCATTTCTTCATTTGTCAAATAGGAATGTTCACAATAATGCTTACCCAACTCAGTTGTTCTGAGGATTAACTAGAGTAAGGTGTGCATTTATTCTTTGAAAGTATAAAATTTTACCAGACCTTTGTAGCTGTCTTTCTCTCCAGACTGCATGTCTTTAGGAAGGAATGATCCTTCAGTGGATGAATTGGGTGAACCTACACATTTTGTTGGGGTGGCAGAAGTCATCCATCATTGTCAAGATATTGTCCTCCATATCTGAGGATATCGGTTCTCCTAGTATTGGTCACTACTTTGAGTTAAGTCAGTGGGCTGTCAGAAGGAAGAGCAAGTACATTTACTTCACAGCAGTCATCCAAATATTATTGTATAAATTACACCATTTTCTTAGCAGAGGTCTTCAGAATGTGGGCAGAGAGTGGGCATAGGTTAAAGTGATTGGGAGTGCAGAACCCTGGACCATACAAGAGAAATGTAAGGGCATCTAAATGGGTAGGAAATGACAAAGTTCACCTTCTCACTTATTTTTAGGACCACTTCTGGCCGGGGGGAGGCAGTTTACTCCATCATTTCATGGTTGCATCATTTCAGCACACTTATTCTTGAGCTCCTTTAAACATTTTTATTGTTCTTTTTCTGCTTCCCAAAGCCATCTGTGTGTCTATACTCTACCACTGGGGACAGTTTCTTACTAGATCAAACAACACTCTACCGGTTAAAGAGAGTTTCTCTTGCCCATGTTATTTTATTTATTCTGAAAATTTTTCTGTGAATTGGTGAAGAAAACAGATAATGCTATCTGCATTATAGAAATGGAAAAACAGAGGGATAAAGAGGCCAAAGGTCTTTTTTTGAGATCTCAAAATTAGTGGCAAAACCAAGTGGTCAAATATTTAGAATGTTAAGTTACTGAGGCTGCTGCCCTAGGCAAGACTCCAGGACTCAAAGGTCTTGTTCTCACAGGGGCTGATTCTAGTCAGAGGAGGATGATTCCTACCAGAGGCAAAACTGGAGAGTGTACTTAACTAGGGCTGCCTGTGACAAGGGTATTATACTCTTGGCCAACATTACCCCCTTGGCCAGCAAATCCTGAACAGGTGGGCAGAGTGGGCACCAGCCTGACGCTGCTTCTCTGTGTGCTAGCCCTCTTTGTGGCTGGAGCCAGACACAGAGATTCTGCTTTCTCCAGTTCCTCTCTGCAGCATGTTAAATTTGGAAGGGATTTTGGCTCTTTTTAATGAGGAAACTGAGGCACAAAGGAATGTGGTGACTCACTTGAGGTTATGCATCTAGTTGATGAAAACTCGGATCTCACTTCCATTTCAGCGTTCTTTCAGTAGCGCCGTGCGTCTCCCTCTCAGACTCCGAGAACTGGGTCTGATGGGCTTTTGTGCGTTGACCATCTGGAATAAGAAGCACCATATCTACCGTTTACCACTGTCCATCTCTGAGTGGGAGGAGGCCTTGGTAGCATGGTACCTGCTTCTCCTCAGAGATGGGGCCACAGAAACACTAGAATCTGGTGAGTTCTTTGAGAAGACGGTCACTCACTGTCATGAGCCCAAGTCTTTACACCTTTGCCCACCTGTGGGTTTGTCACTCACCCTTTCCCCCTTGTTTCTCCATTAGCCTTCTGAAAATGAAACCATCTTCAGGAAGTCTAGGCTTCCAGAGAGCCAGATAGGGTGACTAAGAACAAGGAAATGGGCCAGTCCAAGGAATAATTATGAAGTAGGTAGCATTTGCCTTTACATCCTCTTGTCCATCATATCTCTTCACTCCCCTCACTTTCCTTTTTGTGCTGCTTTCCTGAACACCAAGATACTAACCATTCCCACTCCTCACCTTCCTGGACCTGCCCCAAGTAGGATGCTTAGTGGTTCATGCCTCCTGCCAAAAACCACTATTCTTTGTCCTGAACCGTTGCCAAGGTACCAACTAGTAATACTCCAGTGCACAAATACATGTGAGGATTTAGTGGCTGAGCATGCTTTATTGTGTTACGATCTATGGTGTATCTGCATTTTGAAGGAAGCCCTAAAGCTTACTATGACTCAGTCAGAGTCTTTTGGGACATGCAGCCACTGTAGCAGGCTGATGGGGGAGACTTAAATGATTCTAACCCTTATATCACATCACACAGAGGCAGCCTGAGGAATCAAGAAGACATCAACCTCCATGGTGAATCCCTAGCAGCCTCCTTTTCATATGTGTGAGGTTTCAAGCACCACCTGATTGACTGAATTTCCCCCATATTTTCATAACCTCCAAATTCAATATGTCTCTTCTTGAACTTAAAAAAAGAAACCCAAAATGTGTCATTTGTGTGACCTTAGTACATAGTCATACTTCACCCTTGAAGCTTACTTCTCTGGCAACCTGAACATATTGGGAACATGGCCATAGCCCTACTCTTAATTTGTAGGGTCTAAGACAAAAGTGCAAATGGCAGCCCATTTAACATATGTCTAAATTTTTCATAATTGTAAATCAAGCTAACAGACTATTACATTCAGTGTGTCTATCCTCCAGTCTTGATAATTGTACCTTCCTAATGGCAACATTGACAAATATGTTTAAAGCTATGCTTATTATATGACTAAAGGTTGGCAGAAAATCAAAGATGACAGAATTTAATTGTTCCTGTGCCTATTGGGAGTCAATTTTACTTTTGATGATGTTTGGCTAATTAATAAAATAAAGGCATGTATGTATTTTATTTTCTTAATTTAATTTTAGCAAAAATCACCAATTATGAGATGATAAGATATTCACCTATTTGATTTCTTATTGACAGTCGTGGTCTAAGAAATAAAAACTGTAATTGTAATAAAAATGTACAAATGAAAATATTTTCATAAAAATATAATGCACATAAAACATAAAAGTTGTAATTATATTTATGTATGCTTTCAAAAAAGTTACTTTTCTTCTAAAATAGTTAAAGGTATTATAATAAAATACAAAATATAAACTATAATTAATGGCATCCAATTTTAAAATTGAAGTTTATAAAGAGTGGACATTTTTCATTTACTTTTTGAAAACATAATAAATCGTATAAGAAAAAATTATCCTTAGTTTTAGTATTCAATGTCCATCTACATGCTAAAGATTCAGTATCATGCTTCATGAATGTTACACATAGATTTATACAAATATATAAATTTAAGGGTTATATGAATTGTTGAATAGGTAAAATGTTCCCTAGTCACCCTGTACAACTGTTTTGAATATTGAGCTTATTCACAATTACCTGTGACGTTATGAATTGGAACACAAAGAAAGGTGCGAAAAAAAATGCTCAGCAGTGCCGGGAAACCAAAGTTATGCAAGAGTCTATTGAATTCGAGCTATCTACAGGGAGAGATTTGACAAGATAACTCAGATGCCTATTCTTTTAGCTAAGCAGTTAGTTCTCATGCTCAATTTTTCCACATTCTGAAGTAGCGTCAGTATCCATGTCAGCAGCCGTGAAGCCCGCAAATGTTTATGGCATCCAAACACAGCTGCTTCTTGTTTTGACGGAGGACACAGGGAGAGAGATGTGGAGAAGACTCCCCTGGGGCCTGAACAGTGGTGATCATGAGAGTGAATGTTTAGGGTTACTGGTTGTGCGGTGGCAGCAGTGAATGCTGGGTCTGAATGAGAGAGGCGCCAATGTGTTCTTTAATCACTGTATTTTATTTTGTTTATTTGTTTGTGACATATATCGGCTTCTCTAAAGTATGAGGCCTTCTCTAAAATATGTCACCAGGAGGGACAAGGATCCCTCTCATCCAGGTCTAGGGTAGCTGTGCACGACTATATTAGTCTTAGGGTTCTTCAGACATACAGAGCCAACAGGAGATATAGATGTATATATAAAACATAGAAATAAATAAATTCATTTATAAATAAATGTGATAAAATATAATGTAAACAAAAGTTAAAATATAGTAAATGGTAAAATAAATATCAAAACATAAATAAAACATACAAATTATTAATATTTATTAATATTCATGTCATTAATTTATATAACATAATAAATAAAATATGTTAAAATATAATATGATGAAATATACAAATATATAATGTATTAAATATACATAAAATACATATATTATAAGAAATTGGCTTATGTGATCATGGAGGCTGAGATGTCTCAAGAGCTGCATTTGGCCACTGGAGACCCAGGAGAACTGATGGTGTAGTTCTAGTCTGAGTCTGAAGGACTGAGAGCCAGGAGAGCCAACAGTGTGTCAATCTGAAAGCCAGCATGCCCAAGAGCTGATTTTTCAGTTCAAATTTGAAGGAAAAGACCACCGTCTTGGTTTAAGCAGCCAGGCAGGAGTTCTCTATTATTAAACTCTCTGCTCTATTTTGGTCTTCAGTTGATCAGGTGAGGCACACCCACATTAGAGAGGGCAGTCTGTTCTACTCAGTCTACCTATTCAAATGTTAATCAGGTCCAGGAACACCTTCCTGGGCATACCTAGGATTATGCTTGACCAAATGTCTGGACTCCTTGTGGCCCAGTCAAGTTGATACATAAAATTAACTGTGATAACAACCAAGACCCAGAAAATATGCAGAAAGATCTCTCCAGGTAGATGTTTCCACATGCATGGGCTCAGGCTGATGACTGACGCTTGGAAGATGGGACATTTGTGCAGAAACTCTCCATTATCGACATTCGTGATGGCATAGCTAATTCTGTAACACTAAATTCTTGCTTCTGAGTAACCAAACAGATAAAGGTACATGTAGTAAACTTGATATAAAAAGGTGAGGAAATGCATAAAATGGTAGAAATACCTCATCTAAAACTGTCCCAACATTCTGAGTATTCATAGCACAGTAGGGTTCAGTTATCAGGGATATTTACAAGCATGGAGAGCTCACTCCCCAGTGACTCCAGATCACATGAAATGCAGCGTTACGTGTGCACACATGGTAAATATACCCAGTACAGTAACTGAGTACTTGTCAGGGAGCACTAGGTTTTTAAAGGGAATTATGAAAGAAGCAAGGAGTGAAATCTTTGACTGAGGAGCCTGAATCCGAGGAAGGTCCAAATATATATCCATAAACACAGGCCATATTAATGTTCTGATGTATGTATAATTATACACACTTCATTCTTTGGCTTTCCACTTATCCACAATTGGATAATTCAGACCTAGGGCATGCAGCACTGATGGTGATTTTTTTGGCCAAGGACAGGATTTTCAAAGAAAACTAGGAAGGAAATATTTCTTGGATGTTCACATGTGTCAGGTAGTAAGACAGTGGTTTTATGTGCATTATCTCACTTAATCCTTTTAATAGTTCTGTGAGGTGGACTTTTTACCAATGAGGAAACTGAGTCTCACAGCAGTTAAATGTAGATTCAAATATAGATCAGCCTGACTCTAGAGCTACACATAATTCAAACAAACTAGCAAGAAAAGGCCTAGCCACCCTCGGAGAGCCAACCATTTTTGAGAATATTGGAAAGTCACATGAACAAATACTGATAAACCCATTACAGATCGTTCTGTCTTTTTGTTGAAGTACTGAGGGATGTCAATCAGCTATGGGTTGATAGCCTGTTTAAATTTACTGAATGCAATCTGAGTTATATTACTGTTATGTAATAGTCAAATAATTTGACTTTTGATTAATTTCCAGCTTGAGCTGTCCCTCATTTTAATCTGAATAAATTGAATTTGACTTTTGACTTTGAATTACGGAGAGCCAAAGTGTCCTAGCATGAACATTTTTGTGAGCTGGTAGTCCTCAGAGACCCCACCAGGATGGGTGTTGGGGAGGAAAGGTCATTCTCCCTTTCTAATCATTACAAGCAAGTTAGCTAATGTGTGCTATATTAGTCTGCCTTGTTATTCTTTGTAAACCAGTCCATAAAGATGACCCAGTTCAACCAGGTCCTCTCCTCTGCCCTTGATCCTAGCAAGAAGGTTCAGAGTTATAAACAAGGTTACTATATATAACATGCATTTATATATTATAATGTTATATTATTGTAATTATATTTATAATAGGTTATTATATTTAATAAAATAGCAGTCATCTTGTACCATGACACAGTGCTTTATAGGGACAAGGCTTAGAGTCACATGGCCCAGCACATCTTTAGTAAATATTACTGATAACCAGGATGAAGTGGGTATGCTGAATTGGACACTTTATTTTGAAACTTCAGTCAGAATTAGAAAAGCAATGCAGAAATGAACACTCTGCTTGAGTTAAAATTTCTTTTTACAGTGTCTTGCTACCTAAATAAAATAGAGCCTCTGTGCTCCACCAAATCTTTGCAGGTAATTAGTGTCAATGATTTGTATCGGAGAAATCACATTATTCCTGTATGTAGAGATGTAAGTGGTTATTTCAGAACTGGCTGGTGTGGTTTAGATTTTGATCTGTAGCTTTGGATTTCTTGTGATTCATATTGATTGCTCCAATTTGTATGCTGCTTTGCTCTGTAGGTTCTTGATCCACTTGCTCTTTGGCCATGGTGATAGGTTTATGTTTCTAATTTTCCATTTTCTTTTATTCTTGGATTTTCAGTGTTTGTTCTCAAGGTGGCTTTCTTTTTTTTTTTAAATAGTTCTTGCTTTTATTTATTTGCCCTGCTGTCAGGCCTGTCTGACCTTGTCCATGAGATAATGGAAATGAAAGTGTTTGTAAGTTGTATAACATTATTTAAATGTTAGAGATGATTACTATTTTATTAAAAATAATAACCTTGTTAATAGCTCTGAGTCTTCATGCTGAATCAGAGGCAAAGAGGAGCACCTGACTGGACAGGTGGCTCATCTTTATGCACTGAGATCCTAGTTCACAATGGATCTAGCAGCCAATGTCATGGCTAAATTCTCTGCAAACAGGGATTACAGTCGATGTCTAATTTTGAGAATAGAGGCATGAGCCTAAAAAGGAGACAAAGGTCTCACAGAGTGCAACTCCAACAGCCTGACTGGTCCTACTTAATGCCTGACTCTTAACTTATGCTCACACCCTGATTTCAGAGGCCTGAAATACTCTTCCAGACCAGGACTAGGCCTGCCTCCCATCTTTACCTCCTGTGCTCTTTCAGGAATCTTGTAGGCTGTGTGGCAACATTGGGGAATGTCTTTGGTGACTCTCTTGGTCCACTTGAAAATTCACACCACCTTTTAGAAATCAATCCTAAAGTGGTTTGAGAACAGAACTTTCATCTTACTTACGGACTTCTACCTCCCCATCAAGTGGTCTAACTAGGTTTAGGTATGTAATAAAACCAGGCCCTATCTACAGTTACTCTCTTTCAATTGGTATAAGACCAGGTGCAGAATATGGCTATAGTTGCCCTTAACTAGCTTATATCTAGAGTTAATTCCCAACTTTTGAAAAGTTGCTCTTTGTTTCATCTAAGCAATCATTAGTGGAATCCATACCAGTCTTGGAGAAACAGGTTCTTATTGGCTCTTCAGTAGATTGGAAATGCAAAATTTTCTTCTGGAGAAGGAAAGGGTTTAAGAGTCCCCCTCTCCCTTCCCCCCCAAAAATTGTGTAGTGTGTCGAGGGTTGGTTTGGGGAGGTGAGACAGTGTTTTATAAAAGGAGATACCTCTATGACTGGAGATCTCTAGGATTAGCACAGACACCCTCGTGAGGTGGGCAGTATGTGAGTCCCTCTTTGTCCTCACATTTCCACCTTGTTATTCATTCATTCAACCAATAATTACTGAGCACTTATTTGGTGATAGGCAGATACTGTGTTAGGTGATAGGGACATCCTGTCTGATAATTGTCCTGGATCTGGAGGTCATCTGAGCTGCAGCTTGTATGTGGGCTTTAGGTCAGACAGATCTGGGTTCTAGTTTTTTCTCCCCTTTTGATATTTGTGTTACTCTGTAAATGTACTCAGTAACTCATCATCTGAATCTTACTTTATGCGGTTGTAAAATTGGCTAACAATTATCACATAAAACTGTGGTGAAGACTCCATAAATGATGAATATAACACTCCATGCTGGACACACAGTAGGTCTCTCACTTTAATCAATAGTTGCGTCCTCCACACTCATCTTCTTCGTCACCATCTCAAACTCATTGATTGCTTTTTGCTTGAGGCAACTTGGCCTCCAAGTAGAATTTAATAGTGTCTAAGTCTTTATGTTAATAGGTGTATGGATAAAATATTTTCAGTAGATGTAAATCCCAGTTCAGGATTCTAAAAATGTATAGACACAGTCCCAGTTCAACATTTTCTTTTTAACAGCATGATTAAAGGTCTGGGTTTGTTTTTTTTTAATTTGAGCAACTAAATTAATCAAAATGGTCATGCTGGTAAGCTGGGCAACCATTAAAATAACAAAACAAAGAATTATAGATAGTAATCAACAATAGAGATAGAATGGAATCATAAAAATATTTAATCCAAAGAAGGGAGAAAAAGAGGAAAGATGGAAGAAAAGCAAATGCAAATATAAAACAATAGCAAGACAGTAGATTTAAACCCAACGATATCAATAATCATGTTAAATATAAGTGGTCAAAATATTCCAATTAAAAGACAGAGATGGACATATTGGATAAAAAAAAGCAAGATCCACTGTATGCTTTTTTACAAGAAGCCTACTTTGAATATCATGACAAAATGCATTATAAGTAAACTGATGGAAGAGTTACATTAAAACTAATCTAAAGACAGCTGGAGTGACTATATTAATATCAGACAAAGTAGATTTCAGAGCAAAGGATATTACCAGGGATAAAGAGGGTCATTTAATAATAACAAAGGAGTCTTCTCATCTATAGGACATAACAGTCCTAAACATTTATTCATCTAGTAACAGAACTTCCAAGCATGAACCAAAAATTGATAGAATTGTAAGGAGGAAAAACAACCATACAGTTTTATTCAGAGATTTTTACCCCCCCCCTTTAATGATAGATGGAACATATATAGAGAAAACCAATAAGGATATAGAAGAACTAAATGACACTATTTTCTTACTTGACATAATTGACCTTTATAGGACACGGCATCCAACAACGGAAGAATACAGAGCACTCTACACCCAATAATCTAGCACCTGACACATCGCTGTATTCATTTGACTGTCATCAGGAAAATGCTTCTGTCAACAGTAAATACCATTGTTCTGGGCTTCACCAGGGCATGAGAAATCCCACAGAATTCCTGTTAGAGCTGTACTGGCCCCCCTGGGGGCTTTGCTGCTGCACATCTTAGTGGAAGCTCCAGGAGGTCTTTGTTTCAAGAGCAAGGCTCACCTGCTCAGGATGAAGTCAGAGATTGAATCTGGACCAAACAGCTTACCCATATATTGTCATCTTGTTGAGGAGAATAGCAGCCTCTAAACTTTGTCTAGATTTATTAAAATATAAATGGTATTGCCCTCACACGCTTGGTGTCAAAAAAAAAAAACAAAAACATGATAACAATGCCAGAGTTAGGCCCATCCAAAGATTTTATGCCATTTCTTTTAGGATATCTGAACTGTTGAAATCAGTCAAACAGCAGAGATCTCCAAAAAAACCTTCCTGAGAGATTTTACTCCCTTAAGATAATGTATTTCAAGACGCATCTTCCTACTCACTACCTTCCCAGAGGGAGAAAATTTGAAGCCATAAGAATAATGGTCAAGTACACATGATGTCAAATACACATGTTATGAGCTTTATATTATAAAACATAAATATAACTTACATAATAATATAACAAATTTATATTTTGATCAAGGAAAGAAGAGATGAGTAGCCCTACCATTATCAAACTCTGGTGAACTGTTCCTCTTGGAGATCAACGTACAAGTGAAGGATGGAGGAGATAAACAGTCACAGCCCACATTGTACCCTGTGTACATCTCACCGTGAATCTTGGCTGCATCTTGTGTTTCTATACTCCAGATGGGCTTCCTCCACAGAACTGCCCCTCCTGTGAACGTGAAGCGATGCCCAGATTATGGTACACACAGCAATTTATCACAGTCTGCCTTCAAGTGATATTATACCACTTTAGGTATAGTATAAAAATTTTACAATGGTGTACTTCCGTTTCTCTCCTCCTGGCCCTAGTGCTATTCTTATCATAAATTTTACTTTTATGTATGTTATAAACCCCCACAATGAATTTTTATTACTTTTGCTTAAATAGCCAACTATCTTATTCAAAGTAATTTAAATAATGAGTTTAAAAGTATATTCTTACCAGTTTAGTTACGATTTCCAGTACTCTTCATTTCTTTGTGTAGGTTCGAATTTACATTTGCTACCATTTTCCTTCTGCTTGAAGTACTTCCTTTAATGTTTCTTGAAATGCAGATCTACTGATGAATTCATTTACCTTTTGAGTGTCTGAAAAAAAGTCTTTAACTTTATTTTTCATGAGGTGAAGAATTCTATGTTGACAGTTTTTCCTCGTTCAGTACTATAGAGATTTCACTCCATTGTTTTCTAGTTTGCATCATTTCTGAGGAAAAATCGGCTTCCATTTTTATCTTTGTTCTTCTGGGTGTAACATGTATTTTTTTTTTTCCCTCCAGCTGCTTTTAAGATTTCCTCTCTATTGTTGGGTTTAAGAACTTTGATTATGATGTGCTTTAGTGTATTTTTCTTCATGTTTCTTATTCTTGGAGTTCATTGAGCTTCTTGGTTATGTGGGCTTACAATTTTCAACAAATTTGGAAAATTTTCAGCTAATATTTTTTCAAATAGCCTCCCTTCTTTTTTTCATTTTGGAAAGTTTCTATTGCTCTGTCTTCAAGTTTATTAATGCTCTCTTTTGCAATGTTTAATCTGTTCTAGTATATATTTTTATCTCAGGCATAGTATTTATCTTTAGAAGTCAGATTTTGGCCCTTTTTTATATCTCTCATGTCTCAGTTAACATGCTAAACTATTCTTTTGCCTTCTTGAACATATGGAATATAGTTTTAATAATTCTTTTAGTATCCTTGTTTACTAATTCTATCATTTGTATCAATTCTGAGTCAATTTTAATTTATTGATTTTCCTTCTAATTATGGTTATATTTTTCTGCTCTTTGCACACCTGGTCATTTTTTATTAGATACTAGATACTGAGAACTTTACCTTGTTTGGTGTTATATATTTAAATATTTCTATAAATATCTTTAAGCTTTTTTTCTGGGACGTTATTAAACTACTCTGGAATAGCTTTGAGCCTTTCAGTTCTTGTTTCTATGCTTTGTTAGGCATGATCTGAGCAGTGTAGTCTAGGTTTAATTTTCCCTACTACTGAGGCAAAACTCTTCTTTGTATAAATATTAGAGTTTTGTGCTCTGGCTGGTGGAAAGAAGTGCGATTTCTTTCTATCTCTAGTCCTTTCAAATGATTATCCCCCCTGGTCTTGAATAGTTTCCTCACACACTTTAGCTGATCAGTACTCAGCTTAACTCTGGAAGGGAACCTTCTTCAGATTTGTAGAATTCTCTCTCTTTTTCTGTGCATCTCTCTCCTATCCATTACTCTGCCCTGAAAACTCAACTTCTCCAGGACTCCCAGCTCCTTGTCTTCAACTCAGGGAGACCATGATGTGAGTCCTTCTCCTTTCACCATGACCTGGAAATTCTCTCCAGGTAGTCTACTAAGTGTGTAATGGAATTATGTCTAAAAAAATCAATGTACATATCTCAATTAAAAAATAGTTCATTGCTAAAAATGTTAAATCATCATCTGAACCTTTAGCAAGTCATAGCAGCAACATTAAAGATCACTGATCACAGATCACTGTAAAAATATAGCGATGAAAATGTTTAAAATATTGCAAGAATTACCAAACTGTGACACAGAGGCATGAAGTGAACAAATGCTGTTGGAAAAATAGGACTGATAGACTTTCTTAGTGCAGGGTTGCCACAAGCCTTCAATTTATGAAAATGCAGTGTCTGCCAAACTCAATAAAAGGAGGTCTGCCTGTAATGTCGAGAGTCCTTAGTATGCATGCAAGGCTCCTGTGTACTTGCGAATCCTCATTTCTAACACCTTTACCTCACCATTCTACCCTGCACTCTAACTAAGCCCCTGCAGTCTGCCGCATACACAGCAGTGGTGTATGGGTTCTGGAGTCACAGCCACGGTTCAAATCTTGCTTAATGTCTGCCTGATCTTGGGAAATTAAATTCTATAATATCTTATCTGAAAATAAGAATACTGATACTACATACCTGCCAGGGTTATTGTGAACATTAAATGAAGTAATATGTGTGAAGTGCTCCACAGGGTCTTGCATAGAGTAAAAGCTCCATTAACAAAATTTATTACTGTAATAATTCCCCAAATGCATCATGTTTCACTTCTCTGCCCTCTGGTCCTGCTGCCTGGATGTTCTCCTTTTTCTGCTCTGTACACTCTTCCCTGTTATGTCCTGCTCATCTTTGCAGATGCATCTCTGGTGTTACCTCGTGTGGGAGGCTTTCCCTGGCCTTCTGCTCTTAGTAGGATGCTCTCATGTTCCACGGTGCCCCATTAGTGTTTTGAGATTGTTTTTCCTCTTTCATCTCCACACAGGGGAGGGAGACTGTGACTCATGGTTAGTGGCCAATTCTGTTAGCTGGATGAATGAATCAATGAAGATTGGCTCTTAAAAACTGTTAAATAAAATGATGAAAAGGGCATTTACAAAGCCCTGACATAAATAAAATGTTGTTTGAATGAACACCAGTAGAGGCCCCAAAATTCCTAGACGAAATCGAGAGAAATTGAGAAGTGGTGTGTTCAGGGACACAACGTGGCCAGGCACCACTGCTTTTTGAGCCTCTCTGTGAAACTGCCATCAGAGGCTGCAATTCAATGACAAGTAATGCTACTTGGCAAGGAAAAGAGCAAAGCCTGGTGATGAGAAGGAAAAAAAATGCAAGAAAATGAAAATCATGAGCCAAACAATGTGAGAAGAGCCTCCTACCCCCATCCTCACCCCACGGCCCAGGCGCCCAGCACTGAGGGCATTATCTCCGCACAGCCGGAATGTTAGGAAATGCCTGCCAGTATTGACATTACCCCACATATTGAAATCAAGGTGGATTGGTGAACAATCACTTTAAAACTTAATTGTCGGAAACCCGCGGGTTAAGGCTCTTAAGCTAAAGCCTGTTGGCTTGATGGCAGTTTTGGTGCTTGCTCTCTTTTTCATTGTTTTTATTTTTGGTCTCTCTTGTTCTCTTGATTTTGATGGCAGAAAGTAGAGCTCTTTTTAATTGTTTCTTAAGGCAGGTTAAGGGACGTCCTGCTTGGCTTTTCTGAGTGTTTGTTTTTTTTTTTCTTTCCTCCCCTCCACTCCCTTTTTTACTTCCTTTCTCTCTTCCTTGTGTTCTAGCCCCTTAGCAACGCCTGCCTCTTGTCCTGCAGCCTTGCACAGACATTTGGGAATCCTGGTAAACCCAATTCCTACCCTCTCCAGCCTTCCTGGAGTCCTGGAGGCTGTATTGAAGGAGATTCCTCATGACTGAGTCATCAGTGACATACTCAGAGCCCTGCCAGCATCCCCTCCTCAGGGAACCAGTTCCCCTGATGATCCTGGAAAGAATCAGAAATGGAAGACCTCTGTGGGACAGAAAGGTCTTCCATTAAACACAGATTGGAGGCTGTTACAGTGATGGTCCATCTCGAGGAGAGCCTCACATCGAACTTATGTTTCTCCTCCCTTTCCCCTCAGACCTCAGGCTGAGGTGAGTGAAAACGGGGGATTTTTAGGAACTCTTATTTGAGGCAGGAATCTGACAAGGCATCCATCCTTTCTTGACCAAAGCCTGGCATGAATTTGGGTCTCTCGGTATATTTCCATTTACTGATGAACAGATCACAGACTAGCCTGTGGGCATGTTTTCAAACTTAATGAAGAAAAGACAGTTTCTGCCACAAGAGCTCTTTATCTAACTGACAGCATCAATCAAGGGCTACTCTGACTCCTCACTGTTCTCAGTAATGAAACCTTTCTCCTAAAAAACGAGAGAGGCTGGGGAGATGAGACAGTGGGCCACGGGAGGGAGGGGAAGAAGTAGACCATAGTTCATCTAAACTGCTTGTCCTGGCCTCACATGGGCCTTGGTGAAGGCATGCGGGAGCCCAGCAGGGTGAGGTTTGGTGGCATCCGGAGGGTCACGGAAGTCTTCCTCTGGGAGAAATGATGTTGTGGCTGCTGCTTTAAACTTGGAGGTGGTTCTTTTCATCCCCTGAGGTGGAGAGCTAGCAACTAGGAGATTCTCCTTCCAGAAGTTTACCATCCTTTCCGTTTAGGACACAAAAAGTAAAGTTTCTATTCTAGTCACAGATCTGAGGCTTGTCTTGAGGTTGGATATTTCAATGGGTTTCAAACCTGCCTTTTGCTGGGAAACACTTTTTTTTTTCTCCCCAAAGGAAAACTGCTGCCTCTGCAAGAGCCCCACAGGCAAATGCATCAAAATGAGAAATAGGATTTGGTGGTTTGGGATGGAATGAAGTGGAGGCAGGTATATGTTGGGGTCCAAGCCCAGCGGCCATGTAGATTCTCCTGAAAACTAGGTTTCTGAGAAGCTCTGAAAACCACGAATCTAGTTCATTGCAGAGAGGTCGTGAGATTGGTTAAGGGCAAACTTATAATTCCTGGTGGCACCGGTCTTCTGATTTCTTCTCTCTCCTTAAGATGGGGCATCTGCTTTGTGCCCGGCATCCTGATGTGCAGTGATTCAGAGGGAGGGGGAGGGGCGGGGAGTGTGGGAGAACAGGCTGTGCGTGCATCTGTGGAGCTCCTGGCCATCCTTGAGAAGGTGTAGCCTTATAGGTTCCCAGGACATCCCTATATTCCTTTCCCTTGCTTCTCCAGCAATAATGTTTTTTTCTCTCTGAAAGAACTCAGAGGGTTTTATAACTTTTTCTTTCTAGGTGTAATAATTTGCTCACATTGGCTAGAAAACTACAAGTTATCCTTGTTATCTCCACCTCCCTCATCTCCCATAATCAGCCCATCATCTAGATCTGTTGGATTACCTCCCAAATAATCTGAGTCAGTCTATTTGGCTCTGTCTTCAATCAGGTACCCTAATCCAAACCACCATAACCTTGTTGGAGCTGGCAACCATCTCCTTGCTGGCTCTCACTGTTCATTCTGATCTCATTCAAATTCATTCTTCACATGCAAACCAGCATGGTATTTTTGAGCTGCAGCTCTGATATGTCACTTCCTCTACTCGTCAGAAACTCAGTGGCTGCCCGTTGGTTTAGGCTAAAAAACTCAGTCCTTAAGATACGCCATGTACTGCATGGTCAGGGTCCTGGGTGTCTCCAGCTTTATTCTCACATCTCCTTCTCTCTCTGCCCTCCATCCACACCGACATCCTTGTCGTGCCCTCTCCTGCCACAGGGACTTGCATATACTGTTTTCTCTACTTGGAACTCTCTCCTTGCCCCATTCACCTAGCTCGCTCCTCCTCAACATCAGCTCTCTATCCGCTTATCAGGGACTCCTCCCCCTCCCCCGACTCAGTTATATTCCCTTGTTGTAAGCTCTCATTGCCTCATGTGCTTCTCCTTTGTAGCAATTTCACAGTAGTAATTTCACATTTACTTGTGTGTTTGTGTGCTCAGTGTCTAACTTTCTTGTAGGACTGTCAGCTCCATGGGATGGGAACCATGTTTGTTTTAGCCCTAGCATGGTGCCCTTCATAGAGCAGGGGCTCAATAAATAGTTCATGAATGAATAAGTGACTGAATGAATAGACAAATGAATGAATGAATAAGCTGACTTTTGGAATAGAAGGTCTTTGCTGAATTGCTTTTTGAGTAATGGAAGTTTTTGCTTCTGGGACAAGATGCTTTTGGAACCCCTGTTTTGATATTACCCTCTTTCCGCTCATTGTGAAAAGCACCTAGAACAAGCCTCTGGGATCCTTGACACCACCACCTACCTCAGGAGAAAGTGGGATGGGGCTCCTTCCCTTGAGCCACTGGAAACATGGACTTTCCTCTGAATTTCTCGGAGGACAGCTCATCCTTCCTCCATCTGCCAAATGAGGAGATTGGCCAGGAAGGACTCTCAGCCTCACCACACAGGCAAGAGTCAGAGCACAAAGTCATCACTCTGATGGGGATGGGAGCATGGGAATGACATAAGTAAGTCACAAGCTGTGTCTTCCAACTGGATGGGCCTGAGTTTAGCACTCCTCTGCTCTCCCCATGGTCTGGCATAAACATAAGTCTACTGACCATTTTCCTGTATCCTTTTCCATCCCCTTATCCTGTGCTGCTCTGGTCAGCGGTTGATACCTCACTTCTTATCCTTTTCTCAGCTGCTGCACCTATGACAGATGATTTTACATCCTCAAAATACTCCCAAAACACACGTTCAAATTTTGAGCACCTCCCCAAGAACTTCATGGGGGAGGTACAGCCTAATAATAACAAATAACTGCCACTTATCTCCATGGTGTATCAGTAGCCAGCAACACAGATCAGATGGTCTTCAGATCTGGCCATTTCCAGACACTAGCTGTATTTTCTTGCTTTCTTTATCACTCAAATTTAAATGCTTTGAGTGAGAAAAATAACTAGAGTTTGTTTAAATATGTTAAAGAAATTTTTTATCTTAGAACTTTGTTACTAGTAGTAAATTACTGTGATCTCCCTCCCCACAGGTGGTTAAGACACACTGGCAAGGACGTAGACTCACGGTGAAGAGCCCGATGAAGGTCTCTCAAGGTCATGTTCAGTCTGTCAGTGAAAGGCATCTTCTCAGAATACCTAGATATTCATAGTCTCCTGGGATAACTGGGGCACTAGTAGTTGCCAGTGACTATGGATCTTACTTGGAGTGGGCAGACATTCTTATTCAGCCTTCTTGAGCCATGCTCTGGTGAAAGGGGTCACTTACTGAAATCGAACTCTGATCCTCCAGGGCTGGCAGTAGAAAGGCAATAATGATGTGGTGGTGGAGTGATCTTGAATTTAGTCCCCTCAGAGCCAAATTCCCATTGCAGATTTCACTCGTCCGTGCTGCTCCTGCATGGAGGATATCGGTAGATGAGATTAGCTTCATCAAACTCAGTCCAACTCTTTTTTATACTCCCTCCTTCAGCATGCACTTATATCACCTGGCAGAGCCCTCTTGCTTCAGACTTTTTGACGCCTTATCCCTTGTGAGCTACTGTAAGAACAAGAACACTCACTATCATGGGGCAGGGGGTGGGCACTGCACTTTCTCTACAGCCTCCATCCCAGCTGGAAGAAGAGCAAATGCTACCTCCTCTTGTACTTCTTATCCTCTCCCTTCCAAGGCCAGGACACGTCTCAGAGCCTGGCAGGACTGAGCCTGTGGCTGTGCTGAGGAAGAACAGCAGCCTTGGCTTTTGAGGGGGTGGAGTGTAGGACTCTCTGTGATTCCACCAGCTCAGTATCTTCTCTGGCTTTACAAGTACTTGTTCCCCCCTCCCACTTCCCTCACCCCTGAACTATAGCCAAGGAAGTCCCCAGGGGCCCAGACTCTTAGGATTTATGGAGACAATGACTCTGTGTCCTCTGAGTCTTTAGCAAGGCTTGGAGCTCTGATGTCTGTCAGCTTTGGTAGTGGTTGGTGAGTGGCGGGAAGAAGTGCTGCCAGAACGTCTCTACCCCATCATTCTTGCCCCACTGATCCCCAGAGCAGCAAAGAAAAATTCCAGCTTTGAAGATGGGTCCTGGTCAGTTATGAATCCTGCAAACAGGTGCTTCTGGCCATCAAAGTCTTGAAGCAGTTAAACTTACTTTCACCTTTGTAGCAGTTCCCTTAAAAGAAAATAGAGAGATCTTCAAAAGGTGGAAGGGGTGGCAGGCCAGAAACGTAAAGTGTGTGCAATCACTCAGATACAAGTGGCACCACGAAAAATTGCCTTCATATATCAGCTTATGGTTTACACACTCTGGCAGAAAGGACACTAAAAGGTCAGTGGAAAAAAAATTTATATGTCAGGCCTGGAGCTGTGACTCCAAAGGTGGTGAGAAGACACGATCTGGGAAGGGTTCTAGAGGGACCGGCTAAGTGCTTGATGTGGCAGGATTCTTTTTTCCACTCTTTATTTTGTTTTATTTTTAAGGAAGTTGCTTGCAAACGTCAGCAGAGAAGCTAAGGTATAGACTTGGAGTAACCTCTCGCTGCGACCCCCGGTGACAAGACGGATAGTTCCATTCATCTATGGGTGAGCAGCAGAGGCTCCCTGCATTTTTTTCCTTTTTGCTTGGATTCAGGATGTATTTGTTTGCAGAGAGGGATGTCACGCTTGTGAATGCACTGCTCAGTCATGTGCCGGGGGTGAAATGAGAGGAGGGGAGAAGAGAAGAGACAGGAGGGAGGGAAGGGGTGGGGGGTGGGTGTAGGGAAAGGGCAAGCTATACTCTGAGGGCTTTAAGTGATGCCAGCTTGGATCCAGAAACAAATCTTCAACCAAATGCTAATGGAGAATATGCCTTCCAACCAGAAGGATCAGCAAATATGCTGTAAATTAATAATGCACCCTTTTAGTAGCAATTGCCTTGTGAAAAAGTCTAGGGGAGGATTATTTATCCACCCCACATCCATCCCACCTCCCATAAGAGAAGGAACTAGAGCATCGTAGGTCTCTTGGAGTTTTGTTTAAGACTGACCCTCCCCCCTTACTTTATTAACTGTGTAACATTTTCAGGTTGTTTTTTCCTCTGTCTCCTCCAGCAAGTCTCTATTGATCACTGTTTACAGTTATAATCCCTTTCAAATTTATCATCCATGACTAACACCACATGTATTGATTAGTGTTGACGGATGTCCCTCTACAGTACAGAACCACCGTGATCCCAGCCAGAGATAGAGGAGAGATGCAGAGAGACAGAAGTATACATTTCCTCTTCTCCTAAATTTTCTTCTGGTAGTTTTCTGCTCCCCCTTTTGTTCATAGCTTAGATGGCTTCTTTCCTACCTATACGAGAAATTGCTTTGTATATTTTAACGGTAATTTTCTTATTTCCACCAAAGCCTGTTGGGAGGGAAAGAAAGTAGCCGTGCTGCTCCTGGGTGGTTACTAGGGGGTGGGGGTCGCTGACAGGTCCTGAAGGAGGTCAGATTTATGAGGGACAGCCACATACGTTAACCTAAAGCCTCAGGTACCAAAGATATAAAGGCTAGTTTTTTAGGGACCAATTAGATGTCACTTGAGACTAAAGACAAAGTATCCAAAATCTGGACTATAAATGGAGTAATTTGTTTATAGCGCAATTTTTTGGCCTCTTTTTTGCTTCCTCTCTGTGACATCCTCTTTGCCTGTCACTGGCCAATGGTGAGTGATGGCCTGGTTGGGAAGCTGTGTACTCATTGTCTTGTCTGAGCACGTGTCCGTGTGTCCAGGGCTTCCTGCCTTGGAATGTTCTGCATGTGCATATGAGGTACCCACCCAACCTGTCCACCTGGCTGGTGGAGTTGTGGAGGGGTCTGGCCACTCATGCGTGAGCCAGCATGAAGGTCCTGAGCTCAGCTGCCTTCTCTGTGCAGTGGGAATAACAGTACTTTTCTTGCCCATCAAACAAGGAGACCAGGGCGGGCGGGTAGTCATAGCCATGAGAGTGCTTCAGAGAATCAGAGAGGGCCACACAAACCAGGAAGCCTTCTCCTCACTCTCTGTGGGTCTCAGTCTCTCTTTGTCACACTCCCAAGAAGATTTTATTACCCTGTAAAGTGTTTCTTCTACTCCAGGGAACTTTAGAAAAGGACCCAAGGACTAGGCTTGAGAAGAGAAGAAAAGAAGTATAGAATTCATATGGAATTTAGTGGTTTCATAGCTTAACCCTTTCATTTGACTTGTGAGGAAACTGATGAAGCCTAAACTTTTGGAATAATATATTCAATGTCCCACAGTGTGTGAGTCATAAGCCTAGAAAGAGAAGTCAGTTTTTTGATTCTTAAGCAAGTATATTTCCTCCTCTTCCCTCCCCCTCACACCACCTCTCCAGCTCTCTCCTCCCCTCCCTGTCCCTCCTCTCCCTCCTTAACCCTCCCCTCTCACCTCCTTCTCCTCTCCAACCCCTCAGCAGCATTCCAGATCTGAGCTAGAGAGTCAGCCCCTTTTGTTCTCGAAGCTCACTTTCACTTTGGAAAACAGAATCATCATCTAAGAGACCCTAGAGTTTCCTCACTACAGAAACTTCACATTAAAAAAGTTAATTTTCTTTCCAAAGGAAAAAAGGGAGGACCTATCAACTCCTAGGGGAGGGCACATTCACCTACGGAGTGTGCCGGTCTGTCATGCTATAGCGCTTTTGAACAGCTATCTAGTTGATTCATATGTAAATGGTATTTTGTCCTCCCTCATTGCCTCAGCCCCCAGTATTGACAATAATTTGATGGGATGTTTTTTGCCTCTTAACTGATCTATTTTCCAAGTTTTCATGGCCTGTTTGTAATAGTGTTTTTGGTTCTTTGCACTACTTTAAATTAAGTTTCTCATGTGGGTCTTATTATACCTGAATACTGCTCAGCTACTTGATGGCATAGTTGTAAATTCTCAATAAAAAGATCTTTAATAATCAGCTGGCATTTATTTAATATACCACCCATCTTATTAAATCTAACTCCTTAGATTTAATAGGACAGTCTATTGTATCTTTGCATCGGAATAGTGATGCTACAGTTATGCTTGAGAAGGCACTTTCATTATAAACTCCTGTTTTTAGGCACTTATAATTTTCTCAAGTAGCACATTTATTTCAATGTGCAATCGTTTTCTGTTCTCTTCTCCCTCCCTCTCTCCATTTGTACCACTTTTCTCATTTTTTAAAAGTCTAATAAGGAAATATATCTCAAACTTTAGAGAGAAGAGCTGTGTCATTGGCTGAGAATAGCTGAGCAAATCTGTCAGGCTCTTGAAATCCAGATTCTTGTTTGGTGTCTTTAGTCAACTTGATGCAGATGTTGGTGAAGGAGGCTGCTGGGGCCCCAGGATTGTGCTCCCGTAATGTGGGAGATATTCTCCCAAATGCCTTCAAGTATATATATATTTTTTCTTTTCAGAGTTTAAATGTTCTTCAGCTTTTGCTAGTGGTAGGAAACTGAGGAACTGAGCAGACAGGAACCAGACCAGGATGGACTAGGATGGAGACAGACCTTCCAACTCCTCACCTGGTGCTTTCCCTCTCCAGCCCACTCCTGGGGTGGAGAGTGTGGGCTGTGCTCCACTGTCTGGTGCTTTGCTCCCTCTTTGCCTGGTTAACAACATCATCCTTAAGATCTCAGCACAAGCCTCACTTCCCCAAGGATGCCTGTCGTAACCATGTAGACTGAGTCTGGTTCCCTTGTTTTATATCTTGTAGAATTAGAATGAGGCTCCCTTACTTTAGAACACATGTCTCACTTCCACTTATTATGGTCAATGGTGCACTGGAGTGGGCTCATGCGGTCCTATGAGAGCTCACTGTGTACCTCTCTCTGCAGCTCCACATTCCATCACATTACTGTGATAGCCTGAAACCAGTCACGGTGGAAGTTTGAATGGGCAGATGCTATAGTCAGAGCTCACTCTCCCCACCAACTCGCCACCAGAGAGCTAGTTTTGAAATATTCACTAGCATACCACTTACAGGAAGATTTGTAAAAACCTGTCCTCTCCACTAAAGTATGAACTCCATGAGAACAGGGACTTTGTCTGTTTTGGTCTATGTCATATTCCTGTCAGTGTCTGGCACGTCCTAAGTACTGAGTTCATAAAGAGGTTTGGGAATAGACAGAATCTTACTTAACCATTCAAAGGATCTTAATCTCACACGATCAGGGTTCTCCATGATTTGCCTCTAAGAGTAATTCATCCTGCATCAGAATCTAGCTTCCTAAGGAAAGGAAGATTCTTAGCTGTTCAGTTGGTCCCATTGGTGAAATGATTCATCAAGAAGTACTTGAAACTGTTTAGCTGAGTATAGCAAGGATGATTCTGCTTAGGCATAGGAAAAGGCTGGATGATGTTCCCTGCCTCTTTTGAATTTATTTTATTAAAAAACTTCTTGTGTTCTGTTGGATAACTACTTCCATGGGTTTCATGTTTCTGATTATGAGAGGATGGGACATTTTCCTTCTACCTCCTTGCCATGCTCCTGCTTAGGCAGTCACTGTCTTTTCAGGAGCTTCTGTTTTTTGGTGAAATGGCATCTGAACATGAGGCCAGAGAAATTAGAGTTCATATTTTGGCTCTGCCATAGTTTGTGGCTTTGGAAAATAATTTCATTCCTAGAATTTCAGTATCATCATGGCTAAAGTATAATACATTATAAAATCATTACATTACATGAAATTAAATATGTGAAGTTGCTGACAAATATAAAGATTATTATTAGTGTGTAAACTTTTTCATCATTTCCCTTACATCTGGATTTTGACTTTGTTGTTGTAGTTGAAGGATGGATGACAGAGAGCTTAGAAATACAGAGGGATGGTACAAATTGCTTGGTTGGGATAAGGGAAACTTATTAATATTATTGATTAATTTAAAACATTTCTTGTCAAGAGTCTTGCTTTCTGTAATGGAGGGCTTAGTAATTTGGCCATCCATCCCACTGAGAACAACTAGAAAATTTGGAAAGGCATGGTGGAACTAGTAAGACAGTGCAAACTAGTAGAGCCAAGATCTGGGAGAGTAATGAAACCTGGATAGTTAAGCCCAGAATTTGGAGCAATATTCCTTAGTGGCAACTGCAGGAATCCTGGAGGAGGTTATCTGGAAGATGAAAGTAGGAGTTCAGGGACTGCAAAGGAAAGAGAACCCTGGAGAAACATGATAATTTCAGTGGGGGTATACTGATTTTATACTTATTTACAGAGACTGAAGCCCAGCTTCAAATAGTCTTAACCTCCTATTGGAATAAGGTGACCTGGGATGCTGGTGCTCCTAGCCATCTTTCCAAAGCATATGTAAATCCTCTCTGGAGGACAACTTTATATTCCTAATTCTGAAATTACTACAATGATTTTCTATACACAGTGTTCTGCACTCAAGCAAAAATAACCAAGTACATAAAAATGTAAGATAATGTGATAAAAATTTAAGAGAAACAGTATATAATATAAACAGACCATGGAGAATCCAGATAATGGAGTTATCAGACAATATATCAACCACGATATATTGATATGTTCAATGAAATGAAAGGAAAGATTGAGAATTTGGGGTATAAATCACTCCAATAAATACATAAATATTCTAGAACTTAGAATGTAATGGAAAGTAAGAACTCAGTAGATGGAGTAACAGTGAATAGACACAGCTGAAAAGAATAAATAAATTGTAACAGAGCAAAAGAAAGTATTAAAAATGAAACTTTGAGTATAAAAGAAGGAAATAGGGAAAAGAAAAAAAAAAGAAATAGAAAAGTCGTAAAGTGTGTAATTGGAAGCCCAGCAGGATAGGAGAGAAAGGATTGGGTAAAAGCAGTGTTCTAAGAAACAATGACTGAGAATTTCTCAAAACTTATGAAAGATATCAAGCCATATGTTAAAGAAGCACTCTGAACCTGAAGTAGAATAAACATAGTAAAATTATATGCAGTACTAAACTGCTGAAAACAAAGACAGTGAGAAAATCTTAGGAGTAGCCAAAGATAAAGGAGAGTCAAGGGCAACAATTGTCTTTTCAGCAGAGTGACAGTGGAAGCCAGCAGTTGATGAATGGCATATAAAAAGCACTGAAAAAAAGGTGGCAACTTATAATTTTATATCCAGTGAGAACATGCTAAAAAATGAAGGCAAAATTGGAGTATTTTCAGATAAACAAAAATTGAGAGGATGTGTCACCAGCAGATCTATACTAAAGGGAAGTATAAAAGGTATTCTTCAATAATTTCAAATTGAAGGTTGCGAATGTAGGAGAAACAAAAGGGCTAAATATGTGAATACATCTAAATAAATATTAGCTATAAAATAATAATGTCATGTGGGAAGAATAAATGTTCAGAATTAAAATACACTATAATGATAGCATATAAGTTGGGGGTAGAAGATGAATGGATCTAAAGTGTTTTGGGCCACTTGAATTAGTCAGGAAAAAGTGAAAGCCTGAATTTAAGTTAGACTTCAGTAAGTCAAGAGTATATATTTTTATCTCTAGGTAGCTACTAAATAAAATACATACACTTATACTAAAAATGCATTAACAGTATGATAGAAGAAGTATGAAATAAATAAATATACTCAACCAATCCAAAAAAAAGTGAGAAATTATAGAGAAAAAACATATAAAAACAGAACAATTGTTGGAAGTGGTAAGTAGGAAGGTAACAAGTCTAAAATCAAATGTATGAGTAATTATACTAAATGTATACAGATTGAACACACCAATTGAAAAAGAGTAAGTTGTCAGACAAAATAAAAAAAAAACCCAATTATGTGCTGCTTGTGGAGACACAACATAGATATATGGATACAGAGAGGGTGAAAATAAAAGAATATGAAGATACCTACCTGTCAAAAGAAAGCTGATATAGCTGTATTAATATTAAAGGAGACTTTAAGACAGAAAGTGTTACTAGAGATAAAAATGGACATACTCATAATGACACAAGGGCTAATTCACTGGAAGATGTAACAGGTGCCAATGTATATATATATATGTGTGTGTGTGTATGTGTGTGTATATATGTGTGTGTGTGTGTGTGTGTGTGTGTGTGTGTGTGTGTGTATATATAGTCACTTAGTAGACAGCCCCAAAATGTAGAAAACAATTCAAAGAAGATCCAAAGGAGAAATTCATAATCACAGTAGGAAAATTTAACATACTGAGAGGGGTCTCAGTAACTGGATGATAAGAAAAATATTACATATCAAGCTTTTGTGAAGCAGCTAAAGGTCTAATTTGAGAAAAATATACAACAACAAATCCTTATAAGAAAAGAAAAAGCTGAAAATCAGCAATCTGAATATTCATATCAAAATTAGAAAAAAATAGCAAATTAAACCCAAAAAAGGCGAAAGAAAACAATAAAGACCAAAGAAATAGTCAAATGAGATGCAAATATATAATATAGAAATTCAAAAAGCCAAAATTTAATTGTCTGAAAGATTGATAACTGATAAATCACAAGTCAGACTGATTAAGGGAAAAAAAAAAAAGAGAAGGCACAGATGACCAGTATCAGGAATGAACAGAAGTTTAATACAGATACCATAGATATTAAAATAATTATCAGGAAGAAATTAGGGGAAATTTTATGCCAAAATTCTTGAAATTTAAATGAATTGGATAAATTCTGAGGAAAATATGATATATTAGAATTATAAGAAATATATCAATTAAGGGAGTTCAATTTATACTTAAAATTTTTCCACAAAGAAGTTTTTATACCCACATGGCCTTATAAATTACTTGAATTCTTTTAAAGTTTTGAAGTTTGTTTGATAGCCCAGAATATGGTCTATCTTCGTAAATTTTTCCTGGGCTTTTTTTTAATGGTAAAAGATACATAACAAAAATTTCCATCTAAACCACTTCTAAGTGTACAGTCTAGTACTGTTAAATATATTCACATTGTTGTGCACAGATCTCCAGAACTTTTTTGACTTGCAAATCTGAAACTGTATACCCATTAAACAATTCCTTATTTCCTCTTCCTGGCCCTGGCAACTACCATTCTGTTTTCTGTTTGACTACTTGAGATACCTTATATAAGTGAAACCACACAGTATTTGTCATTTTGTGACTCGTTTATTTCACTTAACATAATGTCGTCAAGGTTTATCCATATTGTAGCATGTGTCAGAATTTCCTTCCTTTTTAAAGGTGAGTAATATTCCATTCTATGTACCGCATTTTATTTATCATTCTTCTGTCAGTGGGCACTTGAGTTACTTCTGCCTCTTGGCTGTTGTGAATAGTGCTGCTTTGACCATGAATATACAAATATCTCTTTGACCTTACTGTTCAATTCTGTTACTAGGTGGACTGTTATATATATACGAATTAGGTCAAATTGGTTGATTATGTTGTTCTGTTCTTCTTTATTCTTACTAATTTTCTCTCTGCCTTTTCTATCAGTTATTGATAAAAGAGGGTTAAATTTTTGACAATAATTGTTATTTTATCTATTTCTCCTTTCACCTATTAATTTTGCTTTAAGTATTTTTAAGTTCTGCTTTTAAGTTCATGGATGTTGAAGATAATTATGTTCCTTATTTACCCCATTTATCATTATGAAATGACCCTCTTAATCTGTGATAACATTCTTTTCTCTGAAATCCACATTGTTTGATATTAATGTAGCTACTCCCTACTTTCTTTTAACCAGTATTAGCACAGCTTATCTTTTCCCACTTTTTATTTTTAATCTATTTGTGTCTTTATATTTAAAGTGAGTATCTTGTAGTCAGGTCATAGTTGAGAATGAATGCTGAGCAAGGGGTGAGGATATGGAACAAAAAATAAAGTGAAGAAGGGTTTTCCATTAATTTAGAAGTATCTAAACCACCCTTTTGGAGTGAAACTGTTCCATAACATCAGGTTTAGGGAAAGAGAAAGTGGCCAGATGAAGGGACTCTAAATGGTGAGGAATAGAGACTGGATTCAGGAGAAAAGGAAAAAATATATATATAATCCACAAATATAAATCTAATCCTGTTTCCAGATTGAAACTGGAATCGAGCCATTTGTACCTCAGCTGTTTCAGCATGAAGGATGCTAATCTTTGCTTCTCTACCATTTCGGAATCTACCCTGTCTTGAGTGCATTAAAGCTCCCCTCCAGAGCTTATGTGTCAGCTGGAAAGTAGTAGACATTTTTGGCAGAACAGCAGACTAAACAGCCTGACCAACATCTCTTGATTGGAATAAAAAATGTGACATGAAATGGAAACAATACTTACTTGTAATGTTTTTCAGAGATGAAAGGAAGGAATATGCAGAGACCGAGTAGAAGGGAGAATAAGAAATATGACAAGTAAATTAGTACCAATACTGACTTATGCCCTAAGAGTTGATGCTGAAACCTGATGACACTGAATTCTGACTCAGTGGTGAAAAGGAGGCATGAAAAGATGGATACAAAACCTCCCCAGTGTAGGAAATCTGTCAATGTTCCCCATATACATGTAGAACCCCAAAGGGTTGCATTATAAATATAAAGGTGAATAAGAAAAAAAACAATGCAAAAGAATATAGCAAGGATAGAAATTTACCTTTGTTGCTGAGCAAAGGGGGAAAAGTATTCCCTGAGAATTATAATCAATACCTTGCTCTCATGTGAGTTTGAGGTCAGAATTCACGTTAACTGTATAATCTAAGAAAAATAATTGAAAATGGTTCTGGGCTTATTAGAAGCTGGGTTGCTTTCCTTTTTCCTTGGAATTTGTAAAACAACTACAACTCATGCCTAAAAACTCCAAAAGATGAAATTGCAAAGCAAATTAACAGCTTAGTCAAAAACTAGAAAACACACAGGGAAATAAGATACCATGGATAAAGTCTGGTGGAAATAACTGAAAACAGAATCAGACTTTTAAAAATAATTTAGTTATTATAATTATTGGATACATAATTTAAATGAAAATGTTCAATATGTTTAAAGAAATGAAATCCTGAAAATATGAGAAATAAGAAACTATAAAGAATGACCAGAATGATTTAAATAAAATAATCAAATTGAATTTCTAGAGAAAAGTAATTTGATAATTGAAATTAAAAACTCAGTGGAGATATTAAAGAGCAAGGTGGAGATATTAAAGAGCAAGGTAGAGCTAAAGAGAGATTTAGTGAACCAGAAGGGGTATTGGTGACAATGATAATAATAGACTTGAACTGAAGGCCTGACAAAGACATGGGATTAAGAGATGTGGAGGACAGAGTTAGAAAGTCTCACATGTGTCTGATTAGAGACCCAGATAGTTATTACAGGAAGCATGGAAAAGAATCAATATATGAAGTGGATAATTATTAAGAGCTTTTCTGAATTATGTAGCTCAAATCCTCAGAACCAAGCAGCCCAACAAATGTCAAACAGGATAAAAATAAACCCATACCTAGACAGAAAAATTGCAGAACCTCAAAGACAAAGACAAGATCTTAAAAACAGCCAGAGAGAAATGGCATTACCTACAAAAGATGGTATTCAGATTTTTCAACAGCAACAACAGAATATAGTGGAGTAACATATAGTCTATGTACTGAAAGAAAATAACTCCAATTTTGAGCTGTATGTTGAGAAGACCTTGAGAAATAAAGCCTAAATAAGGACATTTTCAGACAAATATAACTAAACAACAAACACCCTCAGGCTATCCTAAAGGATCAACTTCAAGTAAAAGGAAAATGATCACAGATGGAAGTCCCTGAGTGAAGGAAGGAAGAAATTATAAGCAAAGGGAGTGGTGCTTGGGTGGGTACCACTAAGCAAACACTGGCTGTATAGAAATAAGAAGTGGGATGGGGAATCAAAGTAAAATGTTCTAGGTTCTTGTAATTTTGGGGAAGAGGGCAACAATATTAGTTAAGTTTGGATTTACATAATCTTAGTGTGTAAATTATTTAATAACATAATTTACATCTGCATGTTAAAACTGCTAGGGCAACCACAGAGGAAATGTAGAGCATATAGCATAACTTCCAAACAAATGGGAGAAACAGAATGAGAAAAAGAGATTAATGTAAAAACATGGAATAGAAGACATTTTACAAAGAGAAACAGAAAATAGCAGAGAAATAGAAAATACACCATAAGATGGTAGAAATAAATCTAATTATAACAGTAATCATTATGAATATAAGTAAGACAAACTCTCCAATCACAAAACAAAGGTTTCAGAATGGATTACAAAATTAAGTTAAATGCTGTTTATAAAATATATACTTAAGATACACTTTAAAACATAAGGACACAGAAAAATTCAAAGACAAAGGATAGAAAAAGATTCCCCATGCATATTCTAATGAAAGTAAATCTGAGATTGTTATGTTAACTTCAGATAGAAACCTTACTGAAGATAAAGTTATCATGTAATGATGAATATTCAGATTGCTAGGAAGATATTACAATTCAAAAATGTACCATAGCTTTATAATTTATGCATTAAAAACAGGCTATTAGGTGAAGTAGACAAATCTATCATAGCATTTGGGATCTTACTATACTTCTCTTAGTAACTGCTAAAATGAGGAGCGGTAGTATTATTAAGGCTATGGAAGACCTAAACAACACAATTAATGAATTTGATTTAATGGACACGTGTAGACCACTGCAGCCAACAACTGCAGTGCACACACTCTTTCAAGGACACATGACACGTGTGATCATCCTCCACTTACTAAGCCACACAGCAGGTCTCAGCCAATCTCCAGGGGTCATTAGTACACAGACCACATCCTCTGACCACAAGGCAATTACATTATAAAACAATAACATTAACTAGATAAAGGCCATATGTTTGGAAATTAAGAAATATGCATCCAAGTAAGTCATATGTCAAGGGGGAATTGCATGATGGAAGAACTGCATGACAGTAATAGTTTATGTATCAAAACTATAGGGTGTAGCTAATGAAGTACTTAGAAATCTATAAACTTAAATATTTATATCATAAAATAAGAAAAACTCAAAACAAATGAACTAAGCATCCAGTTCTACAGGTCAGAAAAGCAGAACAGCACAACCTCCTCTCCCCCAAAAACGGAAGGAAAGACGTAATAAAGATTGAAATGAATAGAATGGAAGACAAACACACAATAGAGAAGATAAACAAAGTCAACAGCTGGTTTTTTTGAAAGCATTAGCAATATAGTATCTCTGGAAGGATTAATCCATAATCAAAAAGAAGGCAAACACAATTAGGAACAAAAGAGGGGACAACTACAAATGCTTTAGAGATAAAAAGATGACTCCTGTTGAGATATCTCTTATGAGCTTGCCACAGAAGGGCAATTCAGCATTCAGTGTTTAACTGTCATTGTGTTAAATGTAGGATCTCAAGTGGGAGATGCTGCAGGGAAAATGATGAGTGAACCCCAGGGTGAGAAAGTAGTCAGTGCAGATGGGTTATCTGAGATTCCAGAAGACCTAAAGTAGGACTCGAAGGTTTCCGTGACACATGTTGACTGAGAGCTTGCTGAGAAGCAGTCGGGATGGCGTGAGCAAAAGGTACAGTGATAAGCTTGGGAAACCAAGAAAATGGGGAACTAGAAGAGACTCTGGTTTCACAGGAATGAGGTGCAAGGGCTGCGCATAGAAGAGGTAAAGGGTGGAAAGACTGGGTAAAAGGTTAAAATTCAGACTTCTGTCCAGAGCTTGGGGAAGCTTGAGGTCTTCCCAGCAGCTCTCTGTCCTGGGATCTTGGCTCCAAGCTGCTCCTGCTGGGCCCCCAACTGTCCTCTTGGTATTTTTTCTTGGACTGTCACCCCTGTTATGTCACTGCTCACAGAGAGAGCCTCTGAATGTGGGAACATAAATAGCTATTCTCACTTCCAGTGGTGTGGGAAACCTGAATTGTCCTCTGCCTAATTTCAAGCCCTGAAAATAATTCCTTGACTATCTTTACTTCCTTTCTTTATTCTTCCCATTCTTATATCTATTTTCTCCTCCCTTTTCCCAAGCCTCCTCTTTCTATCCTTCTCTCTCCCTTGCTTCCTTCCTCCCTGCCTCTTTGCCTCACTCTTTCCCTTACACCACAAACATCGTTGAGTCCCTTACTATGGTGTAGACCAGGGATCAGCAGATTTTTTTTGTAAGAGGCCAGGTAGTAAATATTTTCAGCTTTGGGGGGCCGTATGGTCTCTGTCACAACTACTCAACTCTGGGTTATGTTGTGAAAGCGGCCATAGACAACACATAAACAAATGGGCATGTCTGTGTTCCAGTAAAATTTATGGACACTGAAATTTGAATTTCATGTCATTTTCACAGGTCACAAGACGTTATTCTTCTTTTGATTCTTTCTAACCATTTAGAATTGTAAACAACATTCTTAGATTGTGGGCCATCCAGACAGGCAGTGGGCCTGCCGGCCATAGTTGACTGACCCCTGGTGTAGAATCCTAGAAAAACTACAAAGTTTAAATGCCAGCCCTGTCTTCCTGCATCCCTGTTGCTATGGCACAAGTCTGTGAACCCTTAAGTGCATGACTGATATACGACAGCGTGAGCACAGGTTAGAAGGAAGTGTCAGGAGTAATGACGGAAAAGGGGAGACTGCCCCCGGGGAAGGTGGCATTTGTACTGCTCCTCGAAGGATGAGTGGGGTTCAGAGCTCTTATAATTTGATGACCCTGATGGTGACTCCCAATTCTCATTTCATTTCCGAACTTAAAACCTCAGTCACAGCCTCTCTCTCCTGACTTTGAAAGACATTGGACTTTCTCAACAGGCAATAAATTCGGCTACAACCCAGATTCCTTCCCCTCAAACGCTCCTCCTTACCTGTGATTGGAACCCTTGAGGGATGTGTGTGAGCTAGCTGTGCTGTCGGGGATCTGAGCTAAGGAAGCAGAAAGCCAGCTGAGTTCTGCCCTCACAAAACTTGGCTCAGGCAAGCAGTTCTCAGAGCCAGGGTTTCATGAGTAGGAAGAGTAAGTACCTGCTTCAAGCTTCTTGTCAGGACCCCATCTAAGAAACCCATTTAGATGGCCCCTCTGGACCTGCCACACAGTCCTTTACAGTTGGACATGACCCAGCTAGAGTACCAAAAAGTGGGCTCTGCTTTTTCAGCTTCAATTTTCCAGTACTTTTCCCTCCCTCGTTTCCTCCCTCCCTCCCTCCTTCCCTTCTCTTCTTCCTTCAAGCCTTAGCAAAAGGCCAAGTTACTGAAATATGAATTGATTGTGCAAAACAAACTAAAATTTGCCTGGGGGCAGTATACAGATTTTTCATTTATTTCCCTTAACATCTTCCAGTCCTTGAGTGTGTGTTTAAAGGATAGGAGTCCTAATTTATCACAGGGATCATAAAGAGATGCTGTGGCTTTTGTCTTTGAAATTCTAATGATTAGATGGCATTGTTATTTAAAGCTGGGGCCTGAGGGCTGGGGCAGCCCAGAGAAGGACCCTGGCTCCTGCTGGCATTTTTTATGATGAGAGAGCTCCCCTTCACTTCATCTCCCAATACTGTCATGTAGTAAAAAACAACATTGAACTTGAACCTTAAGAACTGGATTAAGATTCCAGGTTGACTACTTGCTTTATTACCTTGGGAAAATTTAGTTGACCTCTTAGGAAGTCAGTGACAGTTACCTCTTCTTTAAAGTGGAGATAATTGATAATTTTTAGTTTATGGGTGCTTGAGAGGGCACTTTGAGATAACAGATGTAAAAGTGCCTTGAAAAGTATGAAATCGGGGAACCTTTCTACAGTGGTCTCCAGATCACCCAAGACTCTTCTGAGCTCCCAGGGACCTAGAAGAAGGTCAAAGAAAGCAAAATTATTCCTTCCACTGGTGTAAGACTCGGCTTAACAATCTCCCCCTTCTTATTTCTCTCAATGGATCTTCCCTTAGTCCATAAATGCCTCCTTTCCCCAGGTACCACACAACTGTTTGGCTATAAGGATTGTGACGTGGTCTTTAACGTGCTAACTCAAAATATGGTGACTTGGCATATTGAATATTTGAAGCTGAAAGAATTTGAGAAATGGCAGGTTCAGAAAGGACTCTCTGACCTCCCCTTTCTCCCCTGAGGCAGGTCCATTATGAGAGCAGTGCCCTCCCTATACCTAGAGGAAAGGAGCACCCCCTGTTTTTCTGAAGACAGGGGGATATAGGGATGCCCAGAGGAACCCAAACAAATAGGACTTGCTATGTTTCTCTTAGCTTTCTACCCTTGACTAACACCTTTTTCTCCTATTACATTTTCCCTTAACTTTCCACTCTTCATCAGGCCTGATACAAAAATGCTCAGGCTTAACTGCTTCTTCAGGTCTTCAGTTAGTTATGAAGGCTCCTGTGTCACGTGAAATTTCTTTTAAATTAGTATGCTTTTCTCCTTTAATCTGTCTTCGTCAGTTTAATTTTCTGGGTCAGCCAGGGACCCTAAGAGGATGGAGGAAGAGTTTTTCTTCCCTTACACCTGTATATTCCTATATTGCTTTCTTTAAAGGTATTACCAGTTCTTTCTGAAACCCTGCTCCCTGCCATAGGAGACCCTACTCCCCCGTGGCTATGGAACTTTGGTTCTGCCTTCAGGGCCATCTTCCTCCGAAGACTGTCCTGTAACTTCAGCCTCTTAGGTGACTGTGTGTGTGTGCTTGTGTGTACAGAGATTGTAAATGCTTTGAGATAGATGTCATTCAGTGCCTAGCCATTCCTGGGCCTACACTTAGTGATCGATAAATAGTTGTTTAATCAAAAGTATATCAGACCATGTTGATTGTCTGAATATGAGTTTCCCCCGGACCTCTGGAAATCTCCTAGGTTCAGTGGAGGCTCTGCATTTGTTCTCTACAAGACTGGTCTGCAGGAGTTGTTAGCAGAAGCTTAACATGTTTGAGCTACTATTCAGCTCTTTTTTAAAAATTGAAGTATAATCAATTTACAATGTTGTTTTAGTTTCTGGTATATGCATAGTGATTCAGTTATATATATATTCCTTTTCATCTTCTTTTTTGTTATAGATTATTACAAGATATTGAATATAGTTCCCTATGCTATACAGCAGGACCTTGTTGTTTATCTATTTCATATATAATAGTTAGTCCTAAACTCCCAATTTATCCCTACCCACGTCCTTTCCCCTGGTAACTGTAAGTTTATTCTCTATATCTGTGAGTCTGTTTCTGCTTTGTAAGTAAGTTCATTTGTGCCTTTTTTTTTTAGATTCCACATATAAATGATATCATATGGTATTTTTCCTTCTCTTTCTGGCTTACTTCACTTAGTATAACAATCACCAGTTCCATTCATGTTGCTGCAAATGACATTATTTTATTATTTTTTATGGCTGAGTAGTATTCCATTGTATAAATATACCACAACTTCTTTATCCAATTATCTGTCAGTGGACATTTAGGTTTCTTCCATGTCTTGCCTATTATATATAGTGCTGATCTGAACATTGGGGTGCATGTATCTTTTCAAATTAGAGTTCCCTCCAAATATGTACCCAGGAGGTGGATTGCTGGACCACATGGTAAGTCTATTTTTAGATTTTTAGGGAATCTCCATACTATTTTTCATAGTGGCTGCACCAAACTGCATTCTCTCCAACAGTGTAGGAGGGTTCCCTTTTCTCCACACCCTCTCTGGCATCTATTGTTTTTTGACTTTTCTATGATAGCCATTCTGACTGGTGTCAGGTGATACCTCATTGTAGTTTTGATTTTCATTTCTCTGATAATTAGTGATATTGAGCATTTTTTCATGTGCCTATTGGCAGTTTGTATGTCTTCATGCTCAACTCTTTCCATAATCACCTGGACAACATGCATGCTGCCCAAGGGAAATCAGGACTGTATTCAGGCTTCCAGTGTGGCCCCTCATCCCCATCTTGGAGCTGACCAGAGACGCCCATCTTCAAATATTTTCTTAGGCATTGAGGTCCTTCAGGGTTCCTCAAATTAGCTGCTATTGATGAATAATTTTGTGTGTTGAATTAAGTGGGTGTTTTCTACAGGTAGATCAGACTGATTTACCCATTCTGGCTACTGAAATAATATTAAATCTCACTCAGGCCATGATACGCTTAGCTACTAAGGGGAAGGAGAAGTGGGCACACAGATATTTGATTTCTTCTCTGAAGAAATTCTGTTTTTTGGCTGTTCTCACTGGATTAGTGTGTCTTAGGGTCAATTTCCTTTGAGACAGGTCCCTATGCCACAAGGCAGAACTTCTGGGAGCAGCAGAAAACATTGATCTCTCCTCCTGGAGAAGCTGAGAATGTCTCGTTACTCAACAGTGCTCTTAGAAAGTGACTTGCTACCTGTGTAACATTCACGAGTGCCTTTGTAATTACATGTACAAAGTCTTTTTTAATCTACCAGTGGTTTTCCTTGCTGGCTCTACATCAAAATCTCCTGGGAGAACTTTTGCAGAAACAAAGATGCCAGCACCATAGCTATATCCCAGAGATTCTGGCTTAATTTGCCTGGGATGGTCTGGACACTGGTTCTCTCGAAAAAAATGATTTTTAATTGCAGTGCGGACTGGGAACCACTGCTTTAGATCAGGGGTCATCAAACATTTTCTGTAACGGGCCAGATAGTGAATATTTTAGGTTTTTCAGGCCATGCAATTCTGTGACAGTTACTCAACTCTGTCATGGCAGTGGCAGAACATCTATTGATGGGTATGGCTGTGTTCCAATAAAACTTTATTTACCAAAAAAGGCAGTGGGCCACATTTGGCCAGGAAACTGTAGTTTGCTGGTTCCTGCTCTAGAGTCTGGACTATTATATTTATGAAGACAAGGTACTGTGCTTATGAAGTTCAACTCTGGGTCACTGGCATAGTGACCTGGCATGCAACAGACACTCCGTGAATACTTATTAAGTTAAGTTGAATTAAATGAGTTTATTGTACTCATGGGGTAATACCTGAGAAGGAGACAGAGTGGCTAGTCTTAGGAAAAGTTATAGCATTTTGGGTAGAAATGTCTATGGCTTAATAATTTGGGACAACTTGTAAAATCCTGTTTAACTTTGTTAAGCTTTGTTGAACTCTTTCATGAAACTTTTCAAAATAGATTGATATTAAGTTGTGTGTGTGTATGGCAGTGGGGAGAGAAATGCGATTTTCTATAGTTTTTAGTTGCCTGTGCTTATAAAAAATGTATATAGCAACCAATAGAACTCCCATAATTGGTCAATCAATGAATCAGCTTATGAAAAATTTGTTAAGTCAGTTGACTAAACTTCCCAGCCAATTCAATCAAACTGATGCCATGGTAACCCTACGTAAATAAACACAGTCTCTGCATTTAAACCATCCACAATACACCGGTTAGAGGAAATATGTGTTGACTCTAAGTTTTGCCTTGGTGGGCATAAGAAGCATGTGCTAGCAACAAAAAGCCTACAGGAAGTTGGCAAGATACTGGGCAAGAAGTGGAGGTTCACCGTCATTGTGTAATGGTGTCAGATTGACCAAATGTCCCCGGGGATGAAAATACTGGGACAATCACCGTAGAGTAGTTTAAAAGCAAAACAACAGAATGCACTGGAAATTCCTACAAAAAAAATCACTCTTATATATAGATACCTAGAAAACAAGGCCAGGCATCCACAGTTTTTCTTCTTCTCTTTGATCAAATGTATCAGTCTTATTTTTAACCCAAGTCTATTCATCAGCTGCAGCACAGACATCTTTTATGTGAATTGGCTCTTCTCTCCTGACAAGAGCTTAGAATCCCTAAATTCTGATGTCCTGAATATGGAAATGGCACTGTGTATGAATGGTTGTGTGACTAGTCTCCTGGGCCTCACCTAGTCTTTGGGAGGAGTAGGTAGTATCCAGGGACATGTAATTAATTCATTGAGACTGGCACATATAGGACATTTCATCTAAAACCCTTTCTTGATTTTGTTTGGAGACTTTGCACACATGATGATCTGTGGGCTCCAATGGCCTCTTGGAAAGAGCCTGCTGCTTGGGGACCCTGGTGTGGATGCAACACAGAGAGGAGGAAGGCACTGCAGGGAAGTTGTGTTTTCGAGCAGAGTGGGTCACTGTACATTATGTGAGCGCCATGATCTGTTATTAGTGCAAAGCTGATTGGAACAAAAGGGGGCATATCTGTGGGCGAGCAGCAGGGAGAGGATTTTAAAGTTTTGATGAAAACTAAAATTGCTCAGGAAAATCTCAACTGTTTTCCTTTCTCCACATGTGACTTTTAAATTGAATTTCTTTTTAGGCAATAAGCTATTCTTTTACCTAGGACAGAACATGGAGGGGTCTGAGTCTTTAAGCTTCTCACATTTCTTCGTATGATTGTGAGTGGGAGTCCCTTGGGAAGTGTGCTTTTCCATGCATGTGTCCTGTATTGTCTTTTCTTTTCCCTCCTCCTCCCACCCCTTCTCCTTACCGCAGAGGTAGCAATCCTCCTGCTATTAGCAAGATGTCTATTATAGTGTCATTAAAAAAGCCATAGTCAGTGCGAGGAATGACTCATGTCATGGAGGACTTAATAATTCACTGTAATAAAAGTATAAAGTTTTATGATAAACCACTCTCAGGGGAGTTAAATATAATCCTTAGCGGGTCACACAGTGACTACAGAGCTTACATTTGTAATGGTAATTTGAATTTACTACATTGCCTTTAGTTTTTAAGCGTTTGTGTGTCATTAGACCTTATAAATTGATTTATATGTTTCAACTCCAGTATAATTCTGCATAAAGGTACAATAAATTTTATGGATTGGAGATATGGCATCTAAAACATTTTAATAAAATTATTGTTCTAAATTCACTTAAATGGCATTGATGAAAAGCGGCAGTGAAGATGCCAACATTTCAGAACTTTCATGAACTGGATGAAGTGGGAGTGGCAGCTGCAGGTGGGGTGTTGCTGGGTGTAATTCCTCACGGCCCCCTCCTTGCTTTGTCAGCAAATAGGGACCTCCGGGGCCATTCTTGAAAGGGTGCCCACTGCCATGCGGTTTGCCGTGTGGGGACATCAAAGCTCTGGGTAATGCAATGATGATGAGTTTGCAGCAGACAGGAGCTGATTGCATCCCTCAGAAGGACCTTTCTGTTATTTGTAGGACTAAATGGAATTCTGGCTTTCCAAGGAAACGAAAGGAAGCTTGTCCAAGCCGGCAGTGTTCTTTCCCACTTGGCATGGAGGGCAGAACACCCATCCCTTAATTTATTTTCTCCTCTAATTTCTGAAGGGAAGACGTTAAAAACTGCACTCCCCTCCGCCCCCTAAAAAAAACCCCACAAAACACCCAACCTGCTTAGAAAGTGAAATGTGATGGGGTGGGGGTGCCTGGCTATCCCTGGGGTTTGTTTGGCTGCCTGGCCCCTGGCTTCCCAGGCCTTTGGTCTCACCGGCTATACTTTTGAGGAATGTGTCTCAGCCACATTCTCCCTTTCCCCTTATTATCATAAAAATAAAGGTCAAATAAACTGGATTATGAAAAATGAAAACCAAAACCTATGAAAACAAAACCCTTGTTTGTTTCACGGGCTTGGATCCAAATGGCACCGATGCAAACTCTTAAAAGGAAAGGAGAGAACCGCCCCTCCCATCTCCCCTCCCACCCTTGCCCCCAAATCCTCCTATTAATGGTTCACTTTTTCTCATTGGTATTATTTCAACTAGCCAGCCAGGAGTGAGTTGTGATTAATTATATTTTCCTTCTGACTTTGCAGATTCGGGGGCGATTGCTCACTGGCTCCTGTCCTGTGAGAACTTTGTTTACATTTGGCAATGTGCTTTTAAGTCACTGAAAAAGCAGCACAGAATTTGGCTAAAAATACTTGATAAACTATACCGTCTGTTTTAGGGCTTTAAATAATTACCCGGCAATTTTTTTTTCTTCCTTTTGAATGCAATTTCCCCCAAAGCTGGTATAATTTCAGTGTGGATCTTCAAAACCTTTTGTCTAATCCCGTGTATAGGCTTTCCCATAACGAAATAAAGAGGTCCTGGCCGGCTCCAGTGGGCAGTTCTCATCATATTCCCCGTAGCACTTGCACATTAGAAAAGCTTTGTCCTCTCACTGGGGGCAGGGTTTTTTTGTTGTTGTTAGAAAAGCACCGAAGTAAACCTCTAGGGGCCCTCAGGACTCAGTGGGTGTGTCACTGTTAAATGACCCAGCCAGCTGGACAGGTTGAGGTACAATTTACTGGAAATATATTAAAAGTGTCTTGGGAAATGATTCTTAAAAATGTTCCCACTGCTGGTGTGATACAGATTAGAACCCCAGTGTGCAACTGAGAAAAATTAAATTGTAACAAGAAACCCCTGATGGTACAATGATGGCTTGTGGGGAGGATGGTTGAATTCAAGGAACTAAAGGGAGAAAATTCAGCTTCCAGTGACTTATTACCTAGGCCCACGCCAGGTCTGTACAGGGCAGAGGACTGGACAGGTGGGGGCACCTCTATCTGACAACTGACATCTATGTGCATTTTCCAGGGAGCTGAAGTGTCAAACTCTGCGTTTCTCCTTTTACCCTCTCCTTAGTGACATCCCAAGGGAATCAGAGCTGGAACCTTATGTAGCCTTATGCATAGACAAATTTGGCAGCCACTTGTATGATATGATTTATGCAGCAGAAAAGTTCCTGGCTGGCATGGCTACCATTCAACTTGTTCTTTCCCCCAAAGCAAGCACACTCCAGGAATCCCTATCTAAAATGCAGATGGCCCAGAGAAAGGGAATAGGTGTTTATCAGTCATCAACACCATGGTGAGAATTAGTGTCAACACAATTTAGTAAGCTGAACAATCACGACCTGAAAGAGTAGGACATAGAACAAAGGAGTTTTGATGATGAGGAAGAATTTCTTTGGAGTTTCTTAAGGCAGGCAAGCCAGAGTGGCACATGGCAAAGGGAGCCTGGGGTTATCATAAAGGGTGGAAAGACTGTGGGGTGGGTGTGGAGGGGAAGCACAAAAACGGAGAAAGAGATACAGAAAGGAGATGGGGGAGACCATCAAGGTGAATTTGACCAACCTTGGACTTTGCCTTAGAATTGTCCCTCAAGTGACACGAGCAATTCTAAAAATCTTGTCACTTAGAATTTTGTTCTAAAATCTCACCTCATATCTCTGGGAATTTCTGGGTCCATTAGCAGATGGCCTTGAGCCCATTAAACTTTAAATTAAAAAAAATTATTAAACATATATGACAAATACAAAGATATGCAAAACACTCTTACATATGCCCTTTGATCATTTTCATGATCAGCCTGGCACACAGTAGATGGTTAATAAATATTTACTCAGATGAGTTGAATATATGGAACAGGTGTTAATGTCAGTCCCATTTCATGGATGAGGAAATTAAGCCTCAGAGAGCTTAAGTGAGTTGCCCAAGATCGAGGAATTAATTGCTGCTGCAGCCTCTTTCCACTCTTAGTGCCCCTCCGCCCCCACCTTTCATTAGGCCCAGAGTCCCCACTTTGGCTTGTCCTCGTTAGGCAGTGTCAGAGCAGTGCTTTCTGCTTTTGTAGTTCTGACTCCCAAGGCCAGCTCTCCTACATTGCCTTCGTGTGAGAATAGGATTGAACAAGGATTTGTGTGCTTCATCCTACTAAACCAGGTCCATGCAGAGAAATTGAGTGTGATCCACAGGGAAGTCCTTGACCTTTTAATTACAACCTGCTGAGTCTGCTGGACTTGTAAGGTCCCCAGCTGCTCAACCAGATGGACTTTTCCAGGCAACTTGAGGCCTTGAACAATGTTTTAATTGGAAATAACTCAAAGTCTAAAACTGGGATTGGTGGCCCATTTTCCTCCATCATAAGACATGCTTATTGGGATAAGGCATGTTTATTGGGAGCACTGCTTGAACCAAAAATTAGGCCCCCAAGGAGCCAAGGTCAAACACTTTTAAGACCCAGGAATAGTTAGTCCATTCAAAGTGGGGAGAACTGCTGGAGAAAATGCCCTCAATATTCTTGAGGGGCAACTTAAAGCCAGGAGCCAGAGTGCTAGATGGTAAAGGCAAGTTCACAGTGGTGTGATAGAGGAGGAGCTGGGGTGACTATCTCAAGACACTGCTGAGTGCTTACATAACAGGCTGACTGTGGATGGTATCTGGAGTTAACTTAATGGTAAAGCGTAGAAATGGCTAAGCCATGTCCAGGTTGCCTGACCTTTGACTGCAAAATATTTTTCTGCCATTTTATCCCACTCACTGTCCCCACCCCCTCCATCCAATCTGGGCCATGGTTGTTCTCTCTGAGAAATGAGAGTCACTCTTTCCAGACTGCAGAGTAATCCAGTGGCTCCTTGAATGGGATTCTCTACATCATCCTCTCCTTTTTCATTATGGACTCAGTTTGATCCCAAAATATTCACAAAAAGTTCTCAGACACTCCAACTGAGTCATAAAGATAATATTTCTTTCTTTTTTTAACATTTTTTTATTGATTTATAATCATTTTACAATGTTGTGTCAAATTCCAGTGTTCAGCACAATTTTTCAGTCATTCATGGACATATGCACACTCATTGTCACATTTTTTTCTCTGTGATTTATCATAACATTTTGTGTATATTTCCCTGTGCTATACAGTGTAATCTTGTTTATCTATTCTACAATTTTGAAATCCCAGTCTATCCCTTCCCACCCTCTACCCCCCTGGTAACCACAAGTCTGTATTCTCTGTCCATAAGTCTATTTCTGTCCTGTATTTATGCTTTGTTTTTGTTTGTTTGTTTGTTTTTGTTTTTGTTTTTTAGATTCCACATATGAGCATATGTGGCATATGCTCATATGGTATTTTTCTTTCTCTTTCTGGCTTACTTCACTTAGAATGACATTCTCTAGGAGCATCCATGTTGCTGCAAATGGCATTATGTTGTCGGTTTTTATGGCTGAGTAGTATTCCATTGTATAAATATACCACATCTTCTTTATCCAGTCACCTGTTGATGGACATTTAGGCTGTTTCCATGTTCTGGCTATTGTAAATAGTGCTGCTATGAACATTGGGGTGCAGGTGTCATCCTGAAGTAGATTTCCTTCTGGATACAAGCCCAGGAGTGGGATTCCTGGGTCATATGGTAAGTCTATTCCTAGTCTTTTGAGGAATCTCCACACTGTTTTCCACAGTGGCTGCACAAGATGGTATTTCTTAAGGTTACTCTTTTTTTGAATAGACTGTGGCTTAATTATTCCATGCTATGTCTCTTGAAGTACTATAAATCATATTTTCTTTCTTTTTTCCTTCCATTTTTTTTTTACTCCTTTATGTATGTGTGTGTGTAGGTATGTCTGTAATGTGTAACAACCAAATGTGTGTAGAAGAATAAAGTATGTGACCCTCTAGGCCTGCACCATCCCCCGGCTGGAGCTATTAGCCACTTACATGCACAATTAACCAGCTGATTCTTAGATTGAAGGCTGAGGGAGCTAATTACAGGTACAAAAATTGCACCCAGATAAAAAGAGGTTGGTCTGGAAATTTAATCTTTAAACCTTCTTCTTCAGGGTGACTGGATAATGTGTGTGTGTATGTGTATGTATGTATGTGTGTATGTATATATGTATTTCTTTTAGGTTGACCCATCTTCCTGGTTTGCTTTCCTCATAACTGCTAATGGCATCCAGTGGAATCCCCTATTTATGCCATAAATAGCTTCTACCAAATCACATTCCATTCAAATTCTGGCACCAAGATCTGTTGCAGGCTCTTTCACTATAGATTATGAATTTTCCCTTAAGTCTTGAACACTGCAATAGTCTGTTGGAAAATATGAATAGTGTATGTGTGTGTGTAAGTGTGTTGAATATCTTTTGAAGAAGTACCTCTGGGAAGGGAATTCATATTTATTGATAGTCTACTTTGTACCAAGCACTTTCATCCATTATCTTCTCAATAACCAAATGAGGTTAGTAGATTATTTTCATTTAATACATGAGGTTACTGAGGCTCTACAAAGTGAGGTAATCTGCCCTGGGTCATATGTGTCTTAGGTGAATTTGCCGAATGTGGGCTCTTTGCATTACTCAAGATGACCTTTCAACTTGATAAAGTTCCATGAGTTAGATGAACTCTATTCTTATATCTCTATGTAGATATGAAATGCTATAGTTCAGGACAATTTTCTTTACATTGTCTCTGGAATTTAGAGCTAGTGGTAGTAAGACTAAACAGATTGTCTCAGACTGCATATGTTAAACAGACCATCTAGACTTCAAGCTTATTCACAAAGGTGCATGGTGATTCTGAGGAAGCATCTTTGGTACATTCTCCTCTGTGCTTCTTTTTCATCTTTCATAACCATTTCTCTGGCATCCTACCCTCTGGATGCCTTGGGATGTTTCCCTTCTCTGAGAACATCCCTATCCAGCTCTGCCCTCCCTAGATAGGATTTCATGATCTGGATCTTCCCTTCCCACTTCCAACAAAAGCACAGCTCGAATGTTCCTGCCCCTCAGGCTACACTCTATGTTTTCTAGCTAGTTAATAAAATAACTACACAAGAACATGGAGATGGTTGGACGCTAATGGATTAATAAATTATGGTGCAGCCACTATCTCCCACTATCAAGTCTCCTTCTTGGAAAAGTGAAGAGGCAGGTGTGAAGAAGCTCTAAGATCCCATGTTTTTCAGTTTTGTTTTCAGTATATGATCCATGAACCTCCACACGTTATTCTTACATTTTGACAAGAGCCTTCCATACATAATGGGTCTTAATTAAAAGAGCACTCTTCCCTCTTCTGCCCCTTAAATGGAGTGCCCCTAGGTGTAACACTTGGCTGCCTCCCCTCTTATGGGGGATCCCTCTGACCCCACATTTATGCTAATGACTCCAAAGTCTGTGTTTCTAGTCTTCCTCTGACCTTGAGTACCGAATGTCTGCTTGTAACTATCTTTTGGCCATTTCCATTTGGGTTTTCTACAGTCTTCCAAAATTCACTAAATATTGGGGAAAAAAATCATTATTTTTGTGCTCTTCCAAGCTGTTCTTCCATCGTTATGGAATATTAATGATTAATGCCACTCTCTTTGTCACCCACTGGAGAAATTCACCTTCCTCACCTCTCACAACCATTCCAGTCAGTACCACCTGTTCATTCTTCATTGTAAACTTCTCTGTCATCCATCCAGTGTCCTTAACTCCCCAGAATTGCCCTCATCTATTTTTCTTAGAAATTATTGCAGTGACCTTGTTTAGGTTTCCCATCATCTAGTGCTGTTTTATGCCAAATCTTCCTGTTATGATAATGCCACAGGGTCTGTGGGAGAAGCAAGTAAGATAAGCAACAGAAACAGAGATGTGCTTTGTAAGATTTGAAGTGTTCTGCTAGTGTGCTCTACTACTTGTTGCATTCTGGAAAGACAGATTGCTGATTCTGGCTTCTGAGTCTTTGTGCTGCTTCCTGTGTATAGAATGTTCCTCTTTCTCCCCTCTCCTTTTAAAAATAATACCCCTTCCTCAAGGCCAAGCACAAGCTCACGTTTTCCAGAAGCAGGATCTAACCATCCCCGCCCTCTTTAAAGTCTTCCTTCTAAACACCTGTGTTTCCACCCTTTGCTTTTCAGTAGTTACACTCTTGAACTCCCATTTGATTTCCTGGGCCATGGGTTGTAGTCCATGACCAGGTTGTAAGGTAGCTTGAAAGCGGGAACCGTATCTTTATTTCTCTCTGAAGCATGTTAGAAGGTGCTCAAAAGCACTGGATGGATGGATGGATACTTCCGTGGGCCTCTATTTGATTTGGCTTGAAATGATGAATCTGGCACATGCAATCGGTATGAGAAGGACCCCTGTATCCCTCTGTCACAGAGGTCCGACTGTCCGAGTAAAGGAACAGCATCTGGATCTTGAACCCCTGATTCCATTCAGGGGCAGAGGGAATGAAGCTAGTGAGGCATTATATTCTGGGACTCTTTGCACATTGAATGCTTTTCTTTCTTGCATGATGTGCCACGAAGAGATTGCCGAGCCAGGTGCACGAGGTGGGGACAGTGTTCCAGGCGAGCCCACGGGTCAGCACTGCGGTGTGCGCGTGCGCGTGCGCCTGCCACCCTCTAGCAAGCACATCGTGGTTTGTAGCCCGTTGTTTCCTCTGCCCAGGTAGTTGGGCGCGTTCAGCACTTTCTCAGCAAATGTGGTCACTGTCCCTCTTGCTTATCCAAATACACAATTGGACAATAAACGGAACCATGGGAAATTCACAGTGCCAGGGGTCTTCATTCATTGCTGGTTTTAAATGAACCTTGATGCATTGGATGAAAGAGCCATTAACGGGAAAGTGTTTAAACTGCATCAGAAGAGGGGAGAAAATCGTCCAACATTTGGTCAGTCTGACAAGGTAAAAGGGAATAGGGGGTGGAGGTGTGCTATTAGAGAAAGAAAGACTTCCTCACACAATAGTGCTGAAGAGCAGGCATGGGGCGGAATAAAGTGCCGGCGTGGGTCCGGAAACAATGCATAAATACCATAAATACGTGCAAAGTTCGCGGGCGGGAGAGTAATTCTTTCTTTACAGTTAAAAACATTACAAATGCCTTCAAGCTTCCCTCTCTCTTCTCCCAGCTATGCTCCTCCTTCCTTTGATTCTCTGTCTATGGAACTTAAAATATATTTGAGGCGCTTAAAGGAAGCCTTCAACTACTGTTTAACAAGTCAATACTAATTATTGTTTAGCACTGGATTATGGGCCAGATCATGGAATTAAAACAGAGCTGTTAGGACACCTTTGTACCTGGCAAAGAGTTAATGAGCACATGCTGGGTCCCTGTAATAACTGCCAAGCTGGTTCACTGTTTTATTTCAGTGGCGCAGGAACAGAATCTAATAAATCATTTGACTTTTATCTCGATGCTTCCTTCTTCATTAGCAAAATGAGGAAGCTTCATAGTAATGTTTATCATAAATTGGGAAATTATTTTTTTATATTGTTCAATTAGAGTGGGGTGGATGTGTATATTAGAGGAAGAAAAAAATTACAAGCAAATCTAGGATCAGCAAAGTATAGCATGAGCAGAGAGAGTGACTCGCCTCCTGAGACCCTGCCTGGATGGTGACCGGACTTCTTCAGGGCTGTGTGTTTGGTGGATTATGGATATAGATTGCAGGCAGTGGACAATGTGTGTGTGTGTGTGTGTGTGTGTGTGTGTGTGTGTGTTTGTATATGTGGGTATAGTATGGCAGCCTACATCTCTAGAAATGGGAGGTCAAGGTTTCTGCCTCCAGGCCCAGTCACTTGGGAGTTGCTTGGTAAGGGCTCCAAAGCCAGGACAATATGGGAAAAGGGAAGGGAGCTGGGAGGAACAAGGGTGAGTTATGAGCAACCTGTTTGTTCTGATGAGATGTTCAGCTGGGTAGGCAGCCAGACTTCTCATAGCAACTCAGTTCATCAGATCTCTGCACAACTAAATGGTCATGGCTTTGGGGTCCTGCTGACTGGAGTGAGATTTGAACCAGTGACCTGTAAGTGAGAAATGCTATTTGCTATTGCTGGGTGCATGTGCTGTTTCATTTGACCCTCTCACTGCACCCCCCCCCCCACTGGCCATGGGCTCCTCAAAATTAACATTAAGACATGTTCAGCACTGAAATGTGGGGTACAGGTGACTGTCCCACTTAACCTGGTGGTCCGATCTAAAGTTGATTTTTAAAATCTGTGGAAATGGTTGGTAAAATATATTATTTGTATAAATTCTATAAATTTTAATTTTCTTATGTGGAAACAAAGCAGAAGAAATATTTTCCATATAAGTCAAGGTGAGGTAAAGGATAATGTATAGCTTAATAACAGATTCTGTTTTTCTTCCCGTTAAGTATCACTACTTACTTCAGTAATTTGTAATATTGGAATTGCTTTGTGGGAACTAAGAGTCCATGATGATGTGTATCTTATGCAACTGGCATTACATGTAATATTTTTTTAAAAAACTCTTAATCTTTAACCTCAGTATTGCATAAAGGTACAGGGGATCAATTATAGATAAAAAGAGGGGAGATCTCAGAGGACTTGCAAACCTATTGGCAATGTCTCAAGATACAGTACTGGGTCTGTATATATTGGTCTTTAGTTTTCCATGCCCCAGACGAGGAGAAACGTTGTAATTGATTTTATTTGAAAGCAAGAGATGGGGCCAAAGGGGAACTTTTGGTCTACAGTTTTTGCTTTCAGCCCATATAAAGTAAGCATTCCTACCAGAGGTGTTTAATGGTATACTCAGTCTTTTTTATTTTTTTTAAATACAAGTGTGAATGGATGCCTCAGGCTAAGCAAACTCCACCTCTCAGAACCTCAGAGGCTGTGGGAATGATCCCTGCCCTCCCGACCCATCCTTAATTGGCCTATAGTCCAAGAAGCAATTAAAACTAAGGGTCTGATTCATAAAATGTGAACATGCCATTTAAATGTGTGCAGGGGGATTCCTGCTCATAATACTGGGATAGAAGCAGCAAGGGCTTTATTTTTATCCTCTAAGCCTACCTTTCATAAATTTGCTTTTCTTCTCTCCTCTGGGCCCTAAATGCCCTCCATCCTTTTTCTGACAAATCTGAAGCCTGCTTCAGGGCCAAGGTTGGGCTCAAGTCCTTGGGTGCCTGTCACGATGACCTGCTAACTTAGTCCCCATCCTGCCCCTCCTCGACTGGTGTTTTAATCATGATTTTTCCATATCTATTCGTATTTAACCATTTTATTAGTTTGCCCAACAGAATATAGGAAGAAAACTCTAGAAACTGAGTTGAGCATTGCTGTGTGCAGACTGAAGCTAAGGGAAAGTTGCCAGAACTTGCCAGAGAGGAGCTTCAGAAATGAGTTGGGGGAAGAGAAAGTACCCCTGAATTTCAAGATGTTTAATTACAATACCAGGGAATCCCTCATTTGCACAATTGCTATGTATGTTTTCCTGCAGTGTATATGCCCCTTACGCTCAGCCCTCCACTCCATACCATTAGGCCCCGAATATTGCTGTTATATATTATAGTATATAATATAGAATGCCGAGTTTCTGAAATCTGCATGGAAATTCTGTTAAGTTGAACATGAGTCTTGGGAAGCATTTTATACATTATTTGTTTTAGAATGAACTCTGAGAAACAGAGAGAGTCTCTTGTAGAAGATACTAATTAGGGTGTAGAAATCATATATTCTTTAGTTCAACCACAATTCTAAGCACAGGAGTCCATTTGAGGTGTCTCTTAGACTAATGTCCAGCCCTAGGAAAGAACCATAATAATATGCCCCTGAGAGTGTTGTGGTAGCTGTCTGGGACAAACTAAGTTGACAAATAATCACTTGATTCAGTTCTTATATTTGCTTTGTCTAATAAACTAGTCTTATCCTTTACTATTTCCTGTAATTTGTATTCTACTGCTATTCACAAAATTTCGATTTATTTTCCAGAATACTGCTATAGGCCTTGTTATCTTGGACTCTTTTTTTCAGCCTTCAAATGGGGCACGGGGTTATCTGGTACTTTAGTCCATGGTAGAGGGCTGCATCTACACAACACCAAGCAACCAGGCAGAAAGTGAAAAACTTCAGTCCCTCTCCCAGATGGCCCCAGATGCATGGCATGGTGTAGACCGAAACAGCCAGATGGCTGAATGGATTTTTCACTTTCCATCTGGGTGCATGACATGGTGGAGATGCAGCCAAAGTCTTGAGCCAAAAGAAAATGCCAGCCAAGGAGATGAGGTATTGCTACTTTCCAGGCACCTCGCTCCTGCTGGGTGGTATTGCGACCTTGGTTTAATTTATTCTCTCAGAAGCAGGTCACCCTTATGGGAACAATGATTGTCGACCTCTTAAAGTAAAGAGGGAAGCAGACAGGCCCAAAAAGACTTGGAGAGAATGTCCCTTTTGCTTTCTTGTGAGGACAGGTCTTTTACTGACTAGGTGAGAACAGTGACACCTGGGGAAGGCCCTTTCCTTCTAGGTCTCCAGAGGTCACCAAGCTGAAGGCACTACAAAACACCAAGTGACAACGAAAACATCAAGGGACTTGCTGTCCATCATGGGCATCACTAAATCTTTTTGAACAACCCTGGGCAGTGAATTACGGCAGCGTGGAATTGACTTACAGTTTATTTCTAGTAACAGGCAGTTACTATGTCAAATCTGAAACCATTCAGAAAGGCCTATAAAAATATATGACAAAGTAACAGGCTACCTCTAGCTCCTTTTAGCATGTTTATGAGTTTAAACTGCATTGAGCTTGTGTTTATAGAAACGAATATAGGGATTTCTTATGTCCGCTTTCTTCTCTCTCTCTCCCTCCTCGGCAGTCAGCTTTTTTGTGACTGTAGGGTGGTATCCAAGACCTTCAGAATGTCTGAACTCCCAACCAGAGCTGCCATTCTGTTTAGAGGCAATCTCAATTGATGAACATACAACGTGTATTTTTCTAGAATAGTTGAAGTTCTTTTGTTGAGGAACCCGATAGTTGAATGACAGTTGTAAAAGAAAATCATTTCCAAGTTACCTTTCACCCACTCTTCCCCCTAACGCTGCTTGACAGTACTGAGAAACTAATTGCAGCCTGAGTAGGGCCACGGGACACATGCTGCAATCCAGGCATAATGCGACACCAAATATAATAAGGTAACATATTGTTAAAAGTCAGTATCCCAAGTCTAACAATACGGTGTCACAGACTCATAAGCGTGTAACCATATAATACATAATTGTCATCTGCAGAGAAAAGATCTAATTTTGATAATGCATATTGAGATTGGTTGTCTGAAAAATGCTCATGGCTCCAGAAGGTTTGACAGTCCTGAATATCACATAATAGCATGTAGCCAAGGAACATGGGATGAAGGGAAGAGAGACTCTATTCCAGAACGCAAGCACTCCCACTCACAGTTTTATTTTTAAAAGAACACGGTTCTGTTCAGACAATGAGCAAGTTTACTGTGAAGGGTGATTTGTTCCTGGGTTTCCATATCTAGAAACCGTGTGTGTGTGTGTGTGTGTGTGTGAGTGAGTGAAGGTCCCAATCCATCTCTGGGAGTCTGAGCTATAGGATTCTGCTTTGACAAGCACAGATATCCTGAGGTAAGAGACCTGGTGTAGATTTAAAGGACTTGATGTAGCTTTAAATTTCAAAAAAATTAAGCAAAATCAACAGACTCTTGAAACAGGCTGTATTTCATACTACAATATTTCCTCAATTCTAGAAAATAGCTTTTTAGCATTTTAAGATAGCTGTGGTCAGCATCCCTCTAATAGTCTATGTGTAGACTTTTCATCCCTAAAACACTGTTTTTAAATAAAAGACATACCTTCCAACCCATAGAACCTAAGAGCTGAGGAAAGCATGCAACAAGTAATATGCTAGTGTATTTATTGGACATATATGGTGTCCCTAATGTAGCAAAAGACCTTTAACGAGTGTTTCATTTCAATTTCATATGAACCTTATGGAGGAGCTAATTTTATTTCCATTTTATGGACAGAATTCCAAGACCCATAGCCACAGAGTTATCTTACAGGCTCTCTTTCCCCTGTATTCCAGAATCTGGTCATTTCTGAGTGTGTCTCCTCATGACAAGGTGTAGTGCAATGAGGCGTTTTTCCCATATCCATACCTTTGCTGGGGTCCACTGCCCTGGACTCACTGATTCTCAAATCCCATTGACTGCAATAAACCTGGGCTCTCGTTGATCTGGTTGTAGCTCTCATAACTAGAAGGTTTGCACTTCTTTCAAATTTCTAGAGCATTGGTTTGTATCTCTTGCCTTGTGTTGTTCATCTGGGGCTGCCCTGTCAATATACATTTATGACTCTTTACTAGATGAAGACTTCTAAAGGGCAGGGACATTTCTGGGGCCCTTCATCAATCACAAGATCCAAGCATTTAGTCTGTACATTGTGTGTGAACATTAAATATATAGAGAACAAGTACAAAGTATAAAAAAAAATCAGACTCATACCATTTAAAGAGGGTGAAAGGAACTTTGAGGTTGTTACCTTTGCTTCTCAGTAGCACCTGACTCCCTGTGGCACTTCCCTCTTGAGACCCATTCATTCATCCATCCATTCATTCATTCATTATTTCCTCATCAAATTTTTATTGTACATGGTTCTGTATTCAAAACATTGGGTAATACAGAGAAAAATAGGAAATAAAACCTCTGTTTTTGAAGAGATCACAATCTAATTGATGAGGTCACATAGATGTAAATATTAGAGGAGATTGTGGATATGCAAGGCCTCTGTAAGAGGCTGAGATGGTTTTTATTAGTATTTAAATATTTATCATTCAAAGCAGAGCATGTTAATTGATGCGGGAATTCAGAGAAGGGAACAGTGTCAACGTGGATGATTGGAAAGGCTTTTTTTTTTTTTTGAGGGAGTTCTTGTACAAGTGGAAATGAGGAATAGCAGAAGAAAGGTGGGGTCATGTGCAGCAGTCATTTCCATCTTAGCTGAGGTTGGAATGCTGGTGCAGGAGTGACCACAGCAGAAATATTTGTGTGGGCAAGATCATGGAGGACCTGGGCCAGCCAAAGTGCTAGGGGAGCTGCTGAGAGTGTTTGAGGAGGGGAGAGGCCAGGTCAGGGCTGTGGTCTTGGGAGGTTAGCTCGGCTTGGGGTAGGGATGGTCTAACTACAGGATGACTCAAGCCCAGGGTTAGGAAGTGTCAGGAGAGAATAAAGAGCATCGTTCAGAAGGATGCTGTTTTGTTCAAATATGCTTAAAATACAATTTTATCAGAAAAGTATGCTTCATTGATGCTGTTGTGAATCTGAGGTCCAGGCCAAATATTCCCCTGTCACTCATGCAATAAGTTCTGATGAGTAATAATGATTGTAAGTGATACAAGCATATTAGGTGCTTTCTATATGCCAAGTATTGTGCTTTTTCATGGACTGTTTGCTTTAATCTTCATAGCAGCTCTAATTGTCCCTCCTTTACAGATGAAGAGGGTGGATATTTCAGAGTGGAAGACAGCAGACGAGGGCACACAGAGGACAGAGTGACAAGCTCCTTAGAACTCTTGTGGGGGGAAGGGGGTCACCTGGCTTGGAACCTACTCAGACTATCTTATGACTGGCGCAAAGATAACATTTACTGAATACCAGGTACCAAATTGTTCTGAGTTGAATTGTGTCCTCCCAAAGTTCATGTCCTGGAATTTATGAACGTGACCTTAATTGGAAATAGGGTCTTTGCAGATGTCATCAAGTTAAGATGAAGCCATGCAGAATTAGAGTGGGCCCTAAGTCCAATGTGATCGGTGTCCTTATAAGAAGAGGAAGATTTGGACACAGAGACACAGACACACAGAGAGGATGCCATATGAAGATGGAGGCAGACAGTGGAGTGCTGTGTCTAGCAGCCAAGGGACACCAAGAATTTCTGGTGCCCCTTGAAGCTAGAAAGAGGCCAGGAGGAGTCTTCCCCTGGAGTCTTCAGAGAGAGCACAGCTCGGGCCAGCCAACATCTTCATTTCAGATTTGTAGCTTCCAGAATTGTGAAAATAAATTTCTGTTGTTAATAGCCACCAGGTTGTGGTGATTTGTTATGGCAGCTCTAGGAGACTAATAAATACACCAAATTCTATGTTATTATTACCTTCCACACAAATAAAAAGGTGAAATGTCATTGAGGAAAACTGCAGAGGAAAGACAATTCACCATACGTTTTCTACTTGAATCAACTTGTAAAACAGACTCAATCTCAAAGAATTGGGGTCTGCAAACTTTCTGTAAAGGGTCTGATAGTAAGTATTTTAGGCTTTGCCGGCCATGGGTTCTCATGGCAACTACTCAATGCTGCCATTGTAGAGGGAAAGCAGTGTAGACAATACATAAGCAAATGGGCATGGCTACGCTCCAATAAAACTTTATTTACAAAAATAGGCAGTGGGTGGGTGGGCTGGATTTGGCCCCTGGGCTATAGTTTGCCCGACTCTGACAAAAGGCCTGGCTTTTGGAGACCTCCCTTGCCTTCTGAATATGTGGACATTTACAGCTCTCCAAGTGAATGAAACTCCATTTGTGTGTCCACGACTTCTCACATGCCTGATGGGACTGAAACTCATGAAACTAATACATTCTCAGGCAAAGTGACATCTCAGTGAATATGTCTCTCAGTGTTGGGCACTTATGCACAGGCTGCGTTTCTCTAGGTGCCATGGAGAACTTGCCTTTTCCCACCACTCCTAGAACCAGGATTTGAGCCAGCCGAGGAAAGCAGACTCATTGTTTCACAGCCAAACCTCATTTTAAATCCTACATGATATGCCCTAGATTGATCACTCATCTTGTTTGCTAGGTTGGTTCTGACCAACTTTTTGACTCATTTCAGAAGTCAAATCCACCCTCAGAAGATAAAAGTTGTTACTTTGTGGAGGGGTAGGGGGTCTTTCCAAAGAATTTGCAGAAGGGTCTGACAGGTAGCCCCAATGAAGAGCTCCAAATCCTCTTTGTTCTGGCAGCATCAGTGGAGTAAGTGCTCAGCTTACCAGGGCAGCCACTGGGAAAGTATGGGGCCTCAGCCCCCTGGGTAAATGGTGCTAGGCTTATTAAAAGGCCATTTCCATCATCTTCTTAGGCTCACTTCATTCACTGGCCCGAACGTGCATGCAGATATGCGCCTACCCGGGCAGGCAATAGGGGCGTTTAGACACTCCAGAGACTCGGGGACACCAGCCTCGTTCACCCACACAGCCACCACCTTTCCTTCCCAGGTAGCCAACACCTCTTGAGAAGTGATTCCTCCTCGGGCAGCTTTTCCAAAAGCGTCAGCAACTTCCGGGCCTCGATCTCGTCTCGGCTCAGGGGCAGCCGTACACATCACAGTTTATCAGTATTTCTGAGAGGAGCTGGTTCTCCTGCCCACCACTGCCGACGTGGTTCTCTGAGGAGCCCTTCTGGCTGGTGTTCCAGGACGCTTTCTTACCCTCTCCCTCTTAGAGTGTTGGTTTCCAGCTCACCGCAGCGTTCCTTCTTGTCAGAGGGCCGCTGAGTGTGTGAGAGTTTGTAGCACCTGAGACTCACTTCAGGCTGTCAGATGTGATTCCACCTCCTCTTTTGAGGCATTGGAGGGAGGAATGCTGCGTTTCATTTGAAAGTTGAGTCTCACTTGGATGCAGGAAGTGATCCTCAGACCATCTGTCTACTTCCTCTAATTTTTAAAATTTAAATACAATGTAATGTGTTATTAATTATGTTATAATATATAATGTTATGTAAAATTATATATCATAATTATATTAAGTATTAATTCTAGAGATGATATAAAGAATCCCAAGGGATCATCCCCTTTTTAATGTGGAGGAGAAAAGCATTTCAGGTTTGCACAAATAAAATATTCCTCAGTAGCAAGCAATAAAACCAGAATGATATCTGCAGACAGCTTAGCTTTACCCAGCTTCTAACCAACCCCAGAGTGTCCGCAGAAAAGTATCATGCTAATGAAATCATTTGTCAGTGTTTAGAATCATATTTATCTGCTAGAGAAGTAACAGCTTTCATGATTCTCTTCCTGTATAGCAACTCAGACTGTTTTTTCTGCAGGTTGAATGCTAATAATGTACCCCTTAAACATGTGGGATCTTGTTGTTTGGTGACATACACTTCCCTTTGTCCAAGAATCAGCCTGACCAGGTAGAGAACAAGTATCAGAAAGTTTTTCTTTTTAGAACAATTAAATTACAGACTGTCACTGCTAAATACATATAATTATTCCAACAACGAAAACAGAGGTAATTCTGGTAGTGCCGAAGCAGGGAATGTGACTACACCTCGTTTATGTGCCTTTTTGTAGAGGTCTGGGGAAAAGCAGTGTGTTGCCAGGGAGTGAGGTAGAAGTGGTTTGCTGGTTGGCATTTGAATGACAGAGCTAGAAGCAACTTTGAGGGTCTTATCACTGAATCACATGTTTAAATGGAGTGGAAAGGTCCTCTAACCCAATGGCCTATGTGGCATTTGAGGCCTCCCTGCTCCTGAGTAGCCTGACCTTGGGAAAGCAGGACTGATTTTTTCTGTGACCTAAGCTTCCTCAGCAGAGCTTCCAGGCAGTTCCACCACCATCCATTCTTAGGTTACTCGGGTTTACTCAGCAAGGCATTTATGTAGACGGTCACCTGATTGAGTTACCAGTCTTGCCCCTTACAGGTAGCAGACCTGGTTCCTTTGGTAATGCCCACGTTCTAATGATGTATGGCGGGGGGGGGGGGCAGCATGCTTTTTCTGCAAATGTCCAGACAGTAAACCTTTTAGGCCTTGAGGGGGGGTCACACAGTCTCTGTCACAACCACTCAGCTCTGCCCCTGTGGTGTGAACGCAGCCATGGACAATAAAAATGAACAGACAAGGCTGGGTCCCAGTGAAACTCTACTTACCAAAACAGGAAGCAAGCAGGACTTGGCCTGCAGGCCGTAGTTTGCTGACCCCTGGTTTATGGAGGCAAAAAGATTCTATTCTTAGGCACTTACCAATCTTGTATTCAGAGATTTAACTGGAGTAATACAGAGTTTGTTAAGTTAGGAATGAGGAGCTATGGGCTATGACGGCAGTCCTGCCATGGCTTGTGGTACCTTGTTTAACCTCTCAGGCTTTAATTTCCTCATTTTAAAACAAGGGGCTCAGGTTAAGTGACCTTTAAGGTTTCTTGCAGTTGGAAAATTGTGAGCTCCTCTTACAAGTATTGGTAGTTCCAAATTTCAGGCTCTAAGGAATATCCTTCCCTTATCTTCATTGTCATGTAGGGTTCTTAATGACACAGGTGACACTTGGAGAGCGGTCTGGGAGAGAGAGTGACACTTTAGCTAGTGCATGTTTGCTGTTCCGATGTTTTGCTTTCTAAACCTGACCCTAGATCACCTTGGTCTGGAGCCTCATTTACTTCCTCGGTAAATCTCACATTCAAAACATTCTGTTGGCCCCATTTTTCTCTGCCATCGACAGCAGAGTCAGAAACTGTTCTGTCTCCTGCTTTTGTTCTGTTGCTTCTATGAATGAGCTCCTACCTTGTGCAGCTTTTCATTCAAGTGACTCCTATCCCCAGTGGACTGAGACAGAGTCTACAGTCATGCTGATTTGTCTTTCCCCAAAGTGTGGTGATGAGCACACGGCAAATGCTCACTACGTCCCTGTTGATTTGAATTCAGGAAAGAAGGTGATGGACCCCTTTCCCCCCATTACTCCACATTCCCCTGAAAGATTGCTGGTGAGAGAACTTGTGGGATAACCTCAAGGTATGAAATAAAATTGATACTAATTATAACCATAGCTGTGATGTGTTGAGCACTCTAGTGGATGGTGTTGGTACTCTGCCCAAATAACCTTGAATCCTTTTTACCATTTTTGTGTACCCCCAGCCACTTTGCTTCCCACAGTCAGCAACAGCATCTCTTCTTCTGGAGGACTGTCTTCAGATTATAAGAGTCTACTTTGCTCATGGTTGGGAGAACTAAAAAGTACCTGGGAATTTAGACCCCTCTCAGGGAGGCCTTCACCAATGACTAATAGGCCCAGGAGTATGGATGCCCAGTTTCTTGCCTTCTGGTGACTCTGAGGCACAACTTACAATCTAGAGTTCCCGTGGGGATCAGACCGAAGCGACCTGCCGTGAGACTTTACCTGAAATCAAGTCTTTTTCTGGCCATCTCCCCTTTCTTGTCCTGCTTCTCCTATTCCCTTCCAGATTTGCCCTGGGAAAAATTTCTTAGTAAATCACAAACACACATGAATCCTCAATTGAGGGTCTGATTCTAGGGGAGCCCCTAAAAAATAATCTACTATGTTGCAACCACTATATTAAGCACTTGGCACAATGTTCCACTCATCGCCGACCCACTCCTGCTTGGTACAACCCATTTTGCAGATGAAGAAACTGAGGCCCAGAGAGAGAAATGACTTTCCTAGTTTCACTTAGCTAGGAAGTGGCATGTCCAGAATTCTGGCTTTGTCTATGGAATCTACATACACTCCTTCTTCTCTGTGAGGTTTGTTCTAAGTAAAGTGAATCATTCTTTGAGGGAAGTTATCACAAAGGTGCCAGAGACTCTGCCATTTTGCCTCAGAGGGGCCTCTGCCTTAGAAAGAGCTCTTTCTTGCATGTCAGGGGTCTTACTTCCTTCTGGGAGAACTGGAAAACTTGGGCAACTGGACAGAATGCTTTGTTTTTCTTTTTATTTTTTAACAAAACATCAGAATAAGTAAAATGGCAGCTGCCAGAAATATTGTCCTTGTCTCTCTCCAAGTGCCAGTAAAAAAATATGATTCTATCCTCTGCTGAAATGGGCTTTCCTGGGATTGGAGTAGTTATGGTCCTAATCCACGAACTATTCATCACAACGGCACTGGCAAATGTTTGCTTGCAATAACTTCCCCCTAGTGAATCTCTTGCATTTCCACAGCTAATGGTTAAACAGGACTTGGACCGATATTTGCATCTCTCCAGCCTCTGGCAATCTGATTATTAGTGCAATAAATATACAACGTTTAATAACTCTTCACTTTTCCACTTTGAAACCATTAGTTGTCTCCAGGTTGACTACGAAGAACTTCAAATTCAATTCATTAACATTTCCTTAAATAGTCCTCTTAACATTGCAGGTCTGCCTTTCCCATTATGTACTGTCACTAATAATGGTTTTTACTTCTAACCTGTTATTAATTAAAAAATAAAAAAGAGCCCTCCACTCTCTCCATTTCTGAATAAGGTTTAGATCCTCTCTGCGTGATCTGCAAAGAGGCCTTTAGAGAGTGGCTTGTAGTGTCTGATAATTGCTATCGAGGTAAATAATTTAGCTGGTCAGACAGAGTGCACTTCTCCCTGCCTCGAGTGGACAGCTCGAGTCTTGGCCAGTCGGGCAAACGAAACCCAAGGCAGAGAGAATCAGAGCCGCATGAAACTCACGTTAGGAGCCCACAGGAAAAGGCAGCCTTTCCTAGGGGATGCTGCAGTGACCCCTGAAGCTTGCCATGACCTGGGCACCGCTATCCTTCCCCCATCTGCAGCCAGACAGGGACGTCCAGACCCCCCGGAGCCCCCGCAGCCAGAGGCATCTTTCCCCAGAGGCTTTCAGGATTTCGCCATGAAGGACAAATGAACAGGCACAGATCCTCTGGATGCCCTAATCTTTTCTTTTCCTACTTCAAAGCCTTCTGCGTTGCCTCTGAGCCTGTAATTACCCTGGAGGTATTTTAGATTTGAAGCGACACCAGCAAAATTGCACTTCCTGATCATGGGAGTCCACAGTTGTGTTTAATCAATTATGAAGCTGGTCACGAGATGGAGTTTTTCAGCCATAACCATTAAAGGGGAATCGTGATCTAGGCCCAGCTCCTTGTGCTCAGGGTAAGGGACCCGCAATCTGAAATTAAAGAAACACTAGCCACTTGATGTGGTTTAATTTAGTCTCTGCCTCCTTAATTAAAAGCATACCATTACCCACCCACATAACAAACTGACACTTTTATGCCAGACTGTAACTCAAAGAAAAAAACCTGTTAAAGTTAGGTGGAGCTAAAACACTGATTTTAAGACACCAACAGAGGCTCCACAGCACCACAATAGAATCTAAATTTATTTAAACTGAAAGCTTTAAACAAGCTTTGAGGCTGTTTGAGAGTCAGTTCTCTTGTCTCTTCCTGCACCCCACCCCCGTCCCTTTTGGCTTCATTTCTAGCTGTCTGTCTGGCTGGCTGTCTATCTGTCTTGCCTGTCTGGAGCGCTCTTTCTCTCTGTCTCTCTGTCTGTGTCTGTCTCTTGCCTCTCTCTCTCTCTCTGACTCTTCCTCTTTCTCTTCCTCTGTCTCTCTGTCTCTTTGTGACTGTCTCTCCCTCTCTCTCTGTCTCTGTGTCCATCTGTCCATCTCTCTCTCTGTCTCTCTCTGTCTCTGTCTATGTCTCCCTCTCTGCTGCACAGTCCCGTGCACATATGTATCCCAATCAGAAACACACCTTTGGTTATGTGCCATCCGTGGTCCAGAAAGGGAAGAAGCAGTTCCTTTCTTGGATGTTCTTTTTGGAGACTTGTGTGTCTGTGTGGCCAGGCTGGGGAGTTCCAGGGGAAAGAAATTCAGACCAACCTTCAAGGCCTCGCATCCTCCCATAATCCCAGCCCTGCAGCCAGGAGCCTGGAGAGTCCTGGCCTGGAGAAGCCGGCTGTGGTGGGCCCAGGACCACACAGGCTCTATCGCGTGTCTGTGATGAATCCCCGCTTGCCGGTCCTGCCGAGAGCTGTCTACATGCTTTCAGAGACTTAAGCTGATGGCAAGGGAGCCAACTCCAGACACTCAGATGGGCCGGGCCGGGCTGTTCCCTGCTCAGATCCCTTGCCAAATGCCATGTTGTGGTGCTTGAACCCCAAAGCTTGAGGTAGCTGGACCACCTTCCCTGGCCAGCATCCTTGCCTCTCTTTTCTTTTGGCCCTTGGCTCGCCCTACCTACCTCATTCCTGGGTGGCATATTGTTTCCCTACTTTGAGAGACTGCATAGTGTAGTGGTTCAGAACATGAATGGTCATACTATTGTAAGATTCTTGCTTTGCAACTCCCCAGCTAAGTGATTGCATCTCAGTTTCCACATCTGAAAAATGAGGATGGGAAGAGTAACGATTTCAGGTGTTTTTCTGAGGATCCAAGGAGTTAATTCAGGTTAAGTACTTAGTATAGCATATGACAAGCCGGATATGTTATTAACTTTTAAAATTTGATGCCACTTTCCATTTCCCTGTCTTTGAATGAATCACGAAAGGCCAGAATACAAAATTTAGGAGTTCAGAGGTAGAAAGTCTTCGTGCTCAACCAGCCAGACCCCCTCAGTTTTTAAATGAAGAAACTGAGGCCTGGTAAGAGAAAGTAACCAGCATATTAAGCAGATTGAGTGGTGGAGTGGATTCTACTTAATCCCGTGCTCTTTCAAAAACACTCTTTGCAAATATTTCTCCTCCTTGCTGATGAGAGCTCTCTGGGATTTGGGACTGCTAGACAGAGCAGCAGTTCTGAGTGCAGGGTTTGATACTAAAGCCTTGCTGACCAGGCTCAGATTCATCTAGCAGTCAGTCAGTGGGTTCCTTGGAAGGGCTTGAAGGATGCTTCAGAGGCCCTAAACGGCTGCCCTGGTGCTGCCAGCCATTCCATTCCTTTCCAGTCCTGGTGCAGAAATTGCTCCGTCACTTTAGGTCTTAATTTCCTCTTTCAAACAGTGAGAGGGAGATTTCTATGTCTCTTCTAACTCTGCAATTGTATGGCTGTATTAATAAAATACAGCAGACCGTGAGGATATATGTGTGTGTTGAATGATACGTTACTGCTTTGTGATGTCTCCTATAAGGTCTATAATTCAATATTACTTATGAAGTAATGGGGATGACGTCTAGGTAAGTCTTGGCATTCCGTTCATTAATCTCACTTAGAAATGAGTCCTTATTTATAGCAGTTGTTCGCATCAAGTTGTATGCATATCATGTCTCATTTACTCTAAAAAGGACAGTCTATAAAGTAGGTGTTTCTGAACCCGAACTCCAGATTCTAATGGGGTCCCACTCTCATGTCCTTCACACATCTGGAAAATGTATTCTCATGTTCTCTGTAACTAAGACCATCACTTCTTGGCTACATGAAGCAGATCAGTAGTTTTAAGTCAATTTTAGGTGAGAGATCTCTCTAAAACTGAATACAAGCAATGACTCTTTTCTCCTAAAATGCACATACATACAACATATGGCAAACGATATTGGGGGCTCCTTGGACCCTCGAAAAGGCCTTAAATACCAGATCAAGAACCTCTGTTGTGTAGTAACAAATATGTTGATGAAGAAAGGAAACAACCAGATATTTACTTAGAGGTAGTTTGAAAAAACAAAGGTACTTAAAATCAAGTACTAATTACAATTTTCAGATCCTAAGAGGTCAGAAGGTAGCTAAGTCTCCTGCACCCCCAAAACAGACCTTTCTGAGTCACTGCTGACACCAATGTACAGGAACCCCCTGTTGAGTCTCTACTGGATATTCTGGGATGTCCTGCCGCCTTCAGGCTCCTCTCTATTCGGGGGACCATCTCATTTCTTAGGCACATGTAGTAGATCAGTGGGGAGATCCAGGTGGCTGTTGGGAGGTCACACAAACCTAGCACCCACTCATTTTCCTAGGATGGAGGATCTCTGTGCAGGTGGAGATCACCACTTGTCACAGGGCCCCATGGGGAATGCCTGCAGATTTGCCTCCAGAGACACTTCTCTGTTCTCCATACCCCGTCACTTGAGAACTTCCAGAGGAGTGCCAGAATAAGAGGGAGAGTTGGAGAGACACATTGCTCTGTAGCTTTGGAGTTTTTTCTCCATCCTTTGCTTTCGAATTTTTGGTTGTCGACCATTGGCTACTACCATATGGCTCTCTGTTGTTTTCATCCACGTCTCCTCTCCAGCTCCCCACACAATGTTGGGACTGTTTGTGAGGTTCCTTTCCATCAGTCTGCCCAGCAGCATATGACATCTTGGGGATTTGCATTTTTTAGTTTAATCATTAGCTTAATGTTTGTGGGACATTAGTCATAGGAAGTTAGTCTCATTCATCCAGATGCGTTTTTGAAAGTTACAGCTCTTCTCTCTTGACGATAATGCCCCCCTTGAGCATGCCTTCCCCCATTTCCTTTTAAAAACACTCTGTTCTTCTGGAACTCTCAAATGAAGATATCAGAGCTGAAAGGTTTTATTAATTCAGAAACTACATTTGAGTCTTCCAGAGGAGCTAAACCTGGCTGGGGCTGGGGAGGAACTGTGCTGGTGTATGGTCAGGAAATGACTTAAACCTGATCTTCAAGGGCCTGAAATTGCTTCCTTGGATTTAAAAAAAAAAAAAAAAAAGGGAGGCATTTCTCTTGCCTACAACCCTCTGGGGAGACCTGAGTCCAGTGTTTGCATCTCTTTCATTGCTAATGAATGAATGAGTTTTCTCCCCAGGCTTCTGGCCAACAGAACTGGGAACCATTCTTGCTTGGAAGCTGGGCTGCTTTTTGAGTTCTTGGGCCTTGTAAGTTGCTAGACAGATGGTTCTGGAGGGGAAGGTGGGGCTTGACATGGACTTTGAAAAGTGTTGACTTTAGATAGAAGGGAGGAAGATTTTTCTAAGTGAGCAAATGACACAAGCAGAAGTGTGAAAGCAGGTATAATGATAAATATTCTGGGCCCCACAAGTGCATTCATCTGACTGTAAGCAGGAAATCAAAGTTACCGAGCCTGGCATGAATAGGGCAGAGTGGGGCATGGGTAGACAGCTTTCTTACCATGTTCTTTAGAGTTCAGTTTTATTCTGTGGGTAGCCTAGAGCCATTGAAAGCATGTGAGTTTAAGAATTTCAGAATCAAAGAGTGCTAGGATTGTGAATTAGGTAGTGATACTTTCATCACTGGCCTCATGGGAGTGCCTTTTTGGAGGTTTCTTTCTCAAAGGCTAATGATAATGATATTTTTCTTGATAATGAAATTGTCATGCTCTTAGAGTTGCCCTTCTTTATATGTCTAAGGACACCCTTTCCATTTTAAATATGGTTTAAGAAATCTTCCTGTAACCCTCCCCTCTTCCCCTAAGTTGCGCTGTGGGGCTTCTCTTGTCCCAAGCACAAATCCTTGACAGCACTGACCTTGGAAGACATTAATCCATATAAGTGCCCTGGGCATGGTCCAGAGAAGCCATTGTCTGCATCCTACATCCCTTTCTGTGCCACAGCCTCAGTGCCCTTATGACTCCCACATGCCTTATATTTTCCTCTGTCTCTCCCTGCGTTACTCTTACTCTGACTATTTTCTGCTCACCGCCTCCTCCAACAGGAAAAATAGTCTTTGTTTATTCAAGGAACTGAAAAAATAACATTCTCCTTATAGCTCACCTGCTCACGATCCCCACTACAGCCCTTTTGGATCTCAATATGACCCTAATCCATTGATTCCTCTACTTTCTCTGTCACTTCCACATGCCATGTATCTAGCTTATTATATTCACAGTCTTATAAATATTCTTACCCCCTTTCCTTATTTCCCACCTCACAAGAAAACACATAGTCATGATGAGCTCAACAACCTATTATCTTTGTGCTTATAATTAAACAGCAAAGCATTTCTGAGGAGAGAGAAAGAGAGAGAGAGAGAAAGCAAAAAGGAAAGAAAGGAAGAAAAGAGGGAAAGAGGGAAAGGGAGAGGAAGAGGAGAAGGAGAAAGGTGGGTGGAGGGAGGTTGTCACATGACCAAAGCCAAGCAAGGCATCTCCATTATAAACTGACCTTCGCAACTCTCAGCTGGGCTTTCAACGCTGCCCAGCATCTTCCCTGCACATCTCTGGTGGGCTTGCTTTCCTGCACTCCACAGACCAGTGCATCCTCTCCTCTTCTCTTCTGTCATCTCTGTCCCCCACCTCAGTGGTCTGCCAGGCCTCATGATACATAAATAAGTGCTTTTTCTCTAACTTTACCTAAACATAATTTTATTTATTTTGGTCTAAGCTGTGCATTCAAATTTTCCAAAATTCAGAAGATCCAAAAGTCACCATTCTATCCCAAGTCCTCATACCCTGGTTTTCTCTCCTGTGGGCAGCAATGTTCTCAATGTATATGCTCCAGCGACAATTTATGCATATATATGCAATTTATGCACATATGTAAAAGCAAATATATGTGTATATTCTCAACTTTTTCTCTCTTACATATATGGTAGCACTTTGCTTTTCTTTAAACTTAACATATGTCAGAAATAAATCCATATAGGTGTACAAAGAGTGTTCTCATTCTTTTTATAACATTATAGTACTCCGTTGTATAGATTACTTTAATATTTAACCAGTCTACTATTGACGGCTTATTAGGTTATTTCCAATAGTTTGTTATTATAAGTTATGCTACAGTGAACACATTTATCTTGCATATGTGTTGGTATATTTATATGATAATTTCCTAGAAATATTATGGGTAGGTCAAAGGGTATTTCATTTTCAGTTTTAATAAATATCGTTGGATTACTCTCCACGGAGATTGCTACAGTTTGAACTCTCTCCAGCAGTGTATAAGATGCCAGTATCTTCTGGCTCACCCTGCAGCATGCAACTCATCTCTTTTCTCTCTGCCAATCTGATAAATGGGAAGAGTTTCTCATTGTGGTTATATTGTGCATTTCCACAGTGAAAATTGAAGGCGCTGGAGAAACATCTCTAATTTTATCTCTACCATAACCATAAATATATCTTGATTCCACTCTTGTCCCTTCTAACTCCCATCCATGGCATTGAAAAATGGGTACTCTCCTCAAATACTGGTCCTTCCACATATGTTCTAGATCGCATCCCTTTTTTATTCTCAGGCAGTGGTTTTCATTGGTGAACCTTTCTTTCTGCTGCGTCTTCAACTTTTCCTCCTTCCAGATTCTTTCCATTGGCTTTCAAACAAGAATCAGTTGCTCCCACTCTTAAAATGTTTTCCCTTGACCCCAGCACCTCCCTCTAGTGACTACCCTAGCTCTCCTCACAGCTGAGCCACACAAAAGAAGTTTGTACAAATGCTTCCTCCTCTGCTTCCTCACCTCACAACTGTTCTTCAGTATATACACATTTTTCTTTAACGCTCTTGACTGTTCTTGCTGAAGTCACCAATGAACTCCATGTTGTTGACTATTCAGTTTTCATTTTTCTTGATCCCTTCTTAGTAGCATTTGTCAAAGTTGACTTCTTTGTTTTGAAATACTTTCTTCCCTTGGTGTTCATGACCCCATACTCCCTGCACTGCTTACCATTCCTCTTGGCCTCCTTTGCTTGTCTTCCTACCTTACATGGTCCTAGTTGTCTTCCACAAGACCCAAATATCCATTTCTTCTTACTTTTTATTTTCTCCCAAAGAGAATACATTTTATTCTCAGTGATTTAAACACTGATAGCTCCCAAATATTTATTTCTACCTGCAACTTCTCTTTTCAGTTCTAAGCCTGTATGTCCAGCTATCTACTTTACATTCTCAGTTGAATAACTCACTTGCATTTTAAGTTTAAGATGTCTGGAACTGAAATCCCTCTCCTCTCCCACACCTAAACATTCCTCTTCTCTAGGATGTCCCATCTCTGTAAGAGACACCTCCAGCCATATGGTTGTACCTGCCACCGATTTAGGCATTATCCTGGAAAACTCCCACAGCTCCAGTCCCAAATCAGGTGTATAAAATCTATGTTCTTTTTATCTTTAACATGTATCTTGATTCTACCAGGTTTCCCTGTTTCTAATGATTCTGTCTTTACCAAAGCCACAACATCTCTTTCCTGGACCACCATGGTAGCTTCTGACTAATGTCTCTGTGTCCACTCTTCCCTACTATATAATCTATTCTCATGAAGCAGCCAAAGTTTCTAAGCATGCAAACTAGGTAATCTTACTTCCCTCCTTGAAACCTTTTATAGGCTTTGCATCAAACTGACAATAAAATGCAAACTCTCCATCATGGTGCGGCTGACGCTACTAGTGGCCTTCCTGAAACCCATGCCCCTCCCCTGCCTTCCTGATCAACAGGATCTGCCTGGTTACAAGATTACATTTCCCTCCCTCCCCTGCAAGCAGATGTGGTCATCTGTATCTGGCCGAAGATATATGAGTGGAAATGTTGCCTGGGAGCTCTGAGATGGATCCTTTGAGGAAACCAATTTAGGGCACCCCTTTGGCCTGCCCTCCATATCTCCTTCCTATTACCTGGTGCAAATGTGGTAGCTGGATCTCTGCAAGCCTTCTTGGACCATGATGGGGCCTGTCAGATGGAAGCCACATGCTGGATGACACTGTAGAAAGACAGAAGGAATCCTAGTCCTGAGGGCCATGAAGCTGTGGTACCAGCCCTGGACTGCTCACCTCTGGATTTCTTTGATGTGTGAGAGAAATAAACTTCTGTTTTCTTTGTGCCACTGTTATTTTGCGTGTTGGTTACATGCAGCTGAACTTAATGTTAACTGATACATGTGGCTCATAAGGCCCCATGTGATGATCTGGCCCCCGCTCTCCTCTCTGACCTTGTCTTGCGTGCCTGTCCCCCTGGATCACTGTCTACTCCCCGCACTGGTCTACTGTCAGTTTCTTGAACCCCTTCCCACCTCGGGGCCTTCCTGCCTGTCGTTCCCTGCCTGGAATGCTCTTCTCCTTCTTTGCCTGGCTGACTCCTGTCATCTTGCAGGCCCGAGTTTAAATGTCATTTACTTGGAGAGGACTTCTCTGATTCTCTGATCTAAATTTTACCTCCTGTATCTCCCACACTACTCTGATGTTTTTCCCTTCACAATACTGATTACACTTTGAAATGACATATTTATTTGTGAGATTTTTTTTTTTTATGTCTGTCTCTCCACCGTGGTGAAAATCATGTCTGTTTGCTCAGCGCTTATACCCTAGAACCTAATTCTAGGCCAGGCATATGCTCAGTAGTAATCAAATGAGTGGAAGAAAATATAAAGAATGGTTTAGAGAGTGGGGTCAGGAATCTAAGAGTCTGGGTTTTAATCCCAACTCTTACTAGCTGTGTGACTTAACCAAGTTACTTAACCTTTCAAAGCCTCATTTTACTGATCTTTAAATGAGGCTAATAGCAGAACATCCCCGAGGGGATTGTGGTGAAGATTAAGTGACCAAATAAAACTAAAGAATACGACATACTGCCCTTCACAGAGGAAATACTCAGTATGCACAGCTATTATTAATGAATAAACGAAGAAATCAATGAAAACACGCAAGGTCGTTTTGGCAGCATGTTATCTGACCCAGGAAGGGGACGAGTGCTTCCACAGTGGCCTTCATTTGCTGAGGTCACACTGCCTTCAGCCAGAGGATCGTGGGAATGTTGCTTGTCACGGGCACTTTGAACGTCCACCGAGATCCTTTTGTAGGGGCAGCTCAATGCCGCTGCTCTGCAGGCCACCCTTGGCCTCTGATAGTTATTCCTCTAGGTCTACAGCACACTGACGCGCTCTCCTGGTCCCCACCAAAAGGTGCCGGAGCTGTTGCTCTCCAAGCCGGTGCCTCATCTCTCCCTGGGATGCCAGGCTTCTCTGTGCCGGGCCATGTTTTATGTGCCTGCTCTTCCAGACTCCTCCCCTGACCAATGAGCCAAATCCTTCAAAAAGTGAGATTTCAATCTTTATTATCAAACCAGGGTGAGAACCAGAACACCAAGAAGTGAAGAATGTGGGAAGGGAGGGGGTGGCTGGCTTCCTGTGTGTGAACCACTCCTTACCAATTACTTCAAACCCTTGCAAGATCTGGAGAAACCACCTCAGAGTTTGTTTTGGTTCTATTAGGGAAACTCCAAAGCCACGGTTTTGGAAAGGCTTCAAACATTCCCCAGACGAACCGTCTTTCCATTTATAAGATACTCCAAAGTCCTGTATTTAGTAAGAGTGGAGTAGGACACACACACGCACACACTCATGCACTCTCTCTCTCTCTCTCACTCATGTAACAACCCACTCCGGATTCGCTGTAATCCTGGCTTGAACATTCAAAAGAATACTTGAATAATACTTACCTACCTCACTGGGGTGTTGTTAACGATTAATTAGTTAATGTTTGTAAAGCACTTTGCAGTGTAAAGTGCTTGTATAAGTGCTAAGTATTATTATTATTAAGCAGAAGTTCCATGGTTTGGCTGAAAATATATTTTTTTGCAATCATACATTTAACTAAATAAATCAAGTTTATTTACAGGAAGATTTTCCTTTTAGGGTCACCTCCTGGTTATTATCATTTAACTAATCTCTTCTGTTTTCATTTGGGTTATGAATAGAGCTGCCTCCTCCTGAAAATTTCTGTCTGTGAGAGAATTTCAGTCATATCCTAGGAAAATAAATTCCTATGGACAGTGTCCCTTTCCTCAGGAGCAAGGCTGAGTGTATTTTTTCTTCAGCGAGGATCCTATCCCTTGCTTCCCATATCCAAGACTGTCTCTGTAGAGTTCCCACCTAATTTAGTTGTAGACTGGAAAAAAAAATTGCATACAGAACAGTGTCCTGTCAAATAGGTCAGAAGAATAAATGTGCTAGATTTGATGATGATAGTAACAGTGATAATAACAAAAATAGGGATTGGAAGTATTTTGGGTTTTATTTCGTCAGTTCCCTGTCTTTAGTCGTCTTTGGTCTTTGGAGGAATGTGAGGAATGTGGGGTGAGAGGCTGAGGAAGAAGCAAGTAGCTTCTGGGGGACAGCAGTCCACACATTGCCCAGTGGAAGAGCAGCCTTTTAATGGAGCAGGAAGCTGCCTAAGTCCTTGGCAACCTGCAAGTAGAATTCTTTCTCCAGCACCTTAGGCAATTCCACGAGAGTCACACCAGGTCTTTAAGGAACCTAGTACACTAAAAATCAACAAGGGATATGACACTGCGGAAAGGGATGAAACAGAAGAAAATCAGACAATGAAGCCTCCTGCTGCTCCCTTACTAAAAAAACACTTTGTGTTTTTGATGGACCATATTCTTTGGCAGATTTGTGTGTGTGTATGTGTGTATGTGTGTGTGTGTGGTGTGTGTGTGTCAAAGTATGGTTGGACAGTGGCTCTTTTTAGCAGAAGCTTATACACTGTCCAGATACTTGATCAGTACCATGCAAGGGTTATATCCTTACTGTGTAATTCTAGGGTAGGTGGGACCAATCCAGTTGAATTACTGACATTGTAAGGAAATGAAAAGTCAAACTGCTGACCATGTGTATTTTATATTATTTAATTAAAAGTAGATAATGGTGCATGAATGAACCACACATCAGATAAAAATGGCAGCATTTTCTCATATTTAACACATATTTGACTTGTGGTTGTGTGACAATTTACCAGAACAGGTCTATGATGTCTCCAAATAGAAAATCAGAAGTGTAATTAAAAAATACTGCAGGGGAGAAGCAATATTAACTTCAACCCTGAGCAGAGCTAATCACAACCTCCGTTATTCCTATTTAATGAGAGTCTCTTCTGTTTCTTTCTTTAGCTTGAAAGAAAAGAAAAGAAATCAGAATTTTTATTTTAAATATGCCTTGTGCCTTTTATGGAAATAAAGAAAGTGGATGGGTTACGAATTCTAGGTGTCAAGGTTCCCAATTCATTTATTCATTGTAATGGAGTCTCATTAAATATCCAACAGTCAGTCATTCAGACTTCTTTCTTAGAACAGAACTGCCAATTCACTGGACTATCTAGAGATTTTTGGCTTCATCAGCTGCGTTGTTGTGGGGAATATCCATCTGCTTTTCTTCAGTATCACTGGTGTGGCTGGTCCTAAATCAGACAGTAAATAATCCCAGTGAACTCAGTCTCTTCAGCACACATTCAGACACACCTGGTGTAATCAGAGCTCAGCATCCTCAGATCCTGAGACAATGCCATAGCCAAAGGTCCCAAGTCTCTGACCTTCCCTGCCAGACTCTACTTGACTTTCAGATCAAGTGGGGAAGACTTTGGTGCATTCCCTGCTTTCTCATGTTCGATTATTTCATGACTTAGTCAATTCACTCACTTTTGTTCAGAAATGTTCATGAATATCTCTCACTCGACCTTGGTTCTTCTGTCAGAGGGTGAGAGCAAAGTACATCAGTATGTCCGATGACAAACTGTTGATAACTATTAGGTATTTCAGTTCCTTTTTCTGCTTTGGGTTGAGCAAGGCTCTGAGGTGTTTCTGCATTAGAATCTGGTCTAATACTGCCACTATTCACACTTCCCTTAGTCCTTAGTATAAATTTTCTACCCCTTAAATTAAAATATTACATTTTTATTCTTTTTTTCCCCAAATTAAGAGATTATTTTTACCTGACTTTTTCTGAAGGGTTCTCCTTGGAGCCAGGACAGAGAACTTGCTATTTTATCAATAGAGAAGAGTTTCCATTCATAGGAGAAGGTGAGGTAAAGACGTTGATGATTCCAAGTGGAGAGGAGCATAGCTCATGTTCTTGTATCCTGAGCAGATCTGATGAGAGAGCTGCCTGTGGAAGGTGGGGACCAGGCAAGGAGAGTCCTGGGCCAAATTATCTGGACAGACCAATGATCTGAGTCAGCACACCAGGTACAACTGGGTGCTGAGGGGATGTGGGAAACTGGGGCTGTCAAGTCTGTAGATTGTTGTGAGCCTGATAACAGAAGGCAAGAGGAGAGAGTTAAGAATGTGGTAGAATTGGATGGAGATGGTTTGAGAGAGACATTCAGAACTAAGACAGTTCGGTGAGTGTGGAGAAGAGAATCCCCATTCCCCCTGAACTAGTGCCCAATGGCCATTAAAGGGATGGTCATGGTGGCTTAAAGGATTTTCAGAAGGTGTGGCAGAAAGCACGAGGATGAAAACCAAGTCAGTTGAGTAACACTGTGGTGTGTCCTGAAATTTCCAGTAGGAAATAAATATACATGTTGTCTGAAGACAAAGAGCAGGGTCAGAAGCACTCTGGTTCATAGATGTTAAGACATTCATCTTCTAATATTTTAGCTTCTCTAGAATTGGTTTGCACCTCACACTTGATGGCATCCTGGATTTAATAAAATCTGTTCTGGTATGAACAGCATGAAGGTATGAGAAGATGATGAATCTCTGGCTACAGCAGTCTTCACAGATGGGAGGGGCAAAGTTATGCTTTCTGTTGCTTATCAAGTGGGACTATTGTGAACATAGCTCTGCCTATCACTATGATTTTTCAGATGAAACTTTGGGAATGTCTCACTCAGATGCTGAATCCCAGCTTCCTCTTTTTTGATGTTACCACGTGTTCCTTCCCTTTTTCCCATTTTGACTTATATTTAGAGAAATCAGGCTGAATGTCAGGCCCTCAGGGAGGCCTTCTCAGACCACCGAACAAGTAACCATCCCCCATTCACTTTCTATCGCATCTATTTTATTCCCATCATAGCATTTACATTTTCTGATAGTTTCCTGTTAATTCATTGATTTTGTTTATGGTTCTTCTTCTCTGTTAGAATATAAGCTCAACAAATATCAGGGCTTTGTTCACTAAGGTGCCCTCTGTGCTTAGAACAATGCCTGGTGCATAGTTGACTCTGTCAACATGTGTGGAATGAGTAAATGAATATGTGACCTTGAAAAGAATTGAACTCTTCCCTGGAGAGTTAGGACTCTCTGGAGTAAATGTATATAATGAGCATTATATCCAACTAATGTGTTTTAGGGTATTTTGTGGATCTCTCTACATTTCCTATATATCCTTTAATGAAATAAAGATTTTAAGAATCATGTGATTCTGAGTTTTTAAGATAGCAACCCCTCAAGTATAGCTTGAGATTTTCCAGAATCTTAAATTAAAGCCTCCTCATCTCCCTGTCTGGGCTTATGTATGCTGACCCAGCTGCAAATCAGCCAGCTTCTATTAGTCACCCTAAAATTAAAAGGCAAGAAAACAACCTCTTTTCTTGCAAACAGACATTCATAGAAAGTTTTGGCCTTGTTATGTTGGCTATGGTCTTAGTGATCCATATTTATATGGTTATAAATTATCTCTCACATGTTTAAAATAGATTTATCATTAATATTGCACTAGTAGTTATAATTACTAAGGTTATCACTTCAACAAATTTAAACCAACTAAAAATACTATCAAAAGAAATTAACCTATCTTCACATACAGGCAACTCTTAAAATAGCTCACTTATTGCCTAAAGTTGGAGATCACGTTAGGAGAAATTGTGAAAATGGACATGAGTCATGGAACTAACTTTCAACTTAACCTACATTAATCCCTTGAATGAGCATCACTCTCAGAATGAAATTAACCTCTTTGATTTTAGCATATCCACTCCCATTATGCCTTCATTCCAAGCTGAAAGCAAAAAATATAAACAAAACCTGTTAACATTTGAGTGTGTATGATGCAGAGTCATCCCAGAATCTTAAGGGCTGTCTCTTGCTAAATTTAAAAGCAATTGGAAAGGTAGGTGTATATAAAGTGCCTTACTTGATCATATTAGGGCCAGCTTGATGCTGGCAGGGGTCCTTGTCATGCTGGGCAAGGAGGGTCTAGGCAGACATCATTATCATCTTTAGTTTGATTGTTCAAGGATGAGCCTCGCTACTCATGTGGATAAGTAGTAAGTCTTTATCATTCCTTAATTCTGAAACCCTTGTCCTTCTTTATTCTACTTAGTGAGTGAGCTTGTCTAACCTATAATGACCCAGGGCTCATTTACTTACCAGCCATTCACTGAGCATCTGTTATATGGCAGACGCTGGACTGGGATTCTGGGGATATTAAGAGGGAGACCCTGATCTTTTCCTTCAGACTATTCAGGCGTGTCTCTGGCTTTCCTGACAATATTTGGAAGTGTGTAAATGACACTGGGGCATCTGAGTCACAAGTGGAAAAAGAGTCGTCGTATGCCTGGAACATGTCTGATTTTCAGGCTATTGGAAAGTGAGGTATGACCCAACTACCAAATAATTAGTGGAAACTTCCCCTTTGATCTAAATGTTCTCATCTTGAATAGACATGACCATTGGGGTTGGGTCATTTCTTTTTGATTTGCATAGATCTACAACCCTATAGGTTCTGTGTCACTGTCTCCATTTTGCCTTGAGGAACCTGAGATTTAGGGAGGTTGTGCTAGATTCCTGTGGTTGCCATAACAATTACCACAAACTGAGTGGCTTAAAACAACAGTCTCATTCTCTTACAGTTTTAGAGGCCCAAATTCCGAAGTCATTGTATTGGCAGGACTGTGCTCACTCTGGAGGCTCCACAGGGGAGAATCTATTCTTTACCTCTTCCAGATTCTGGTGGCTGCTGACATTCATTGATTTGTGGCTGCATCATTCCAATCTCTACCTCTGCTGTCACATCGCCTCCCCCTCTTCTGTCTGTGTGTCTTCTCCTTCACATGTCTATCTTATAAAGATATGTGTGATTGCATTTCCAGCCCACCTGGATTAACACAGGATTTTCCCCTCATCTCAGGATCATTAACTTAACCACATCTGCAAAGATCCTTTTTACAAGTGAGGTAATATTCACAGGTTCAGGGGATTTGACATGGATATCTTCTGGGGAGCCATTTTCCAGCCTTCCACAGAAGCAAAGTCTTTGTCCAGGGTTATGCAATTGGCAGTGGTGGGGTGTGAACATAGCCAGGTCTAACTTTAGTGTCCACTCAGTTAAACCTCTACACTGACTCTCTAGAAAGCATGTGGGCATTCGAGTAATGATGAAGTGTTCAATGCAATTATACGAGTAGCTTCAACCTAGAAGTCTAGCATGAAGAACTAGGATGCAGGTTTTATTGATACAAGTGTTTTGCTGCCATCCTCCTCCTGGTTCATTCAACAAGGATCAACCAGTTGTTACAAAGTGCCTAGGCCACTCCAGGCTCTGTGCTGGGGTGGAGACTCAGCGCTGAGCAAAACCAATGACCACTCCTGTCCTTCCGAGCTCACTGTCTAGTGAGGGAACAGAGATAGACATTAAGTGACACATGCACGAATGTGTAATCGCAAACTGAGAAGGAAAGAGGAGATGCAGAACAAGGAAAGCTGACCCAAGCTGGATGTGAAGAGAAGTTTTCCCTGAGGAAGTGATGTTTGAGGCAAGATTTGAAAGCTGGGTAGGAGTTAGCTAGGTAGTAGGGAAAAACATTCCAGAAAGACGGAATGGCATAGCTACAGGCCTTGTGACGGGAGAGATCATCAGCTTTTTAGGAATTGAAATAAGGCTGGAGCAAAGAGTGAGGCAGCTTTGTCAGTAGGGGCATTTGTTTCTAGGTATAGTGAGCGGGCACGGAGTATGACTCAGTGAATTCTCCATGTGGGCAAGTTCTCTGAGGGGCAGTGGTTGCATTTTGCATCTCTGGATGCTCTGGCCCAGCATGGTGTCTGGGACAGAGGATGTGCTCATTGCTGTGCTTGTTGACTGACTTCATGAACAGATGAATGAATGAAGCCTTTACCTTACATGTGCAGGGTATTTGACAGAGCAGATGACATAGCCCTGGTCCTGCTTGCTAGGTGTTCCCCTTCCAAACCAGAGCATCATAGTGTAGCTGAGTACATTCTGGCCATTTGTCGCACCCACATGAGTCAAAGGCTGGTAAGGGAGCCAGGAGTCAAAGCCCTTTTGCACAGAGTTTTGAAAAAGTTGGGAAGGCCACTGGCCTGAGAAAATGAAGCTGAGATAATAGAGCCCACAGTGGCTTCCTCAGCCCTCCTCACGTCACCCTGGCACAGACATTGCTGACTGAATCCTGAGGCCAGAACAGTGGCTCCCTAATGGTTTCTCCATCTTCTCTGGGGAAAGAGAATGGGAGACTTTTCTTCAGGCCAGCCTTTATCTTTTGCTCCATTTTTAGGGCACAGTGCCAGAAAAGAGCTAGCTTTGCTCTTAAAAAAAAGAATCAGGCCATAAGAAAGGTTTTCCCATCCTCTAGTCTGAGTTTCACCTGCCTTGTTCACCACATGTCGTCTGGGCTGCCTCCTGTTACAGGAAATGTTTGTGAGATGCATAATTTTCATAAACACTCATTTAGCTTTTTCATGTGAGAGGGAACAAATTTCATTTCTATGCAAAACCTACTCAAAAGGACGAGGTCTCCGCGATTACCTTAGAACTCACATAATGAGAGTTCTCCTTGAGATGCAACCTGGCTGGTTGTTTTAGCCACGCAAATGTCAGACGTGAAGCTCTGGCCATGGAAACCTTGCAGGCTAGGAGGTGAAGGCCCTCAGAGGCCTGCGTCTGGAACTGTCGCCGTTCCAGACAGAAAGCCCTCAGGGCCGACAAACTGTGTCCTGAACAACACCAGCCACACATGATGGTATCCACTCAAAGATGAATATGATTTTTAAAATTTAATCCTAAAATAGAAATGCTAGACTGATCCATTAGCCTTGTGCTTCTTTCTAAGACTACCTTTCTTCCATCCCTTCCTTATTGTTTTTCCTCCTTCTCTGTCTTCTCCTGTAATTTCTTTATTCTTGAGATGGTATGGATTGCTAAAAAGTCCAGTGAGTCAGGAGAGTTCTGGACCAGACTCTGGCACTAAGTAGCCACGTAGCCTGGGGCCTGCCATAGAACCTCTTTGGGCCTCAGTTTCCTCACACACAAAAGGGAACACTGAATTCCCCGAGTGCCCGGTGAAGTGCCCACTGTGGTCTTCAGACCTTTCTTGTCTCTCTTCCCCCAGGCAGTCCATTTCCCCCTTACCCACCCACAAGACCCTCACCTGGTCTTTCCAGTTGTATACTTCACTCACTTCTGTCTTCTCTTGCTTCTCTCTTCCTTGTTCTGGTGGGGAGTGGATGGTCACAAGTCACATTTGGCATTTATCCCCTTTGAAGGATAATGGAGAGATTTTTAAAGCCCCAGTTGATATGGTATCAGGCATAATTACATGAACAAGGGTTTGCACTACTTTGATTGGGACAGTCGCACCAGGATGTCACAGGCTGGGAGAAGCCATGGACTGGCTGCCAAAACATGCCTGTTCACGATGTCAAATGGAATCCAGAAGAGAGGGAGGATGGACGTAGTGGCATTTCTTTCCCTTTCACATCGTGCCCTTATTTATTTTCCTCATATCAGGGGCACAGTCCCCCCTCTTCTCAGAGGAAAGCCAAGAGATTCCCCAGCTGTGCCCTTCGCAGGGGTCCAGCTTCTCCCCCAGCAACGGACACTGTTGGGTAAACTCACAGGAGCCGCTCGCCCTCTTTTCATCTGCTCTCCCAGATTATACCTTCTTTCTACTTTGTTTTTCAAAGGCAAGACCACCTTAGAACATGGCTTCTTCCAAACGAGCACTTGGCAGCTTTCTTCGAAGCCTGAGGGCAGACCGAAAAGTGGTTTCTTCTTTTTTCCTAATACAGGTATTAAGCTGACTTAATATTCACTTACTCTGAAAAATCCCACTTCACAGAAACATTTTTTAACATGAGCCAAAGCGTTTCTCCCTAATTCAGCACAATTGCGCCTGGTTTATATCCATTGATGTTAAATGATTTCCCGTTTAATATCAATTGGAAATGGCTGATTTCCTACCCCAAACAGTACTTAATGTCAATTATGGCAGTCAGGGCAGAGCTGTTTTTCAATTAACTACACCACTCCATTTTGTTTGCTGGCGAGTGGTGCAAAAAACGTGCACCCGAAGCTGCCTCGTGAAACAGTGACAGAGAGGGGCTGAGTATTGGTTTTGCTCCCTGTTCCTGACCACTGGTTTGGGAGGTGGTGGTGTGGGGGATAGGGGTAGGGGGTTACCTTTTCCTGTTTCCCTGGGGACCAGTCATGGTTTAATGAGAATCTACCCTTCCGTCAAAGAAACCTCTGGTGTGGTGATGACCAGAACTTGTTGGGGAAAATACACTTAGCCATAAACAGTCTTGCTAGGACGAAGTTCACAGAGGTGTCGAAGGGGGTATGTGTTCATAAAGACAGTTTGGCTGTGCTGTAGATTCTCTAGTAATTCTCGGAGAGTCTGGGTGTGGTTGCCGCGTACGGCTGAGAAAAGCAGCTAACGATGATTGAACACCTACTGTGGGTCTGCAGTATCATGTTATTTTGAATTTGCTCAATAACCTTGGAGGAGATAGTATATGCCTGTTCATAGATGTCCATATCTGAGACTGTAGGATTGCCTGATGCCTTTGAGCTCTTCAGCAGTTGAAGCTGGAGTTCAAATCCAGGGCTGCATGATTCTATCTCATGGACCAGACTTCCTTTCTAATGAAGCAGCTGGTTGACAATATCCCTGGTGATTCTACGTAATCCCTAGGGAGATGCTCCTTAGGACACTGGAGAATAGTACCAGAGGGGAACGGGAGCCAGGGGTTTCTCTTTTTCTTGGTTTAGGATCCAAAGCTCTACTCAGTATTCCTTCATGTTGCCTTGTGTTTTCTCCCCTCCCTCTGTGTGGATGCCTTTCCTCACCTTTCTACCTGTGCTAATTACACACCTTCCAGGGACAAGCTGGAGCTGCCTGTGGAACATTCCTTGACTGTGCTGCCCGCCTTAGGCACTCTCCTCTGACTGCGCTGCCCGCCTTGGGCACTCCCCTCTGACTGCGCTGCCCACCTTGGGCACTCTGCTCTTTCAGCACTTCTGCTCCAAGATCCTTTGCTAACACTTTCCACAACTGGCTGCAGAACACTTACCCAATGGCAGAAGCCATGCAAGAAAGAACTTTGGGTGAGGGGGCTAATAGGTCAGAGCTGACATTCAGCTTTGTCATTCTTTACGTCATTCTGTCTTCATTCAGCAAAGACTTATTAAGCACCTACTATGTGCCAGGCATAATGCTGGGAGCTATTGACACCAAGGAACCTGTGTACAAGTGGAGGGAGCAGGCACGAAAGAGATAGCTTCAACTGAATATGATGGGTCTTATGGGACTGCCTCAAACAGGGGCACTGAACTCAATGGTGGGGTAGGTAGAGGCAGCAGAGAAGTTTCTGTGGCATGGGAATCTGTATTGAGTTTTGAGGAGGTGGTTCGGTAATAGTAGGTAGGGGTCAGAGAGGGATGGAAACCTGAGGGAATGCTTTAGCTCAGGAGTCAGCAGCTGTGTGGGTATGGATAACACTGGCAGGTTATTGAAACCCTTGAGGCTCAGTCCTTCACCTGCAGCTTTATCAGAGGGGTGATGTGAGGATCAATAACAGCACACATTAACTGAGTGCTTGCTCTGAGCCTCGCATTGGTGTAAGCTCTTTACCTGTATTAACTCATTGAATCCTCATAATGGTTTTATGAGGTAGGCATTGCTGTTATTGCTCATTTTACAGATGAGGAAACTGAGTCACAAAATAAATTACCTGGTCCAGAATAACCAAGCTAGTAAGTGGTAGGGCTGGAATTCAGACCTGTGGATCACCTCTTAGCCATTAATCTATGCTGTTTCTTGAATGAACTGGTGCATACATATTGCACATGATGGTACCTGAATAATTAATCACTCCGTTAATAGTTATTGCCTTGAGTTTTTAAATTGTGCTCTTTTTTTCTTTAAACCTTTCCTTTTTGCAAAGGTAAGTCTTTCTCCTTCAGAACACCATTTCCTTGGGTATAGGACTATGCTGGCTACACAGCGATCTCCTCTTTTCTCCACTTTGGGATCTATTTCAGTGATGTGCAAATAGACAACACAAAAACCAAACAAAATACTTGGATAAATGCTCGTGCAGATGAAGGTTGCCAGCCAGATTAGGAAAAGGAAGAAGTGAAGCTTCTTGTTTCTAACGTTTACTAGGCATCTGAAGGCAGAGGATTTCTTGTCTGGGGGTTGCCGAGGGAGTGGACAGCTCTTTTCTTGGCTACTCTTTCTAAGATGGTTGAGAAATGAGCCTCCTGGGGAGGTCCAGGACAAAACTCCTACATTTTTAGAGGTTGGTTTGAGTGTCATACTTGCTCATATAAGTTAAGTTTTTCATCTTGGCCAATTTATTTGGAGGAAGTATCAGGTACCAGTGTATGTGCTGACCCTTTTGGTTGAAAAATACAGTATATTATCTAAGTATGTCCCTGAACAGCACTTGAAGATGTGTACATTTTCCCCCCTTCCTATGTCTTCTGTTGACTGACACAAGGCAGTCTGTATATCACACATGTGTCTGAGATACTCAAGTTTCTGTAAAAAATCTGCACAATTATTTAGTAAGACCATTTGATGAGATTTTGGATTTTCTCTAAAATTCTTGTAGGTGTTTATTCTTTAAAACTTATGGTAAAGTTAAAAGCCATCCATAAATGCTAGTCATTTTTATTTTCCAGTATGTTTTTGAGTTGAGGATCAACTTTAAACTTTTAAAAAAAGGAAGGAGAATAAAAGACAATTGACATAGGAAGAGGGTTGGGACTCAAGAACTCTTAATAAGTTATCAAGCTAGCATATTGTTTTCAAAAATGGTGCCAATGATGACTTGTACGCCATAATTTCCAGCTTAGGCAAGGCAAGTTTTGCTAGTTGACATTAGATTGTATTTATGAACATTATTCTATTCATCCTTGCAGTATCTCAGAATGTCACGAGAATAAATTTCCTCTTCAATCCAAACTGGCTCAAGGTCAATGCATGGGACCAGGCATTGGACTCTTCACTACACAGCTGACTCCCTCCTAGTGGTTGTCCTGTGCCTAGATTGAAATCATGCTTCTCTAGAGTGGGGCTTTCAGAATTGTGAAGAGTGAACAAGAAGAAGTTTATGAATAAATGAGAAGTTTGTAAGGAATGCCTCCTCCGTGCCTGGAACTCTGCTAGACAGATTTCAAATACGTTCTACATTCTTCAGAGGAAGCCCAGTTTCCTGCACCTGAAGTATGCACCCTTTTGGCAGAGTCTTTGCAATATTTAGTGGTGATTATGTCAAAGAACCCTAGGCCTTGCCAAACGGAAGCAGATATTTGGCATGACCTGGGTATCTAGTGCACATTATTACGTCCATTTCACAGATATGGTGGAAAGACAGTCGCAGTTCCCTGGGGGAAAATTCTTGATACTTGGTTCAGATCTCTCCCTGGTTTCTTGAATCACTCACTTCCAAGGGTATCTAATCCAACTGCTAATTAAGGAAAAAATAGAGACAGCAGGTGAGAAGTGTGACTTTTTTTCCCCCAATGAAGCGATTTAAACCTTTGGAAGGTACACAAATGTGGCCCTATTATTCAAGTTAATTTACAATCCTTTCCCTGTCCACCACAAGGAATTTATGAACCTGGAAGAGCTGGAAGTCCCTTAGCAAAGTAAACAAACTGTAACTCACATTGCATTCTTCCAAGGAGCCTCTATCAGCAGGTTTTATTTTCATACCAAAGGTGAACAGATAATTTGGTGAGCTGAACTTTGTGTCATTTAGAGCGTCCAAGAGCCTGCCTGCATAGGGCAGAGAGAGAGAGGTGACTTGGCAGCCATCTGCGGGCTAACACACAGCAGCTGTCATTGTCCTGGTGACAATGATGATGACAATGAGAGCTAGCATTTACTGAGCTGTCACCATGAGTCAGGTATTGTCCTACACTTTTCAGCCTCAGCACAACCCTTTGAAATAGACCTCATTATTCCCTCCATTTTACAGATGAAGAAACTGAGGCTTTTAGATGTTTAGATATTTTTTTCTCTAGAAACAGAGCCAGAATGTGACTTCCCACAGCTTATCCACAGATGGGGCATTATCTGAGTCTGGACTGCGTGTGGGAGGTGGGGGTTGGGGCTTGGGGGGTTTGGCTAGTGTTTTCTTTTTAGAAAACGGGAGACTTCTTGTCCTTTTCTCTCTTTGCCTCCCCTATCTTTCCCTTTCAAAGCAGACAGTGAGCACTGGACAGGAAGTCAGGAGGCCTGTGTTCCAGTCCTAGCTCCGAAAGGTGCTGACCGCATGATTTGGACAAACCCCTTCCCATCTCTGACATCAGTTTCTGTATTCATAAGACAAGGAGGACGGCAGAGGTAGCTGATGTCTAGGACCCATGACTCTCAGTTTCAGTGGCTTCAGGAGTCTGTGAACCAGGGAGATCGATCTTTGCCTTTCGGCCCCTCCCTCGTCCACCCTTGTGTGTGGGACAACGATGCTTCTCTCCGACGCGCAGGGCACAGAGAAGAAGGAAAGCTGGGTTTTTTTGTGTGCTGTATACCAGACGACCTTGATGTGATGGACTACAGGATCTGGTGACACTGCACACTCACTACTATTCAACACTTTGCCTGAAAGGGAGGAAGGAATGGATTTATTGACTTGTGACTTTGACTCAGGCCTGTGAATCAGGCCTGTTATTATGTGGAATGATTAGGCTGTAGTGGCAGGGACAAGTTAAACTAGAACAACAAAAGACCTCCTTAACCTTTACCTGGACACAAGGCCATTCATAATGACTTGCATGGTTTGGAAAACCTAGTCTGTCCTGGAGCACTCGAGATTTCCACAGCTCCAGTAAATGAGCAGGAGAGGGGAAGACGGATGGGCGAGGGAGATGAAATCTAATCAAATTCTGCATAGTCCTGTTTAGAATGCTGAGTTCAGGTCCCTGTCAAAAAATAGCGAAGGCTTAGAGATCATCATCATTTTCTTTGGCTTGAAAAAGGAATTTGAAACCGGATACAATGGTTGCTCCCTGAGAAAACTTCCAACTATTTGTTATCCACTAGAGCAAATTATGCGCTTTCTGAAAGATATTTTCCCTCTTGAAGGAACCATGTGCCTTCTATTAATGTGAAAAGAACTAGATATATGGAGCTTTCTCTCTCTCTCTCACACACACACACACACACCCTCGCATACACACACCCAGTATCAAACACAAGTTCTCCTTGAAAAGCTAAAATATCTGCAACCATCTCAGGCTTCTCTCACTTCTGAAAGATGCTCTTCCCTCTAACCCAGCTAGCTCCCTGCCTCAGCCTGATGAGCCATATTTTTAGTGGAATGGCTGCAGCATCAACCATTTCAAAATTTGGGGGTAGGATGGACTTTTTTTTTTTTTCAGACACCTTCCCCTACATACTACAAATTTTAATGGAACTGGATACGGCACAGGAATTAGAGAATCCCAGAGGATTACAGCTCGAGGAGACTTTATCCATCAACTAACCCAAGAGTGACCAAATTTTTTCTTTAAAGGGCCAGATGGCAAATATTTTAGGCTTTGTAGGCCAGTCATTCTTTGTCACAAATTCTCAACTATGCTGCTGTAGTAAAGAATCAGCCATGGACAGTACAGGCACGATGAGTTGTGTTCCATGAAACTATACTTACAAAAAAGCAAGTGGCAGGCCAGGTTTGGCTCACAGGCTGCAGTGTGCTGACTCCTGGTCTAACTCACTAATCAAGTGATAGAGGCTGAAACCCAGAGATGTGAAGAGGCTCATGCAGGGCCACCTGAGCCAGCCAGGACTGGAGAGTCCTGGAGTGGGAATTAGATGCTCAGTTCCAGGGTTTCCAGTCTGGAGACTTTCCTTCAATAGCATGGTCTTAATCCAGTTGAACACATTGATATTTCAAAGCAATTTGTTGTGAAAATTAATTTATAAGCTAGAATGTGGAAACCATGCTTGGTTAGTAGAGGTCCTGGCTAAGGTGCTCTGAGACTGGTGTGGGGACGTTGGTGACCCTGAAACCAGCACTCCCTTGTGCACATCCTCTAGACACGCTCTGACCATCCATGGAGTCACATAGGCCTGTGGGAGGCAGCATAAATCCTTTCCATGACTGGGGCCCAGACTTGTACAAATGCACTTGGGAAAGTTGAGTGGGGTTGATCCCACCATGTTGTTGCCAACATGGCAAAATTTCACTCACTTTTAAAGTTTCTACTTGGATGTCGTGTTCATCAGGGCCATGCACCTGCACTGGCCAAAGTAAAACACGGCCAAGTCTGACAGTGGGGTGGGGAAGCAGTCTGTGCCTGCTGGGAGTCAGGGCAGGCCACATGGCAGGGGAGGGTGACGGTATTTGTGACTAATTTGATCTATCATACCATCTCTGTTTTACAAATGAGAGAGGAGTCATTACATCACATAACCATTCATTCATAGCCGCTTGTTACACTTTTGGTGCTAAGGAATATGCAGCTGATTTAACTGTATGCAAGCTCTCGTACCCCTTTTTGTGCCCAGCACATGTGTGAATGCTACAGGTGAGGCCGTCTGGCAGGTGGAGGATATGCTGTGCCTACAGAATGAGGAACATACCTAGGTAGGGCGTCTTAATTTAGAGCCTATAAACTTGAAGCTCGGGGTCATTCAGATTGCACTTTTAAAACTGGTAGTACAAATACTTTCTTGCTACTTTTCTTCTACTGTGCCCAATTCCCTGTGTTGGACTAAGGATTCTAATCCTGCAGAGCCACTGGTATTGTTGTAGAGATAAGATTGCCCTCTGAAGCAGGCGGACGTGTCAGGTTGCTTTGGGTGAAGTTTGAGGAAAAGTTTCCCCCCATCTTATTATTATGAGCATTTTCAAATATACAGAGAAGTTAGAATAATTGTACGGTGGCCACCAAGCTTCTGCAGCTGCTACTTGTCCTGTCTGTAAATGTCTAAACACACACACATTTGTGTGCATATATACATGTGTGTATACTGAGCCATCTGAAAATAAGTTGCAAAGATCCTGATACTTCCTTCTAAATACTTTTGCTGCACCTTTCAAGATGCTACATCTCTTTAAATAACTCTATTACCATTACTATACCTAAGAATCATTTCCTAAGTCTCCAAGATGTCATTGATAGCCAGTTAGATTTCACTGCCAGGATCCAATCAAGTTGTATGCATTACGTTTGGTCATGATGTTTCTTTAAATTCCTTTAATTTAGAAAAGGCCAACAGTATCCCACTTCAAAAAACAGTATAGGTTTTAAAAAATAGAACAGGACAGCTGTCTTGCACAGTATCCCACTATCTGGATTTGCTTGATTGTTTTCTCTTGCTGTCATTTGTTTTGTGTCTAGTCTCCTGTCTTTCCTATAACTGGAGGATAGCTCTAAGAGCATGGTGGGATTACCACTAGACCTTGATGTCTAGGATGCTTTGCAAGAGGTGCTTTGTGCTTGACATTGATTCTTACCTGGAGGCACATGGGTCAGGACATCCCACTATCAACGATCTTAAGTGTGATCATTTGGCTAAGGTGGTGAATGCAGGCACACTCCATGGTAGGCTTATGTTTTCCCCTTTGTAATTTAGAGTGATACTTTGAAATCTTGTAACTATTTTGTTCTTCATAAACTTTTCACATTTTATTATATTTAACCAATAAAAATACAGATGCCAGTTAAATTTGAATTCTGGATGAACAGTGAATACATATTTCATATAGTATGTCCCAGATGTCGCATGGGGCATGTGTATGCTCAGTTTTTATTGTGGTTATCTGAAGTTTAAATATAACTATACATCTTGTATCTTATCTGGCAAGCCTAGACTATATGTTAGGGGAGGGTGTTGTGGAAAAGGAGGGAGAGGGGAAGGTACCAAATGCTGAAAAGAAACTGGATAGATTTGGTGAGACTACCTGCAGACAAGTTTACACCTAAAGGTTTGGGGAAGCGTGGCTGGACATGCAGAAGGTGCAACTGCAAAGGTTTGGTCACAGTGATGTGTGAGGTTGATGTGATAGGATGCTCAGCTCATCCAGTGTGTACTCTTCTAATTCCTACTACATAGATATCCCGAGGTGGGCACCAGTGAAAGAGTGGTGGTCTTATGGTTTTTCTCCAATTTCTCAGTGTATTTCAAACAGTGAAGGGGCCCTGAAGCTTGAAGTCTGGGGAAGGATTCTTGTCTCTGTAACCTCAGTGTTCATGCAGGTCTTCTGAGGATCTTGTGGCAATGCAGTAAGTCAGTGATCTGAGATTCTAAATTTCTGACAAGCTTCTGTTGATGCTGACTTCTCAAATGGTCTTCTAGCTATCTAACATAGTGGATAAATGAGTGATATTAGAGCCAAAGAGACCAAGGTTCAGGTCTTGACTTTGTAGCTATTGATCTATGTGTCCTTGAGAAAGTTACATAATCTTTCTAAACTTCAGTTTCCTCTTCTGTAAAATAATATTAATTACATCTAGCAAACAGGGTTGATGCAAAAATTAAGTCAGATAGTGGCTGCAAAGTACTCATCACAATGCCTGCCATATTGTAAGATGTGCAATTGTATTTGCTGTTTTTATTAATGTTAACAGTACTCTAATATGTAAAATGAATAGATGTCTCCAAGATCATGTATTTTACTCTGTTGGAGTGGAGGAGAGTCACCCCGATTTGACATGATTTATTATACAGTACACAAAGTACAACATACAAAGAGGGCAGCTGTCCTCTTACTCGAGTAGTATTTCATCCTAGAGGAAAAAAAAAACACTTATTTTCCAAGAGAGGACAACAAATTGATAGCAATGAATTCCAAGAAAGGAAAAAAAGCTGAGATGTAGAACCAGTAGCAGACTGGAGATCTGAAAAGTAACAGGTGAGGGGAAGGGAGGGGCCAACAAGTAGACAAACCGACTTAAATGTGCAACAGTGTGGAGTTATTTGGTGTGAGGGACCAACAGCCTTGCATCATTTCATAGCCACTACTGGAATCCAGTTTCCCAAAGAAAATGAGAGAGAACCGTAACAAAAACTGACACATGAGGACCGTAGAAATTCATTAGAAACAAATGACACTTGACTTATGATTCTATACAGTGAAGACTTTATTTCTTGGAGTTACTAGATGAATCCTTCCGTTCGGTAATGATGGTAACATGACTGGACCAAGAGGGCTTCAAGACCTGTAATGAGGGTTGTGTGTTTAGGAAGGCCTGTGCACATGTACATCTCACTGTAGCATGAGTTTTCAAGCCAGACAAATGTCAATCTCTGTCCCAGGCACTAGTCCGGAGTGGCCAGGGTCAGACTGCCCAGGTTGAATCCTACTTCTACTGCTTATCAGCCATGTGACCTTGGGCTAGTTACTTAACCTCTCAGTACCTTGGTTTCCTCATCTGTAAAATGGGTGTAATAATTATACCTTTTTCATGGAATTATTGTCAAATTTAAGTAGCTTAAACTGTATAAAGTGTATAAAGTGTTCAGTAAATAGTAGTTCAATGAATAGCATCATTACTAATTCTTCTATTATTGTATAAATGATAATTAACTCTTTTTTATGTGCCCAACCATAAAAGCACAATGTTACCTATCAGGGATAAGTCTCTGCAAACAACCATGAAGGAGTATTTGCCCCCTATTTTAACCAGAGCGGCAGGATGTGTGGCAACTTGAGCTGGAGAGATCTGATTGGTTGAAGCTGAGGCAGGAGTAGAAAGGTAGGGGTGAGGGATGCTTCAGGGGCTAAGCAAGAGCTATGGAGATGTCATGGTATACATGGAGCCAGATGAATTTCTGAAGGGCATCATCAGGAGACCTGGTCCAGAAGGTTGAGGTTGAGACCAGCTTGCTCATTATTGAGGTTGAAGGTGAGGCACTGAGCATACGCAGGTTGGGAAACTGTCAGGCAAGCTGAGATGTGCTGAACACAGATCAAGACTGCAGTGCAGATTGTGGTTTGGGCAACTGTCCCTCCAGTTACACAAACCAGAAACCTGGACAATGTCTCACCCTTCATATCCGATTCAAATATTTTTTTGCTTTTACCTTTTGCATTAACTTTTTTCCCCCCATTTCTACCTCCATCTCCATCCTTAACTGAGCCAAATCAGCTTTCACTTGGACTGTAAAAGACTCCCTGACAATCTCTCTGCTTCCATGCTGGCTTCCTTCCTTTCTTTTCTTCATCCTGCAACCAGAAGGACTTTTTCTAAAATCAAATATGATCATGTGACAGCCTGCAAAAGCTTTTCCTGGTTCCTAGGACAAAGTTGCAATTCCCAAAAGAGTGTGATCCCACCCCCATGGATTCTTCTGCAGCCCTGTCTTCTTTCAGGTACCTTTCATGCCGTGCGGCAGCAACTCTGACCTCACCTTTGTCCTGCTACTCACCGAATGGCACTCAGCTCTTACGGCTGCAGTTGCCACTGCCTGGACCTCTCTTCCATCCTCCTTTTATCTACCTAACATCTTCTTATCCTCCCAATCAGAGTCAAGCATCAGGGAAATTATCCCTGATCTCCTTGATCAGATCAACCCTCCCTCCCCATGTTAGCTCTCATAGAGCACCATGAATTTCTCCTTTGTGTCACTTACACAGTTGGAATTGCACATTTACTTGCAGTGAATTATTAATAAGTTCCATGAGGGCAAGAATCATGTTGGTTTTGCTCAGCAGTATACCTCTAGAGCATAGCATGATGTTAGAAAGTGCTGGATCCTCAATAAACATTGGTTGACTGAATACATGCATGCATGCATGATTGAATAAATGGGTACATTCATGAAAAAGCAGAGATTCAGGCAGAATCAGGACATGAAATTGTGTAATGGTATAGGTTCATCGAAAGGCACTGACAGCGGAGTCATCTCATCAAGATGGCTCAGATCTTTTCTAATTAGTCCCAGCCTCTGAACTCACCTTTCGAACCAAGAGGAGTCTTCACTCTCGTACAAGTTTTGGAAGTGTGGAAGCTGTGGTTTGACTGGTTCATCTCTGCCTCCTCACCTCAATGTGTGGCATATAGTGGGCACTTGGTGCATTTTTTTCCCTAATGAATGAATGAATCAATGCCCAGGGAGGAATCATTCCCCATGTTCTCATCTCATCTACCATTTTACTGTTGGGCAGTTGGGCTGGGATGTCTGGTTTCTATTGGAGTTTATAGCTGATGCCTCCAACTGTGTCTCAGATCTATCTCTCCCTGGGAAAAGATTCTGAATGGTGTGTTTCAGTGTTTGAGGCTGCTCACAATCAGAGCTTTGACCTCTCCACCCCATGTCTGCCACATTGTGACATGCCAAATCTGAGCCCTCTCTCCCTGGGGTGAATTTGGACCAGGGCTGTTGCCATTCCCCTTGGACTCCAAGCTGGGTCAGGAAGCCTCCTCTCCTCCAAAGCCTGAGAGCACCTCTGTTTCCTCAGTCATCCTGAGGAAATGACTCTTCCGGAAAGAATAGACCCAGGCCCCAGTTTCTTGGCAGCCAGACTGGAGGGAGGATGTAAGCTGAGCCTCATCCTTTCTCCCTGCACTTTGCAAATATCTCATTTTTTATTTCCCTCCAACAACATGTGATGACCCTTTGGCAAGTCCTTAGTGCTAAATTTCTTTTTTATAGAGGCAGCAGTAAAAACTCTAGGGCCTTTGATAGGCAGAGCTGGGACGTAGAGCGGATGTAAATCACTTGAGCATTGGCTGGATTCGGTTGACAGATTTCTAGGTTCAATGAAACTTCCCTTTCCCAAATAAATCAAATTCTGACCTATGAAGGTCTAAGCTGGAAACACTTCTGAAGTGTCTGAATTTGGACTGAGGTTGCAGGTTGTCCTGTCTGGGTGATGGGCATGGATTTTTGAGGTAAGCACGAAGGAAAAACTTGAGGCTTTTGATACATTTTGCTTCTGGTCCCTTAAATGAAATGGATGCGAAACACTTACAAAGGAAACTGAGGAGGTCTTGGAATAATCATGGAGAACTGAACCTAAGCTTTGGTGGTGAAGGGATTTTTTTTTAAATTGTGTGTGTGTAACTATAAACTATATGCATTTGTTAAAGTTTCTTCACAGCCATAAAGAACAGCTATGACTGGACCCTTATAAGGGGTTTGTATGTAGAATGGCATTGAGAAGATCTTGAAATTTTAGGATTGTCCCTGAAGTGTCAGTTATCTTGCTGTAACTCAAAGTACCTTGAGGATCAAAGGGACCTATCTATTTGCTTTTGGACTCAGTTTTATGATTTAAAATGGCATATTGTTTCCCCTTATAACCCAAGTGCCCATAAGCATGTTTACTGTAGGAGTTCCAAATAGAGACTATAAAAGGACACAAGGTGTCCAGAATGGGTAATTAGGAAGGCACTCCCCGCCACCTCTCACCTGTGTGGGAACCAACACGAATGGAAATGTGCAGCTTCTCCGAAGCCACGTATCATTCAGGTGGGGGACTGCACTGACACTCACTAATGGCCCAGTTATCACAGAATAGCATAGTGCCATTAACAACTGATTATACACATTATTGGGTAGCTCACAGCTAATGGGACCTGTCACAAGATCTCAGAAGACTGGGCTTATGATCTGTTGATAAATAGATACGTGGTCCACGTGGGTCAGTCATTTCCTAGTTAAGAAGGAAGGAGGAAATGAAGTGACAGCCTCAGCAGTTCCACACAGACCATGGTGACGTGCCCGGCTGGAGGCTGGACATGAAGCCTGGGGGTGGGCTGAGGTGCAGGCAGTGGATGTGTCTCCATTCTAGTCCTGCAAATATGAGGGTGGTTGGGGATGAAACAATGCCAGAGAGATTTTTTAAAGTGTGGTGGAACTTCCGCATTCTGAAGGGAGGTGTCCTCTTCCTAGCAGGTGCCTTGAGAAGCTGGGAGGTGCCTTTGTTCTTGGATTTCCTTTGTAGGGTTTTTTGGGAAGGATTGTGGTATATTCTTTTTGAGTGTCCTCAATTGTATCAAATCTTTGAAGGAGTCATTTGCCAAGCGTAAAGTAAATGGGGATGGGACTATCACTGCAGACTGTTGTTGGACAATGTAAACAATGGTTGAGGTCTACTTCCCATCCTTACACAGGTATCTAGGGTGATAGTAAAGTAGATCTGAACGTTAGGCCACAAATTCAGGTGTGCAGCCTTATTTTAAGTCAAATGATATCTGATTCGGCTCAGATGAGAAATTCAGTCTCATTTTGGTGGAGAGATGGGGATGAAGACATTTCTTTAGGTCCCTCTGGTGGTATCAGTTCACCAAGTATTATTTGCACCCTAAACCTGTATTGGTTTCTTGGAGTCTGGTGAAAGCAGTACTTCTTTAGCACCCTGTTTTTGCTAAAGCTGGGAGCCTTCCTGCCTAGGTTCCTTAGGTGCATTATTCCAACTCCCCACCAGTGGCTCTGTCACCTCCCCTTAGTGTCACCACTGTTGCATTGCAACAGAGCCCTGGAGTCCCACTCCCCTCCAGTCTCTTCTCAGTCTTGGGAAACCGCTCAACTCAAAAACATTTGCTTCTTTCCCTTTGTCTCAATGAGCTCAAACTTTTAGGGGAAAAAAAAGCCAGGTAGGGACTTTTCTGCAGGCAACTTCTACTTTCAGCCTTTACAACCCTCTGCTAAAATAAGGGAACACAAAGAGCCTGACTGCTCTTTGGGAACCAAGGAGAGGGAAATGTAGTAAGAACAAAACACACATGAGTATATCAGGATGTTATACTGCTGTGATAAGGATGGTGATGGCAATGATGGTGATAAAGATGATGATTCATATTGGCATTTCCTTTAGAATTTCCAACCACTTCCTGGCACGATCCCTGTAGTAGGTCAGTGAGATAGGATACTGTGCCAAGAGGAAACGAAGACTCAGAGAGGTTTTGTGAATTGGCCAAGGCCACACAGCTAGTGTGGCCACAAGCCCTCATTTGTTGGTACAACATAGTTTTCTTTGAAAGAGGCCACATGTTGCCATTTTTTGCTTGGAGAATACCAGACCAAGCCTTTTGGGAAAAAGTGACTGGAAGAGATTGCCGGAGTCTTGGACACCCAGGTAACGCAGGGATGTTAACAGAAGGGATCCTGAGACTTGTTAAACCTGTCAAAGTCTCCCTGCTGTCTGGGCAGAAGGAGACCTTGTGAGTCAGACAGAATTTGAGCCCTCTGCCATTGGAACTGGGTTCTCTTGGAAAGAAAAGAAAGTTCATTTTGGTGGTATTTTTTCCCCTCTGCATCAGTCTCTCTAAATCTCTGTTGCTCCTTTCTTTGTACCAGGACTAGCTGTTTACTTAATTATTTTGCCACTGAAAGTGGTTAAGGCAGAAAAAGATCGTGCTAGAAGGAAAGAGAAATGTTCTATTTTTTTCAGGGGGACACAGATTTATTTCAGCTTTAGTAGTTCTTATTCAAATTCATCCGAAGTAATTAATGAAAGCTAGAAGGCCTGTAACACACACGCTCGCACACTTACACACACACACACACCCCTTCCTAGGATTTCTTCACTCTTACTTGAATTATGTTGAGCTGTTTGGTCTATTGGTTCAGTACCCCAAGCCTAGTGCAGTATTGTCATCCCTTGCTTTACAACACAGTCATTATATCCCTAAACCACATTGTGATACAGAGTGCCTTCTGTTTACGACTCCCGAAACTCCCACTCCATATATCACCTGCCATAAAACCCATCAAACTGCTGCTACTGAAATGGTGCACAGTGGTCTAAGCAGGAGCCAGGCAAATTGTGTGCTACCCTACTGTGGTTAATGAGAGTGAAAATGTGGTTAGGATTTTATTCAGGCGATGTTCATTTGCAGGGCCATTGTAGTGAGATGGCAAAGAAAGATTCTTTTGTTAACTTGAATAACAATATATTTTGTATTGTATGAAGTGGCTCAGTACAGAGTTTGCCAAGTTATTTGTCAATTGTAAATAAGTCATACTGTGACCTTGAATGACTAGGTTTTTATTGCTTGGGGGGTCTCAAAAACTAATTAATATACTGAGATTGTGATATTGAGTATCAGAAACCTGTTGCCAGATTTGGAAGTACAGTAGTGCAATTCAACTCTAATAAAGACCCAAAAAAGTTAAAATAGAAGGCCTCTTTTCTGTAGAATAGATGCACAATGTATTGTCTTCAACCTGGGGGATTTTTTTAAAAGAAGATGAAGGATAGGGGACAGGGCACTGTACCTTTTGCATGTTTTGCATTCTTCTGAAACCTGCACATGAAGCAGAAAATTCTTAGTAATATTCTGAGCCATCACCGAGTCCCTGAAACATATGTGAGGATCTTCACTGAAAAATAATTAAAGCAATTAAACATAGCTTTGTTCTGTAAATAATCCTAATTCAAAGTTATTCTCACCCCTCCCCACACCGTTTCCCCATCTCCAGCTCATGAGCCAAGACTTTTTGAACCTAGAGAAAGGATTTCTTAAAGTGACTCAATAAATACAGGTATTTTACTCAGGGAGAAATAACGTGAACTTCTCTCTTGTTAATCCATGATTTCCCTCACTGGATCACAGCTTTCTTTCCCTTCAAACAACTAATTTTGTGGCATGGAAGACACATACTCCTAATGGTATTAGAAAACTTTCTACCACAGCCTTGGTCCATTTATGAAAACTTTGAAGAAAAAATTAGCACAGTGCATATACAGCATGTCTGATCTCATTAACTCATTAATTCATCACTGAGATATGAGTGTCCCCAGAGACTAGTCTGGGCAATGTCACGAAAGCAGAGCTTGTCTCTGGCGTGCTCTCGCCTCTCTATTTTGATCTTCTCCACTGCTCCCCCCAGGATGATCAGGCTCCTGGAGCTGACCCTGCAATAGCATTGTTGTCTCTGCCAACTTTGGCAGTGATAACCCACCAAACCCCAAGTTCTCTACTAAGTGCATCCTATATGTTATTCATTTGACACACACCAAAATGCCGTCAGGTGGGTTCTAGTGTATTTCCCACTTACAGATAAAACAAACGAGACCCATGGAGATTAAGCACTATTTCCAAGGTCAAGTGAGTAGGTAGAGGCAGGACCTATTCTGGCCACTCTTCTTCTAGACCTTTTTCTTCTTCCTTCTGATCACCTTCTTCTGGGATATCTGCATCCCCATTCCTCTTCCTTGCACCATTTCTTTAAAAATCATATTCTCTTCTGGGGAAAGTGAGCAGCCAAGGGGTGAGCTACATACACCCTCTCCACTCCTGTATAAGCACATGTCTTATTCTCAGTGCAGGGCTCTTGTTTCCTGGAGGTCCTTAAAAATGTTGCTCTTACCAGGAATGTCACATGCTGTGGCCCCAGCAGAGAAGCCATGTCCAAGGAGGCACTAAGCCCGCTTCCTAAGTTTTGCTGGCTGGCCCTGTCTGCCAATGAACAGATTTTCTTAGACATTCCTATTTCTATGTTCGTATCTTGGCAGCCCTAACCATGGAAGAGAGTAGAGTTAATGTTACCAGGAAGGACTAAAGAGGGGCTTAAAAAAGTGTATTATCCACAAAGTTTTTGTGGGTGATACAATACATTCTATGTACTTTCAGGAGGCTTGTTTTATCCGCCCCAATGCTGCACCATCATAAAGCTGAGAAAAACAGATCATTCAGGTCGAAACTAAAGGATAGCAAAGAAAGAATGGGATTCTCTATGGAATGACCAGAGGCCATGGGGCAGAGTATTCAGTCTGCGCCCCTCTGTGATCTGTTTGACTTCTTGAGGGGAAATCTGATTTCAATTGAGTCATATTGTTTTTAAAAAATTCCAACCCCAAACAGCACCACAAAGAGGAAATTAAACTATAAAAAGTGCATTAAGGTAAGGGTAGGGATCTAAGTTACTGGCCCAGAAACAAGTCAAAATCAAAATTAAGAAGAGAACCCGTACGTTGCTCTAGTTAGACATTGCAGATGCCACCACTATGTACAATTGCTTGATGTAAAACAGTCTGCCTTGCCGTGGATGCTGACATCATCAGCATAGCACTTAGGACTTGGGGATCTCCAAGTACTTTATAAGCATCCCTTTACTTATTCAGTTCTTGTGGACAATCAGATAAATAGAGAGTGCCATTATCCAAGCCACATGGATAGAAGCACTCTGGTTGGAAATGCATTCCCAACACAGGGGCTTAGTGATGATTTGGGAGCTAGCAAGGTATTGCTGGCCCTCAGAAGACTTGGATACATTCTCTCCCTGATTCAGCTATCCCATACTTTGTAATTCATATTTCTGGCATTAGAGATCTGCGTTAAGATAGGCAATTGGGTAAAGAGGGCTATTTATATTCTAGCCTTGGTGGTACCACTAACTAGGTATGTGACCTTGGGCAAGCTACATATCCTCTCTCCTATGCCTATGGTCCAAGGTTATTTTCAAGTTCAAGCACAAAATCTAATGCAGTCAAATCTAGGAAAGTCTAGAGTACAAAACAACTGTATTATCATTATATAGGTGAAGAAAAGGAAAAGCAAAGGAAAGACATAATTTAAAAAATTGAGGATTGGCCACAGTATTTTGCAGGCATGTAAATGTAATAGTACATTTAATTCAGGTATGGTTGTGCCCTTCCTAATTATTCCTTACACCTGATGTGGCCCATGGGAAAACTCTCTCAGAGGCCGTGCATTTAAGGCCTTGTATATTTTCAGGTTTCCTTATTAAGTAGAAACCAGAAGCCTTTTTATATCTCCGTGGGGACACCTCCAGAGCTTGTATCAGCAGAAAAGAAACCATAACCTGAGGTGTTGGGGGTGAGGACAGAAAGTCTGAAGGGGCTCAACCCCAAAGCAAAATGGGAGATCACTCCACCTGGCTGGCCATATGGGCTGCACGGCCCTGTGGTCTTCTCCTGGACGTGGAATGGTCATTGTGTTTAAAAGGAACTTTAGCCTTTAAAGAGGAAAGAGATTAGAGAAGCCTGTGTGTGTGTGTTCTGTTGTGTTTATATACAGGCGCTTGATCAAGAAGTTTTGGGTCTGTCCATCAGCAATGGGAAAGAAGTAACGGAGAAGGAGGAAAAACTATTAGGAAACGTATTAATTGAACATCTGGTTGACACTGAGTATTGTACAGCGTGTCATCTGTAATGCTGTTTTTTTAAAAGAGGTTGTACATGATCATATTTTTAAATTCTCAATTGCAAATTGTTTTCAGGCTCACCAAGCATTTCTTTCTGGCAGCTAAACTACCAAAATTTGCCTGGCTTTGAGCTGGGTGCCCTGGCATTCAAAAGAAATTGGAGTCATGGTCACTGACCTGGAGGCATTTATGGACTGGTCAAAGAGAACTTTGATAAGAAGAGGAACAGAGAGCAAAATAAGAGGATTTGCAGTTCAGGGCTGCACCGAATGGCAAAGACAATCCATGCTTTGAGGGTTCAAAGAAAGGGGAATTCCACAGTCAGAGAAATGGGTATTGGAGTTGTGGGTGGGGGTAGGGAGGCCTCCTGGAAGTGCTGGGACCAGAAATGGCAGAGAGGTGGGGTTAGAATTTGGAGACTCACCTCTGTGAACACCTTGGTTCTGTGAGCCTGGGACCAGCAGGGGGAGCACAAGGTAATAAACAGCTTTGGTTTGAGGACTTGACTGTGCCTTTTGGAGCTAAAGGAAAACAGGCTGAGAGCAAGATGGGATCATTTGCTACTGTCCTCTCTCGTCTCGCGTGTACCTGTTGCTTTTTGAAAGCCCATTGTGTCTTGTTCCCCTGCCCACTTACAAAACTTGTTCCATGGTAAATAAAGACACAAATCCCAAACGAACCAACCAAAAGAGCCCACAAGCAAACAAAGAAAATTTAGACAAGGAAAACTCAGTTAATTATTCTTTAAAACAACTTCAATTCTTTAGCCTCTCAATTCTTTGAACAGTCAGGTACTAGGAGGAGCTCATGGAATAACTCAGAGACCTGTCACTTTAATATTTTCTCTGCCTCAGGGAAGTGGGCTATTTAACAAAATTCAGCAAATCAATGACTGTTGGAAAGAAGATTTGGGGGAACTAATGTGATCTTTATAAGGCTTCAGTGGTGAAACATGCATTAAAAAAGGCTGGAGCCTCATGTTTATTCTCAATGAACTACTTTAACTTTCTAGAAACTTGGTCAAATATGGCTAGTAGATATGTCAGAGTGAGGCTCCAGCTTTACTGAACCGGCTCTGCCCGGCTCTCCATGGCCCTTTTCACGGGGCTTCCATCAGTTCCTCAAAGAACAACACAGCCCTGCCTGCCTCAGGTGCTTTGCACAACCTGTCTCCACTGCAAGTCCCACTCTGTCTCCTTCTCCAACTTTTGCCTAGTTGATTTCAACCCATCATTCAGATCTCAACTCAGGCATCATTTCTTTGGCAAGTCATCCATAAACTACAAACTAGCTATGTCTGCCATACGTTCCCAAGGCACTTTGCACTTTTTATTCATCAACACAGCTTGCAATTGCATGTGTGTTTTTGTGACTATTCTGCTCACTGCCCTTTACCTTACTAGACTGAAAGCTCCAGGGTATGGGGACTCTGTCCTTTTAATGCACCATTGTGTCCTCAGCATTAAGTATAGTTCCTGGTACCTAATAAAGCTCAATCACTACTCATCTGTTGGATGAAAATTGCAGACAATAATTATCCACTGCTAACGGTAGGTGTTACATTCTGCTAAGGGTGATGGTAATAGAGAGAACTGAGACTTAGTGGAGGACAATAAGGTCAGGAGAGCCTTGGCAAATGCTAGGTTTTGGAAAGAGAAGGATGGAATGGGGAGAAGAGTGGCAAGGGTACTGGGAGAGAGGCTGGACAGGCAAGCGTGCACAGTGCTGGCTGAGGGGCGTGTGGAGTGTATGGGGACATGTAGCAGAATATGTGGGGATGACTGCCCTGGGGCTCATGTAGGTTAAGGCACTAGTCATAGTTCAGTGTACTGTGATCTAAAGGATGCTACTGATTGTGTTATTCTTCATTTGTTTCCCACCCCTGAATTCACTACATTTTTTATAGCCTGCTTGTGTCCCTGGAGGCTGATCCTGGCTCCTGGTTGGATTTGGCCAAGAGAAGGCAGTTGCCTGGACTGGAGGGAGGGAGGCAGGGAGGTGGGTTTATCCTCTCCCTTGCTTCCTTGAATGCACATCTCTAGTGGTGGCTGCATCCCTGCATTACTACAGCTCCTGCTTTGTGGCCCCTCTCCCTTGGCCCAGCCCTCACTGGTTTCAGAAAGTATTTCCCACCCTGATTCCATTAGCCTTAGGGCCTCCTGCTAACCCGAGTCTCTGTGTGCCTCTCTGCTTATTCTTCTTCCCTTGTTTGTTTCCTTAACCTTGCTTACTCCTCAGTAGCCCCTTCTCTAAAACCTCCTCATTTGAACCATCTGGAGGCAACTGTGCTTCCTGCTGGGATCCTGACTGATGCTCTTACTTTCTCCAAGCGATGACACTTACTCACATGTTGCATTTGGTGCAATGCTAGGTACAGGACTGCTTGCTAACAGGCAACACGATTGCAACTGGCCATTTGTCTAGATTCGCATTAGAAATATCCTCTGTATTTCTGGGCAGCACATTGACTATTAGATTCTTGACTCTGTCAATGGAGGGAAAGGCATGCCTTTCTGCTTCTTCTACTGTGCTTGCAAAGACTACACTGTTAACAATCTGATCCCACACCTAAAATCTTTGACCAAAGAGATGTGACTTAGAAAACCCCACGCTGACAAGGGCATGGAAAATAGAACCATTAGCAGGTAAGAGTGCTTATTAGACATCCAGCCTGCAAAATTCAGGTCACCAAATCTTTTTTTTTTTTTGAACTGGATTATTACACTGTTCTCTAATTTATTTTGCTGGTGCAGACCCTGGGCCTGCACTTGTTCCCTCATCCCCCCAAAAAAGCACAGAAAAGTAGAACAGGAGGATTATAGGTATAAGAGATCCTTTCCTGGTTCCAGTCCTATTTTGATATTATTGGCTAGTTAGATTTTTCTCCCTAGACATAATGAACATGTACCCCCAGATCTATAAAATGTCCAATTAAGAAACCAAAGAAAGGGTTCAGGAACTGACTCAGTTACACTGATACATAATGTAAGGCCTTAAAAAATAGAAGAGAGTAATTTAAATGTGTTTTTAAACTTATGGCATAATATTTCTTCTGATATTTCCTTCACCCAAACCCCTGCTGGATACCCAGAGCAGGAAAATACTCAGAATGAATTTTCTAAATTAGGAATTGAGAAATGACCCATTTATAGAAAATCAAAAGCAGTCAGTCTCTCTCACATTCTGCAAATACCTGAAGAAAATATACGAGGAGGCATTGTAGAATCTGCCACAAAAAGGGCCAGTGCTTGATCTGTAGCATCCTGCTCACTAAAGGAAACCTTTCCTCGTACGATGGACTGTTGGAATAGAAGAGACCAGGGCCCGGATCCCATCTTCACTGGGCTTAGTGGGACTGGGCCGGGGTGCCACCCAGAACTAAGTGACCTGAAAGTATGGAAATATCCTGTTGGAGATTTAAGATGGAATGGCGACCTGATTAGTTATTCTAATTTTAGTTTCCTTATTTCCTTGATTATTTTAAAGAGCAATCTTGTATTACACAACTTGTACTTTTCTGCAAATAGACTCATTCTGTTTGTTTTGAGGCTTTATTATTATTTCCCTTGCTTTCCTACATAGGAAATGCTACTCAGAAACCATTGTCCATAATCCCAGGGCTTCAAAGGAGATCTGACGGGGCCCCTCGCTGCACTCCCTGTGTGCAGACCCTCTTCTCTGCTGAGTCTGTAATGGAGAAGAGCAAAGATAAACACAAAAATATCTGGACTGTACCTCAATCAAACCTTTAGACATTATCCTTAGCCAAATTCCCCACCCTTTGCTTTCTCAGGAGGTATATGCCTAAAGGAAAATCAAGCTTTTTATAATTGGTCTTGGAGTATTTTCCATGTGTAAGAGACTGTAATAGTGCTAATTCATAAGTGTGTTGACTATGGTTCACAGCAGAAATTCACTTAAACAATAACTCCAAGCCTTGCTGTGTTGGTGCTCTAGGGAGGCTGGACTTACTCAAAGGGGAGCCAAGAGATGCTCGAAATAAATTATTTTAAATTCAGTTTCATTTTAAACACTTAAGCCAACTATTTGCTTGGGAGTCAGAAGAATGGCCCCATTTCTGCCAGGATCTTGTGCATTTGGGGTAACCTGAGACAGGGCAAAATCTAGCCATAAGGATTTTTGGACTACCTGATATTATTCATATTATAAATATTATTCTTATTTCTTTTCTCTGTTGATGAGTAAATGATATTGAGTGTACTTCAATTAATATTTATAGAGTGTGTGAAGCACTCTTAAGAATGCGAAGGTGAGTGACATGTAATGTGTGCTGTCCAGGGTTAGGAAGTCCAGGCAGATTTCTAAATAACAAGGATGGACCTTGTTAAGGGATTAGCAATGTGCACTAAGATTCCAACAGAGAGAGAAAAAGAGCGCAAGCGAGCACATGCACACTTGTCTTGGAAGATCGGAAAGGTCTCCCTGCAGGAGGTGCCATCAAAGTGATGCATCCGTCTTCCTCCAGGACTGGCCTGGCCTCTGTCACAGTTTCATAGCTCCCTGTACTCTCCCTTGATGGCATGTCTCTGACTTATAATTACACATTATTTTATTATTTGAATAATGTCTAGGCCACTAGATTGTAAGCTCAACGTGGGCAGAGACGGTGTCCTTTTTGCTCACTTTCGTATCCCCAGGGTCTTGTATGGTGCCAGTTTAGAAGGCAGTCAAAAATGTCCAATAAATGGATGAATGAATGAGAGGCATTGAAGAGAAGATGGGAATTGGGGTAGAGAAGGAGTCTTCCAGGTGGAGGGAACAGTCTAAAAAACGGTCATGCATAAGCGGCCCCCTGCCAATCCTTAGAGACTTTCTAAACGTTCGAAATGGCAGACTGCGTCAGATCCTTTTACTGAATGACAAGAGGACTTATTGAGAGAAATTGTGGCAGGTGCACAAGTATCTCTAACCTTTCCTTCATAAACTCAAGAACATTTTATCACACCTGATTTTATTTAAGCTCTTCTTGAACCTAGTAGATGCTCATTAAATGTCTGAAAGCAGAATTTGACCATGTGTAGATTTACGGAGGTTTTCTGTTCTCGACAACCTTTTGGAATAACAAGCTATCATTGCCTACCCCCTGCCCCCTCCTGCCTCTCACTTAAGCCATGTCTTTATGCTGTGAGAAAAATGGTGCAATATGGGGGAAAAAAAGCAGGGCATCTGGTTCACCAGATATGCATATGGCCGCAACATATGGCAAACCCAGGGCATTTGACCATCGTGCTCATTAGAACGTGCCGGCAAAGCGGATGCTGCGCGTTCGCTGGGTCTGTGTTGTTCTTCTCCCAGCACGCCGACCTGGTGTTAATCATCAGGACACACTTGGCTTTTCTCGAGCAAATCACTTCCTCCTCTCCTTTCACCTCTAATTTTTTCGGTAATCCCCTCCTCTTTTGTCTTTACTTTCACTTGGTCATACTCGACAGATCTTACTAAAAACATCAACCTACCACAGTAACAACCAAAAGCGACAGCAGCAGCTCACTGCCTTCTCAGGTGGTGGGAAGAAAGCGCAAGTTTCGTTTGCATTAAGGCATTAAGGAAAATAGTCTGTTTCTCTCAGAGTCTGGGATAATTAACTTTGCACAGAAAAAAAAAGAAAATCTAACCCATCCCAGAGCCCCTGATTCTCACTCAAGGGCTTCACAACTTCAGGAAGAGGAGGGCCAGGGAGTGTGCAACCCCACCCCCAACCCTGGCAAACAAAACACAACAACAAGCGATTCAAACATTGAGCGTGGATCAGTCTTCAAAAGCCAGTGAGCTGCTTATTCATTTCATGTATTTGATAGCTTCCCCTTAAAACGTCCCGGCTCCAGCTTTTCCAGGCCCTTCTTAGGTTTCTGTTTCCCTCTCTCCTCATACCTCCACTTCCCACTTCTCTAAGGAGATTCCATTTTTCGGTTCTCATTGGCAAGTGAAGCATCATTCGTTTAGTCCATTTGCATATTCCATTTCTGGCCGGGCTGCTCCTCTCCTGTTGCATTTCTAAAAATGAGAAACGAGATCAAAACTCACATTAACCCTGATGTCATCCCCTTTGCTTTTCATTCATTGCTATTCTTTATTTATCATCTTTCAGCAAATTTTCAATCCATATGACAATACTCCCCATCGAAATCAATTAGAACCAGTTTTGCAAAATAGACTTTCTGATGCCCTCTGTGAATCTTTTCTTGAATTCCAGCTGTATACAGTTGGTGCACATTCACTTATTGCTAGGTATACATTATTCCTTTCATCTGCTAGTAACAACTATCAAAAAATAGCAACAAATTTGTCTGGAAGGATTTATTCTCCACTAGCTCCCTTCTTCTCTAAGTATCGCTGATGATTTGATTGAACTCAAAATAGTTACAGATTTTTCTCATTTAATACCCAATCCATTATTTCAAAGCAGGAAAAGTACAGATTTTTTTTTTCCTTTTAAATAGTTTTATAGACAAAAGTGAAAGATTTTTCATTCTTGCTTCAAATTCATTGTGAAAGCAGAAGGCAGTTTTCCCAGATGGAAATCTGTCATATCATTATGGAAATGTCAGATTTCCACCCGGGGCATATTGACAAAAAGCCATGGTTTTTGCCCAGGGGGTGGAATTTTGCAAATATTCCCAAGAAGAGCTGCGCTCACTGGAAGAAGACAGAGGCAATTTCTTTCCCCATTTCAGATTTGTGAGACTGAGCTCTAAGAAACTGGTTTCAGGAAAATACTCACAGAGGAGAAAGAAGACTTTAGCATCCCCAGTTCTGGCCATAGGGGCTTGGCTTTTGTTCCTGAGTCAGTCCTGGCTGTATTTACTTTAATACTATAGTTACCCTGAGCTCTAACTCTGTTGGCGGTATCACAGAAAATGGGTGTGTCATTGCCAAACAGAGGAGAGATTTCCTTCTTTGACCTAACTGATTCTGCCATGTAAAGATCTCCCCTTTAGTTAATAGATATGTTCTTTTTAAAGTATCTTTTAATTTTGCTAATTGTATTTTTTTCCCTGAGAATGAAGCACTTTAAACCTCTGTTAGTGGAGTATTCATGCACATATTAGAAATATTAGCAAACCATGTCCACATTAATGAATGATAAGACATTTAGAGGAAAATAAAACAATCCCCAAACATTCTCATACATTTATAGTCATCAGAATCTCACGCTTTAACTAGATGAAAGAGATTTGTGAGTGGCATAAGTCATGGCAGAAATAGCCCTGAGACATGAGTTACTCTATTCTGTTGCGTAAAAGTCTTTCTGCTTTGTATAATAGCCCTGCAGATTAGCAAGTACAATGCAAAGGATCCAAATATTTTTCTTAAATAGATTTGCTGTTCTCAACAAAAAAACCTCCTCCAAAGATTACACTAGTATAGGTTCTCTGCTTCATTAATATAAATAACTCCAATGTATATTTTTTCCTAGCAGAAATACCTGCATTAAAAAAAATACAGCAATAACTTCAAACTTCAAAGGTCTAAACTTCAAAAGGTTTCTTGCATTCTGCTTGATGGGACAGCATCTTATGCACACATGCTTTTTCCCTGCTAAATGCCTTAATAATGAGCTTGGGTTCAGATTTTGTGAATCGGAGCCAAGTAACTCTATTTTATTATATTTGCTGGGAAATGAACTAGCTCAGGGTAATTAGGAAAGCAATTTTATTAGCTTCTATTTCATAAAGATTGTTTTTTAATCAGAGTCAGAACTTACTAGAAATGATTCTGTGCTCATTGCTTGGGTCTCAGGAAATGAAGTGGGGCACCGTAGGTCCTAACCCACAGTAAAACCAACGTGATGAAGACAGAAGCTTTGCTCTTAATCTCTAACAATGCTGTAAAAATAAACCCAATCTGATGGTGTTGTAAATAAAAGGGTCACAGCTAACGATTACCTGTGTCTAGTTTATTATATACTAGGGCTTTGATAATTGAAGGAGTTAAAAGCTCTCTTTTAATTGTCCAAGGAGTCTTGAATTCAAGTTGTGACAATCCTGGTTTGGGGGCTCGGGGGACTAGGGTGGGTAAGAAGCAAAGTAAAACACTGAATTAGGTGAATATGTCTTCCAGAGACAAATGGGGGAAAGAATTGGGACTGATAGTGTATTTAGATAATGTAGTGCAGCTGTGAAAAAGACAAATGCTCTACTGGGGCACACAGCATAGAAAGGGGTGTTGCTTATAGGAAAATGGAGTTTCTGTAATCATGCCTCTCCTGGCAGCCACTTATGGAGCAAGGCATACTGTTTGGGGCACCTCATTATAGAGAGAACATCAATACTGTAAATTAGAGAGAACTCAGAGAAGGGTGACAAAAAAGATAAAAGGATTAGAAGAGATGACCTATAAAGAAAGGTTAAAGGAACATAACATTTAAAGCTTTCAGGAAGAGGAGCCGGAGAGATGGAAGCCTATGCTAACTGTCTACAAATATTTGAGCAATAATAATTTTCAGGAAAGAAGGGGATGGCGTGCAGTGGTTGAGAATGGTCTAATAAGAAGTAACGGCTTGAAACTAAGGAAAGGGGAAAATGTCGGTTAGGAGACATTAGGAAAAATTTCTTCCCAGTAAGGGCAATTAGGCACCGAAGTGAACTGCTTGGGGAGGTGCCTGAGGCCCCATCACTGTAAGAGTTGCAAGTATTTAAGGGGCGTTAAAACACTTGGGGAGCTCCTCTGAAGGGAAAGAAAGCCCACGCTTTCCTGAAGACATTCCTGTATGGGAGACCTGGGCTAGAACACCCAGGAGAACTTTCCCAGTGGCCCCAGCTGTGATGTAAAGCTGGTAAAGAGCGAGTGTGACAGTGGGGGTGGAGGTGGTAAATATGATCCAAGGGAAAAGCCCATCCACGTGTATGGGAAATATCTTTCCAGAAAGCTGTTATTCCCTACTGCCGGTCGTTAGTGTTGGTGTTCCTCGTTTACCTGGACAGTCATCAAGACATTTACATAAATCACTGCACAACACCTCCAGAAGTCAGAGCGCAAGAGGGAAGCGAGGGATGTCTCTGACAAGGAAGCACGTTTAAGAATGAATGGTGTGAGGGTGTGTGCATCAGTTTCTGTTGTGCCAGCAAAGGGAAATAGAGAAAATTGCCATGTTTTATCATGTCGGACGAGCTGGAACAGGTGACACAGTGATCAGGTGTGCATGCATAATCACTCCCCCAAATAATCGCCATGTGGAATAATTTCCCCCCAAATCTTGCAGCTTCAACTTATTCTCTGCGAGTGACTCATAAATCTTGGCCTTGAATGTGAATCAAGATTCCAAGCTGCAGGCTCAGGGGTTTGTTGGATTTATTCAACTTTAGTCTTTATTTATAGACATAAAAGTGTATTATTGGTTGTAACATCCAAACAAAAGAAAACAGATTGTAAGCATCCATTAATGTTTTCCCAAAAGGGAAATCGCACGTTTCTCTCGGGTCTTTCATTCTCTCCCTTGTAATATTAAGATGATGTCATAAACTCGTAATTACTTTGTGATGTTCTTGTGTACTTTATATCTGTTGGTTCAGAGACGCAAATTCCCTCTCTGATCAGAATGCAGCAAACAATATGAGCAGGTGGAAGATAAGTCTTCGGTGGCTTGCAATTTAGAAGCCTCTGAAGTTTTGAATTCACACTATTTAAACTCTTTTCTCTGGGAGGGAAAAGATGCATTTTTAAAATCTTTGGTCTTTCATTATATACATGAGATGAGGTGTTAATTTTACTGGAACAATTACTCTTACTGCCGGAAAAGAAAATTATTTTGGCTAACAATGAATGCAGAAGCTATATGAAAAAATTTTATTGTGTTTATCTGGTAGAAATTTTTCATCCACTAATCATATCCAGGAAAGCAAAGACATTTTAAAAGAAGGGGTACCTTTGTATGCATATTATTAGATGGTTGGCTTTCAAATACCTGTGACATTGGGATAAATAGAAAACACAAAACATAGGTCTGTGAGAGAAAAATGAATCACAAGATGGTGACTTTCTATTTTCTTAGCTAAATCTTTGTTCTTTTACTCTCAGCTCAGCTTTTCAATTCTGCAGGAAAGAGGCCATAAAGTATCTATTTCCAACTCCTCTTTAAGCCTTGCTCAGATTTCTTATTGCTCATTGCTAACCATTTTAATTTCTGACCTCTTCTGCTCCACTAGTTATAGACCCATTCACTGACCCTCTAGGATTTCCAACTCGGTGATTTATGTCCTTGCCATATTCATGGGAAGCGCCAGCATCAACCTCAGAGAAAGAGAGAGGAGAGAGAGAGGGGGAGGGAGGGAGGGAGAGAGAGAGAGATAGGTGCTTCCCTATCTTTCTCCTGCCTGGTATTTTAACAACTTTTCTTTATGTTTCTCTTTTTTTGTAATCTTAATAATGATCTTGATGCTGGCCACTTTTGATGTCCCTGGCAATGCTTCCTCCACCCTCGAAAAAAAAAGGAAAGGACTCCTCTTTGGAGTTTTAATTGTTGCAGCTACTACAGACCAAGAGGCAGCATTTCCTTGAGTGGTGGAGTTTGGGGCAGGATGGAAAAAGAATGATCCCTCAGTCTCTAATCTGATCAATAAAGCTGCTGACTTCTGGGAGAGTCAGGAGGGTAGAGTCTGGGGAAGCAGACTTCCTCCTTGGCCTTAATACTACTCTCTCCTATGGGGAAACAGAACCCTTTTTCCTTTGTTATTAAGATGTTGAGGGTTATAGGGCCATCTGTTAGGAGGAGCTGAGCCACTCTTATCATTTGTTGAATATATGCCCAGTCTGGGCTTCTTACAAGTTGACAAGAAGACCAACAAATGTGGATGCTGTTTGCCATCCTCAGTTGAGTCATCTGCATTCAAAGCTGAGTTAAAGGTGATTTGGCTTTTGATCTTTGTTTTGCCAGTTTCATGTATATTCCTTTCTGTGTCTTTTTCTCACTCTTACATTTAATTTCCAGTCCTTTCCCCCATTCTCTGCATTCTATACAAATCCTAGGTCTCCAGCAGAACAGCCGCTTTTCATGTGAGCCGTGCTTGAGGATCAGTTGTTTCTGTCTGACCCGGGCGTGTGTTGTGTGGTAACACCGTTCAGAACTGAGTGCGAACACAGACTCGCGAGCCTCTTTGTCAGGATATGGACGTGCCCCACACGTCGGTACTGTTTAGTTATTAGGATCTGAAAACTTAATCATACACTCTAAGAAAAGGCTGTGATAAAGAATTTTACTCCTGCATGTTCATCTAAGATTTAGACTTGACGTATTAACGCCAAATTTAAAATTGTGTCCTCTTCATTGCAATCCTCTGTAGTTACAAGATTCTAATAAATATTATGTCCTCCCATCATGCAATTAAAATTTTCCACCTCATTTCACAATGCAAAACATTCACATGTTGTCAATCATTTTGAAACATGATTTTTTGACATCATATAATTTCACTTCATTTTTTCAGACAGACATCGCACCAGGAAATTATTTAAGAAAGAATCCTATTATATCTTTATTTTTCCACCAAATTTCACCTTCAAATGCAGTCATTTGTGTACATTTCAGTAATTTCAACAATAAACTTGCAAGGAGAGGGGATGGCAACTCCTTAGACAGACGTTCGCATATGGGTTTTGCCACTCTTACAAGGCTGCAGCTTGGTCGTGGGCACTCAGTTAGAAAACACGGTTTTAGCCACGGGAAGTTTACAAGTCTTGCTGCACAGAGTGAAAAGGTTGCTGCTTGAAACAGCTACCACCTGGGAAGCTATGAGAAAAACATGCGTATGCTTTTGAACTTTCCTCTGTTTAATAACTAGCAGACACTAATGATTTGCCAAACATCCTGATTTAAAATGGTGGTAGTCAAAAGCAAGGCTGCCTGCTGGTTGTCAGGTAGCCCACCTGTTCTCCAAACCAAAGTTCCCCTGACCTGTGCCCAACGCAAAGCTGTTATCCTTTAAACCACTGCTAGACGTGCGTGTATGCCTTGTTGGGTCTCTCACTAAGGTTCTGGTCTGCTGTCGTAGAGAAGCTTCCGACTGGAAGCTCCACATTGCCTTTTTTATGAAGGAAGATCCTTTGGGGGGTGATCTCATGCACAGTCTTTGGGGAGGTAGGGGTGGGAGCTGGGGTGGGAGAGAAGGGAGGAGGGCTCATCTGGTCTGAGCAGCATGGGACAGCTAATGGGAACATGTTGACTAAGGGACACTGCTCAGTGCAGGATAGGATGAGTATATCCCTTCCTAGTGTTTTAAAACAGTGGGGTGGGCTTTTCAAAAGGGGTCAACCGTGTTTTTTGTGACTTGGTGTAGTTGTGAAAGGAAATGCACAGAAGAGCTAGTGGTTGAGAGTGGGGAAAATGTGAAGTAGGGAAATCTGTGGTCACTAGGAGGGTGAGCAAAGGTGTTTTTTGATGAAAACAAAGGGGCCTAAGGAGGCGAGAGGACACTCACTCCTTTGGTGTGACCTTAAAAAGAAAGGTGATTAGAAGAGTTCATTCGAGGCTAGTTTGGTTATAATTTATTAGCACAAAAAGTTAGTTAACACTCATTATATTCAAAATTGCACTGGGCCACAGTAGTGTTTCCAGCCGACTACATCATGGCAAGTACACGGAGACTGAGCTCTTTCTTCATGTTCTATGACTCCCTATTTAATAAGATATTCTCGATTTATATAGATACTGTAATATAGGTATCAGTGAATATATCAGAGTGAGACATTAGATAGCACTGGAAGGAACTATTTTAAGATAGTTCTATCTAATACTGAGTATTATATTAAAATGATTGCATTTAGGATTTTATTAATGATTAACTGTGAACATATTTGGTATGGAGTAAGATTCCATGGCACATTTTTTTTAATACCCACTATGTACTACACTTAACAAATATTGTGTCATTTAAATCTCACACCAACCCAACAGAGTTGGTATTATTATCTCTTTTTTCCTGATATGAGATCTAAGACTCATATAAAGTCACATGGCTATTAAAGTGGCAGAGCTCAGAATGAAATCTCCCATACCCTAAATGTTTGTTCAGTGAATGTTGACTATTAAATCCATACCATATTCACTTACAGATATTCGTACATGCTTATTCATTAATTACACCCATATATATCAGAATATCCATCTGTTTTTTGATGGGATGGTTAATAAATTAGAAGAAGGTCCTTTATGATAGGCAAGAACATGCCTCTCTGATCTTTCTTCTAAGTAAAGGCCTTTGTAATGTTCTTTTAGCCCCAATCCAGAGGGGTAGTCTCCAGGGACCAGGGGATATTTAACTTTGTTCTCTAAAGCCAATTGTGCTACAAATGAAGATGGCAATTAGTATTCATGATCCTTGGTGATTTTTATCTCCTTCTCTGGGTTGACACAGTGCTTATCACTGTACCTAAGTGCATTGACATGCTTGCTAACTTCCCAAGAAACAATGCTGGGAAGAGAATAGCTCCTTTCTCCATGCTGCTCATTGCTGAGCTCACAGATTATCATTTAATTTTTTTCACTGTTGCAAGACCTTCATCATCTGAACTGTTATGTTGTTCACACTTGCCTGGTATCAATGTAGTGAAATTCTTATGTAATGGTGAGCAGCCCTTTGAATCACAGTGTGATATATTGAAATATATGTCATGATGTGTCTACATACAACTTACTATTTGTTTTAGGAATTATGTGGTACTATGTGGTACTATGTGGTACAAGGAAGAGAATCTACTTAAATAAGCTTAAGAAAGTAGGTGTTTTTAATAGATTTCATAGGCATCTCGTGAAACCCATAGGCACTAACAGAACTTTGCTTACAGAAATGGGGGCAGAAATAGGCATCTCCTCTCTCCTCTCTCTCATTCCATTATCTTTCTTCTCTTCGTCTCTTTGCTTCTATGCTTTACTTTCAGCTCTGATGGCCAGCTTCTCTGTTTACACATCTGCTTACACAAGGCCCGTTGTGGCTGCCTTCAACTGTGGAGCTCACATTTGCCACATCAAAGTAATGCAGAGCCCAGTTTCCCTATTTCCAGTTCCTGGGAGAAGGAATCTGCTGCACTGCAGGTCACGTGTCTACTCCTAGTCCAAACAGATGTGATAGGGGATGGTGGCTGGAGAGGAGAGGTCCTGCATGCCGGGCTTCTTTCAGGACACTGGGCAGAACTCCTGTGAAACGGGTTAGGAGGAGAGGGGTTTGTCTCTCTAGAATCAAGTATAGTGAGGATTGTCTGTGGGGGAATAAAGTACATTGGTGGATTTTTAAGTCACTATACTTGAGAGAGAGAAACAAAATTCCATGCAGAAAACGAAACTATGGGCATTTTTAGAAAGAAGTGCTTCTGCAGAGCACCAGGGGAACAGAAGTACCTGATCTTAGATCTGAGGTCAAGAATCTCCATTCTTGCTGGACTGAAATTGCATAATGCAGTTTAGGAGGTTCCATTTCTGTTTCTACATACAAAGCCATTCGTTGGAATTCAGGGAAAAGAGAAAGTTGAATTCAGCCAATATTCTTTCCTATCCTCACCCCTAGAATACACTGGAGAGCCACCTTTCTCTACTCCAATCCATGTGAATTTTATATGCAGACACTAGTCACCAGCAGGTATTGTTGGCTTTGTGTGCATGGCCCCACAAGTCTTGGAGACCCTTGAAAAGTTCAGTTAGCTCTTCAGATATTTCTGTCATGCTGTTTGTAGATCATAATCGGGATTTCTAACAACCCTGAGTGGATGTCTGTGATTTGTAGAGGAAAGGTTAAATTATAATCAGTTCTCAGGGATAGTTTGATTGGGGGGCAGTTTCTTTCATGCCTGGGAGCTCCCCCCTTCTCCTCCTAGCAGCCCCATCATGGTCTGGATATATATGACTTCACTCAGTTCAGTTGCTGTTTCTCCATCCTTGAGTTGTACCCAAATAGCCAGTTCCCTCTTACGAGATGAAAACATCTATGTTTGAATAGACTGAGATGTCAAGTTTCTTCCTTTCATGCTAAAATTCCAAGAAGAATTGTTATGCCATCAAAGAATGACCAATATGGTCTATTAGATAAGAAGTCTGATCTCACTTCTAATACCCTATTTGCATATTTCCTTTTCCAAAGAGTGCGTTCCCCATAGGTTTCTGGCCCAGAAGTATGTGGCTGATGGTTTATGAGGGACTAATTTCTCTCCAAAAATGCGTTACTCTCCAGTTTGAGACGGACATGCCTACAGGAGCTTGAAGTACTGTGTTGTGTTTGTATTGAATGGAGGGTTCTAGCACAAAACCCCTTTGTGTTTTCCCTATCTTCTGAAAACTGCTTAAGAGCATTAAATTTTGTCCCTGCAGCTTCAGTCCTTGGCCTCTCTACGGGACCTAAACTTGGAGTGATGCTGAAAGGTCACTGTATCCATGCAAACTATCAAATTGCTCCACTAGGTGAAATATAAAAATGTAACGAACCCATGCTTGAAAGTAACCATGCAACAAGCGAATCACTTGAAAGAGCCTCAGGCTTCCGTTTGCTTGTGCTGTGAAGGCTTGTTGGGCATGGACAACAGAAACCAATAGCCCTGAGTCCCTGCCCCTTTCAGGGCCATGTGTGTAACAATGAAGAGAGCAACATTTTAAAGTAAGCTGTTTACTGGACCCTGTTCTGAATGCTTCACCTGGACCATTTCATTTCTTAATTCTAAAAATCACCTTTCGAAGTAGGAATCTTCATTATTCCAATTTTACAGATGAATAAACTGAAGTTGAGTAACTTGCCTAGAATCACAGAGCATGGGTTAGGATTTTGAACTCAGTGTGAGTCCAGACTCTGTGTTGGTAATCACTACGTTATATTGCCTTCTGAATACAAATCCACACAGTCAGTTGTAATGTGAGAACTTCAAGGGCATGGCTGAGGGGCCCTGCACTTGTGGTCATTCCCTTCTCCTCACACCTAAATTCTCTTCCTCAGACCTCAAACCTAACAATGCTTCCCAAACCATCTACTACTGTGGGGTTTTGAAGATAAGGGAAAAAAGAGAGTGAAACAAGATCAAGAAGAGAAGAAAAAGCGAGGAGGAGTTGGGATGGAGATGGATGACTAGGAGAAGCACAGAGGATTTTTAGAGCAGTGAAAGTCCTGTATGATACTGTAGTGGTGGATGCATGTGAGTGTACATGTCTCCAGACCCACACAGTGTATAATGCTAAGAGTGAACCCTAAGGTAAGCTGTGAACTTTGAGAGGTTATGATGTGTCATAGGGTCATCCGTTGTACCAATGTATCACTCTGATGGGGGATGTTGATTATGGAGGAGGCTATGCCTGTGTGACGGCAGGGAGATATGGGAAATCTGTGCCTTCCACCTAATTTTGCTGTGAATCTGAAGCTACTTTTAAAAAATAAAGTATTTAAAAGAAGCTCAGAGGAGAATGTGGGAGGAGTGCTAAGAAGCTTGTTTATGATCCTTTGAAGAAGGCAAGTGGAAGAGAAGGGGCACTGCTTAGAAATGCTCCCTGTTTGGAAATGCTCATCTGATTTTAGTGGATTCTATCTCTACTAAAGAGGCCTCAAAGATGACAAAAAACAGGCCATCAGAGAACCCGCACTAGGAAAGGCTGAAGGAAGGGCACTTCCGGGTGTGGCAGGATAAACTTGGCATCGGAGTTTCTCTGGATGTGGCTGCATTCAGTGAGTTATCCCCACTGGTGCAGAGTCTGGCTGACAGGGAGGAATCAGGAATCAGAAGGCTCCAGGTCCATCTTTCCCTCTCCAAACAAGACCACTGGTTCTGTGGCAGGGCGGAAGTCAGGGCAGGGCCTTGTCACTGAGAGTTTTCATGGGAGCACTTAAGTAAAACCTAACAGCATTATCAGAAAGTGAATAGATGGGTAGTCTAACCATAAGGCCCTTCCCCTGTGGCCTGTGTGGTACCTATCAAATTATGGCAGGCGAGCACCCAGTAGGAACCCTTGCCTGCACCCACTCGCTTCCTGTCCACCCCCTTAGTCCTCGTTATCGCTGAACACACTGTATATTTTACTTATTTGAGTTATTTACTTCCTAGCTTCTTCCTCTGTGGAGTGTAAGTTCCACAGAGGCAGTGGTTTTGAATATTTGGATCATATCTGACAGGCTTTCTTGGGTGCTCAGTAACTGCTGCAGAAGGAATGAATCCTTTTGTTGGACATCTATTAGGACAGTCTGGCCGAGAGGCTGTGCCTTTGCTGCTGTTCTGTTCACAAGAGTCGTTCTGTCTCCCTCTCATTGTCTCAAGTCCCAGCTTTGTGGTCAGGTGACTGGCTGAATAGGTTTTTCTTTTTGGTCTGGGATTTCTCTCTCTTTTTATCTATCCTCGGTATTGTCTTCCATCCAATGTTGCCCACTGTCATTTGGAGCAAGTTTCTCTGTTTCTCTGTCTCTCTCTCTCTCCACAAAATCTTTATGCTAAGCCATGAGGTAATGTGACAAAGATGAGGATGACAGCATAGGGTAGACAAGGTGATTGCAGTTTATCCCCGAGAGAGGTGGTTGGAGAGCGTACTGGTGTCATGAAGGCAGACCCAAGGGGATGCAACGATCCTGCTCTAGGTCCATAGGACTAAGTTATCCAGACAGAGAAAGAAACATTAGCCAACATTCACACTGGGTTGTGAGTCAGTAGTTTGCTAGTATCAAACCATCAAGATAAAATGGTTTGCCTTTTGTGGGAAAGAAGATTTCAAAATTTCCATTGATAGACTTTCCTGGACAACTACTGTGTATATGTGTGTATTTATTTATTCAACAAACACTACTATAATGCTTATTTTGTTCCAGGCACTTGTCTAAGTGTTTCAAGAATAAATATTAAGTTATCCAATAGTGAGTAGTATTGTTATCACCTTCCCTCCCCCCATTTTATAGATGAAGAAACAGACGCAAGAGGAAGTTAAATAACTTGCTTGAGACTGAAAGGTAATCATGGCAGAGCTGAAAATCATACCTGTGTACCCAGATCTGCCGCTAGAGTCAATACTTTTAACTACTAACTAGGTTACTTATTCAGTATTTACTGATGCTTTAAAAATATTGGTTATGGTCTCATTTACAATCTATAATTCTCTAGATCTTTACAAAGGAGATGACAAAAACCCGCAGTAGAAGAGGCAGCTATTTTAACTTCAAAGAAAAGAAATTTCCTGATCTGATTTGTTTTGTTTTAACACACTGATTATCTAGTGTATATCTGCACACATATATATTAAATATATATAAATATACATAGATCAGAATATATACATGTATATACATATATATTCAAATGTTACATGAATATATTTTGCCTGATCCATACAGAGCTTCATCAGTATTTCTTCTTTATTCTCTTTTATGCCAGCAGCTTTCTTTATGCATTTCCATTTTCCACATTTTTCAGACTGATTGGATTAGGTTGCATACACTTCTCCTGAAATATTAAGTGCATACAGTCCGCATCCACACGCATTGGGTCTATAGTTATGATCTATCATTTCAAAAACCCACATGGTAAAAAAGAGCAGAACAGGCCTTGAGTGCTGTGAAGTATGAGGTCCAAAGAACCCCCCGCCATTCATCTTCTCACTAATGCAGGGACTAACAAGACCCCAGAGTTCCTGTCTCATTGGCAGCTCCTTTGTCCTAAAACCGCGCACACACACACACGCACGCGCGTGCACGCAGGTGCATACCCGCACTCACCCGCTCACACCCACTCTGTATATCTAAGAGAATTCATCTGTTTCATAATGAGTAAGTTACTGCATAGTCAGGTAGGAGAAGGACACCTAACTAGTGTGCCTTTACTGAGATTTTTTTAAAGGGCATGTGGTATCAGCACAAGTGTCAATCCAGATTGTTGAACTCTGTGTCCAGGACGATTTGGGGGAAAACTAGACACAGAAATGGTCGGGCGAGACATCGTTTTTAACTTTTAATCACCTCCACCTGATGTTGTCTTTCTCCCTTCATACTGTTTCTTCCATATGACCTTTATCATTAAATATTCCCAGCATCTCAGGATGCCACTGCTGGATCTCCCCCCACCTTTATTTTTCCCTCTCATGGCTTAAAAACTAGGATAAGGCAGCCTTCTCATTTGACTTATGGAAATTGGTCTTATCGCTTTGGAATCAAGCCATATTTGTTGCAATATAATTTCCTGACTGGTGGTGTCTCATTATGCTATCTTCTCGGACACCCCCATGCCTGTGCTGGGTCCACAAATTCATTTTTTCTCTCTTATATCCCAGTGGAGTTCTGCTTGATACAAGCTCATACCTCTGAGGATATATTCACTTTAATTCTGTCTCCTTTGGAAGTCCACTGTTCAAAACTTCCGAGTCCTTGTCCTTTGCCTTGTGAGATTTCATGACTTGCCTAAGGTTGGGTCTACAAGTAGAACAAAACTACTGAGCCCTTCAATATGTTTTTAGATAAGTTCCTTGAGAAAAAAAAATCAATTTGATTGAATTAGTTTGCTCAAATGGAAAAATCTTGTGTCCTGTGTAGACGTGGTGTTATTCACTGGGTATTTCAGTCACTAGTTATTTATGCCTGTAAAGTCTACAAAGCCCAAGGTCAGTCATCGTTGTCTATACAACTCCCCCAATAAGGATACTCTTGTATACACACATCCCGACGGTCAGCGTCATGGACCAAACATCCTGATTATTTTGTGCATTTTTTGCAGTTCAGCTGAATGTTTTGGCTCCATGTAGACACAGGTTACAAAGTGCTTCCCCGTAGATATCCCTTTGAATCTGCTTTATTGATGTAGAACAAAGTTTCAAATGCTCACAGGTTTTAATTTAAAAAAGAAAAGCTGATGAATATTGAATCTCATTCTTCAGTGAAGGCAAAAAGCCTGGTATGTATATATAAAAAGCTACTGCCCTCTGATTGTCAAAGTTTACTTCTTTCTTTTCTGATTCTTCTTTGTATTGTTTTACAATCTAGGTATATCTGTTTAACATGAAATGCAGAAAATGACAGGGCTCAGACAGCTACTGCATCCAGTGACAAAGATTACTGTCATCCTGGCTCATCAGTTAATTCATCATTGGCAATGGTCCATTCCATTTCCTGGTAGCCTAGCAACAGCCAATGATGGGGAGGGCTGTTTGCCATGTGACAATGGTATGTGGTACTTTCCAGAATGCTTTTACATAAAAATAGGATGATAATTTATAAATTTACATTTTTATTTTAATAAATGGGAATATTTGGTTTTAGGGGTTGACATTCAAAAGGGAGACAATTTTATTTTGCAGACCATGACTTTAAAGTGCTGGACTAGTGACTTGATAACAGAAATGGAGCTATCAATTTCACACATAAACAGGGTTTAAAGTTGAGCCTGTGAATGCCTTACTTTACCTCAGAATGAATGATATTCCTCCATAGAATAACTATAAAAAATAATATAATTAAATGAGAGCTGCTGTTGTATCAGTGCATGTACACACATATACACACATACACACATGACACAGGATTCTGAGTGTGAACTTTGCCTCCTAATTTTCTTTATCACTGGATAGAAAAAAAGCAAAGAGATCCATGAGCAGTAACAATTATTGCTGTCCTCAATATTAAAAAGAAATCTTTCAGTTTCTCACAATCCTCCTAACCCTCTATTGATGATTCATGGTTCGGCAACTCATTTGAAAAATCTGCTCATTTGTTTTTGCTGATTGAATTCCCTGATTGTTAGTGTGTATAAATGTGTTAGCTACTTTTGAAGCTATTTTCTGTTAAAGAATTGATAGAAAATCCTATTTAAATGTCATAATGCTTTTTCTCTTGTTGGGACAGTATCATTGAATAAATACTTTTATTTTAGTGCTATAGTTAAGAAAATCTATAATCACCTCCTCATAAATCTTTTTTTTTAAATCTATATTTAGCCCCATCTGCAGAGACAGGAGTGGAAAATAGGCGACTACCTGAGACATGAATTCCGTTAAATATTAAAGGGATCTCATCAATGATTTTATTAGTCTCCGAGCTCAGTAAAGGCCTCACTGACATCTAAAGCCTAATGATTTTTTTAAATATATTTAAAGCCTTGCACTGCACCTTTAAATATTGAACAATATTGAAAAATATTGAAGCCCTTTTTTTGTATATTAGCTTTAGGCAGAACTGTTGTATGATTTCCACTCCTTTCATGACATTGTAATGATGTTACCACATACAACTTTATCTTGCATGAAAAGGTGAAGTCATGAGTGATTTCTCCAATTTAAAAGCACTCAACCCTCACAGTGCTAGAAATGAATATTTTGCATATATTCATGCAACAATGATTCAATTTAAGATTTCTATTTTCAAACATTGCTTGAAACCTTCACTATGTTAGTAGTAAAATTGCCAAAATGTGTAATAAGATTTATTATAGATGAGTAGCATTTTATTTAGTATTTCATGTTAACACGCTTTTAGGGTTACCTGGTTTAGCAGAAGGATTCATCTTTCTTTTCTAATCAGAGATAACATTTTATTGTATTTTAAAAAATACTCTTCCCGTACACATATATATTGTGGCACAAACTGAATTTTCTCTTGCTGGCAACACAAACCCAAACATTGCTCACGTCAGAGCTCAGTGTACTCTCACACAAAGCTGCTCCAATCTAAAAAAAAAAAAAAAAAAAAAAATGCCGATTTCCATTTCTCCTTTGTAATCCCTGTCCCTTCTCTCCAGTAGCTGTCAAACCCTTTTGCTATACATCCTCGAAATGGGTTCAGAATTTTGCTGCAGACTTTTCCCCTTTGAAACAATCTTGTTATACTCTTGTTTATACTGTGTAGAGGCTTCATGCTGTAGCAGCATAAAAACACAACATCACAAGTTTCCTAGAAGCCACGGCATATGTTACAGGCACAGAAAGCATAGGTTGGCGGGATCTCTTAATTGGGGGGCTGTTTCTGAAAGAGGCTTGCACAGATGGAGGAAGAGATGTATCTAAAGGTGGTTACCGATGGGCTTATATGGGAGATAGTTGAAGTATGTAACCATTTCATGACTGTACCTGTGATTATCACAGGGAAGGCATGAAAAGATAATAAACTCTTACTATTTTTGTATTCATTATGCATCTTTAGGCCCTAAGTCTTCTTTCCATCCCAGATTTTGAATCATTTCAGCAGGGAAAGAGAGAGTCTTCCACAGGCCCATTTTGTAAGGCAATATAACAATGCTCTTCCTCCCAAAGGTGTATTTATAAAGCACAGACACACACACACACACACACTCACACACACACAAACACATGGATACACACTCATACACATAAGGGCTCTGCGTAAGTGAGAGAGCTTATACCAAAAAAAAAGCTTATACCCAAAGCACACACTCCTCCTTCCAGAAAGGAAATACTAACTTGATTTTCATTTAGAAAGAGACCTATAGTTGCAAGCTACCAACCCCATTTGTTGTTGCAAAGCCATTCATATATGACGCATATATCTGAATGTGATTTTTTTGGTGAACTTTAATTTTGTAGTTAAAAAAAAAAAGAAGGTATTGGCAACTAGAGACGCAGTCTGCCGGTTAGTGACTTGTTCTGCATTTTGGGGAGGGAAAGAGAGTGATGATCTCATTAGGCTCCTGGGTGGGCCAAATTTTCCTAATTACATGGAAATCAGAGGCAGCCCCGAGACTGGTATCTTACCTGCTCGGAGTAAACACTCCCCCGCTGTCACTAATGTCCTATAAATCATGTTAAAGAGAAGCATAATTAACATTTTTGATCAAATCAAGCTTCAAAGTCATGAGGTGACTGGGAGAATAAAGCCACATTTCAGCATCCGCAGTGAATAGATTCTCCACAGAAGGCTTAGGATGGATCTGTAGCCCCCTCACTCACTCACCCTCCCGCCCCTTGCACACCCCCACGAGGTAAAGGGAGATGGGTGAGGAAATCCTTAGCGACACACCACATGCGGTTCTGTGGATCTAAGCTTGTGAAGAGGCAAAGGACGTGGGGTGCAGAGAGGGAGAAGCAACCCTGTGTCTGAGAAGAATGAGCAACTTAATTTTTTTAGGCTGGTGAGAGCAGATCCGTTCTGTGCATGGCCAAATTGGTTCTGCTTGTCTGTCAAACCATTTAAAGAGGACTTTATTCCTGCTTAAAGGACAGGTGGCTTTGCACAAATTATTTCCATCTTCACTTTTTATGTATCTTGAGAAAATTTCCATCCAGTTGCCAAAGGCTAATTAGAACTCAAGCTTGTCTGGAGGTGGGTGCCCAAGTGGAATAGTTGAAATCTATCTCAAAGATTTCTAGCCGGCAGCACAACATCCATATAGAACCCTGGAACTCCTGTCATGGGAGATGGTGCTTTCTTTTCTTTCAATGACAGAAGAGACTTTAGTTGCAAGTTTCCCTAGAGGCTACTGGTAAACTTGCATTCATACCAAGGAATAAGCAGTTGATTAGTACAGCCTTGGTAAAGGGAGTAAACACCGAGTGGAGAGAGAAGGAGCTCTGGCTGCCCAACCAGACCAGTAAAAGGAAGGAGAGAGAAGTGGAATAGAGGAGGTCATAGGACAAGTAATCCTCTTCCTACACATCACAGTTTTGATGTGGGTTTGGCTCTGGCTCTGAAAAAGTCTCAGTAAGGGTCAATGACAACAAAAACAGACGTGGTAATGGAGAAACACCCATCACCCCCACAGCACGTCCAGTGTAACTGAAGAAAGAAACCTAACTTCATTCCCTGCATTGGCCTGGGTACCCAGGGAGGAACATGCCCTGGCAGCATGGGATGCCAGGAGCCTGGGATTAGGGTCTGTGGCTCCTGCATTCCTGCTGGTTCCTCCTGTAAACACAGTATGTGGGTGTGCCTCCTCCTAATATACTGTCAGTCAGTGCTGGCTTCTGCACTGGGTTGGGGTAGAGCCTCTGAGAGGAAGTGATCATTACCATTTCCTGTTCCATTGGCTGGGTGTGCGTGGGGACGGGGGAAGAGGCAGGAGGGGTGTGCCTGGTGCTAGGTTATTCTAAGACTGCTTATTTAAATATATATATACAATATTAAGAGTTCAGGAACTGTGTGTACTCCAGAAAAGTAATAGTTTTTCTACAAGGGTAGGGTAGATTACATTGATTTTTAAGGTATACTCATAGGGACCATAGATTCTGGGTTTTTGGAGTCTGTGTCAATTTTAAAGTTTCAAATTTTGTGTTTAATGATATAGGGGTGTGTGTGTGTGTGTATGTTTTGATGAAGTGTATGTTTCTAGTTATATAACTATTTTTTTTCAAGAAAGTCACTTTTTAATAACAAGAACTGAGTGGTTTAAATGTTGTAACTTGGAAAGCCTCTTTATAAAATGAATTCACAAACTAGGAAAAAAATTCTTTATTAGATCCCGAGTTCTAAATTATGACTTAGGAGATATGGTCACTAGAGATACGGATACTGCTCTTCTTTCTTGGGTCTAAATGCCTAGAAAATGAACGGCTTAAAAAGATAATTCCAGCCAAACTGGTTATTTGGCTGCTTGGAAAGACCAGATCCTACTCCACTCTTACTTGTATCCTATACAGAAAGCCCACCATAGTTTTACTCTTTTCTTTCATTTTGCTTTATGCTGGTTTTTTGGGGGGAGGGAGATGATTACATTTATTTATTTATTTATTTTAACGGAGGTACCGGGAATTGAACCCAGGACCTCGTGCATGCTAAGCACACACTCTACCACTGAGCTGTACCCTCCCTCTTGCTTTATGTTGTTTCACTTTGCTGAATTCAAACAAACTGATCTGTGCTTAAAACAAATGAGAGAAATACAGTTTGAATTGTTCTGAGAAAAAAAACGTATCTATTTCCTCTTTTTTAAGAATTCTGTTAACTTGAACTTATATTATTGCACAGAAGCTGCAGTCCATGCAAATCTTCCTTGGAATCCTTAGAATTTTTCCAAATGTTATGCTTTCAAGAAATTGCTGGATCAGTTTGATCATCTCTGCCCCCAAAGAGGAAAAGCTCATTCAAATTGATGATTTGACCAAGTTTTTATCTAAATTGGCCAATGGTCTTTAATCAGATTTCACCCTCTCAGAGAGGTCTTTACTGACCATCACATTTAAAATTGCATAACAACTCCCCCCCCAGCACACATTTTCCTCCCCCTTTTCTGTGCTTTATTTGTCCTCAAGGGACGTACCACCATCTGACCTACTACATATTTTTATTATTGGTTTGTTATCTGTCTCCCATCGCGTCCAGCCACCTCCTTCACACATAATGGAAACTTTATGAAAGCAAGGATGTTGTCTCTTTTGTTCACTGAATCCCCAGGGCCTAGACCAGTGTCTGATACATAGTAGGCACCCAAAAAATATTTGTCAAATAAATGGAATAGATTGGATTTATTAAGTTGTTTTTTTTTGTTATGTAAGAAATTTAAATTTAATTGATTTTCTTTTTTGCTGTTTCTTCCAGCCTTTATCATTTTGGTCATTTCCTTTTCTGTGTCCTTGTTCTGTTGACAATTTATGTAACACCAAAATGTGAGAGAAAGAAACAAACAAAAAAATCCATCATAAAAGAAATTTTGCCTCATGTAGACCAAGAAAAGCGGCTATGTAGGCAAAATTTTCACCTTCCAATTTGTGGTTGTTTTGACTTTGAGGACACCTCTTCTGCTGTATGCACTGTCATTTAGTCTTCATGGCTTCAAAGCACACAGATTTGATCATAGGACGCTTGACACATTCCCCAAAGTAAAAGAACTGGCGTGGGCAGCTCGAGGCCACCATCCTGGAGTGTTAAATCCTGAAGATTGAAAGTGCCGAACTCTACGAAGCTTTCCTTCTTTTGACCCTCAGTGATAGAGATATAATTTCTATTATACATAACTACTGACCATCAACAGTCATTGAAAACCTAGCCACCATGTCTTATCCTTTTATTTCTGAGGATGGAGATACATATATATATATATATATAAAATACGTCATGTGTTATATATGTAACATATAGCATGATTTATATACAGAAATCATATATATATGCATAGAGAGAGAGCGAGAGAAAGGCAGGGAAGCAATGAAGGAAGAAATGATATGCTGAATAATGCTTGAATCAGTATAACTGAGCCCAGTTCCACTTTCTTGCTCTGGGCTGCTTTTAGCCCATGTGGAGAATCCATACCTCTTTACTTTCTACCCCTCTTTGGCTTTCTTCTGGATGAGGAAACATGCCCTACACCTGCTGGTGTGTTTTTATGAGATGTTTGGGATTTTCTGGGGCCTTCCCCAGAGGTGACTGTGTTTCGGTGGTGAGTGAGTAACGCAGAACAGTCCACGGGCTCGAACGCACTGAGTAATCACCGGGAATTCTTCAAAACAGTCTCAGGTTGGTGAAATTTTCCACCGAAAATAATAATAACAGTAACAATAGCAGCACCAGCAACAATAAACAAGAGATGCCCTGTACGCTTCCACCCAATTATTAGCTAATAATGCATAATTATGATTAATTCCGCTCTTTAAATGCAGATTCTAAATAGCAATAACCGTTTATTTTATGTTTTCACATTATTTTGCTGCACGTCCTTTATGTCAATTATGTGTTTTCAGGCACATCTGATTGTGCTCTACTGTGGTTTCGATGGTTTGGTAATTGTACATTAAAAAAAAATAACAACACGTGTTTAGTATAAAAATTAATTACGTTAAGCATTCCTACTAATTTTGCCAGGCAAAAAAAATGGCATCCCACAAATTTTCAGCATAAAGCGGGTGGCCAGCCCACTTAGGAGCTTTATGATCTGTGGCTGGGTTTTGCGAGTGAGCTCTGCGAAGGCAGTTTTCTCAGCGCTGGAGCCAGAATGCAGTGGACGGCAGCGTGCCCCTGCTCTGGTCCCTGTGTTCCCTTAAAATTCGTCTCTGGCCTCCATCTAATCAGCCGCTTCCCAATTACAATTAAAATAACAGCGCTGAAAATACCATTTTGAAATGTCGCTGAAATCCAAATTGACAGAGCCTCTGCCAGCAAGCTGGACGGTCAGGGCTGTAGCTTCCTTCTTTTGGTTTGCTCCTGTTGATAAGAGGTTGATCCCTGCTAATAACGAAGAAAAACATTAGATATGCTGTAAAAAAAAAATCTACCCAGAAAATCCTTGGGACCAGGGGAGGGGGGGCGTTAGTGGAAGGAAGAAAAGAAAAGGAGGGGCAGAACCAGAAGGAACTGGATGAAAAAAGTCTGCTCAATATTGCAATCTTTCGGGAATATTTTCTTGTGAGGCATTACAAATATCTGATTCTTAAAGCAATTTTCTGCTTCTGTAACTCAAAATAGCGTTCCGTAAAGGGGAGGGGAGATGCAGCAATTAGTTGGCTTTATTTCTGAGGTTTTATTACTTTGATTCTTTCTGATTTAATCAGCCACGAACACAGCTACCAGCAGACGGTGACTTTTCCCTGAAATGTGCTTCCTGCCCAGAACAGTGGCTTGTGATTGTAGGTTAATGTTAATGAAACATGAAAAGGCAGACCCTTTTTCAGGAAAATTTGTTATTAACAAATAAAGGCTTGGTAACATTTAGAATCACACTAGAAATCACACCATGGAAGATACGGCCGGAGCAGACTCCAGAGCCAGCCCGCCGTGCTCAAGTGATAAATTTGTTTACATCATTTAAAAGTTCTAACTCAGTACAGACGAGGTGACGTCCTACTTTTCACATTCATGTTCAATTCACAAACATAAAGAGACTCTGAGCCATTAGGAAGCTTTCATTTTGGCTGGGGAAGGATGAAATGATAGTGATAGTGGCTTTCATAGCAGAAAATAATTGTATACTTTTCTTCTTATTATTTTTGGCAAGGCACGCACATTTCGGCTTTCCGGTGTATTACATCATTACATTGTATAATGCATCATAATGATAGAGTGAATAGAGATGAAGAAATGCCAGCGTCTGCTGCAAGTTAAGAGAGAGAGACATTGCATGCATTTTCAGCTGGGGAGGCTGCTGTTCAGCGAAGTGTTCTCTGAGATGAAACAAAGCTGCCTTCCCACTTGGCATTCACATTAATTGTGGACTTGCCAACAGGCCAGTTTCATTGGTGTATAAATTAGTGGGGAATAATTCCACTTGTCTCAAAAACCAGAATATCTGAGGAATGCTTCCTGAGATGGTGACTTACTTGTTTTCCTGTGGTTTGCACCCAGCTCCCAGCAAGCCTCCAGGATCTGCTGAACACAAATAATGCCCTGTGTTTTGCCGTGGCATACCTGTGTGAGAGGTAATGGCTGTCCTAAGGACAGAGAGAAGTCTTCTTGTTTTTAGCAGCATAGTTTTTAGATGTATTCAAATAAATCATTTCTCAAATCCTCATTATTGAAAAATGGAAATCCATTGACATCTCCTGAGAGGAAATTTGAACGTGCCGATTGTTATTAATAATAATACTAGTAAATGCTGATTGAAAGTCGATCACAGTCTAAAAGCTGCCAATCAGGATGTGTCAGTGGGATGCTAAGATGACTAGTGACAAAGGAAAAAAAAATTTAGTCAGTTCATTTATTTGTTATATTTGTTTGCCATTGTCATGCAAAATAAATGCTTCTCAATGACTAAAATATATTGTTTTAATAATACAGATTTAGGCGAATCTATTTGATGCTGTCTCCTAAAAAGTCTTGTATTTCTTAGTTCTATAACAGACAGTTCTAGTGATGACAAATACATTGGTCCAGGGCTTTTGATGTGCCTCTAGTCTTTTGCAGTTCAAATGAACTGAATCTTAAACATTTACTTTTGATTCCATAATTATGAGCATATTGTGTGCTTTGTATTGTGTTGGCACCAGAGATGTAATGGTGAACAGACTTGGATCCTCTCTTCTTGGAGCTAAGGGTCTAGACGACTTTACCTCAGAACAACTTGAAGATCCTGGCCATACCTGAGTTTGCACACTTGTATCAAATTATTCTAATAGTCACTTTTAGTTGGTCCAGTTGGCCTTGAACTTATTGGGAAAGGCTATGTTGGTCTTAATATTTATTCTGTCACCTTAAGCCTTAGAAGGAAAGAAAAAAAATGCATTAAACCAATTAGAGACAAAGTGCATGGACATTTCCATTGTCACCTTTTTATTTGGGCATTAAGGAGACCCAGATTTTCTATCCTAGACAGCAGAATATTTTGGATTTTTACTAGTCATGCAGTGCAAAACTTAGATAACCCAATAAAACAGGTGTATTTACTTATTGAGAAAATCCAAATTCCAGAGTTAGTAAGTGAGTTAGAGAGCTAGTTAATCAATCTGTTACTTGGCTGTCTGACTATGTTTAACCTGTACCCACACTCACTTCAGGTGCCACGTGCTTTACACGTTGCAAAATATTTTTGAACACAGTACCTTGTTTGCTTCACGGTGAGGATCATGGGCTTTGGAGTCACCTAGATGAATAGGTGTGGGTTCGAAGGGTGGCTCTGCCATATACTTACTAAGTGACCTTAAATTCTATCAGCTGCAATTCCGTCTTTGCAAAATAAGGATAATGGCTCTTTCACAGGCTTGCTATGAGAGTCGATGAGATGAGGTAATTCATTAAACTAGCTGATAGGAAACAATAAACGGTAGCTATTACTTTTGTTGTTTTTTTAATAAATACTTTCTAATTCTTATTACAACTTTATGAAGCAGCCCACTAATGGTCCTGTGAAATCCTCCTGTTCATTTTCATCTCTATGTGGCTCTACAGTCAGACTCCCTCTCCTGGGATTCCGGGAAGCTTCCCTCTTCTTCAGTTAGGTTTTTCCTATCCATTCCTTAGGGCCCAGTTATCGGTCTTTTCCCTAACTTTAGCACTTGAGTTCAATACGTTGCTCCACAAATATTTTTTCATCCTCACGGCATGCAGGTCACTGTGTTAAGTGCTGCAGATACAGTGGGGAGAGTGGGAGAGAGTACGGCCCCTGCCACCAGGGAGCTTATGTTCTATCAGAGGAAGCAGCCTTTCAGCAAATATTGCAGATAGGTGTTTACTTCTGGTTGGATGAAGTGCTTACAAGGTGAAGTACAGGATGTTAAGAATCCCCCTGGGCATTGACATAGTCTGGGGTTGGAAAGATTTCCTTGAGGAAGGGGGATTGGGTTGAGATCTAAAAGATGATGAGGGTCAGGCAAGGTGGGGAGAGAATCTAGCATGTTTTCTGCCTGCTTAAAGACTTGAGGAGAATGCAGCCTGCCTTCTAGGGCCTTCTGACTTAGGGGAGTACCTTCCCTGACCACCCTAGTAAACAGTGCCCTGCTTTATCTTGGCAGCCCAGGAGGTCTTACTGCTGAAATTATTTATTTGACTTCTTTCCAAATATGCCTTGTTCATCCATTCATTCATTTATTTGACAAACATTTAAAGAATAGCTAGGGAGATACCAAGTATAGAAATGTCCATGCTTTACATGAGTTTATATAACCAACTATCTCTAAGGTATATTTTTATACCTCTAGAGCTGGTCTTGTTTACTGCACCATAGTCCTGACTACAGGAGACATGTCTTTTATCACTTTCTGTCCCATTCAGTAGCACGTGTACAGTAGGCACCCAATAGATGTCAGTGATCCCATGGTGACCTCTGGGCTGATCTCTCATGTGGCTATTATCTGCCCCACTTTTTTAAATCCCTGGCAACATCCTGTGATGTTGAATGTTTCTAGTCTAACAAAAAACATAATTAGGAAGGTAAATCTGCTGAAGCTGAAACAAATCATTTAATTCATTCCACAAGCCAAATGGAAAATGATTTTGAGATTATCCACCGTATTGGGTTATCTGCTTTACTGCTCCGTACCATTAGCTCAGGCAGTTGGGAATTGCTTGCAATTCATAGAGAAGCAGATTGTGTTTGGTTTGCATTGGCCGTGTACCCTCCTCTGAAGTGGCTGCAAGTCCTCTCCAATTCAGCTAAGGCAGCCAGTCAGGGCGGCCAATAAGCCAAGTAGGTTTTTCCCATGTTGGTGCTTCTGTGTAGAGTTCTTGGGTGCACACATGCATGTGTGTCTTCCTGCACTCCAGTTCCCCATCAACAGAAGGTGGTACCTGGTAGGCATTTAGTCATCTGAGTTTCTGGATAACATGTGGCTTCCTGTTAACCTTTCATTTTAGGGGTAAAAGTGACCTGATACTGCCTTATCCAGAGTCATTTTTCTTTTACAAGAGGTGGATGCTGCCTCTGTTTCTAAGAGGTTTTGGAAAGGCATCCTGACCATGTCGAAGCTCCCTAGCCCTTGGGAGAGGTTGGAGTGCTGAGCATCTTAGCAGATAAATCCATTCATTGGCTTAAACATAGTTTCACACTGTTCTGAGGTCTCTTCCTGCTTCTCTGCCTTTTGAAAGCCACCAGTCTAATATGGCAGAGTAGGCTAGCACCATCATGAGACACTTATCTCAAGCTTAGAGGAAACCTATCCTTAGACCAACTTGTTTATTCAAGGACAACATTGAAAGAGAACAGCTGATTAAGGTTGTACTGTGAAAGGTACAGTTTTAGGTGTACACTTCTAAGGTGACTGATGCCCAATGCTGCAGTTTTAAAGAGGGTTCAAATGTCTCTTTGCAAATCCTGGGAGTGAGCCCTGCAATTGATTGACAGCAAAGAAGATAGGGACCTCATAGATGTAAAGAAGCAGATAGATAATTATCAGATACAGAAAGCACTGGTTTTCTTTGTGGACTTGCTCCCTTGCTCCCTGGGTGGCTAGGGAGTTACTCAGATAGGCTTCCGAGTTTTTCTTCATCACCTTTGTTCATTGAATCTGGGGCCCTTCCCATACTTTGGAGCTGTGAAGAGTGGCAGTGACACTGGAGCTTTGCAGACCAGGATGCTCCTATATGCCAGTATGGGCCATTCTGGCAAGGCTCCTGTGAGGCCAAGAGAGGCAGACCCAGGCATTGGCAGGTGTCATGCTTTATTAGGAAGGCTGCTTATACGTTTGGCTCCATGTCCTCATAATGTAGGAAGGTTGAAGTCTTGGGGGAAATAAGTTAATAAAAAGAAAACACCTGACGTAAAGCAGTTTACTTAACTAGATTAGGCAATTTGTTAATATCACAGTACAAACGATGCTTTTTTAATGCTAACCCAGTTAGAATAAAGACAACCGAGAGTGTTTCATAAAAAGTATCATAATTTTGTATCAAAAATATTGTCATGTAAATAGCGGATGGTTCCTTCTACATTAGCATAAGAAAGGCCGTAGACCTGTAAATCTAGCATGATGGTAAGGTGACACTCCATGATGCAGACTTTCGCCTCGACTATTTGCTCAGGGAGAATTCCCAAGCTACTGAAATAGAGGCAAGATCTTAAATCTCTAACTGCACGAAATAACACTAGCTGATGTGAAGTGTGATAGCAGTTCACCCTGCATCTCCCTCCTAAGTGTGTGCTCGTTCCCTCTGCTTCTACCTGCAAGTTGGCTAAAAAGATCAACTGGGGCATGGTTCGTACGTGACAGCCAGTATGAAGCCAGGACTCTGGCCACAAGGAACTGAATGCTGCCAACTACCACGTGAGCTTGGAAGAGGACCCTGAGCCCCAGAAAGGAACATGGCCCCAACCAGCACTGACTGCAGCCTTGTGAGCCCCTGAGTAGAGAGCCTGGCTAAGCCGTGTCCAGACCCCCCAACTTATGAAATCCTGAGATAATTAATGTGTGCCATTTTAGGTTACTGAATTGTGGTGGTTTGTTACACAGCAATAGAAATCCAATACAATTATTCCCTTCATAAAATATTCCATTATAAAACTTTCAGATAGCAAAGTCACTGGATACTCTTATAGGAGTCAATGTTGTTGACACACAACTTCTGGAATGTAAGCATTACAATATAGAGTGAGGTACGCCTCTATTCTTGTTGCCACCCACTGCTTCCACCTCCAAGGAGGAGCCCCATCACTGCACCTGTGAAACACTCGCCTGTCCCAAGGTGCCCCTGCTGTTGTCCAAGTAGGGGTCATTAGTTCTGAAGGCCTAGGGGGAAAGTGACAAGTCTCTTTCCCCTAGTAATGGCCCTAACCCTCCTGGAATGGCCCCCAAAGCCCTGTATTGAGAATCCACAGGGTGATCCAGGCAGACTTTCATGCCTGTACTTTTCTGTTTTGCCCCAGGGAAAATCTGGCCAACTATATATTCATTGATATTTTCCCCATTATTTATTACCTAGACAGAATAGCATGATTAATTATTGATCATAGACCAGTAACTGATTAAAGTGTGGTTCTGATCAGCAGTCAAAAGTCATTTGTTTCCAGCATTTGTAGTTCCTGCATAGAAAGTGGCAAAACAATACTCTCCTTTCAGTGCATAAAATATGACACCTGTAGGCAGACTGTAGCTATAAGCCAGCAACAGAGCACTTCAACTGTGCTTTGTCTTAATAAATGGGAAATAATGATTTGCCAAAAGAGAGAAACTGTTGGGAAGATTTACACATAGAGAATGTGATGTGAAGATAATAGGAGGATTCTAATTGGAATTGTTTCTCATGGTCTAAATGCTTTGCTGAAGAGAAACTCACTAGGAATAGCTCTTTACCATCTGGGAAGCATATCAAATATTGTTTCATTCTTACTTTGTTTCTGGGCTCATTCTACCTCTCTACCTCTTCAATCTCTCCTTCTCTCCCTCTCTCCCTTCCTTTCCTTTTCCCTTCCTCTTCCTCTGCCTCCCTCCCTTCTGTACGTTTTTCATCAGGATGTGGCAGACTGTAGCCTGAGGGTCAAATCTAGCCCACCACCTTTTGTTTTGTAAATAAAGGTGTGGAGCACAACCAGGCTCCCTCATTTTCATACTGTCTATAGGTGCTTTTGCACTGGAATAGCAGCTGCACAGTGACACAGAGACCACATTGTCTACAAAGCCTAAAATGTTTACTGTCTGGCCCTTGACAGAAGAAAGTATGCTGACCCTTATGCTGTGTGCCAAGCACTGGGGACATGGTCACAAGTAAGACACTGTCCCTTCCTTCAGTGGCTTCAGAATTATTGTGAGAATTTGATTATACCATGTTGTAGAGGGGAGGATGAGGGGCATCTGGATGAATTACTGTGGGAACCAGGGGACAAGCATTATGTTTTTATGAAGTAGGGTAGATGATGGCATCTCACTGAGGTAATATTTGAGTAGGGAGTTTCCTAGCTGTCTAAAAGTGGAGGAAAAGGATCAGGACTTGAATCCCGTCTCTCAGTGTCTTATTTTAGCCCCCACAAAATACCCAATCCAAAGTTACAGTTTCTTCTTTGGAGGACACACTATTTTTTCTGGCCAGTTATTACTAAGTTATTGCTCAATCTTCTGCTTAGAAACATTTCCAGACATGGGTGGCTTTGTGGAATCTGATTTTTCTCTTGGATGTTGGAACCTCCCGCATTGGTGAAGCATCAAGCTCCCGACAGCCGGGAGTAGCAGGAGAGCTTCATTGACCAAACTGTCTCGGACCTCCAGGGCTGCTTACAGACCTACTGCTTTTGTATTGAAAAAAATACAAGAACACGTCTCTGTTGCTCTGATAATTGCAAAGAGAGTTAGTTGGCACCAAATGAAGAGGACACTCTTACAAGCTCACAGACAGAAGTAATCTTAGGGTTTCCAGCAGTATTTGCTATTAGAGAGAGGTATCCCTGAAGTTTTGGCTCTCCCTACTGCCCCTCTTGGGAAGCTAAGTTCATTCCAGAGGCAAACATATTATTATTTTTTCTTCTCTCTTCTAAAAAAGTGTTCAAAGTCAGAGTGGGTAGTTCATTTCAAGAACCTAGTTACAGTCCATGTAGGATAATTTCCAGGTCAGGAAAAGACAAAAAATTAAAGTAAAGACCAGAAGCCAAGTTTGAATTTATGCATTCTGTTTTCATCAGAGCAGTAAGTAGAACTGGTGCCAGTTTGCTTTCTAGAAAAAAAAAAAAAAAAGGAAATAGTAGAAGAATGTTAGAAATCATTTGAAAATGAGTTTTTTAAAAAATTGGGCAGCAAACCTTTGCCAGAAATGAAAATAAAACCTACAAAATAGGTGAAACCATCAGATGTAATCTTCCAGTTATTAAGATATCAATTCTTGTGTGAGAGGATTTTAATCCAAAATTTCCAAGGCAAAAGAAACTTCCCTTTATTGAATGTGGAGTGAATGACAGTTAAGTGACCTGGCTCATTCTGGCTTTTAGGCTTATCTCTAAGACTCTGGAATCTCCTCCCTGGAGATGTTAGGTCCTCTAATCCAGAAACTCTAGATTCTTCTAGCATAACTAGGAAAGGTAATGTTGTCAGGTTATGAGCCTAGAAACTGAGCTAGCCAAACTTGTGCTTGAATCCCTCTTCTCCATTCCTTAGCCTGTGGCCTTGTCAAGTCACCTAACTTCTCTACACCCTGGTTTCTCCATCTGTAAAATGGGGATAGTAATAGGGATGTCAAATTTTCATGAAGTTCTATATATTCTATATATATATATATATATATATATATATAGCAGTTAGTACCATGCCCGATACATAGCAGGTGATGAATAAACCATAACTATTTTCATTTTTAGTTTAATGTTACAGTAATTTGATTTCCTAGAAGATTTGAGGATATTAGAGGATGACTTGGACTTCCAAGTCCACACTTTTGCCTACACACATTTTGAATGTGCTCACCAAGTCAATTAAAATCAGAATGGTACTTACTGAGCAATTTATGAGTACACATTTCTGAATGTCTGTTTGAAGAACAGGCAACAGAGAAGACAATAGAATCTTTAGGAGGCAAGTCTATCTATTCAACATCCATTGAATATGCATTATATGTTAGACACTGGGCAATGGCTTGGGAGACAAAGATAAATAAATACTGTTCTTGGCTCAAGATTTTATAGTCTAGTTGCTCTATGGACACATTAAGAGAAGATTATAATTCTGTGTGAAAAGTGCCATCGTGGAGTCTGTGGGATTCGGATGGCAGCAAGGGGACAAGAATGGCCCCAGAGAAGAAGCTTTTGAGCTAAAATTGAAAGGAGCAGGTGTTTTTCGAGCAGGCAGGTGAGAGGAGGACATGCCAGGAAGAAGGAACCATTGCAGAGACGCTGTAGTAGTTCAACACTGCTGAAGCATAAAGCATATGTAGGAGATAGTGGAGGGAGATGCAGCTGAAATGGTTGGCTGAGCCCTGTATGCCCCCAAAAGGCATTCTGTTTTATTCCTGTAGGTGATAGGAGCCAGGGAGAAATTTTGAGCAGATGAGTCACATGATCCAATATGCTTGTTAGAAGGTTAATCTGGTTGGCAATATGTAGGACTAACTGGAGGCAGGGAGTCAGGGAGATAGATGGGTTAGGATGTATTCAGAGTATCCAGGCAGGAGACGATGATGTTCTGACCCAGGGTTGTGGCAGTAAAGAAGAAGAGGAGGAAAGGCACATGAGTGATGCTGAGGAGGTAGGAACTGACACCTATTGATTATTATTTGAGTGAAGTCTGGTTTGGGTGTGCAGATTAGAAATTCGTTGTATGTGTCTGAGCTTTCCTATGATCTGAAGTGGGATCTAGACCGCAGTATGGACTCTTGCTGGCTTTGTCTGGGAAACCAGTGTCGACCTGCTCATATTGGCTCCTTAAAACTCTAAATATGATCAGAGATTCAGTAATCCAAGGTCAGTTCTTGTTGATATGTGGTTGTATATGTTACAGTGGGTCAGCCTAAGTCAAGGTTGAGTGCCCACAGTCTATGGATCTTAGTTTATCATCAAAAAGAAATAGCTTATTGACAAAAAAGGATAATTCACCCTTCCCTACAGATTCTAGCTTCTTACAAACTCTAAATGAAAGCTTTAATCTCTCAGACTATTCACCATCCACCCATTCATTTTGCCATACATACATCTGTCCATCCATCATTGATTGTCTTTGACTAGCCACAAAAACTACCTGTGAGTTTTAACAGGTGTTATGAATCATTTTACCAACCATTACCATACTGAAAGACTCAGGAAAATTAAAGATGCAGATTTGGAAACACCTTTTGTTAGACCTAAAATCCACCAAGCTTGTTTGTTTGCTTGCTCTCATAATGGAAATCTATTGTTTATTAATACCCAGTTTGCAATTTTGTAAATGCGACATAAGCATCTTGAGCATATAAGATTTTGTGTGTGTGTGTATGTGTGAATAAAATGTTTCTTTTTAAAAGTGTACTTGCTAATGAAGTAATTAGTAGGGACATATTTTTTGGTATGTGTATATGTGTGTAAATATGTATATGTATATATATGTATATTATATCCAATCTGATTCTTTTTGTATGCTAATCTCCATAGCACATGTAATATAAAAAGAAAATTTGGTAATACTTTAAATGTCCTATCATTGTGAATTCATTTTATATTCATTGTAATAGCATTGATCAAAATGAATTCATTTGGTATTCATGTAGATGTCACATGTACTTCCATAGGTGTTTCATTGTAAATTAGCATTTCTCAGAGGACACTTAAAATAAGTGTTACTGAAAGTCCTCATTACACATATTGCCGAGATTAGTACATTAAGGATCATGTACTTACATAGTACTAATGCATTTCTGCCACTTAAAATACTACATTACCCATTTCTGATATCTAGCAAATATCTAAGGCAATTTTGAGAATTACTGACATCCTAAAGGAAGTGGTACTTTTATGATTAAGCGAATTGCCTATATTTTGCTCTGATTTTTTAAAAAGCTGAAGTTCTATTAGATACAAAAGAGGATTAAAAATGAAATTTATACAGTGGCAACAGTGATTGTCAACTGACTTGATCTAGTCAGGCACCCCCCCAAAAAATAGAACCTTATCTAATTGTATTTTTGACCAATCAGCATGTTAAAAACATCAAGTGAAGTAAAGAATTTGAGGTTCAGACATAGATTTGCCAAGAAAACAGTGAATTCCTGGATGTACCATTTTTGAGCTTGACTTAGAAGAACAAGCAAACACAAACAAATGAAAGATTATCCATCTTTGCAATGTATGCCATCCTTGTAACTTACCCACTGCTATTTGGGGCAGACTTTTTGTTGTGCTCATCACGGATGTTGGGAGGAAATAGTGGTGGCTCACTTGGGTGGCAGTTGGCTGAAGGGGAATTCATAAGTCAGTCAAGAGTGTTGTTGGCTCTTCCAACTTCCTAAGTATTCTGACAGAGAAAGAGAAAAGGTTCTAGTGATTGACATGCTGGTGCAACAGTCTTGCAGATCAACCAGGTAAAGCTTTGGGGTTTATCAGTATGTCCAAGTGATGGTTGGGAGGTCTGTCGTAGAGTCACACTTCAGAAAGATATCAAATATGCTTTAAAGAACAGAGCTTCCCAATTCACTGTTGGTGGGAATGCAAAATGATATAGCCACTGTGGAAAACAGCATGGAGGTGCCTCAAAAAATTAAAAATAGAATTACTGTATGTCCAACAATCCCACTTCTGGGTATTGATCCAAAAGAATTGCAATCAGGATCTCAAAGAGATATTAGCATTCCATTCCCATGTTCCTTGAAGCTCTAATCACAATACCCAAGATGTGGAAACAACCTAAATGTCCACTGATGGATGAATAGATTAAAAAATGGGGTACATACATATAATGGAACATTGTTCAGCCTCAAGAAAGGAAATTCTGCAATATTTGATAACATGGGTGAATATTGAAGACATTATACTAAGTGAAATAAACCAATCACAGAGGACAAATATTGCATAATTCCACTTACAGGAGGCATATAAAATTGTCAAATTCATAGAATCAAAGAAAGGAATGGGAGTGCCAGGGGCTGGAGAAGGGGGAATTTGGAAGTTGCCAGTCAAGGAACAATGTTTCAGTTACTCAAGATAAGCTTTAGGGATCTGCTGTACAACATTACTACCTATAGTTAATACAGTGTTGTACCCATTAAACTTGTTAAGAAGGTAGAGCTTGTGTAAAGTGTTCCTACCATAATAAAACGGGGAAAAAAATAGTTTCCAAATTAAAAATTGTGTACTACAGGGATTTAGGGTCCCACAAGGGAAAGCCCCTCAACTGTTGGAGGGAAATTTTTTTACTGTTTGGATTCATTGTTTATATCCTCCTCTCTGCGTGAACTGACCATCTGTTTGCTGTCTATACCTGGTACCACATTTAAGGGCTGTCCCTGAGATGGACTTCCTCCCCTCAACTGCCCCGTCAGGAGACAGTACCTTATTTGGTGCTGACTCAGTGGGAGCCAAGTTTCCAGCGGGCTACCAACTCACACCTGCAGAATTTGCCGGCACATCCGTTTTGCAAACACACAAAATGGGTAATTGGGCACACAAATGCCTATTTGCATTGCAATTTGGCATTTGTATACACAGTGATGGATTTTTTTCATGTGCAAATGTGGGGGATACAAGTGCAGAATGGATGTCCTCAAGAAGGAGGGGTTCCTTTAAAAACATATATATCTTTTCAGAAACCTGCTAGAAATTTGAGTGCCAGGAAAATAGGTATGTTTATGAATGTATTTTATCTTTTCCCCATTCAAAGAAATTCCTCATAGATCACAGTTCATTGGGTACTTTTTGAAGAAGGGCTACTTTTTCCCAAATAGGCAGAGGGACATCCAGGGTTTTCTTACCCTAATAAAGGCTTTATCTAAAGTATTATGGAATCAGCTAATAAATGTTAATACTGTAATGAAATGTAAAGAGTTCTTACGTTTTTAGAGTTTTTGGCATTTTATAACTGGTTTTAAGGTGCACTGTTCTGTCTAGTATTAATGTTACACACTCAAACCCACGGAAACATTTGGAACCATAGATTTTTGTAACTAATCGGAATGGCACAGAAAAAAATAATAATGGCCTGTGTACAAGGGATGGCTGCAGAGTGCTGAGGTGCTCCATGTGTTCCAGCTCATTCTCAGGCTTCGTTGTTACTTCTGTCTTCCCTTGTCCATTTAAGCTGCAGTGTTTCTCACTCAAATCTCATCATGTCCAGAGGGGATCAGCAAAGGAAGCTAAGAGCACCCACCTAAGGGGTCCTAGACTATGGCCCAGGACCACGCCCCTCTTGCCGGTCACTGACTTGTACGTGCCTCTTGTCCCTCTGACCCCTGGTTCCATATTAGAGCCCATATCTTCCTCTGATCCCTTCTGCTCCTGGCAACTTGCCGGACCTCACCTTGGCTCTTTTGGACTCTGGCTTTCCTGTTCATTTGTGGCTCCACTTCCGTCCTTGGTTTTGGTGGTGCCTGAGAGGCTCTGTGGAATCTGCTTCCAGGACAGCCTGACCTGTGGCCAAGAGATGGTTCAGACTCAAGCTTCTGCCTGAACAACTATGGGTATTGATCAAGACTCTGTCCCTGGCTCTCCACTTCTTCTTCTGAGCATTCTTACTTTTTCTGAGCTCGGGCACACTTGTAACTTCCATTGTCACCTGCAGTCTGATCTATATCACCGACCTATGTTTGTCCCAGTTTGTTGTGCTGTTATTATCGCTAATTTAACATGCCTGCAGCCAGATCTGGTTTTCTCTTCTTAGTTTCCTCCTCCTAGCATCTGACTTGCTGTCCCAGTTTTCTCTCCTCTCTCAGCCTTTTCATCCTCATTTGTGCCTTTCTTTTCTACTCTCATCCCAAGGGCCAGCAAGTCTTGTTGAGACTCCTTTTGAAATATCTTCCAGGTCCTAAACCTTTCTCTTTACTACAGCCACCACCATCTGGTCCCTTTATGACTGGATGGTGGTACTTATTGTCTGAGATGTCTCTTTGCTTGATTATTGTTTCATTAAAGCCGTGCCTGCTATGGCATTCATCCGGTTATGAGCTACAGAGATTGCATATTGTCAGATCAAGTTCCAGTTACCCATCATGGCCTTCAAGGCACATAGTCAACATTATTTCCTACAGCAGTAGTGGGAAATTCCTGAACAGATATTCTCACTCCCGACTTTTCTCTTCATTTGCCTCCATATGCCTCTCTCTTACCTGCCTCTACCTTTTTCCTTGTGGATTTCCCAACCTGGAATGTTCCCCCCCATATTTATCTAAACCCCCAAAACAATTCTTGGGGTCCCTGCCGACCTTAGCTCTATTAACAAAACTGCTTTAAATTATCCTAGCCCAAGATAAGTTTTGCCGACTCTGAATCGCAGCATTGGGAACCTTACACCAGTGGCTCTACGTGGATCAGGGATCTTCTTAAATTCTTTTTTCAGGTCTTGCACTAGACTGGACTTGCACTAGACCTTTCAGCTCCTTAAAGATGGTCATTATGCTTTATAATTTTATGTCCTCTGCAGTACTTAGCAGAGTGCTAATCATATGGAAAATACTTGCTTAATACTTCTTGACTTGCCTTCACATCTCAGAGAGCTGGAAGTTAATAGAAGGTTGAAGAGTTAGTTGCAGGGGAGAGTCAGTGAAGCTCCATTAAATATTCTCTATTTACAATGCTGCCAGCACACCACGTTATTATTATTGTTTTATATTTAAACTCCAGTTCCTCCCCTTTCCTCCTCCTCCAGAGTAACAAGGGCCTAATAGGTTTCATGTGGAAGCCCCTATGTTTATTAAAGACAAGTGTAATATTTTGTAGACCAAATGTCCCTATCATAAATGCTAACAGAGAAAAATATTAGGACTCATTTATTTATGAACCTGTTAATAATGAGGTGCAGTTATGAAAAAAAAAAGAAAAAAGTCTTCCTCAGCAAAAGATCCTGAACAAACAATGCACACTGGGGGAAAAGAAGCTAGTTAGCCTTCTTGACTTAGATAAAGCTATAGAGAAATGACAAGTGCCAGTAATTAGCACAGCCTCTTCAACAAGATAACCCTATACATCTTTGTCTATTTCAATCACCAAAGACTCTGATTCAGTGTAAAATTAAACCTTGGATGCCATCAATTTCTGTTAACCTCTTTATATTGTTCTGTGTTCATGCCTATGTGATAGATAGATTTTGTCGGTTTATTAAATGGTGACATCTCTACAGACACGTGACCTAAAAATCTGTTTGCTCCTTAGAAAAGTATTCTTAATCATTTCCTGGTATGTTTCACCACCGGGGACTAGATTTATTCCTACATTCCTTTGGTGAACGCCTCATCTCTAAAAACTTGACACATCTGTTTGAGCTACCCTGCATTTGGCTGCGCACCCCTAACTTGCCCTTCCCCAGATAATCTAGTTAGAATACTAGTCAAGGTCTAAAGACTGGCTCAGGCTGTTTGTTATATTCACATTTCTATTAAGAAGACTCTAGTTTGAAGCATCTTCTCCCGCCGTGTTTATTTCCTTCTTCCCACTCAGTGCCACCCTCCAGCTTATTTTAAAGGCTTTCTATTACCCACAGTGTCAACAGTTAGTTTTAATCTGGGCTGTTTTGAAATTTTCCTGCTTATATCCTTTGCTGCCAATAGGTTTTTATTAATTTATTCACTTATTATTGCAAGATATAGTAATAAAAGTTATTATCCAAATTGGGAATATTTGGAAATTTTAAGAAATCACAGTTTAACTTCAGGGTCCAGGTTTATCTACAGTAGGTTTTAAGTGGATTCATGGTGAAGCCAGTAGAATCAATGCTCTTGATGTATTTCAAGCTGTCCTACCAGGCACTGGCCCAGGTGGGTGCGTTGTTCAAGTATCAACTCCGTGTCCAGCGCACAGAGGAACATCACTTAGTAAGAAAGTACACAGAGCTGTTTCCATCCTAACATGCGCTCAGTTCCCTACTCTCCTTTGTTAACTTCCTTCCAAATTTTATTTCATTAAAATGTTTCCTACCATTTAATTTTGCCCAAGTCTGCATTCCCTCTTGTCCTCTTGCTAGGAACCTCACTTTTCTGCATGAATAACATTTTTATTTTAGTGTGCTTTCCCCATCTTTTCTTAACTATGTTGTGAAATTTTTAAAAATGTATTCCCATTCAGGAGACAATATCACGTGCTTAGTCCCTCATGGTGAGGAAGGTGCCAAAATTCAGCTTCTGTAAACTTCTTTTCACTTTGAGCCTTGATTGCAGTGGATCCTTGGGAAATATTATCAGCTATCATTTAAATATGTATTTACACAATATTTTAAGACACACATTATCTAGCTAGTAGAGCAAACGGCTCACAACAAATAAATGGAATAAAGCACATTTAGATGGTGTTTTGAAGCACAGGTTGCTTTGTGGTAAATGGTGAGGGGGCCTTTGAGAGAGATGCTGTTTATCAGGGGGACACTTGTTGCTGAAATTGTTTTCCATGGCCTGTGGCTTTGCCCTTTGGGTTAGATAGAAAGGATCATTGAGTAAAAGTTACTATAGTCTTTGAATTTGTGAAATTTTTGGTAGTTAAAGAAAGAGGTGGTGATGGAGGGGAAAGAAAGGCAGAAAGGAAATTAGAAATTAGGCAAGAAGAGAAGAAGATTAAGAGGAAAGAACAAAGAAAACCCACCTAGGCAGCTATTCTGAGCTAAAAAGAGGTACAGATCTCCATGGGAAACGCACACAAAAGTGTGCTCTTTGCTGTGAGTGACTATGACTGGGGATATTTGGATTGTTAGCCAGCCTCCTGAAAACCAAGTCAACCAAAATCATGAGAGGAAACCTCAAGTCAGCATGGGCATGAATTCTGAGAGCTTTATCAAACCACAACAACACAACAGCACAAAAGGAGTAGTTTTTTAGAGGGAGCTTCTGTTTAGCTTGCATCCCTAGATATTGAAAAGTTTACAGAATGCAATGCTCCAAGTCATATTCAAGTTTTCCTTTGCCCAGTTGCTGTTACTTTTTCTGTCTCGTGTCTGAAATGTCCAGTCCTGGGCAGGACCTCTGTGATGTGACTGCCATTTCTGCCCAGCCCTCCTGCATTTACTTTCTCCCCACTTTTCTCTTCTATAGCCTGAGCCCTAACCTTCTTTTCCAGACACTTCCCAGCTTTTCAGGTACGCTGTAAGTGTCCCTTTCCTATTTAAAAAAAAAAAAAAAGAAGAAGAAGAAGAAGAAGGAAGAAAAAAGAAAAAAAAGCTCATGTGGTTTAATTTTCATTATTTTTAGGTGTTAAGTTTTAGATTAGCACACTATGTCTTAAACCACTGTATTAGAATGCTGCTTGACTCACTTCCAAATTGAAGACCTTTTAAAAAAATTGAAGCAGTCCAATAATTTTAAATCACTCTACACTGTGCATTGCAATTTAAAATTATTGGAGTGCTTCAAATTTTTATAAGCCCTTGAATTTGGAAGTGATCAAGGTTCTAGGCATACTCAGTGTAGAGCAATTTAAAATTATAAGAGCTGTCAAATTTTTATATAAGCACTTCAGTTAGAAAAGGGATTTGGGTTCTGGGCATGTGCAGAGAAGAGCCATTTAAATTATTAAAAGTACTTCAATTTTTTTTTCCTCAAGCACCTGATTTTGGAAGAGTTTTGGTTTGTGCAGCCTAAAGTGACAACTTCCTTTGAGAGAGTCTTTGTAAAGAGACATTCAATCTTTCAAATAGGGCCAGCACTGTGGGGATATGAAGTAGGCAGCCAGCTTTCTGGGGTGATCTGGAGGACCCAGGAGAGTGTGTTACCCCTAAATATCTCCTCGTTGGCATGGCATCTCATTGTGATTACTGTTCTACTTTGGGTAAAGGTATTTGCGGAAGCTTCTATAAAAATCCTAATTTCTCACGTTGATGAGATTAATGTATCAGCCAAGAGCATGGCCCTGGGGAACTAAAGACTCACAAACATTCTGTTGGTGGGGAGGGGAGAAGTCTCTAACACAAGCCCCCTCCCCCGAGGGTGACAGGTATGGGCCTGGCTGTACAGCACGGGGGCTCCTGGTTGCTAAGGCTGTGGCTGAGAACATTCCTGGTGGCCTCAGTCTAGGAAGTAAGAGCATAACTCTCACTTTGTGTGTCAAGAGTTTACTGAGCGTTAATCCCCTCCCCCATTGAAACTAATCATTAAAAGGTGGATTCTCTGATACTTTTAATGTTCATTTGCATTATGGCTTGCCCAGGACATCAATTTTCTCTTTTCTGAGAAGTGAAATATTATTCATCTGAAACATTTTAAGGGGAAAATTGAAAGGAAGACAGGATCAATAGGTTCAGCTTTAAGGTTGATTCTCCTTATTTCATCTTTTGGTTGGGAGTTTCAATGATGTGAAAGAAAAAGGAAGGGGACAAACCTAACAAAATGAAAATAATGTTTCCCTTTCAAAGGTTTATTTACAACAAAGGGAAAGGGAAGATAAATGATGTAAAATTTAGGCACTTTACAATTGTAATTTGTATTAATTTCTCACCTCAGCAAGACTTAGGTGACCGTTTCAAATATTTACCTTTATAAGAAATATGACAGTCATGTTGCCATATGTGACTGTGCCATTTGGAAAATGTTTGTGGGTCCCTGGATTTCTTAAAGGGAGAATGGCTTTAAATCAGGAAACATGAACATGAAAAAACGATTCACTCCTCTGAACATCTTCAGAGGGATGTTGATTCTTTGAAAGGTGAAACCCTCATTGTTGTGGGGTGTAAAGCATTCAATTTATCCAATGTCTCTGTCAAGGCATGAAGTGACTCTTCCTGGAGGGCTCCACGGGTTTATCATTTTCTCTCTGAGGCACACAGAGCCAAGGCAGTGGTCCAGCAGATACCCTGACTTCCCACAGAACCCTCCGTCTGGGCCTCCTTCTCCTTGTCTGCAAGTGGTAGGGACCTCCTCTTACCTTTCCCTTGGAGCCGCGGGGCACTGAACTAGTGTTTGGAAAATGGAAACTACTTAACTTGCTGAACTGTTTGTGCTTCCTTAAAGAGTAAGGAGAGGTTAGTTGATGTCCATGTCTTTGTTAAAAGTCAGCAATCTCCTCGAGGGCCGAGCAGGCTTGATTCAGAGATCAGCGGGCTCTCCTATGTCCAGACCGTGGCAAGGGCCATGCTTGGGGCTCACCAATCTTTGTCCCTCAGAGAATCGCAGGAGACAGTGTTTCAGAGTCAGCAATGCAAGGACAACTTCTTGTGTCTTTCAGGCCAGATAAGTTTGAAGTTAAAATGTCTTCCATCACATTAATCCAAAAGTTAACACATTAATAGATATATTAATTAATTAAATCACCATCTGTTTATTGAATATGAGCCATTGTGTTAGATGCTAAATGATACAGAGATAAATGAGAAATAATCATTCTCAAGGAATAGCAATAGAAAGTCATGTGCACAAGTGGCTAGAGTATATCATATTTTATTATGTGTCCTTATAATACATTATAAAATGATAAAATACATAATACAAATTCTATGTAAATATTACTTTTTATATTGGACTTGACTCGTTGTAGTATTCCCACTAGGAGCAAAACTGTTACATGTTTACTTGATAAATAAATACTAATTAAATGTGAAATGTAGAAGGAATACAAGCCAAGGACTTGAGCAGGACTTTTCAAAGTTGGACAACATGAAAATAACCTGGAGGGCTCTTAACAAATGCTGACACCTCAGTGCTTCATTCCCAGGGTTTTTGAATTAATTAGGGCAAAAAGTGCCCCAGCTTTGAGAAGCGCCTCCTAGGGGCCCTCAGAGGGGAGAGCAGTGAGCTGTACGTGGGGAGTGAGCAGAGGCTGTTTCAGAGGAGGGAATGTTGGAACCTGAAGGATGGGTGGGAGTTAGACAGGGCTTGATAGAGGCCAGGTGTGGAGAAATTGACATTCTCAGGAGAGGGAACACCAAAGGCAAGGACAGAGGCAGGGACGTGCTGAGTACGTTCTGCGAGAGTCAGAGCTGGGAGTGACCCCACCATCTGCTGGGCTGAAACAGCGGGTTGGGGTCAGATTGTGGAGGAACTAGTATGCGTATGTGTCTCCAAGAAGTTTGAATTCATTCTTCACATGCTGGGGAACCAGAGGAGGTTTGGAAGCCAACAAGTGGCATGATCAGCCCTTTGTTTTGGGAAGACGTGGATGCATTGAGGAGAATGAACCAGGGATGGGGAAAACTGGAGCAGAGGAAACCAGTTAGGAAGCTGTGGCTTCCAGTAGGCTAGGTAAGGAAGGAGGCAAATCTATACTAGACCAGTTTGGACAATAGTGTAGAGAAGAGAGTGGATTTGGGAGACATTTATGAGACAGATTTCAGTAGATTTGTTGGATGATTGTGTATTGAGGTTGTAGACCAGGGTACAGTCAGTGAACATCCAGAGGGAATACAGAAGGAGCAGCAGATTCTGAAAGAGAGAATGGTGCAGGTGGGGCAACCATATAGACAGGTCTAAGGGACCCTTGGTAATAGTCAGAGCTCAGGGGCACAACTCAGCCTAATAGGCAGAGGTCACCACCCAGAACCCCTCCCCCACCATTTAGGCTTTTGTTTTGGTTTTCCTTTTATCCATGTCACTTGAAATGAGCACACCTTCTCTTTTAGAGCATGCATCAAATGCTGTGCTCTATTTTTGGTCACTAGACCTGCTGTTTTACTCGGGGCTTCTAGAAGAAGGCCATTTGCAGCTCTTACACCTTTCTCAAAAATGGAAGTTTTGAATAAAAGCCAGTCATAGAATTAAGTCAGGGCAAAGTGGTGTCAGGGGTGAAATTCAAAAGACAATACGTAATAATTGGTTTTAAAACAGGAGCCAGATGAATCATAAGGTCAGACGTATGAAAAGGAAAAGCTTTCTCAAGAAGACTTTGGGGCTAAGGCTGTAAGGGGCTGTTGGAAAACAAAGTGGCAGCAACAGTGGTGAACCTCCAAGGGAGACCTGCTCACTGTTTCCAACGTGTCTGAAAATACTCGGTGGGAAGAAAGATCTGTCTCCCCACTGACTGCATGTAGCCTCCCCAGAAAGCTATTTCCACTATGTCCATAGTCATTGCTTTGTTTCCTCCAGAGAAGTCATGGGTCAGGAAAAAGGAAGACGGAACATCAGTGTGTTTGCTGGAAACCGTTAGTCCCTGAGGGAAGCAGCCGTAGGACCCAAGTGTGGGCTCTGGAGAGAGGCACAGGTTTTTAAAGCTGAGAAGGAGATGAGATATTGCCTAACACCCCAGCTTCACAGGATCAGTGGACTAAGTAGCAGTGGGGTCAGCAGTAGAGCCCAGACCTCCTGGCTTCCAGGCTGGAGCTGGCCCACCTCATCACTGCCCCACAGGCACGTCCCCTGTGACCGCCTGTGTGAGTGATCGCAGGGGGCGGAGTAAGAGAAATCCCATCCTGTCAGATGTCTTTTTTGTTCTTTTATCCTTTTGTCCCACTCACCCCTAGCTTTTACTCTTTGCTTCATTGACCTGAAGAGCAAATTTCAGACGGCCTTTTGGAGCTGGGGTGCAGGAGGCTGAAATGTGGTTCTCCTACAAGAAACATATGTACAATTATTGCCCAGTTATGAGTTGTCTCTAGTCCTATGCTACCCAAACTGTCCTCCCTGGGCCTTTGCTGTTATATTGGTAGAATCCTGTTTTGAAAGATATTTTTTCCTGATGAACATTTACAGAGTCAGTGTGTACCTCTTTGGGCTGTTCTCACTCACACTGCTGTCTCTGGTTACCGCCCTGGCAGCATCTTATGCTGCCTGAGCTGCTGCCAGGGCTGAGGGTGTCAGGGATGCAGCCGGATCTCAAGCTGCCCCATTCATCCCCTCTGAGAAATTTGCAGTTGGGACACAGTGGTCCTCCTAAGCTGAATCTGAAAGGGCGTGGGAACTAGCAGGTTCTGGGCAATCTAACTTAGCTGCTGTATGAGCACAGCTCCCGGGGCTGCTCGGCCAGGGCTCACATTGCTGGCCCCACCACTCCCTAGATAATGCAACCCTGGGCACGTCACCTCCCTGCCTCAGTTTCCACAGTTGAAAACTAGAGATAATTTATATATAATAATAACTAATGAATGAGTAACATAAGCAAATGAATGAAAATAAAATGATAAAAAATAATAAGGTTGTTGCATTAAATGAGTTAATATGTATTATGTGCTTAGAAAATAAAATGAAAAAAATAAATGATAAAAAATAATGAGGTTGTTGTATTAAATGAGTTAATCTGTATTATGTGCTTAGAACAGTGCTAGTAGCTATTCAAGTGCTTGCTATTATTATTGTTAATATTAGTAGTAGCAGTAATAGTACCACCATCATTATGGTGCCTTTGAGATGGTCTGTGAGGAAAGCCAGCAAAGGAGCTGTGGCGGCAGAGAGAGACAGAATACACAGATATAAAGCGAGAAGCACAGTCGAAATCTCCTGTGTTACCTGAGTAAGACAGAAATATAAATATGGAGCGAGTAAGAGTGTGGAGTCTGACGCCTCTCCAGGCCACAGTTCTGTTCTCTCTTGAGACCCAAATATAATTCTCCCTCTGGGGTCCTCTGAGCTCCTCCTGTAATAAAAGCTTCTCCCTTGAGCTTCTTTGAATGAGGGTTTGTTCCATGTGACTAAAGGATTCCTGAAGAAGGACAAAGTTAAATCACACAGGGATGGAAGCAGACAGACTCTCTCCTTCTCATCCTTCGCCTTCTGGAGGGCAGCAGCGTCCTGGCTTAGCTCACTCTCCATGCTCTGGCGGAGCTCTGGCTAAGCTTCGTTTTGGGTGATTTCATTTGAATCACACGGCCTGATCCCAGGGCAACCAGTTCTGCCCTGGCCAGTGAGGTGAGAGTACTACGAGGTGATTACCTCCTGCAAAGTGAGTCTTGTTCGGTTTTGTATCCCCGTCACCTAGCAGAGGATCTGGCACACAGGAGGGCTGGAGGAACATTGACTGTGGGATACAGGCCGGAAGCAGCATGTGGCCGGCTGCAGGGCCAGGCAGTAAGGTCACAGGAAGTCAGAGGAGGAGGAGACCGCCCTGGGGCTGGGGTTGGGGAGCAGCGACTGACTGCATTTTCTGACGTTAACACTCCCTGATGGGAGTATCTTGTGGAACAACTTTTGGAGTGTAAATTTGGTCCATTTTAGTCTCCATTCCTAGACCTCCTTCACCCTCCCAGTCATTTGCTATTTCAAAACTCTCCAAGATAGTCAACATGGGAAAACCAGGACTTGCACATAAGTAAATCCACGTTAGATTTCTATTTTATCATTCATTTCAAAGTTATTTCATTGATTGCATTTTGGATTTTGCGGCATAGTGCTGGGGGACCTGCTAAGCTTTTGTGGAGTGGAGGTTCCTTTAATTCCTTTACCTTCGCCTCCTGCTGAGGAAGGAGCGCAGGTGTGGAGAAAATCTTGACCTAGAGGTTAGCCTTCATTTTCCTTGGACTTTTCAAAGGGGTGATATTTAAAATATTTCGCCACCAGTACCGCACAGTCCCCAGCAAATGGGGACAAGCGTTGCTCCTGTCAGAAAGGGGCTGGTGATAAACAAGCTGTCCTGTGAGTTCTCACTGAGTGCCAGCCTTGCTGTTTCCTATTTGGTTTCCAAGAATTTAGAAGGAGTTTCCCTTCTTTTAGAAACATACAGAGCCCAGTGCTGGACTTCTATGCATGAAATATTTGAACCCTGCAAGTGCACCTCATATACTGGGAGGTGCTGACCAGCCTCATGCAAGGGTCACTGTGGCAAAGCCCATTCCCATAATTGAATATAATCCTACCGTTACTTTGCGTCTCTCTCTGTCAGGAAAATGGAGGCAGCTTTCAACATTTGCCTTCATTTCATTACTTAAGAAATTCATGTAGCCTAAAAGGTAAAAAAAATGGAGCAGATATTTTTGTAAGGTGGCTCCTGGCCCTGGGCCTTTTGAGCCTCTGTCTGCCTGCCTCTGAACAGTGGTCAGGGCAGACACCGGACACAGTTGTGCAGATATAGCCAGAGACTTGGGGAAGGACGCAGGCCCTTTCAGAGCCCGTTTCTCCCAGGAAGAGTGAGCGTGGCCTGATGCCTGTCCCCACCTCTGGTGACACACTTCACACAGAGACACATGCAGTCGCCAGCCGGCTCCTTTTGCCCGTTAGCTGAAACTTCCCTCCTTGATGATTTCACTTCAGACACGGCTCTCCCTAAACCTTGCCTTGACTAGAATCATGCAAATGTTGACAGTTCCTCCCCACCCCCACCCCCTTTGTTACATCTCACAACCCAGAGAGAATGTGAGGTGAGCTTGTCGGAGGAGATGAAAGATGGCAAGAAATGGGTGTTTGGGGACCAGTTCTTTGGTGACACCGACTCTGCAATCCTCTTTTCACTCTCAGCACCTCACTCCCTCTCTCGTCTTCTCCCTCTCCCTCGCTGCCCCTGCCTGCTCTCCCCTCGTTCTCTCTGAAATGGTGTGTGCCTCCAGTAATTTACATAATACTCTTCTGACACCTTTACTTTAGTCATCAATCACGGTACCTTCTCTCAGTCTATCTTTTGTCTGAGCATGTCTCTTCTTTATCAGGCCATGCACAAAAGATTAATTTCACAGTTTTTCTCCCTTCTTTCTTTCCTTGCAAGATACAAAGCTCATGAAATGACAGAAGCAAGATAATGAAAACAACAATGCAAGCAATTTTTTTTTGTTCTTGCAGGTTGGATCTCAAGATACTTTTTCTAACCTCATTGTGTGCCATCTGTCTTAGAAAAGGTCTGTATTTTTTTAATACCTTTCTGATGCTGCTCAGTAGACTACCTTGGGATGGGGTGTTGGAGATTACATATTTAAATCAGGTCAGAGGCTTTGGTTTTCAAAATCTTTGGAACAATTAAAGCAAGGGGCCCATCTCTAATGGAGGCATGGACTACTGCACAATGCCCACACCCCAATTAATATTAATGAGATCTTATGCATAGCCAATTTATGACATTTGATTGACTCACCCAACCACCCTTCAACCTGTCTTATAAAGTGAAATATATGGCAAAGGGGGCCTTATTTGCATATGCATATGTTCTTAATATTAATTAGGCTAATGGATCTAAGGACTTGGAGATAATTTGGGCACTGGTAAAGAGGGAAAAAAAAATCTGCCACCCGCAAAACAGAAAAGTGTTCCATGTCCTGTCTCTACACTTGAACAAAAGAAGTTGAACTGGAAGATTAAAAATAACTCCTGCCAATATTTCCTCCTTTTCTTATTTCCACAGGATTCATAGTTTTAAAAAATAACAATATTTACCACAGGCATTAGTATTATATATCTTCTTTCTTCCATTTAAATAGTGAAAGACTAAATAGATTATGGAATTACCTATAAAAATAAAAGCCTCGTTCAACTGTATGCCGCTGGCCATAGGTCAGCTCTCTCCCGTCCTCTAGGGAGATGCTGTGGCTGCGGGAGGATGCAGTGTGTCACAGGGGCATGTGTCAGATATAGGACGAGGGGTTATGTCAGGAGGCAGTGTTCTCAAGGACATCTGCTTTAGAAAGGTCACTAATGGAACTTATCCTCACAGCGGAGTGACTGGGAAAAACTCCTTTGATGTAGCCTAATGAAGCCTGGAGAAGAGAGTCAGACTTCATGGCTTTTGTTGTTGAGACTAGGGGCAACAGATATCCTGATTTTTTTCTTTCAAACTATCCTTTAATGGTCTTTGACTCTCATGATATAAGGAAAAACATTTCTGTATCAGTTCACCCTCTATGTGCTAAAGGATGATCAAACCAGGTACCTAGCAGGCTTTGGACAGCAGACTAGTCATATGAGCTTGCTTCATGGTACCATAAGTAGTAGGCATTGTAAGTAATAACAGTGACTGTCACTCGAGTGCTTATTCTGTACCAAAAATTATGGAAAGCGCATTCCATATTCTATCTTATGCCAGTTCTGTAAAGCATGGATTTAAATTCTTATTCCAGAAATCCTTACTCCAGTAAATTGAACCCCAGAGAGATTATGGGACGTGCCTAAGTTCACTCACTGGGAACAGTGAGGCCAGAATTCACACCTGGGGGGACAATGATTCTGAAGTGTAATCTCTTTCCTTTGGTCTTCCAAGGTCAGAACCACTCAGGGGTATTACAGACGGGAAGTAGCTCAGCCTAGAGTCATTAAAATAGCAACAGACACTCCAGGAAGAGGGATGCACTGTGCTTCCTTTTAAGATAGACAGTGCCTTGGCTAAGTCCATGGTGTCCAAGTAAATAATTACATTCAACTATGGAAATGATTATTAGTTGCCTCACAGATAAGAGAAAGTGAGATATGGAAAGATGACTTGATTAATTGCCAGGTCAGTAAAGTGCTTTGGAACATAAAATATTTATTTGTATTTAACATTTTATGAGTGGAAACTCTTTAAGGAATAAAGTCTTACTGAGAAAAATCTTACAGCGTTTACTAGAATGGTCACATGCACAGAAAGAAGAGTGGGACAAATAGAAGGGGACCGGATGAGGTCTGTGCTGAGGGAAATCCAAGGTGGTAGCGTTTGAGACCAGTAAGGAATGGAGGCCTCGGAGCCAGGGATGGCCCCGTGGGTTCTTTTCCTAACTCGCCATCCCCTCTCTGAAATCCAGTGGCTAGGCACATCTGATGTTAAAACTCTTCTGGAGATTTTGCCTTCTGATAGAATTCCTAGTGAATTTTATGAGCTGCCCCACCCCTCACTTGCTCTCTAGTGCAAATATGTGTGAGTGTGTGTGTGTCTCATATGAACATACATTTTAGGGGAGGAAAGTGGGAGAAGCAGGGAAGGATGAGGAGAACCTTGTTTCCAGAAGTCCCAGGCTCGAATTCAGCACTTACAGGACTGGTGGGGGCCAATATGATGAGCCTTCTCTCTGATAACCATTCATTCTGCCCAAACATGTTACTTTTTTTCTGTGTGTGTTTGAATTATCTCTGCTGCTGAGAATGCTTTGACTATATTGTAAAGATGTGACAGGTAGTAAAAGAGTGTGCATGAAGCAATCATGGAGCTGATAAGCTTTATTCTCTCATCACATTAAATATATGATCATTAAACAAGGGCTTGTTTGCAGAGAAACAGTGGGAGAAGGAGGCAGAAGGAGGGAAAAGACTGAAGAGTGACCGATGCCTGCTATTCTTACCCACGTCTAGCCCAGTAAGAGTCAGCCTAGTAGAATGTATGCCTGGAATTACATCCTGGCTCAGCCCCTTACGAGCTAGGGCTAGGTACCCAGAGCTAGGTAACCACCCTGTACCTCAGGTTTTTGCCTTTGCAAATGAGGTAGAATAAGAGCACTTATCTTGTACTGGATGGCTGGGCAACTTAAACGTACAGTGCTTGGCACATAGTAAGTGCTCAGTACATATTGGCTCTCATTTTTATTCCTGCCAGGTTTCTCCACCCGGATGATACACTAAACTGCCTGCTCTTCTCACTAAGCATTCTTGGAATTCACTCAAGAGTATCATTTTTCAATAAGTCTGTATTACCACTGCCAATCACTTTTCCAGGTGCAGGGGATGAGCAGGACCAATGGGACAGCTGCCCTCACCGAGCTTATGGTCTAGCTGAGCAGAAAGATATTTAACAACTGAATATACTAGAGTAAGAGGAGTACTGAGCGTGAGGATTTGTGTGAGTCATGGAAGGGGCCAGAGCAGGAACTGCCTGAGTCCAGATGTCAGGGCAGATCCCAAGCTGGGATCTGGAGGAGAGATCACAGAGAGCCGCGAAAGGAGGTGGGGAAGGAGCGGCATGGGGACACTGGCAAAAGCAGCATGAGCAAACCTCCGGAGCTGGGAACAGGCAGACATAGGGTCAGGGGATGAGACATGGCCAGAGTGGCTGGGCCTTAAAGACTACAGGGAAGAAAATGATGGAGGGAAGGTGGGAGGGGCTGGCAGAGCTCAGCCACGTGAGGTGTGGTCTGTCACTCAACAGGGTGGGATTTAGGCCCAGAATAATGGGAAACCCCTGGCAGGATTTAAAACAAGAGAGTTAGATGCGATGAGATGTATATGTCTTTGAAAAGATTGCTAGACTGGAAGGGTGGGAGGCAGAGGGAGACCAGTGCACCTGGCTGGTGAGGAGCTGGGGACTGCTAGTGATTAAGGAGAGGGGCAGGGGAATGAGCAAGCCCCAGGGTGAATTATCCTCCAATGTCCTTCAGCCAAACCGTGGTCTCTTGGACAATTGCTCCGGGCCACGGAGGGCAGGTTGTGTGTTCCCATGTAACAGGAACCTTCCTAAAACTGCAAGCCCACCTGTGAGCTCCAGGAGCAGCTCCAAGAGCATTTTCTCTTAAACCTTCAAGTTCTAGGTTCCTCTCCACCTGCCAAAAGGAAATGTGTCAAGAGCACTTTAGGAGAAAGCACACCGGCAATCTCTCTCTCTCCCTTCACCTCCTCTGTCTCTCCCTCTCCGGCAGTGGGAAGGCTGAGCTGTGGAATCCCTTGCACTGGGAGAAAGCATGCACTGGAAACGCAGACCACTTTTCCTTCCAACTGTGCCAGCCTCACGGCTAGCCCCACAGAAGGCTAGCCCCACAGAAGGCTAGCCCCACAGAATGTGCGTGCTCGCTCACCGCACGTTGACTCACCTGGTCCCGTTGATCACCGTCTTCTCTACCCCCGAAGAGGGGCCGGGGTCTGGGGATATGATGTGTCTGTGATTGCCGAGTCCTCTTTTTCCATCTGCTCAGCATTGATCAAGGTGATAGTGTTTGAGATTCTGTGCGAGAGGACAGTGCGAGGGGAGGCTGCGGCTGACTAGCCCAAGATGCTGGGCTGCAGCCAGAGGAGCAAAACGTGAAGTTTGATCCCAAGCCTGTCATTCAGCTCGAGTGCCTGTCAGACCCCTAGGGTTCCCAGACCTGCAGGCTGCCATTTGGACCAACATTTGGGAAGCAGGATGCTTATGGAATCCATTTTGGGTTTGGCAGCCAGAACAAAGAACTAAGTTGGAATGGAGCAAAGAGGTGTAAATGTAGCCCAGAGCAGGGGGCTATCTGGTGTCTCATTGCTGACCCTCCTGAGGCAAGGGTGGGGTGTTTGGCAAGAGGGTGTATATAAGGAGACTGTTTAAACCCCCTATAACAAGCCAAAAGAGGGCAAGCCAAATTGCAAATGAGGCCTCTCAGGCAGCTGCTTCCCAGAGATGAGTAAACCCAATCTTTGTTCATCTGTAGGTCCAAAGGGTTTTTTGTACTGCACTGTACAGCGAGGGCACACCGGAGGTGAATCTTGCATATCTGTGGGAATCAGCACACTCTCTTAAGTGCTACCCTACTAGTAGGATGTGCTACTTTCTGGGACTTTGGCTAAAGCACGCTTGGCTCCTAGCGGTCCCTATAAACTGCATCCTAAAGAATGTGGGTCTTTGCAGGGAAATCTGCGGGTACCATCTTCCCAAACCCCACCCTACACGCACACTCGTACACACACTCCAGTGAGTCCAGTTCTGCTTGAAAAAAACTCTAAAATACTCTCCGTCCTTCATAGATGGAGGAAAAACCCTTTAGGCGTTAGATACTGCAGTAATTACTATATAATGGAGTAAATACTATACTATAATAATTAACTTGTAAACCTTGAAATAACATTTACTGTAATTTAGACCAAATATGAACTGTGAATAATGAAGCTCGATCCAACATGAAATCATTTGCAGGGCACTTTAAATGTATGCCTGGGAAAGAGAAAGCATTCCATCGTTATCAAAATGGGCCCAAGCGAGGCCCTCAGACGCCGGAAGTGCATGCAGCTGCCATTGTTTTGAAATAGCTTGTTAGCATTTTTCTTTTCTTTTTTAATAAATTGCTTCTCTCTTACCTTTTCCTAAACTGTCCTTTCAGGCTGTCAGAAGGAGTCCAGGGTTTTGTTTTGTTTTGAATTTAGTTTTTATCCAAATGATTGCAAATGCTCTATGCAAAGCTAACATTTAAAGCCTGGGCAAGAATCTTGGAGTTGGGCAGAGGGCAAGAAGGTTCTTGCGGTGCCTACGTCAGCAGTAAACTGTGGATGCGTCTGGAGAGGTGATCTGTGAGACAAAGCTGCTTCTGACCACCGTGGCACCAGGGGCTTGGGACACCCAGAAAGTAACACGCCTTTTGATTATTCAGCATGTCATGCCTTTGCTTCCACATCCCTTTTCCACAGGCTTCCGCAGCCTCCGAGGAGCTCTGGGTTGGGGGGGTGCAGAGGATAGATTCGTCTCCCTGTACAAGCCCCCACCTCCCTTACTCATGAAAGGCAAGGAAGGGGCTTGTATTAGGTGGAGCCGAATGAAATTGCTACTTTTCTAAGTGCAAAGCAAGGTAATATTGGCAATGCCATATGGTTCAACCCAATGCAAAGTACACAGTGTGTGCCTCCTGACGTCAGACCCCAGTGCCTTCCTCTGAGCCACTGCTTAGGCTCCAGACTCAGTTAAAAGTTGCCTCTGACGGTTTCATAGTGCCCAGCTCCCAGCCCTCCCTTCTCGAGTCACTCTTTTGGAAAATATCATGTGTTCTTCACTTACCTTCCTAGCTTTTTCGCTCATGGTCTACAAACCTTTTACTCTAATCAGACTGAACCATTTCTTGTTTTTTATTACAGCATTTCCAACTCTGATACCTTGTGTTTTCAGGTCCCCACTCCCCCAGAATGCCGTTTTGGCTGACTTGAATTCTGCCCATCCTTTTAAAGAGACAAACTCTACCTTTTCTCTAATGCCTCTCTTGAACAAAGAAAATTTAAGCTGGGAATTAACATAGCTGGCCTTCACTGAGCACTATGTGTCACTGAACACTGACTGGGGGCATGATATGGATTATTTTATAATCTTCGCAAAACCCTCATGAGGCAGGTTCTATTCCTCACCCTATTTCAGAGATGAGAAAACTGACACACATACTAAGGTTTAGTAATGTGCCCAGGATCACACCACTAGGCTATCAAAGGATTTCTCTTTGGTGATCACGGCCTGGAGCTGACACCAATATTCTTGCAAAGAACAGTCCAGTTTGAGAGCAGTCACAAGAGCCATCTCCAGATGTTTGAAGGATTGGTTGAAGAAAAGGAGTGAGATGTTCTCAGGTATGGCAGAGAGAGCCAGGACCACTGTGAGGTGTCAGCTTATCACAACATCCAAATCATTTCAAATCTTTGAAAATAAGCTATCTGACTCCTGGAAATGGAATGGGTTGCCACATGAGAATGAGTGAGCGGCTCATCACTGGAGATATTCAAGTGGAGACTATGGATATGAGATTCACATACAGATGGTCTCTAAGGCGTAACAGCTTCATGGCTAAGAACACGGGCTGTAGAATAAACTGGATGGGTTCAAAATTCCAACTCCACATTTACACTGTTCATCCAAACACACACCCCCTCCCTCACACACATCCATTCCCGTCCTGCCACACCTGCTGTCTTGAATCCATGCCTACTATTTACACTTCTCAAATCTTAATAAAGGTGTGAATCCCTTTGATTGGGGGATTTTGTTAAAATTCAGATTCTGATTCAGTAGGCCTGGATGGGACCTGAGATTCTACATTTCCAAGAGGCTTCCAGGTGATGCTAAGAGGCTCTGGTACAAGGCTACTCTGAATGGCAAGGCCTTCTATGTATGCCTGACCTCTAGCTCCAAAAATTTGTGATATTAGCTATTTTCCCTATCAGATTTAGGCAGATAGTAATAATTGATTGATTGCTTGTGTATACTTTCCAACCTCAGACGGCCAAATTTTGATGATAAGAAAAATAATCCCTCAAGGGCCCACTCCTCAGTAGGGCCACCCATATCACTCTTCGCCTTCATGCCAACTAATACATTGTTAAAAATTCTGTGTGATTTCCTTCTTTTACTCTTTTGTGAAAATTGCTCTGACATCTCTCATAGCGTTTGCCAGCAGAGATTTTAATTGGAACATGGATAAGGTTTTGAGCAAATGGCAAACAGTGGGAATTTAGATCAGTTAGGCCAGTGGTTTCAATAACGGACGTCTCTGCAGAGATAAATAATTTTAGGGGGAAACACACATTCAAATCTGTCAGATTATTCCACTACATTCTTACTGGTTTTTTATTTTCAGATAACACCACACCTACATATAAATTCTTTTTTCACCTTCCATATTTAAAGCAAGTGACCACTGAACTCTCCCTTCTCCAGAGACCTGAAAGCGTTAATGCTCTTCTTTCTGTCTGTTGTAAGTTGTTGGTGTCACAGACAGGGTTTCTGCTCGACACTGGGTCCCAGAGACTTCTGTGTGTGCATCCTGATATTAACACAATGCATTGAAATCATATTTACTGTTTACTCTTTCAGAGAAAGATCAAAGATGGGGGAGTTGAATGCTTTTAAGCAGTTTTTCAAGAAACAAAAGGCTACATTTTTGAAATGCCAGCTATTACCAGTCCACAGTTCAGACTCTGGGAAGACTCGTTAGCACTTGCACGGGTCCCTCCCTCCCTGGAAACAGTGCAGGAATTACACTCTGAGATGTGACCGTTGAAACAGACTCAAAGTCAACGTGCATTAATTACTTACCACAACAGTGGTTAATGTGCCCTGAAGTACTCCCAGCTCCTCTCGGCCTGGGGCTTGATGTTGATAGTCAGATTTTCTTGAAAAATGTCTTGGATGCTTTGCTTACACCATTTCCCAAAGTGCTTCTGGATTACAGCGCATGTGCTTTCCCTCTCCATCTCGATGCTGGACGGGATGGAGGAAGGAAAGCCTCAGAGAGTTGTCACATTACAGCTGTGGTGGGGTTTAATAAGGTCCTAAAGTGTTAGAGCTAAAAAGGGGCATAGTAATCCTCTCCCTCGAGTTCAGCCCCCCTTATTTTATAAAGAGGAAATGAAGGCCCAGAGAGGTAGAGTCAAATGACTCTACCAGGGTCACACAGCTCATTAGCAGCTGAGTCAAAATGCAAGCCCTGTTCCCCTGAATCAAAGTCCCATACTGTTTCTGTATCAAAGTGAACTGCCTTTCTAGCGAGCCCCTGCTGCAGTGGGAAGGGCTTGATTCCTTGTTGGAGTCACCTGAAGAAGGCCTGGTTCTTCTGGCATTACCCTAGGCCACACCCAGCTGCTTCTCCAGTCCTCTGCTCCAGGGAGGAGGAGATTTTCCACATCTGCTCCTCCTTTTTTTATTTTTCTCACAGTTTTACCCTCCTCTGTCTTGAAACTCTGAGCTCTGATGCTACTTCACATTCTCTGAGGCATTTCAGTGTGGTGATCACCCACAGCTACCCTCGTGGCCCTGAGTTCTATGGCCTACAGTTTGGTTGGTTTTTGCTTCTTCTATGTCAAGACTTCTCCCTCCTCCATCTCTTCTCCTTGGGTTGTGCTCTCTTCTGTGACACTAGAGACAATGGATGATGTGTTGACACCTGTCCAGGTAATATGCTTGCTGTGGAGCAGCACCTCCCGCAGTAACCCAGAGGAGTGACCGCCATCTGGTGGGTTGAGTGCACCACGGACAGAGCGGACAGAGATGAGGACTGAGGGTAATTTGGTGTTCATGGAATATCCTGACATTTTCCTCTGTGGGCAGCCACAGCTCTGCAACACTTGCCCAGGGAATATGCTCCTCCTTGGATGTGCCAGGCACTGCGAGGACCCGATATGAAAACCTGGGTTCCTGTTGTTATGAAGTGCACAGAACAGGGGAACATGAAAAGATACTTAAGTTGTGTCCAGCAGAGAGTAGTGTGACCACAAGGCTGACCACAAGGGTCAGAGTGAGCTTTGTATATTGTATAGGAGGTGGTGATTGGATTAAGCCTTGAATAACATTGAGGATCTTTTTGGCTTATCTATGAAGGGTGGGGTTACTGAGGAAAGCTTGGGGTGAGTACAAAGGGAGGGGTATGGCCAGGATGAAACAGCATGGACAGAGACAAGAGGCAGGAAGGCATATGACTGCTTAGTGGGACAGAATAACGCCCAATACTCTTGGCTCAAAGTGCCTCTTGCCAGCGTGTTGACACAATGTCCTGGCAAAGCAGGCCTTGATATGGAGCAAGCCTAAAGGCAAGCTTGCAGCCGTGATCTTGGAGACACAGACCTTCACACCTTATCTCCTCACAAGCCTCATTCCCCCGTTCCAGCCCAGGCTGCCTCGACCTCTAGTCAGACCTCGTGCTTCCATTCTGTCCTCACCAGTGGCCCCTCTCTTGCATCTGGCCAGATGCTCCCATCCTTCCTCCTGCCTCCCTAGCCTTGACTCTTCCTTTCAGAGTCCAAGTCCTCCCTCCTCCTCTGTGAAATCTTCTCTGGACATTTTACAGTGAGGAGGAGACTCACACACCACCACCTCAGGTCTGCAAAGATAGTCTATTTCATAATTTTCTTTAAATCAAGTAAAATCTGCCTCTAAGACCCTGTCTGCCCAGAATGATGGTAAATTCAATCTCAGTGATTATTCCTCCTCCTTCCTAGGGGTTATAAGCCTTCCTGTAGCTGGAAAATGGAGGCAGGGCCTCTGGTTTTCAATCCACCATGCTTGTTTTAGATCTCCTCTCTCTCCAAGCCCATATCCTCCTGGAAGGTGGGTGACTCTGTCACTCTCAGGTTTTTCAGAGCCTGTAAGACCTGGGCTGGGGATTCCATTGCCCAGGGTCCAGCCTTCCTGGGGGAAACCACATAGCTGTTCTTCTCTGAGGTCTTGCACTACCAGGGGTGGGGGATGGCTCTCTGCCTTCCCCAGACTTGCTAGCATCCTCCTTGTCCCAGTCTTGGCACCACTTCTCCTCTCTGTAGCCCCCTCAAAACTACTCACTTCTTTCTGTGCCCCAGGACTTTGACATCACTTCTTATTTATGAATTTAGACTTTCATAGGAGACAGGAAGAGGGGGCACTTTAGAATCTTCAGCTTCCAACCTGCTGCACAAAACTTCTGGAGCCAATAGGGCACCGAGGGCTGGGCTCCCTTCTCGGGAGAGGTAGGAGTTTGCTAGAGGGAGGAGAATACACTGAGAATGAAACTCAAACTCAAATTAATATGTCAAAAAATTATCTGGATCACAATCCCATCTATCCTTTGAATTCTAGATTTAGACAAGTCACCTGCCTAGACTAATGCTCCCTGCCTTAGTTTCCTTATCTATAAAATGGCAGTAATATTAATAATTACTTCCTAGGGTTGTTTAAGAATTAAATTACTTAATACTTGCAAGTTACATGGAACAGTACCTGAATCAAATTGTGAGCTGCTACATTAGTTATTAGCCATTTGACTGTTAACGTGCTGCAGAGGACTGATCATGATTTTATTATGAGTGTTGCGGTAAGCATGTGCACACGATTAAAACCCCTTACCCACTGCAGTGCTCAATACACACTTGCTGATTCTGACTTGACAGAAGGAGCAAGATTTGTCCCACAGATCCCAGAGGAGAGTCTGCGCCCTGAATAACTATTCCAACTATTGCTCACCATATGTCCACAACCAAAAAAAATAATTTTGGAGGGCAGGAAATGAGCACACATGTGCACGTCTGCAGAGAGTCGCCTGCTGAAATCGACACGTAAGACATATTTACCGCCGAGGCAAATGCCTTCATGTGTTTGTAAGTGGCTATTTCTGAACACCCAAAAGGGAAGAAGAGAGAAGCCAAATTCAAATGGCATCATGTGTTTGTTATTTTGGAGCAAGGTTATGTGGAAGGAGAGCTTCTCTTATGCCTGGAAGACTTTAAGGGGGAGAAATGAAGTATTTAAAGGTATTTTAATGATCATGAAAGGCACTGGCTTAACAGGGCAGGAAACTACAGTTCTCTCTTTATTCCCAGGAGGGAAATAACAAGGCTGTAGTTTAGCCTTCCCCGAAGAGTCATAAACTGGACTGCAAAGTGGCAGCCCCTTGAGACACCCTCTCTGGGTCTCTGCGGCCCCTTAACGGTGGGTCTGTCTGCTTAGGTTTTCAATGGGCTTATTAATTAATGATCACAGCACTGTGCTTATGTAGCAGCAACCTGCGTGGGGTTCTGGGAGAAGCTGTTTCCTTCTGGAATGCAGGGTTAGGGACCTTCCTGAACAAGCTGGCCTATTTAGTCCCACTATTTAGTTTCCTGCTGGCTTCCCAGCTCTCCATGGCTGGGTCCCCTACTTACCTATCCAACTCTTTCTTCTATTCTTCCCCTGCTCAAACACGGAAGCGCCCCCTGCTAGTCCCCACTCCTACCATCAGCATCACATGACTCCCATTGTTTGCAGTAGATATGTCCTATGAAGTCACTGGGAATACTGAATTAGCAAATACCGAACCATTGCTCCTAGGGGAAATTGGGGGTTACGTTCCTGAGAGCCTCTGGTCCTAACATTTTTGTCAACTAATGAATGTATAATCTTGTTATGTGTGCTTTTTTTTTTTTCCCCCTGTTTAAGCAGCCTACTGAGCACTCCGGGATTAATCAGTGATCCAGGATTAGTGGAAGAGACAGTTCAGGACATCAGGCCCTGGGGCACTCTCCCCTCACTTTAATCTTCTCTGTTGCAGCTTGTGGACCACTGTGAACCCAGAGGCTCTCCAGCCTGGAACTCTGGGTGTTACAGATTTTACTTCCACTCAATACATTTCCTCACACCCCACATCTATTTTGCAGTCCCCAGTTTGATAATCTGGCCCTCACATCTGGTCTTTGCCTTTGCTGGAGGCAGCCACTCTCCCTTCTGGCCTGAAGCCTAGTACAGTGAACCCCACCCACCATATATTGCCCTATGTCCCTCCTTTGACAGCTCCTACTCTGGCATGGAATTTTTTTTTAAGTGCTAAGTGTGTATTCTTCATCTCCTGAATTCTTTTCATCTCCAGAATCACTCCACTCTCTTCATTAAATAGAAACATGCACTGAAACTATGGCAGGGCCCTTGAGCCAGCACGTTAAGGACGCGTGTTAGAGACATCATGTAGAGGTCGGCAGCAGGCAGGGAGCCTGGATAGAGTCAGCCTTTATTCCTGACAGCTCCTCCAGTGGCCACTCTGGAAAGCATGAGAGAGAGGAAGAGTGTCCAAATAATACAATTCCAAATGAGATGACATAATCATGGAAGGCTCAGCTCGGCTTTTGGGAGACAGGGCATCTCAAAGAAACCAGGACTGAAATATAATCGGGAGAACATTTAGCAGATGACCAGAAGGCTATAAATATGGTTGTGTTTTAACAGCTATCACCTTTCATGGCAGCATTTGTCTCCAGGTCCTTAAAAATTATCACACCAGAGTCCCTAGTGGCTTCTCCAGGAGAAATCACGGTGCTTTTCCAAGTGAGTTCGTCCACCCTGGTTTCTTGAGTTTGATCCCACTTGTGTTTTAGTTGCTTCATCTCCAGCTGGCTCTTTTCTCTATTTCCATTTACTGCAGCCACATCATCTTACTGTTCGGTGCCTTCTCCCTCCGTTCCACTGTGTCTTCCTCCTTTGTCCTCTCACGCACACAGGGACATAAGCATGTTTTGGATTAGAACCTGAAGCTGATTATCCTCCAAATGTGTGAGAGAGAAGTTGCCCACAAATGGCCTTGAGTTGTGCTTTCTTTGGGGCCACGTTTGTGAGAGCGCATGGCCTGTTCTTAAGGTTGAGGGGAAATACTAACTGGGGAAGTTTCATTGTAATGCAGGAAGAAATACTCCATGTAAGAATGACACCCTCTTCACAGGGCAGTCTGAAAAACATCCTCATCAGTATCCCAGGAGAAGGAATTTGAGGGACCGAAGTTCTGTCCATCGCTGGACAGACACATGGAAGAGCAGGGACAGCCAGTGATTTCTCAGACTCACGTGAGTGGCAAAGTAAGGGCTAGAATCCAGGACTCTTGTCTCAAAACCAGGCCTGACCAAGCACAGCTCAGCCTGCATGTGTTGCTGTGCCACTGGCCAACTCCTGGTCTGACTGGAGCTGCCTTTGCTCTTTGCCAATCCCAGACAATTAACCATGCTCTGTCCAGAGACCCTCCCTTGATGGCTCAGAGGCCTATCATTCCTTGACCAAGAACACTCCTCTTCCCAGTATCAGGGTACCCAGAGAGATGCAGAAATCAAATTATGGCCCAGAAAACTGAGCCTTAGCAGATGTGGTGGCTTCTGGGAAACTGGCCTGTGGAAGGGCTAATGCAGTTGGATTTGAGAGTGTGCCTCTTTTTAAGGCATGTTACCCTAATAAATATAGTTTCACACCACAGGAGACCTTTCCTATGACCAAGTGCTTGCCTCATCCCATTTCCCTCTGGCCTCTATTTTCTTAATTTTACACTGAAGGATCAGTGTGCCTGGGATACATCCATCTCCCTTTGCCTCTCCTTTGGCTCATCTTCTCCCTCCTTCCCACAAGGGCGCTGGAAAGGGAGGAAGTACACATACTGTTTTATCTCAGCCTGTCAGTCATTTCGAAGACATCAGGGATGGAAGTGTCTGCTCCTCCCTAGTCATCACCAGGCTCTGAGCAAGAGCTCCACCCGTCATTAAAAGCACACCGTGCTCCTTGACAGTGACCGCCATGCTCACCGTCTGCTTTCCAGCACAGCCCCAGGATGGGGTCTGGAGCCCCTGCTTCCAGGCAGCCTCCTATCAGAGCTGAGCAGGGAGGCAGCTGAAAGCAGATTCTCTCCTTCTGGAAGGGTACTTGATGGTATTGGTGCATGCTGGAGAGTTTCATTTTGGGTATAAATAAGAAGCAAGCATTTCAAGTGACAGTTATAGCAAATCAGAGTACAGTGAATGGTTCCAACATTTATTCACATCATGTGTCATAATAGGCAGCTCTTTAGGAAAGACACTGTGTGCAGAGTCAGACCGAATAGCCCAGGCATCAGCTCTGCACAGGAGTGGAAGGAATCACCATCATAACAACAGAGTGTGGCCAGAAGATGAAGTCAGACCTCCAGCTGGAGCCCTCACATCCCCTCCTTTCAGCCTTTGTGAAATGGCTAGCTGCCATGGGGGCGGGGCATTCTGAAGAACCCAGTTTCCTTTAGGAAACATGGCACACAGCAGGACACTGGGCTCATTATTTCTTCATGCTGGAGTTAAGGGAGACTGAGTTGCATACTGACTGCAACTTTGGAACAGAGCTGGCTGGGGATGATTTTGCCAAGTCTTGATCTCGTTTTCAGAATCTCTAGGGTGAGAAGGTCAAGTCTTATACAGGTTATAAGCTGCAGTGTCCCGATGGCCAGCAGGTCACATGCTATGTTGTAGCCTTGAGGAAGCTAAACACAGGCGGTTCTGTGACTTACCTCAGTTCTCCACTAAATGACCAGCAAACCTGATTCCTGAATCTTGGCCCACTCAGAAGAAAAAGCTGGGTTTCCCATGAATAGAGCCCGAACTCTATATCAACATTGCGAAAGATTCTCTCTTCCAATTGCACTTAATCAGTAGCACTTAGACCAGTATGCCTGTACCCATCTCTCCGGATTTGCTTCATTCAGAAGAATCTGGTGATTGGAGAGGTCTATCAACACCGCAGACAAAGATGGTCTAGTCAGTCATAGTCATAATGATCTAGGTATTTAAACATATATTTCTTCATAGAACTCAACATTTCTTTCAGGGTCACTTCATGAATCTCCAGGATTCTAAGTGAGGTTCAGTTGTGTCCCCAAGAAAGATGGAGAAGGGAGGATTGTTTATGCTGATCTGGAGGAAGAGAACCCTTAGAGATGGTACTAACCTTATCTTCTCCAAGATTTAGATGGCAGTGACTACAAGCTTGGCGATTACTGATTGTGTGCAAATGCCCGGAGATGTTAAGTAACTGATCCAGAATTTCATGGTTAGCTAGGTTCTATGCCTGCTCTGGGAGTCAGTGCCTTGCCTTTGGCATTTCCACTGGCTGAGGGAGGTATTCACAGCTCCTCTGCCCAAAACACAGGCCACAGAAGAAAGGACGTTCAGGTAGCTTCCCAGAGAACTGCTATTGAACTTGAATTCTAAGTTGAGCACTCTGCTCCATTGTCAGCTTCAACCTTTGTGAAACGGCTAGTGGCCATGGGGGTGGGGCTGTTCTGAAGAGGCAAGGCTAATAGTAGGGGTGTGCAGACTTTACAGTAAAGGGCCAGATAGAGTGGTCCACGTGGGCTCTGTTGCAGCTGCTCAGCTCTGCTGTTGTAGGGAGAAACTAGTGGGCTAGATTTGACCCATGGGCCATTGTTTTCTGACTCTTGGTTTATACCATCAGGTTGAGATAATGCTCTGATTTCCATTCAAAAGCAGTACCCTTCCACCCTGATTGGGGATGCCAGTATTTTTCCAGGTGAATTTAGAGGCATGGGAAAGAGAAGATGAAACTGTTAAAGATAGCTCTATTGCTTTGTAAAACACCATGGCTTTGTACAAAATTATTTTCTTTTCTCACTATATTAATTGAACATGTACCTACACATGCAGACTCTGGCACCAATCCCTTATAAAACCCATGAGTGCAAACACAGATGCACACACAGATACACAAAGGCTTGTGCAATACCAGATGTGTGTTCCCAAACACATCTGGGTGGACATGACCATCTACATAAACTCTCAAAATCAACCTGATGTGATTCCCAAATTGGGTGTTTCAGCCAACCCTTTAAAATCATGACTATGCTTAGAAAGTCCTCAGGTACCCAAACTATTCACCTGGTTGCCTTTGTCACCTATTTCTTTCTTCAGAGAAGCCTGAATAGTGATACCAGCAGTAGCACGATTCTGTATAAGAAGGTAAAAGCTCCTTTCCATTTCCACCCCATTCCCTTCCCTCTCCCCACAACCCTTGCCTGCGGGCTGCCCTGAGAAATGGCCAAGAAGCAGCAGCTTTTCCATTTCACCCTCTGTGCACAGGGCTGAGGTCCTGGCATGGAGAACCTTCCTTCTGTGGGCTCAGAGCTGCAGAGGAAATTGATTTTTAGACTCCAGAGCAAGGTTTTCTACTTCTGTGGATCATCTACATCATGTCCCTTTTCAAAGGGAAGGACTGGGGCAAGCTTCCGGGTCCAAGGTGCTCATTGTTTCCAAACACATTTCACACTTTACTTAGGGCAAGAAACACAAGTGGCTATGAGAGCCTGCTTGATTTCTCCCCTGGGTTCTGCAGGTGAGGAGGAAGCACAGTGGACAGAATTGAGAGGGTTTTATTGTAGAATTCATCTAGAGATTTGTCCCCCATCTCCTGGCCATCCCAGGAATGCATAATTTAAAGGTCTGCAAGGATGTGGTTGGGTTGGTGATGTCCTTGAAGGAGTGCCCTTGAATTGAGGGTGGGTGGGGATGTGTGGGGACATCATAGTTTCCTAGCAGAACTCTCCCTGTCCCTCTATGGGGTGGCAGAGGAGGAAGAACCTTCTTGGCACAGGGGGATACATCAGCAGAGTCACATGTGATTCCCAGGTGACTTGGGGATGCTGGTAGGGGGGTGTCATTAACCAGCAAGGTCCTGCTGAAGGTGTTGGTGGCAAAGTTTTGTGAGCACACGGGGGAGAGGTGTGAGATTCACGAGTGGGCAGTGAGAGCCTCCGTCCCTTCTGGGCAAGGGATGGGGCTCAACTGAGAGCAAGTCTCTACTCGTGGCTATCTTCCTCATGAGATAATCTGCAACCTTTAACACCCACTTCTTCCCTCAACATAAAATTGCTCTTGAAGAAAATTCCCAAGTTTAGTTACAAAGCTATGCATTTAATGCATTGCACTTAACCCAGGGTTTGCTAAACTGGGCTAGGCTTTAGAAAGTCTCTGGATATCCTGAAATTATGTGCCAAATTATAATGGATTTTTCCTTTGTGCCTATAGGAATTTATGCTAAGTAGGTATGGTTGGGTCCATAGCTTTCATGGGATTCTCAGGAGATGGGTGGTGTCCACAAGGTTAAGAACTGTTTCTGAAGCCAAAGAAATCTTATCTTGGTGGTTGGATTTCAGGTGCCATGGTGGGTGGGTGTAGAAGGTGCTTCTACAGGTGCTCCTCACTGCCCTGCGTGGCCAGTCGCACCCTCTGGCCTACAGGTAAGGAAGGGGTGGGTGCTAGGATGCCCAGGTCACCAGGGCATGATGCTTTGTAGTAAAGAAGGGGCTGATCTAGCTCTCCAGGTCTGTGGTCTATGATGGCAAAGCTAAAACTAAATACATGTTCCAGCTGGGTATGGAATATCTTCACCATTTTGCAAGATAAAGAAACAATAATAATAGCTTTGGCTCTGAGCACTTTGCCCGTATTAACTCAGGTAATCCTCACAACCACTTTAGGAAGTGAGTCACGAGTTAATTCCCCTTTACAGCAGAAGGACCTGAGGCTCAGAGAGTAGGTAACTTGTTCAAGCTTACGGTACTGAGGAAAAAAGTTCCCTTTCACATAGTTTGACGGGCTGTTGGCATGCAAAGGGCCTTTTGCACAGGTCCTGAGCAGGCTCTCCCAGAGAAGCCAGCTCCCTCCTATGTCTCTGTGGTGCCAGGCTGGGCACACATCCCTACCCGCACAGCGGCCCATCCTGACACGTGAATGTGCCTTTCAAGAGCACACAGCTCCTCTTTCCTTTCTCTGACCTTCCCACCCATGGCTGCATCCCCGGTAGCTTGGCCCGCCATGTCCCTGGCCCAAATAATCTAGCAAGAACACACTTTGTGCTGTCTGCCAGCACCCCTGCTTGGACCTGCTGACTCCTGGTTTGGACTGCCAAGCAAAGTGAGGCCTGGAACCTGGCTCACCGTGCTTGCTGCTTCTGCTCAGTCTCAGCTAGAGAGAAGGTGGTTATTTCTTCCCTTCATACAACCGTAGCATAAGATCTTTCTAATACTGCCTAGTTTGTTTAGATTTTTTTCTTCCTCTTTCGGGATCCATACGGTGATGTCAGTAAGAGGAAGTTCAGGAAAAGACAGCGGGAGCGTTTGTTTCAGGGGCAGTGTGGGTGTGTTGGGGAGCATGGAGTTCTACCATGTGCTAGATGCATGATGGTGACAAGTTACTTTATCTCCCTGAGCCTTAGTTTCCATTTCTTTAAAAGAAAAAGTGAGAATAATAATACTTACTCTATAGGTTGTTGAGAAGATTAAATGAGATCATGTAGATGAAAATGATTGGCATATCCATGCTTAGCACCATTCCTGAGGTGTTGTCAGCACTGAGTCCAAGGTTGCTGTTTGTAACTGGGGTGCAGAGAAAAAGAGGTCACTGTAGGCTGAACAGATAAGGGGTGGAATTTGTAGGTTTTGATATTCATAGAGATGAAGGAAGAGTCAGAGGCATAGGCACAGAGGTGATGTGGGAGACAGGATGCAGGGGGTAGAGGTTCCTGCAGTGACTGGGTTCATTGGGTGGTAGGGCCAGGTAGGGTGGGAATAACAGATGGAGGGTTGTTTTGGGTTTTTTTTTTTTTTTTGGTGATGTGATTCAGGTCTTTATTAAGTCAATAATTGAGAATTTTTTCAAAAAGTTTCTGAACAGAATGGAAATATGGTAGCTATTAAATGGTATTTTAGAAAGATTAAATAGAGGTGTGCTGAAAAAATAAATGGCAGAGACTGTCATGAATTCACTAAAGCCAGTTTGCTTTTCCTCTGGAGTTTACAATTAGACTACATTTCCCAGTCCCTCTTGTGGCAAAGAGAGGCCAGGTGACCGAGTCCTGGCCAGTTAAATATTAATGGAAGAGACATGCACCACTCTCAAGCCTGGCTCATAATAAGTGATCCTGCATGTCCACTTTCCCATTTTCCAGCCAAAAGCTGAAGATCTGACAGAGAACTTCAACATCCTGGGGGATGGTGAGGCCACAAGTTGCAAGGAGCCTGGGTCACTGAATGTGTAGATCAGAGCCCCTGTCTCCTTGCTGCCTATTGGACTTCATATGGGTAGGAAATAGCATGTTCTGTGTTGGGTTTTGGAGAGTTTGGGATTGTTTGTTATAGCAGTTCACTTAAACTATCTAATACAGGTTGGAATAGAGAGAGACCAGAAGGAGAATCTGGAGGCTGGTGCAGTGATTCAGATATGAAATGATAGAGAAATGATTTGACAAAGATTAAAGTGAGAATAAGTGAAAAGTATTCCCTTGGGCAGGTTCACATGACTTAGTGACTAATTAAATGGGGACTCATGTGTGTGTGTGTGTGTGTGTGTGTGTGTGTGTGTGTGTGTGTGTGGAGGGGGCGCGTGTGTGTGTGTATGAAGGAGAGAAATGAGTGGAAAAAAAAAATGCCTGCGACTTCCAGTCTAGTGACTAAGAAAATGGTAGTACCATTGACATAGATTGAGATATCAGAAAATGAGATAGGTCTAGGAAAAATGATGATAAAATGTATTCTATTCATGGTGAGTTTGAGGTAATGGTACAGAAGGAAGTACCTTGGCAATGCTTTCTCAGCCTTGGCACTATTTACATTTTGGGCCCAATGATTCTCTGATATGGGGGGGTGGACCTGTGCACTACAGGATGGTTAGCAGCAGCCTTGGCCTCTACCCGCTAGGTGCTCCCCTCCGTCTCCTGCCAGTTATGACAGCCCATGATGTCATCATGTCGTCATGTCTCCACACACTGTCAACTGTCCAGGGAAATTGAGAACCTCTAGTCTCATGGAGATGTTCATGAGACTGAATGGCCTGAGTTCTGTGAAGACCCCTGTGTAATCAGGGCATTTCCGTTCTTCTGCAAGGCTCAGATTTCCTGAAGTTAGCAACTCAGTTCAGGCCCTATGGACGGTGTCTCCAGGATCTCAGGCCACATTTTGATGAATCCTCCTGTGCTGTGAATCCTGGGATTCAGAGAGGATGAAAGGGGAGAAGACATGGGGGTCCTCTGAGTAGATGGAGAGATTCAGGAGAGCCACGGTGAGGACCAGGCAAGGCTTCCCCTCCAGCATCCTGGGCAGGGGCATTGTGGCCTCTCGCAAGCCCAAGAGAGACCACAGGCTCTGAGTCATGTGTGTTTGCTTCAACATATTATCAACTGAGCTTGTAACAAAGCCTTCCAAATGGAATGAGCAAGTCTTCCGGATGGCAACTGGCAGCATGCTTTGGGAGGATTCCCTTTTCATTTCCTATGTTTTATGATTTTTTTTCTTCTGCTTTTCAAAGAGCATTTTTACAAGCTAGTATTTCTGTATTGCTCTGCCTGTACTCTGAGAAAAGATAAATATTTTCAATGTGTTTTCTGAGGCATATGTTCCCATTGAGAAAATGTATCCCTTATGGACGTAGCTATTTTGACCTCATTAGCTGGGTAGATCAGAGAGAATTTGACAAACAGGCCCCAGTATGCCCAGGAAGCCTCGGTTAGTTTCCAGGGGAGCTGGGGGTTTGGTACCACTGGGGGTGCACCTTTGGGTTTCCCAGAGGGCTGCAGCAGGGGCGGAGGGGAGCCTACTGACCAGGTTCATCGATGAGAGAGGCCTGGGAGAGTGACCTTGCTCCTGGTTCCCAACTCCAGAGTCCCACTTAGCGGGAGTAGTGAGGAGAGACTGGAGAGCTGGCTCAGAATTCTGCAGAGGCTCCGGGACCACCCCAGGGAAGCCACACAGAATGTAAAGCCTCCAGCAAGTAACTCCGGCTGCTTTCTCCCTGAGAGACGTTGGGAGGGTTTCATTGGATGGAGGGTGATGGTGACGTTCCCGGTTTTAGCACTGAAAGTCCTGCATCCCCGGAAGCCTTTCTGTCCCTGGCTAACCAGGGATGCTTGGTCACCCTAATTGGACAGATGGGCCCAGGTATCAGCTGATTGTTCCCTGAGGCAATAGGACAAAGCCTATTGCTCCCAATCTCCTTCATAACACCCCAAATGTAAGACTTTCATCCTTTTGGGTCTATTGGCAACCCTACATTATATTTTAAATCGAGAATCCCAGTCTCAGACTTGCTAGCTGAGTGACTTCAGATAAGTCACTTAACCTTTCTGCACCTAACTTTTCTCATTTGTGATTTTGGATAATTAGATCTTCCTCCACAGGTGTTGTATGGACAAAATTAGATTTGTGTTTATAAGACACTTGGCACATAAAGGCTATCACAGCCTTATATTATATATTACATAATAATAACATGATGGTTATTATTACTATAATTAATATCTGGTTCCCAAGATCCTTTATTAATAGGCAACAACTCCTGAAAGGATGATCTTGTGAAGCCAACATCAGCTCACAAGCCAGGTCTGTTTCAATCCTCATCTTCCTTGAATTACCGATAGCTTTTGCATAGTTGATAAAGTGTCATGAAACACTTTCTCTGTTTGACTCCTGAGGCATTACTCTCCCTGGCTTCTTCTTTCCTCAGGCTCCTTTAATAGATCATCCTCAAATCCTTAACCTCTCATATTGGGGCCCCAGTTTTATTCTTTGGAAATTCTTGTTTCTGTCTCTCCTCATTTTTTTTAACATGGTCTCATGACTTCAGATACCATCTTGACAATGAACTTCTGAACTTACATCTTAATCCTCAGCCTCCTGCCTTATACATAGCATCATAGACTCAATTTATTCTTATCAATAAGTATGTGAGTCCTCTTTGTTTCACATCTTTGGCAAAACTTGTCAGATTTGTATTTTTCTCTCCTCTGATGCAAGGGAAACATATTGCGTTATATACTCCCTGTCCGTCATTCTATCACCCAACCCTATTTCTGGTCCTCAAAGGCATTCTCACTTTCAAGCCTTCTTGGTATGAGACTATATTATGGATTGTCCGAGACTCTAGGATCCTTTGGGGGGACTTCGCAGTATTTCCTTAAAACACAAAAGGACTGAGGCAAAAGAAGCCAGCTTCCTCCTGTCCAGAAGCCAGGACTGGAACCATTATATTTACTCTGGTTCAGCCCAGGGGCATTGCATATCTTGATATATTTATCCTTTATTTATTTTATATTTTATTTTATTATCTTTTTAAAATTAAGGTGTGATGATAAAAATTTATAACTGACTTTAAACAAATACACAAGGATTTGGTGTAAATCATATGACATTGCTCAAAATTTTACCATCATCATAATTTTTCAGTTTTTTTGCAAATGCCTGAGTATCTTAAGTTATTTACAGAACAAAGTGGGGATCTAAATAATGAATAAATAAATACCTCTTTATACTTATGACCTATTCTTTTGAACATTAGAAATAGTAAACATTGTTTCTTTGAGGGTGAATATAGTATTTGGAAATAACTAAATGATGACACATAATTATCAGCTTAACTTGCTCTGTGATCTTGGACAGGTCACTTAACCTCCCTGATCAATTTCTTACTGATTTATAAAATAAGGGTCATGTTTTCCAATCATCAAGCGCTTTTCTAACTCTTGTATTCTGTTGTCTAGAGGACCATTTGCTTATCTGACAACTTAGAGATTTATTCTGATCCTATATTATAATAATTTGGGTATTTCTTTCTTTGGTGGATGAACGTAAGTGTGGGACCATGTGTGGTGTACATAGGTATTTATGTATGTGTGAAGGCCGAGGATTATACACTTCCACAAATCAAAGACTAGCTATGACTTTGAGATACCATCTCATCCAGTCCCTGTCTTCTGACCAAAGCTTATCCAAAATTACCTAAATTGATGAAAGACTAAACTATATTGAAATTCACAACAACGTTTAGAGTTTTTGTTTTCATTTTTGTTTTTAAGAAATTCTTCTCAAGATTAAAATAAATCTCTCATGTAGTCCTCTAGTTGTGACCACTCTTACTCTCCTTGGAGATAGGTGGACACACATTGTGAAGTGTGACACTTAAAAATGTGAATTTGCATCCAAAATATACCTCTTTAAGTAAAGGCCAACATGAAGGAATGATAGACATCTGGTAAACATGAGAACAGCAAAATCTTCCTCTTGCAAAAAAAAAATAATAATAAGGGCTGTCTATTTGTCTGTCTTCTATCTATCTGTCTGTCTGTCTATCTATCTATCTATCTATCATCATCTTTCTAAGTGTCTATCTTAGCCTAAAGAGCAAACAGGTTCTGGTGTTTCTGTCCGATTGTTATGTTAGTGGTTTCTATCTTCAGAGGCAAAGATATGAAGGAGGCAATCATCCATGCTAATACTAGACATACTACCAAACAAAAACTCACACAGAAGTGTGAATTTGAGGGCCATTTAACACTGTAAATTTCCCCCTTGTATAACAATTATGGGAACATGCATGCTAATTGACAATGCAGTGCAGCGCTGTGCGAATGTGAACAGTGTTCACTCGTCCTCATAATTCCTCTTTTTATGGCTGGTGGTGAGCCTGTCCGGAGGATGTCATACCCAACCCTCTTATGCAGGAAGCTTTCTCCTAGCTGAATATTTCCTATAATACCCCATACGTGTGCTCATGTCGTTTGGACCAGTATCTGGCTCATTGCACCTACAACTTGAGTTTTAGTCTCCAAATGCATGCTGCCTTATTTCTTGGCTTGGGTGTTGGTTATTTTATTTTACTTCCTCTATTTATTTATTCCCATCTAGAGTAGTTAAGGAATACTATTATACTCCAGAGAGGGGCCTATGGCCTTAAATTATTTGGTTCCCTAGCAATGGTGGGAATGATCTACATTTCTGTACAAAAATCACTTACCAGGAACTGTAGAGTTGTCCACAAGGACAGATTTTTTTTTTTTAACTAAACTAAACCTGTTTATATTCACCAGGATGCTAAGCTCTCCTGAAGAACTGTATGCTCTCTCTTGGGAGTCAATAGAGAGATGAGGCTAAAGGCTGGTCACTGCAGGCTGACCAGCTGGGTCTAAATCCTGGCTCTGCCCCAATGACTAGATGTATGACCTTGAGGAATGAATTCACTCACTTTGAATGTCACTTTTCTCATCTGTGAAGTGGGAATACGATTTGAGTTGTTGTGAGGATTCAGTTAGATAATCCGTGAGGGAACACTGTACAAGGTGCCTGGCATATGTTGAACACTCATTATATGAAACATTAAGTTGTCTTGACAGGACTCTGGAAAGTGAGAGGACTGGGGTCCCAGTGTAAAATAAATAGCAGGCATCACGTGACCCTCATTCACATCAACCTGATGAGGATGGACCCCAAGTCCATGATACAGAGCGCTCCCCTCATTGCCAGGATGATCCCAGCTGAGCCTCTTATATCCAAGAGCACTCACTCTGCCAGCATCACCCAGTCCTGAGGAGAAATGAGTGAAAACAGAACTTGTTTGAAAGTTTTAAGTGCTTTGTCCATGTCATTCATATTTTAATCCAGGCAGTATGTATTGCATCTTATATCCTTAAAGTCTTCAGGGTGCAAAATATGGGCACTAAGATTATATATGTGAACTCAGGTGTGCACAGAGCTTTGAATTTGAGCTCCTGCTCATGCCAACAGAAAGAGAAGTAGCAGAGATACAGGTTGGCCATTGGAGTCCAAATTCTCTACTTAGGTTCTCCATATTTGCCCCAGGGTTACCCCCAAAACAATTACCTTATGAAGCAAACAGTACTTTTTTTTTTTTTTAAAGACTGATGCCATACGAAAGAGGAAAATGAGAAACATAAAGGAGGTTTGGGAATGTGAGGGGGAAGAAAAGGGGAAAGAAACATTGTAATTGCTAGTGGTATTTCAAACTGATTTTAGTTACCATTAAATTAAAATTGCAACTAGATGTGAACTGACACTTCTTCCCCTTAAAGTGTTCTGATACACATGATAAATACTTAATTTAGGAGATTTAGAAATTCTTGATGACATGTCATTAGCAGGCATGTCCTCACAGCCGAGTGCTCACAGGTACCTATAAGAGTATGTATGCAGGCATCTCTATTGCATTTGGTGTTTTTTTTTCTTTTTTCTTTTGTGCTTTTGTTTATTTGTTTTGTTTGTATAATCTCTCAAATCCAGCCACAGTCTGTTCTTTTTAGCATCAATCTTGTTTCCCTTCCACCCCATCCCCAATTCTCTTTTTTGCATGATGAGGTCTCAGGGAGTATAGAGGGTGGGGTATGGCAGGGAAAAAAACTACTAAATTATAACATTTTATGGATTGTCAAGGCTCTAATGACATTAGCCACCTAACTGCAAGGTAAAAACCTTTGTGATGTCATATAACAGGTTGCTATGGGCTTGACAAACCTTTGTGCAATAAGCAAGGGAAAGGGGCTGAAAAATGCCCACAACACACATCTCTCTGCCACCCCCACGGGTGTATCGCCACCCGTGGATGTTCCCTTCTTGCTTATTAGCCCCTGAAGGGCATTTTTAATATAAAATATATATAAAGTCTTCCCAAATCAGAAAGGTCTCCAAGTCTCCAATTTAATTGGAATGGAAAATGCTAACTAATTGGCATCAAAATTTGATTTGTGAGAGAAACCTCCTTTTTGTTGGAAACACAACAGTGTGTCTGGGAACACAAGCCCAGTCCTTCAAAAATCATCCGTGAGCGCCGCCGAGGAATCAATTAAAGTTGATTTGGCATATCTGCTTTTGACAAATATAAAGAACTCTCTGATTAGGCAGAGAAGAAAAGAGCCTTTCTCTTTCTTGCGCTCTCTTCCTCTCTCTTTCCTCTGCCTCTTCCTCTCTTCTCCTCATTTCCCTTTAAAGGCAGTAGGTGTCAGAAGGGGGTGGGTAGTGATATGCAAAACACGGCCTCCATAACCAAAGTAGCCTGCAAAATTAGGTGTCAGCATGCAAAGCTTATTGATGTATGAATGCGGAAAATGAAAGGCGGCAGTAGACAGCCGGGGCTAAAGGTGAGACAGGCACAGCGAGAGCAGCTGTAGATCCACGTCAAGGTGTTGCTATATGAGCTCGGGTTTTTTCTGGAGGGCCACAGCCTAACAAGGTAAGCCTGGCCAGGAAATGATGGAACAATACAATCTAGGCACACACAGTGTGAATACCAAATAAATTGACGTGGTGTCTCACCCCCACCCCAACACACACATATAACCCCTCCTCCTCCTGCACTGCCACCCCCCCTTCAAAGTATGCCTGTGTATTCATTAATAAATTCATATTCTGAGTTTTCAATAAAAGAAGAAAATGCAGTGTAAACTGGAGTTACTTAGTGACACCCAGCTCATTGCTTTTTATTGTTGCTTGCAGCTACGAAGCCTTCACAGTGCACTAGTAGAATTTATTACTGTCTGTCTCTGTAGCAAGTTGGCGAAGTGCGCCTTTTGAAGAAAATTGACCCACACTTCATGAATATGATGAAAAATGCCAATAACACTACAAAGACGAAGCTCTTGACATTACTCTGCAAAGAGCTAAAAGACAGTAATGAAAGTATTGCAATTACAAATCATTACCTCCTCTCCAGCCAATCGCCACCTTCCCTCCTCTTTTTTTCTTTTTTCTTTTTTTGACCACTCTCAAGCTTTGCCGGCTGCCCTAGGTGCCGTTTTGCACAGCATTATGGGAAATGATGGAGGATGGGTGAAAGCTCCAACTGACTTCTGGAAGAAGGGAAAAGGAGATAAGAGGAAAAGAAGGAAGGGTCGGAGGGACCATGACAAAAGTGCCCCTCCTATTGCACCTGGACAAAGAAGGTATAAATGAAAAGTTCTTAAAGCCGATGGTCAGAAGATCATGCGTTTCTTGTGTGGCCTCTTCCATCTGAATGTTGGACTAAGAACACTCCACCTGCTTTCTTACTAGAGCTGCTCCCTTCTGGTGGGTCCTTTTAGTCTAACTATTAGGAAGAGCACTCCTAATCTTTTATCTTTTATCATTCGTTAGACTCCAATTCAGACATTGCCAAGTGAAATACCAAGAACATATAGTAGTGTGTTTTCAGCATTAGAAACTGGCCTATCTTCTTATCCTAAAAGTGGTGCTGATAGGGAAATATACACAAAATGTTATGATAAAAGTGGTGCTGACAAAGTCTAAATAAGGAGAGAGAGAAACTAACTTCAGACTGTAACTTTAGACTTTAATGTGTTAGAAGGATGCAGGCCTTTGTCCGTCATGTTTTGACAGCTTTCTGACATGGGTCTTCTGCTGCGTGTGCTTTCACTGCTGATCTGTAGAGTCTTGGTTTGCTTTGTTTTCAGTTTATGGGGGCTGTGTGGAGCGAGTGTACGTGAACACATGCATTTCTTGACGCCTGTATGTCTTACCTAGAAAGACAGCAGAATTATCCTCTGCTTACGCTAAGACAGGAGGCTATTAAAATTTTTGAAATTTTATGTGGAGTATATGGAGTCAGAAATAGAAGCAGGGGGAAATTGTAAAGGAAAGAAAGTGGCAGCTTCAGAAACCTGCTTGGGGAGAGGAGAAACAGAACAAAAGCAGAAACTGTGGCATGGTTACTTGACTTTGAGGTGGTCCTGCTGCCTCCAGGTACTCTATCCTAGCTCCTGCTGAAAGTTTCATTTTGCTCTCTGATGCTGCTGGAAAGTAGATCTAATTGGAGATTCAGTTTGATTCCATAATAATCTATTAGAAGTGCAAATTCCTCTGGGAAGTATAGACTATAAATCATTAACACATTAGTATGAAATAGCTATATCACATTTACTTTCCTTCTAAAATCTAGCTAAACTTCTGATTTGTAATAGAACACAGAGTATTTTGCATCATGAAACACTGAAGTAGGGAGAGGGTGGAGACTAAGTCTAGGTGGATCTGGGCAATGTGGGGCTTAGACTATGCTGAAGGAATTAATTTTCGGGGAGAAGAGCAATAGGGGGCAGAAGATATATCTAGGATTGAAGGTGAAATTGGGGCTAAAATAACGTAGCCCATCTCAAACTGTTGTTTGAGATTAGGCCTTTGACCAGAAAATGGAGAGAAGGCATACTCTCCTTTTCCTGTTTGTCCTTTCTTTCATAGTAAATGTTCCTTTACCATTTTCAAGTACCCAGAATTTAGATTAATTGAACCATTGTTGTGAATTACCTTTCGTGAGCTAGCCTGAGGGTCTGGGGACCCAAGTCATCAAAAAAATCATTGTTTATATGTCAAAATGCATTGTAGGATCCCCAAACCCAACTTATTAACTGCAGCTCACACTTCCAGCATAGGATGTGTACCATGAGCTCTGGCGGTGGACTGGATATAGGTGCCTACTGGGTGGACATGCCTGCCAGATGCTCATGAGATTGAGGAACAACCATGGCCATTTAATCCGTTCTCCTTCCTTCAGGCAAGGAAATACTTACATTCCAATAACTCTGAACTTTTATAGTTTATTTCATCTTTTCAAAAACCCCTTACATTTATTAACACATTTACTTACTTAATGATCTCATAGCTGAGAACATTCAGGTCCAACAGTCCCAGCCTGTGGACCAGGTTGTCAGCTAAGGACCTGTGGCAGAAATGATATTACCCAGAATACACACCATCACACCTCTCTACCATATCCATGACATCCATTACCAATGGACTAAAATGATCATTTTTCACTAAGACTCAGAATCCTACTAGGGAACTCCTATTGATGGATCAAATTTGGCATGCCAGAGTAGATCTATTTGTCATCCATGGGCTTTACCAGTTCATTCAGTGTCAATATCCCTAGCAAAGTCTTCTCCTTAGGAATAGAGATTGGCCAGTGCATCTCCTAAAGGGGAAACTAAACCTCTGAATGATCAAGATAATAACATAAGGATCCATTTCTCATTCATTCATTCCTTCATTCCACATAAATATAGTGAGTGCCTATTATTTGCCTGGAACTCTTCTGGGCCATGTAGTTACATCAGTGAAACTGTCTAAGGTTTAACTGTGAAGCAAGATCAAGTGGCTAAGCTGTCTAATACACAACTGGAAACTGGCCTGCCAACGAGCAGAGCCGTCTGGGTGGAAGATAGAATTAGACGGAGCCATCCTTCTCTGCGGGGCAGCAGTGCAGTGGGAGGAGCCTACAGAAGTAAATATAAAATAACACTGGGGCTTCTGACTAGACCCTGGATTCGTACTGCATGGAAGCTTTGTTTTACATTTAAAAAAAATGAGATTTACAATAAATTACTTGCTAGAAAAGGACAGAAGTGACTAGGAGAGTAGCAGCCACTAAGAAACATAGCTGAGATGCATACATAAATGCAAATATGACATAAACTGTATATCTACAAGTATCCATGTCGCTAAATTTGCCCAACCCTCAGAGGACTTTGCATATGCTCTTCTGTTTTCTGTGTGAGTCAAAACATGACTTTTCTCATAGAAAGAATGGTAGAATTGAGGCTGGAACTGGAAGCCAAATGGGCTCCTAGAGGGAGGGGACTATGTTTGTATTACTGGATCTGGCATAGAGTCTGGTGTATAGTTGGTGCTCAGTTAATAATGGTTGAATCAAAATAGTCAGGATTTTCAGGAAATTTGGTAAATGGAATTGAATTTGATGTGATACCAGGGTATTTGCATGAAATTGCAAAGACAGACTGACTAAGTACTGTAGACCCAGATACTCAGTAAGTATTAGTAGATACTCATAAATATGGATTTCTTTTCCCAATTTCTTTCATTTCTGTTGACCTGGTGTGTGAATTAGGCTAACACCATTTTAAGCTACTATGACAAATAACTCCCCAAATGTCAGTGCTTGAACACACTACATGTTTATCTCTCACTAACATTAAAAGTCCTATGTGGGTATTCGTGGTTGTCAGGAAGCTTTCCTCCACATGGGATTAGATTTCTTCCATTTTATGGATTTGCTGTTCCTTATGGCCCTGGTGTCCTCTATAACCAGCCAACAGACAAGGGATGGAAGTGTTTCAAAGACACAAAACTGAGCCTCTCACACTCCACTGGTAAGAATCCTTTCAGAACCCACCTAATGCAAGAGGGGCTGGGAAATATGTTCTCTGACTGGGCACCGACTTCCTGGTGAAAACGGTGCACCGTGGAAGTGGAGTGGGGATTTTTGGTAGACAGTTTACCATCTTGCACACAGAGGAGATGGTCAAGCCATGGCAGCTTCAGGTATAAGGTGGTTCAACAAGTCAAACTTTCCCTACCCACTGCTGCAGATCAAATTTTATCATTAGTCATCCTTTTAGCTTATTCCCCTCACAATTCCTCACTCAAAATTCAAAAACGTGAAGTGGCAATAACACGCTTAGCTGGTTCACATTAAGGAAGGCAGTCTGAGAAAGCAGACCCCTTGGCTACAAAATAGGATAAAATAAGTAGTTAGAATCTGTCTAGGGTCATTCTCAACGTCCAGGCCCCAAGTGGAATGTAAGTCAAAAAGAGTCCTCAGGAAGCTGATGGAACGATTGACAAGAAGACACCCCTTCAGGCCTGCTAGGTAGATGCTTCCTGATAAAATGATCAAAGGCTCCTAAGGAAACCCTCCCCATCGCATTTGTCCTGATGTAGCTCCACTCAGGGAACCCTCACAGCACTTCCCAGAGCCTGTTGGGTCTGCAGGCAGCAGCGTTCTCCAGTTTGCCTGCGTTGCTTGTCCCAGCCACCTTCCTCCTCTTCTGCGTATTTAGGGGCTGCCTTAGTAGGAAAAGGGTAAAAATCTGATGTGAGACGTGCAGTCAGTGGGCTTTGGTCTGAGAAACTTTTACAGGTGGCGGAAACAATAACATCAAAGTAAAAGGCCATCGACATGGGTGTCATAAAGACTGGGGCTCGTTTTGGCCTGAAATAGTCATCTCTGTCCTTCCTGATACTGCCTTTTGCCAGCGTAATCTGTGTTAGAATTGTCATTCAAAAGCTCTGGAGGAAGTCTCATTCCAGCTTGGGGGCGTTGTGACTGGGTTTACATCCTTCTTGAACTTGGATTTACTGTAAATATTCTGGTTGGTTTCCATCAAGGCTGATAACTTTTTCTTGAGTGGGCAGGGTGGGCTCCCTTGCTTGTAAGGGTTGGGTCAGCTGTAGAGCTCAGGAGGGGGTCTGTTTCATTGTGCCACAGCACCGTGCTTCTTGGTGGAAATAAACACCCAGATTATTGAAAGAATGGAGAGATTGTTGGCAGTTCTGGGTCAAGGTAAGTCAGTAGTTTCACCTTTTTTTCTATTTAGAATTACACTGGGGAGAGGCTGGCCTCAGGTGCTCAGGAAACTGGCTATACCTCCTTGTCGCTTGGCCACAGAAATTTGAATGGGTTTGTATACACAGCTCCTTATATTTCAGGCCACTTACTTGTTTTGTAAGTAATGCAGCTTCTCCCTCAAGTTTTGCATTTGCTCTAAACTAGATGACCATGATGCCTTGGCTAATGCCTTTTAATTTCTAAGCCTTGTACATCTAGTGCTTGGTTAATAACAGGGAAAAAGCTCTGGTGACTCACCTTGACCTCAAGAGGGAAAAAACATCCTTTTAATAATCTGGGAGTTTATTTGGATCGAAGGCATACTGCACGTTACACAGTCTTCTTGTAGACCTGCATGGGTCACAAAGCGGCACCCTTGTTTTTTATTAAGTCAGCAAAGATGTATAAGGGCCAGGCTTGCCGCTTCTCTGAGAGCCTTCAAATTCATCTTTAATATGTAACCTACTAGCAGAGCAGAAACCCTTACTAAGTTTAATGGGCTTCTCTCTGAGAACTTTTCTAAGTGTATAACCTTTGTTGTGATCAAAGGTACATTTTCTAAATGTCCTTAAAAAGGAATGCATGCCCATTTTTAAGGAGTCAATCCATAATCTCTCATGTCTCCTCACTATGAACTTTCTCTCTGACACTAAACTGGGAACGACTTGAGGGTAGGGACCAGTACATCGATCAGTGCTCCAAATAGAAGATTGACTGAATACATGAGTCAGACTTGTTGAATACATGAATGGATGAAGGCTTATTCCCTAGTGGATCTTAACTAGCGGTGGTTTGCACAAAACAGCCACCATAGAAAAGAGTTATTGGCCTAGAATTTCAGTAGTGCTGAAATTGAGAAACTTGCCATATACATCCCACAATACAGCCTGCATTCAAAATGTCTGGAAGATGGCCTTTGGTCTTTGGAAGAGTCATTCAGCAAATATTTATTGAACATTGTTTTTCATGTTGAAATTCAACCGCAGCATCCTCCCAGAAAGCCCTCTGACATCTTCTTTTTTCCTCTCCCACATCCCTTTTGCCTGTGCTGCCCTTTCCTTCTGCCATCATTTTCTAATAGTTACGGAGAAAAAAAATGAAAGTATACTGCAGGAGGGAATGTTTAGAGTCAAAAGCATGGCTCTTGCTAGTTACTAATTTAATTGTAGCCATGCTTTTTTTCCTGGACCAGTCTGCAAGAAGACAGACATGTTTATGCTGCCAAATGCTGCCCTCACACAGCTTGGGCAGCCCTTTGGAGATGGGCATTGAAGGTAGAGAAACACATTCACAGGATGTTTACTCGATTGGTTCTCTCAGAAGCATTTGGGATGTTTAAACATAGCTTCCAGCATCTCTGTCTTCACATGGCTGCTAAATTGTGGGAAAGCTGTAAATAGAAATAATGGACTCAGTTTATTTTTAATTAGAAGGCTGCTGCTCATAGCTGAAATCGTGACACTACCGAGCATGTCTTTCTCTCATTTGGAAGGGAAGAATGGAGCGCTCCTAGGGTTTTGGACTTGGGCCAGGTTCCCTGAGTCTCCTGGTCTCTGAGTCCCTGCAAATCCAAAGCCATGCGGTGGCATGTGGCCGTAGGATGCTTCTCTGCGCTACTTCATAGTATTTTTAGATGTAGCAAGTAATGCTGTTATTTCTACAAAGTTAGAAAGTTGGTTTTGGGAGCCGTTCTATTTGTCTTTTTCTTCATATTTAACTGTTAACATCTATCCCTCAATTCAATAAAACTTGTAGAGTCATATTTAAATGTTTTTTTTTCAGTGAAGTTTCTATTAATTTTTTAAGCACATGGGTGGAATAATGTTACTATGTTGCTCACTATCTCCCAAGTAAACTTTATTCTGGGAATATAATATTTATTCATAGACAACATTTCTGGAGTCAAAAGTGTGGCTTTTTCTAGTTACTAATTTAATGATTTTTCCCAACTATAAGATAACATAGGTAGAGCTAGCCTGGTATTTATTTTAGGAAGCCCTGGATGTTGGGAACCTTCACTGTTGTCTCAACCTTACATATGGAAGTGGAGAAAATGCTCATCTAAGCAACACCCAACTTGGAATTCCCTGGTAGTGGACAGCAAGCAGCCCTATGAAGATCCAGCTCTAGGACCAGATGTTCCCCCAAACTCCGTGGTTTACGAAACACTACCTGCTTTGAAAGTGACATTTCTCTCTTCTTCCCTGATACATGAAATTTTCCCCTACTGGGCTAACAGTTCCTATTCAGCAGCAGTATGCCAAGCTTAAATATGATGATCCATGGAAAGGAAACTTGCTGTAAAGTCTAAGAAGGGGGTTTGATGGTTTAAATGGATATTCTGGGAGGAAAATTGGTTTAGAGAAAACGAGATATGAAGAGATATATTAGAACTGTGCTGCCCAGTACGGTGGCTGCTTGCCACAGGTGGCTATTGCACCCTTGAAATGTGACTAATCTGAATTGAGATGTAAAGTACGTATTAAATAAACACTAAATTTCTAAGACTTAGTATGAAAAAATGCAAACTATCTAGTAACATTTTATATTCAATACATACTGAAATCATTATATTTTGAATATATTGGGTTAGATAAAATATATCATTAAAATTAATTTTACTTATTTCTTTCTACTTTTGTGATGTGGTGATTAGAAAACTTAAACTTACATTATGGCTCATGCTTGGGACTTGCATTGTATTTCTTTTGGACGGTGCTATTTTAGAATGCTGTCCAGGAACAGTCTTGCCTGCCGGAGCTCATTTCCACGGCCCAAAGGTGAAAGTTCTAAATTTTCCACAATTTGGCGTAACCCAAACTACTGTAGTTTCAAGTTCTATAAGCAGTAAATTCCAGTATCCCATTAAAGCCCCAGAATAGGAGTTAACTTTTGTGTAATCAGGCCTTTAAGGGGTCACTGAGTAGATGCCATTGTATCTCTGAAAACTCTGGAATTAAATGTGAAGTTCTGAGTGTGTGTGAATGCAATTGGGAAGTTTCTTGACTTTCTTCAGACTCTCCTAAGGATCCCTAACCAATACCTGCATTGTGTAATTACAGGGAACCACTGTTCCTACAGAATTGAATGGTGGCTGAACGATACAGAACTGAATTTGGGCAGCATGATGGTGTTGTCTTGACCCCAAACAGTTTAAGGACTCTCACCCACAGTAGGGAGTCTAAGTGTGGCCTTATCACTCTTTTGTTCTTTAGTCCCAGATGGCTTCCTGTTGCCTTCCGAATAAAGCTCACATTTTCTAGGATGACTTTTAGTACATATCCATGTATGTTCCAACAACAAAAGTCTGTTCCATGTTCTCAGAATCTCATCTCCATTTAAAAGCCCTGGCTTTGCAGATGCTGTTCCCTCTTCTTGAAATTCCACCAAGCCTTTGTCCATCTAAATTCTACTTAACGTTAAACTAGGTTACAAGACAGGATGAAAAGAACATGTTTGCTTATTTCTTTCAGGAGTAATATATCAAACACGAAGAGACTTCCATAAATCAGTAATCAAAAGAAGTAAATACAATGGGAATATCAACAACAAATAATAAGAAATTCAAGGAATAGCTAACTATAACCTGTAAACATGAAACGATGCTCCATCAATAAGAGCATTTTATTTAAATCTGGTGTTTTGATGTGCTAACTACTGTCGAAAACCCTTTCCATAGGCTAATCATTTAATCTCAAAATTCATTCCCACTAATACTTAAATAAACACAAATAAAAATAACAAATGCCACTATTGGTAATGTAGGAGAAATGGGCACTCTCATATACAATCAGGGGCTAAAATTGAGCAAACATTTTGAAAGCCCTTTTCTTTTGGTTCTATCTATTCAAAACTTTAAATGCATGCACCCTAGGACTTAGAACTCACACTTTTAGGAATCTGTCCTACTCAGATATTAGGAGGAATGTATAAAAGTGTAGGTGTAAGGCTTTATTGATAATGATCTAGATTGGTTAAATAAATTCTGGAATAATCCTGTAATATAGTCACTGAAAAGGAATCAAATTCACCAGTATGGACTCATTTGTGAAAAGAAGTATAAACATTATTAATTGGGAAACATACACAGTGTAAGATACATAGCTTGATTTTACTTTTTAAAACAAAATATACATGTGCATATGTAGTAATACTACTGCTGTATTTATTGAGTCTTCACTGTGTGCCAGGGACTATTTATATTCATTTTCTCACTTAATTCTTAAAACAGACCTAGAATACATTCTTTTATTAACTCCACTTTAGATATTAGGAAAAAAATACAGAGGCAAGTTAAGTAACTAGCCTTAGGTCACACAACTAGCAGGTGGTTGAGCTGTGACTTGAAGCCAGCCAGTTAGATTTCAGAGCTAGTTTTCTTAACCACTGTGCTGTTGGAAAGCGGGTGAATACACATTTACAGGAGAGCAAATTACAAGTGTTAAAGCCTCTGCACTGTACTGTTAGCCCTTTGTAAACTGAGATTGGAAGCAGGGAGGAAGAGACTTACACCTTTTTGTTTTATATACTTCGGTAGAAGAAGGAGGAATGAATGTCAGATTCAGGGTGATCTTTCTATTTTGTGCTTTTCTGTATTTTCAAATATTGTCTACTTTCTATGTATTCAAATATTGTCAATCAAATATTGAATGCGTGATGCTTCTGTCATTGGGAGCATATCTCTAAGTGCTGTTTTGAAGTTTTAAGATTCTGTTCAGTCTCTAGGAAGCCTTTCCCAGTCTTCTCAGTAAGAATCAACAGTATTCTGGTCCTTTTAGAACTTTCCACCTCATGTCTTGTATTATATTTGTCATGATTATGTCTTTCTCCTGCCCTAGACAGGAAGGTCCTTGAAGGCAGGGATGGCACGTAGTAGGCATTCAGCTGGTGTTTGTCGAATGGATGATGAATGGGTGGACGGACCAAATGGAAAAGCATGAGAACCACTGAAGGATTTTCACTGCGAGCACCAGCTTCTTTTCTGTATTACTGGCTTAATGTTCTAACAGGTAGCTCTGCTGGCACCTCTCCGACTCACCGTGAGCTGTGTCTAGCTTGATGCCAGTAGGGCCAAAAATGACAAGTGCTATTTAATGTGATTTCCTTGGCACAACTTTGGGCTTAATAATAGGAAGAAATGTGGCAAATAAATTGTTAGGATATTTATCAGCCTTGGGTGGAGATTATGAGGAAGGCCTAATCATAGCAGAAAAAAATGAAACTTAGGAGCAGCCTTAAAAGGTCAATTCTTCTACTTCAGCCTCCTATGAACATTAAACAATCCCCAATAGAATAAGAGAATGTATTGTAAGCTTTCAGCACAGGACCTGGCACTTAGTAGGTGTTCATAAAAAGTACCCGAGTGCGTGCATTTCAAAGGAATACAGCTTCCATCAATTCTTATAGTAATCCTGGGAAGGAAAGGAAAAAGCTCATAGGAATCATTTATTATTTTATATGATTTGAGAATTTATTCAAGAGAACAGCTATAATCTATAAGAAAGAAAGAAAAGAAATGAAACTCACTTGATTATTGATCTGCTTCTATATTCTTTCTCTGTCTCTGCCCTTAAAGATAAGGGATTGATTAGTTAACTGGGAAAGCAATCACACTTCTGAATTATCAGTTTGATGCCACTGTAAACTTGGAGTGATTATTTCTTAAAAATAACTGTGCTGAGTTGAAAGTACAGGCTGTGACTACAGCCCTCAGCAACGGACTTAACTGGTGGTAGCCACAGGCAGAATCGGCCTCCTTGGTCTGCTGATCCTGGCTTAACCCTTTGAAGGCCCAGCTGATTTTTAGTAGATGTGCAGAAGGATGATATTTGCAGGGATTTTCCTTGCACGTATGCTTTCTGTGGGATCACTCAATTAATTATAATTGTCCTGTCGTAAAGAACATGGCCCCCGGCAGACTAGGGGTGTGTGGCCCTCCAGGGGTTTTATTTCAAACCTTGTTTTACTGAGGGCAAGTCAATCCATAGACTGGCTTCCTCAATATTTAATCAGGCAGCAGGATCTCAGTGTCACAAGATCTCAGTCTTCGCTAGAGAGTTACTAAGTCTTTGTGGTCTCCTTCAAAGAGAAGAAAGCAGGCTGTGCTTGCAGGTCAAGAATAAGCAAGGGAGATGCTATCCACCTCTCCCACTTTTTCCCACTTCAACAAGGACCAGGATGGTTTGAACCATCCTTGCGACCTTGGGATGAATCCGACTTAATCATAGTGTGTGATCTTTTTTATGTGTTGTTGGATTCGGTTTGCTAATAGCTTGTTGAGAATTTTTTTACATCTGTATTCATCAAAGATATTGGCCTGTAATTTTCTTTTTGGTAGTGTGTTTGTCTGGTTTTGGTGTCAGGGTGATGGTGGTGGGCCAGGGTTTTTTGAATGGGCTAATTACTCAAACCCAGGAGCAGGAACCCTGTTTGTAGCATCTGTTTTGGTGTAAGTTATTTGTGGAGGAGGAGCACCAATGGACGAGATAAAGAAGGATAAGGGGGATGGAGAGATGCAACAAGAGAGGTAGAGGAGGAGGTGGAGGAGGAGGAGGGGGAGGAATGGAGGGGGAGACAACTATATGATAACCACTTTAATCACAACCATCCATAGAGATTTTGAACTAGCCTTTGAGCAGGTATAGGGCTCAAGGCAAAGAGTGCATTGCCAACCCCTCTCCCCTAGCCCCCAAATCTCTGCCATTTTATATAAGGAAAAGGATGCTGAATGTCAAGGAAGTCCATATAGGAGGCAGATCACCAAAGGGTGGAATATGCATGTGAGTTAAGGATGGAGGAGACTTCCTTGGTGGTGGTGAGGAAAGGGTTTTCTGGATTGCTTGTTTATATGCATATGGCTCTTTGGTCATTTTTTATAACCTTATGGAGAGGCACTTTCTTTCTTTCCACAGTCCCTCCAGGAGTCATTCAAACTGATGGTCTTTGTTGTGTCAGCCTTAGGAGGAGTTCTGACTCTGGGCTTTTGTTGGAGACCATTCCTTGGTACTTGAGTTGTCCAGAAGAATTTCCTCAAAAATATAGAGACAAGGTTTATAGGGACCACCATATGTTTTTGAGCACCTACTACATTTTTGTACCCAATGTTAGATGCTGTACAGAATACAAAAAAAAAGTTCAGAATCCTTGGCCTCAACTGATTTACTGCCTAGCCATTAGCCAAGATTTTCCTGTAAGATAAATACTTTCAGTCATTTAATCATACAAGTTTTCAGGAGCCATTTGTGAAACACATAAATTGCCAGGTACCGGGCTAGGCAGTAAGTTTTAATAATAAATAAAACAGTTTTCTTTTCCCTGAAGAAGCTGGTGGAGAGAATAAATATTAAATGTGTTGCACGCACTGTGAGACCATCAAAATGCAGCAGACTGAGGGATCAGGATAGATTTTACAAAGTCATGGGGACCGGAGCACACTCTCAATAAATCCCCTTTGAGTGGTCCAGTCTCACAGTGCATTTGTGCATTCATTTGGTAAATATTTGGGAAGTGGTACAGGCATTTCAGCTGGAATTTGACCCCTGGATAGGATTTTGATGACCTGAGAGGAAGGGGAACTTCAGAAGCGGGGCTGCATGAGTAGATAGATGAGATCTTAGTCTGTTGGAGCTCCAGAGGATCCTTATTTATCTTTACTATCACTTTATAGGTGAAGAAACAGGCCAGCAAGAGGGAAAGGACTTGAATTCAGGGCTGAGAACTTGGAAAACAGCAACCTCTATCCAGGTCCTGAGAATTCCTTCCGCCTTTATTTCTTTATCTCAGGAGTGGAGCACTGTACTCCCTGAGCACAGAGGAAAGCTTGAGAATCCCCAGACACAGAAGCCCTGGTACAGTCCATTCTGGACACTGTAAATGCTGGCAGCATGGAGTGTATCAAAGAGTAGGTGAAGATGAAGAGGGAACAGAAAAGAAAAAGCGGAGGAGGAAAGGAGGGAAGGGACAGAAGAAGGAAAGGAGGAACAGATAAGGGTACCATGGACCAGAACACTTTGCTCAGCTCATTAAGTGAATTGCCTCCTTTAATCATCATATCAAGCCTATGCACAAGGTAGATGTCGCCCTCTTTGTACACGAAGGCACTGAGAAGAGTTATACATCTAGCCCAAGCTCACACACGCAGCAAGTGTGGGACCAAAAATTGGACCCACATTTATCAAACTCCAGAGTTTGTGCTCTAACAGCTGCATTGACTGCAAAGAGGAGTGTATCCAGACAACCTTAGACTTTGACCTCTGTAGCGCTGTCTTCCCTGCCTGGTATTTTGAGGGGAAGTGAAAGTACCAAGTGTCATGATTTTTCACTTGAAACTTCACTTAATCTTCATCTGTCTCTAAAGATGTTATTTAAAAAAAAATTTTTCTTATTGAAGTACAGTCAGTTACAATGTGTCAATTTCTGGTATATAGCACAATGTCCCAGTCATGCATATTTATATACATATATTCATTTTCATATTCTTTTTCATTAAAGGTTATTATAAGATATTGAATATAGTTCCCTGTGCTATACAGAAGAAACTTTTTTTTAAAATCTATTTTTATATAGCTGTTATTTTAAGTCCAGTTTTGCAGAACAGGAAACTGAGGCTGGGGCATTCAGGCAACTAAACCCAGGCCACCCAGCTTGTAAAGGACAGGACTGGAATTCAAACAAGGTCCTTTGACTCCAAACCCATGTTGCTGCCTTTATAGTGTGAGTTTATAAGCCACGGAAGGGAAGGATCCTTTGCAGGTAATTGAGGACCAACTGTAGCACATCTACCATTCCAGCTTGAGGGGGAGCCCAGAACCTAAAAATCTTACCAGCTGTTTTTTTTTTTTTCCCTTCCTGCCCTCAAGTTCTTCCCTTATATTTTATCTTGGAGGCAGGTTTTAGGAGCTGAATATGACCCATAATTCAAGAACATGATTCCCAGGCTCCACATGTCCTGCTAAAAACTCAACTTCATAGAGGTGTCTGAGCCGTGCAATCTGTCTGCATAATATCTTTACTTTGTAAAGAAAGATACTGGGAAAAAGATGACTCTCTAATGGCAAAGGACAGGACAGGCAACTCCGTTATCATATGATAACCATCTGCTTCAGGAGTTAGAGCTACTAATTGGTCTCTCACCTTCCGTATAAAAAATGTACCTCCAACTTGAGGTTATTGTACAGTTCACACATCAAAATCAACATTAAATGAACCTTCAAGCTGTGGCACAGACCACAACTTCTTTTTTTTTTTCCTGTCATGGAAATTGAAATGACTGCCAGGGAGGCTTCTGCGACAGATGGAGGGAGTTCTGAGGCCAGGGGTGTCTGTACTTCATACTTCTTAGGGCTAGTTTGAAGCACTCTCCAAGAGTCAGCCTGAAATGCTTAAGGATGCTGGTCAGTAAGTTACTAAAAGTAGGTGGTCTGATAGCTTTAGGATTTCAGGATATAATGATCAGATAAAATCCTTGTCCTCATGAAACTTACACTTTTCTAGATTTTTGTCTATGTCAAGATGGATTCTGAGGTAAAGGTTGAACTTATAAATAGGCAGAGTAAATCTGCTCACATAGGATAATTTAAGAACAGTGCAAATTCTCCTTCTGACCACTCCCCTCCCCAAAAAGAAAAACAACTGTTCTGTGAACTTGTTACAGTCTCTGCATTAGAGATGCATTACTGTTCTGAATTTTGAATGTAGAAATAATCCTCTAGTAAAACTCATACATTCTTTCAACATGCATTTCTTCTTTTTCCTCCCAGCACAGACTTCTGAGAGCAAAGCTCTGGGCGGGTGGGAGGAACAACTTAGGCAGGTAATGGTAGTAAAAATGAAATGGTTCACAGTTCTGTTGAGGTTAGACTTTCACGCAGGATTGCTGTAGAGCATCTTCTTCAGATGTTGTGGTAGTGTTGTAGGGAAACTCCACAGGCCAGAAGGAGAGTGACTGACATATGTGAAGAAGACACCAGTTTGTTTCTGCAGTCAGGAGGGTCCATAACCCTTTCATCCTCCCTTGCCCCCTGAAACTCTGTAGGATTAACTGCAGACTCACAGTTGCTGTGGCCAGCTGATTACCCTGGTAAAAGTATGTTCTTGTTTCCCCAGAGCCACCAGCCTAGTGGAAACCCATTGGCTACCTGGTTCTTCAATTTTCTGTGGTTGAACCAATAAGGAAGATGATAATGGGAGGAAAAAAGAGATTAAAAAGTTCTTCCAAGCCACGACTAAGGTAATGAGTGAAAAAGCTTGACTTACCCCAGGGTTCTTGGCTTCCATTTTTTCAAATGACTTGAAGGCAATGGCCTAATTCATGGGGCTTTCATTCTGCTTTCCTTCCTAGTTGAAGTGTCCTCCATCATCTTTTCTAACCATTTAAACCCCCCAGTGCCTTCCAGGGGTGGAACAAAACTCGTGTTCTCCATAAAGGGCTTCCTTTCCATTCTTGTCTACATAGTCCACTCTTCTGACATTTCATTGCTCTTATCATATCCTTGGACTGTAATCCAAGTTTTATTTTATTTTTACTGCTCTGCAGTATTATGTATCAAGTTCACAGGTGTTCTTTGTATCTAACTAAACTATAAACTCCTTAAGGAGTGGGGCGGTGTCTTACATATTTCCAGTGCTTAATGAATTACATGGCACTGAAGCACTTTTTGAATTTAATTGAATTGACCCATTTGTCTCCAATTCAGCTGTAATGCTAGGTTGCCAGCCTTGAGTTGGAATGAACAATGCCAAGAGAAAAATATTAAAGTTGATCAAGTCCTCAGTAGAACAGCTCCACTAGAGACCATAAATTCCCTGTGAAGATCAGATGGAGAACATGCTTTGAATACATAACCCTGGATCCCTGTGAGGCAGTGGGTGAAAAAAGGTAAAGGGTGATTTAGAGGAAAGGAAGAGAAAATTAAAGAAGATTAGGGAACCTGGAGACTGTATTTTGAGATATAACCAAGAGGACAGTCAATCATCATGTGTTTCTAGGACAAGTGTTTTATAGTGAATGGCGGTTTTAGAGGGAAAACACTGGGGCAGAGAAGAGGCTGTTCAGCTGATGACGTATGAGCTCCTGGAAATAACTGGGAGAGAAGAACCGTTCTGGAGCTCGAGACACACAGTTATGGAAATGAGAGAAAAAAAAAAAAAGGATTGGAGACCCCTGGCCTAGAGACTAGAAAAGATAGGGCACACTTTGGGTAAAAGATTGTACAGAGCCAGCCAAGGAGTTGTTGCGCAGTTCCCCGTGGGGCTCGCTTCTTTCTCCATCGAGGAAGGAGGGGCCTTTCCAACAGGTGGAGGGACTCAAGGGTGAATTTGAGGGAGGTGACACTGTTGAGAGTTTATTTCATCCAAGGGCTAATTACCGGCTGCCCTAACCCATGTTAAGGCTGCAGCCCATCCCTCCCTGTGGGGAGATCAGCCTTTGGTTAAAGACAAGATTGGGCTCTGGAGAAAAAAGGACATGTGGAGAGCAAATCTTTACCCCTCCCTTCCCCAGATGATTCCATAAACATTCAAGATTTTGGTACTTTACCAGGGTGTGTCAAATAGATGACTTCTGTTTGGTTGTATTTACCTGTCCCTGAAGTTTGCTCATTTCTGAGGATGAGATTTATTGTTGCTGCTGGAGGGGAAATGGTCTGAACTTGGGAAAGATTCAGAAGCCCATGGCAATGCTTTCATTCTTTCTCAGACTGATCCCTATCCACGCCTTTAGGTAGGGCACTGCTTTCCCATCTCCAAGATGGGATAATAACTGCTTGGACAGAGACATCATGGGAATAAATCCATCTGCCAGGCCTCTCCCTTTGAAGTCAACAACAGTGTGTTATCACTACTATAACCACTCTACCACTCTCTCTTTGAAGACACAGGCGTAAACCTGGAGGCATCTCGAATACATTTAATTGAGTCCACTTTTCTCCCAGCAGAATTAGAAGAGGGATGGCTGAAATGTTTGCGTAGGAAGGGGCAGCTGGGAGGGTGGAGGAGGCATGAAATGGGTAAGGGAAGATCTTCACAGTCCCAGTAATAATCGTCAGCCCAGTAATACTTACGTTAATCAGGACCCCTACTTGGTTTTTTGTTTGTTTGTTTGTGGGTTTATATATATATATATACACACACACAAAGCTGTCTGTAAACATCAGTGAAAACTTTGGGTGGCCTCTAGGACTGGAAGCTGATTTCAGAGGCACAATTTACAGGTGGGGAAAAGGAGAGCTGAAGAACTATTGTCAGGAGCCAAATGAGGAGCAGAAAGTTGGAGAAATTTACCATACAAGGCAGGGGTGTAGCCCACATATCCTAGACTGGTGGCAAAACGGTAATTCCAAAGAGAATTCCGACTTTCAGAAGCATGTCTTTATTATTCAGGATTCAACCTCAGCACAAAACCTGTGGGTGATTTTTCCCTCTTCTTTTCTTTTTCTTTTTTCCTTTTTTTTATCTTTTTACTCTTTCTGGGCTGATTCTGTTAATTTCCCCCAGTGGCACATGCGGCCCTGCACTGACGCTGCCATTGACGATCTCCTTATTCATCCCGTAGCAGAGAGGCCATTTGGATGAATATATGTTCCCCATTTTCTCTGCATTATAAATTCAGTGTTGTGGGAACAGGAGCGAAATGTAATGGCAAGGCCTCCACAGAGAAATGTCCCTATTTGAGAAGAGGAGCTTTATAGGGGGGAACAATTGACAGCCTCTCAGTACAGTGGGCACATTTTCCTGTACAACTGCATCACCACTAATGATAAATGAGGAATGTTTGATAGCTGGCTCTGTTGTCTGACAGCTACAGTTTTGGCCAGAGGGCCGTGGCAGGCTTTAGACTTCTGTTCAAAATGAGTTAAACATATTAGGCATTATGAAGGCACGGAAGCCTCAAGAGTGAATGCTGGAATGAGTGATCCGGGTAGGCTCCTGGGCACACAACTTGCAAAGCAGATGTCATTCTAATAATGTGTGATATAGAACATGCCTGGCCTAAACCCTGCTGGATGAAATATGAAGCCCCGTTGGTGATATTTAATACCATTTTATGAGGTGCCATCTTATAAAGACAATGCCCGCCGTATGTGGAATGCTTAAGGTATTTTGCCAAAGGCACAGGGAGGTATCTGGAGTAAGTAGAGTTTTTATTATTTTATAAGCCTTTACTTTGTAATATTTCTGTTTCCACGTTATTGTGGGGGCTTGCTGCCCTAGCCCTTTGTCTAGCGAACTTGATGAGCGGCTTGCCTGTAGGTTGACGGATAGCCCTCGCTGTTTCTGGAAGAAAAGGCTAGCTCCTACCTAAATGCATTCTTCAGAAAGCCCTCAAAGCGGAAATACAGCTTTGCTACAAGCATTCTTCGAGCAGGGACTCTGAGGCCAGCATACAAAAATATTGCCGTTTTTCAAGTGGACTGTTTCGAGCGTAATAGAGGATTTGTGTGGACCGCGGCTACCAGAGCACGTTTTCTCCTTCCTCTACTGTTTCTGATGCTAGGGACCCACCACAGCTTCTGATTTGGGGGGTCCCTTTCAGGACATCCTAAGGTCAACGAGGCTCCTCGAATCTTAACCACAGCCTCCATGTGCTGCCCCTGAAGTTCTAGAAAATCTAAGCTTGTGAACAGCGATGGCCCAGGGCTGGAAGTGATTCCCAGGAGAGGGGTGGGGTATATGGTGCAGAAAGAGTAAAGTCATTGTTGAAAACGATAAAGTGATAATAAGAGTACCCAATTTAAAACGTAGCACATTTTGCACTTGTTTTCTAAGTGCATTTACATTTACTACTCACATACCCCGTAAGACATTGCAGGGGTTAAGAACCATATAATTGAGCAGACTCAGGACGCTTAAGAAAGGCACCACACATTACATTTCTGGAGCAGTGTCTGTTGTCCTCATCCCGATGTTCTGGGCAGTGACCTTTCTTGAAGGATCTGTCAGGGGAAGGGCCCCATATTAATTATTAAATATGGGTGCAATGGATGAAGAGAGGTAGAGTTTCATTATTTATTTTTATGAAGGAATGTTTTCATTTTTTGAGAACTTGGAGAAATAGAAGACGGACCAATGAAACAACTTCCTAGCACATCTGCAAAGTTAACATAACCAAGGTCAATTGCTTCAGAACTCAGGACTAGCTCTTTGGACAGACCCCTGCCTAACAGCCTGTAGAATTAAGCAGTGCCCTCTGTGAACAGTAAATGGTCCGCAGGATGCCTGCTGCCTGCTGTATGTGTGTGGCTGGGAGGGCCACTCTTTCGTATACTGTTGCCTTTCTGCTACCATCAGTGGAACCATATGCTAACACGTAGTCTAGTGTGTTTGTTTTCCAGTGGGTTTATACAGATTGTTCTTGTTACTGTTATTGTGTGATTTAATTAAATATTTAGTAATTGATGAAATATGACTGCAAAAAGAAGGGAGTTGTTCCTCTGTTACTGAAATGCACACTTTGGGACCACTTGATGAAAGCAAGACTCTGAAAAAAAATGTGCTGTTGAATTAGGCATGTGTAAGACATCTGCAAAGGATTGGGGGAAGATCATAAAAATTAAGAGCACTTTACATTCACATTGCTTTGCAAGTGTTTTAGTTCTCACCCCACTTTTTAAAGAAACTGAAATTTGAAATTGTAGCTGATGGAGGCTATGGGTGTGGTCTATGCAAGAAAGATGACTTGAACTCCAAACAGCTGATTCAAAGACAAAGCTTAGGTCCAGATCCATGGATTGGCAAATAATCTACTTTTATAAGTTTTAGGCTAAAGTAAATGCTTAGACTCTGTATAGATGATATTTTGCATTTTCACGCTTTAACAGACTTTTTCCGTTCATCAGCCAACTATAGGTCCTTGTTGCAGAGGCTCTGAATCTATTTAAGTTCAAACTGTTGATGGAATGCCAAGCATGATGGTTACTTTCTTTGATGAGCTGGATTTTTACTCCTATTTTTCAGGAAGTGAAGGAAGTTGGAAAAGTTTGGTATTCGAAATAGAAGAACAACGTTACAGAGCAGGGACTAGAGCACAGGGTTCGGAACCTGATGCCCCAGCTCTTCTGCTTAGTACAAATAACCTTGAGGAGGTGCGTCACTTAACCTTCCTGGACCTACTTCCTCATCTGTAAAATGAAGGTAATGATGTCCTTTCCTATCTACCTTGCACCACTGCTCTGACCAGCACGTGATAGAATGTGGAAACTTGAGCATCGTCTGTGAATGTGAGTTACCCTGCTGCTGCTACTGCTCCTCCTACTACCACCATTTCTGCTGCTACCACTAATACCGTGCACCAATTGTTGCTGCTCGGGGGCTAATGCGACTCGGGAGAGCTGGCGCTGGCTCCTCTCAAGTCCACATGGTCTTTTCTGGAAGGACAGCTTTGTTTTGGAGAAAGGGGGAGTGGGCGACTGCGGTTTGGAAGACCGGCTTCTAGTCTTTTTCTTGCCGCCCACCCCCACGCGGGACTCTGGAGAAGGCATCTCAGTTCTGACATGTGTGAAATGAGGGGGGAATGTTACTAATCAGCAGTTTTCAGGCTGCTTTTCTTCAGGGCCTAGGTATCTGCGTCCATCCGGTATGACTTTATATAGTGTTTCTATGTAAAATTTTGTTTAAAAGATGAAAAAAGTTATTATTAAGAAGGGTTTACAAATCCACTGGATTAGAGGTTTCTTAATGTCTCTTTTAGCTACAGAATTTTTCAATTGGTCGTTCTGTTAATAATTACGATCCCCATACCCTGACTCTCAAGACTGCCATGGTTGCTTAATTTCCAACTTGATCACCAGAGCCAAGGAGAACAAATTATCCAAGCAATTAAGTCTCTTGCATATGTGTAAGTGCCAGCTTTCAGCATGCGGTCTGGCCCTTCCCTTTGTGGACAATGGCAGGCTCAAGGTCCATATGACAATGTTTTCTATGCCAGGCCTCAGGTATATCCTTTAAATGAGACCTGAGGCCCCTCACACTTCTCCAGGAAAGGAAACGAGGTTGACAGATTGGTGATTGCCCATCATTTTTGACTAAGGTGTTTTGAAGGCCTTTGTGCCCCTCCCAAATATATAGGTATTAAAGAAGAATGCATGACTGCTACAAAACCCTTATTTAAGTCTCTTTGCATAAAATCCTGATTGATCACTCTCTTGCTGTCTACGTCAAATCAGTTGGGGAGAAACTCGTATGCCAAGGAGTATGAGAAGGAATAGGGAAGGAGTAGAGAAGTTGTGACTGGATGTTGTCATAGGGTTTAGCCTCTGCCCCAGAGAAAGTAGTAAATGGAATCAGATTACTTCTCTTTTTGCATCCCTTTGCTGGAAAGTTCTGAGGTTGTTCCTCCAAAGCATGCATTACAGGCTGTGGTCAAAGCCCTTCCTTTGCTACCCCACTTCCAGGTGAGCCACCCCACTGCAGCTTTGGGTTCAAATTGCTCTGTCTGTCGAAGATTCTCTCACCCAGAGTGGGTAATAACTTGACTGCTTAGCATAGGGAATTAGGGGAGACTGAAACTCCTTGACTGACCTCTTTCTCTTGAGTCCTGTAATTTCCAACTCATTGTGATCAAAAGACTCAGACAACTACTGAGGCCAGAGAAGAGAAGTATCCCTCGTTTTCACAGGCTTCTGAAGCAATGTTCTTCAGCTGTGGTCCTGACAAGATCTTCATTTGTGTTCTGTGAAAGTTCGCCAAGGATGTAGGAGTCCCTCCACTCTGATGTACACTTGTAGTGAAGAAGGACGCTCTGGTCTGTTGCTGGCCAAGCAGTTTGATCTGTGCCCAGTATAAATGCCTCGTTTTCCCATAGCAGGGGACAAATGTTTACCAGCAGGGTCAGATATCTGAATGATTCAGGTAAACAGTATTTTGGTTGTTGAAGAGTTATGACGGGTATTATATACATGGTTATTTATTTCCAATGCTTTACGGTTCACTACTTAATTTTTGGAATTATTAATTTATGGAAGATTATTGTATGAGATACATACGATTGTCAGTTCTTAGGAGTTACAGGTATCTATCCAGGAACATATAAATAAGGACAAAAGGAGTTCCTCCCAAGGGTTAAGCTGTAAAGTCAACATCCACTGGTCAGAGCATGGATAAGTGAAATCTCCTTACAGTGATGGAATGACTTTCATGTTCAGAAATACCTGCCTGTAAGCTGAGCCCCTATAGTGGCAAATCTGCACAAATAATATGTTTATCAGAGGAGGAGCCAGTCAGATACAAAGGTAGAAAAAGTGGAGGGTCCTAGCAATAAACTGTAGCTCATCCAAGTACCGTCCAGGGGAGAGGGAGCCTCTGTCTGGTAAGGCCGTGCTGTGGTCAAGATGGATATGTCAGGCCACACCATCTACAAGCCAACTGTACAACAGATTCTATTTCTGATTTATACAAACTTCTGATGAGAGTCCACCTTACCACGAGGCTCACCATCAGCTGATCCCAGTACTGAGAAGAAAGCACTTAACACTAAAACTAACCCAAGGTTATTTTGATTATTTCTTGGTTCAAAAACTCCTTAATCACAGGATATCTTAGTGCACCATTTTGAATACCACTGGCCTATAAGTAGGTCAAATTGACTTCCTGGTTAGTAGCGAATTCTGAGTTATAGAAAGAAAGGATAAGTTGTGATAATGACTAGATTTCAGCTGATGAGGAGAGTCAAGGGAAGAACATCATTGCAAGAGCTACAAGCCTAATTTCAACCGTGTCACCATGATATTCTCTCTATTTAGGTTTTGAATACTGAAATTTTTCTTCAGGGGAAGAAACTCAAAGGGCAAAAGGTAATTCCAGCTTCTCTACCTCTGCCTTAGCCAACATCAGGGTGAGAAATTAAACAACAACAAAAATTTAATCCAGTTCTCTCACATTTAATGAGTTACCACCATGGCCAGACATTGAGTTACTTAAGTAGTGAGACTTAACTGACTGACATCATTTCTGCTTTCAAGTTGCTTTCAGCTTCGTGGATGGGAAGGGAAAGTTCCTCTTTGAATATCAGAACTTTTTGACAACTCTTCCTTGTTATAATAGTTACTAATGGACCCCATGTTTCCACGGGCTTTTCATGCCTTAGGTAATTTCAGACTCAACCTTACACCAGACTCTAGAAAAATACCTGCTTGATCATTCTGGTCCTGACAACACTTCTGGAACTTAGGTGCTTGCCTGAGGACAGCATGTCTGTTCCAGGTAACCTACTTAGCTCATTAGGGTTAGGGTGATGGTGGAAAATGCTCTGCTTTGGAGAACCTGAAGTTGCTGTGCCCAGCTACCTGTATCACCCAGTGGACTTGTGTGTCCAAATTACTGTTCGTACTCACATGAAGTTGGAGCACTCTTTGTCCCTGCATGCCTCAGTGGCATCAGTGGATGTTTAATTCTTGACAATTTTTTTAAGAAATGGAATTTTGAAAGTAAGGTCAAGCCAATAGAGCAACTCAAACCTCTATCCAGAGGGTCTCCTCCTACCTTTGAGGGACAAGTGCAATATACAGAAAGAAACTTCTCTGTTCACTGAAATATCCTCATGCCCATGGTTTGTAGCCAGTGACTTTAGTCACTCATTTTGTTACTTATTTATTTACTTATTTACTTGAGTACCTTCTCCTATAATTCCAACTGATGCCACATCTGGATAACTTGAGCTGTCTTAGATGTGCCCTGCAAATACAATTAATTTAAATTGATACATTTCGTACACTCATGCCATATACCTGTGTAAGAGAAAAGTATTTCTCTAGATTTCAAAAATGATTGAGAATGCCAGTTTTAGACTATAGTGAAAGTAGCTGATACATATTGAAATGAGGCATCTGATGCATGAAGTCCTTATAAGACCAGTTAGCCTAAAATAAGTAAGTTCTAGTACTTACGTACAGCATGGTGACTATTGTTAATAATACTGTATTGCATATTAGGAAGTTGCTAATTTAAAAGTTCTCATCACAAGAAAAAATTTTGTAACTGTGTTGTGACAGAAGTTAACTAGACTTATTGTGGTTATCATTTCGCAATGTATACAAATATCAAATCATCATGTTGTACAACCAAAACTGATATATGTCATTTGTGCCTCAATAATAAAAAAAAAGCCAGTTAGCTTTGTGCAGAGTATATCTCTGTAATCCAGTAAACTATAAAACTCCTAGCCTCAGCTGAACCCCTTTTATTCCTTTCTGTGATGGAGTTGAGTGTGTGTGTGTGTGTGTGTGTGTGTGTGTTATGTGCATGTGTTTTGGTGGAGTGAGTGGAGAGTAGAAGTGAAAAACGTTATTAATAGTACAGATCCTCCCCATGGCTGGTAATGGTGAGTCAGAAGCATGGTCATTATATACAAGCAGATGAATTTTGATCTCTTTAATCTTTCATGAAATTAAATTACTTCTCTTCCTTTAGGTTCTTCCCTTGAGCAGAATTTTAGGGAGACTGGGTGATAGTGAAAGTTAGGGGAACATTATATTACTATCTCCTTAGAATATGAAATAAATATAAAAATGATATAATAATCTGCACAAGTATGCCTAGGTATGAATCAGTAGATTGTCTCATTCACCCCTTCAACACCTGCTTATTGAGTGCGAGACACTACTGAGGAGCCACCATGACAATTGGGACACGAAGATGAATTTGTCAGTCTCTTCTCACAGTGTGAACCTTACTTCTCTGAAACAATGAAACAAATCTCCCAGCGCAGAACTCATCATGTAGGTGAGGTTCAGTGTATATTGACAAAAGTCATTGTTTCCCAAAGTGTGCTCTGTGGAACACTTGCCTGAAAGTGCTCTGGGGAAAAAATAATGAAAAAGAGATTCCTGGTCAAAATGTGTGGAAAATAGTAGCTATTAATCTTTCTCTCTTGAGGATTCACAAAGCACATAGTTATATATTTAAGGCTCTGAGAATTTTGTTTAATCCAGCATTTCCAAACCTCATTTAATTGGGGTGCCTTTTTTAAAAGTAAACTTAATAACTCCCCTGGAACACATGTTAGGGAATACCGGGCTAAGCGAAAGTGAAAATCAATGTCGGAAAGAATTCTAATAGTTTAAACAAGCCATGGAAGCCTTCAGTTTCTCCCCTGACCGTGTGACTGAGGCCCCATCCCTCAGAGGCCTCATTATTGTGTCTTCTTAACTTAGTGCAGAAGAGAAATTTTGACTCAATAACATTTGTAATATTGGAATATATATGTACGCACGCATATAAAACACACATATGTACCCATACCTACATAGGTATGTACATTTATATAGTTAATAAATCTAAACATCACTAGACAAAAGCATACCCGTGTTAAAAATGACCGACTCTTTCCGCCCATTGTAGTTCTTTTGGAATCACGCTTCAAGCAAATTCTAGGTATATTTCCATCTCAAGTCACCGGGACAATTTTTGTATTACTAACCACGTGAGTAGAATGTAATGGGAATGGCTCAAATCAAACTTGCCCTCACACTACCTTTGATTGTCAGTTTCCATTTCCTGAATGGCATTGATGGGGGTTCTGCTTGAAATCTTTCCGAAATCTTTGAAGAATCCTTCTGCATTTAAGAAATATAAATCAAGGTTAATTGAAGAAAAATGAGAGAAAATGTGTTTTTATGTTGCTCTGATAAATCTGTGGCTGGGCAGTAATTGCAAAACAATACATAGGTGAGAAATAGAAGCTGACAACTCAGAGTAGCAAATGCTGGTTGTGTGGAATTACATTATGGCACAGGATAACTCAGCTCCCTGCCTAGCGCATGCTTCCTTGGGAAAAGCTCAGAAACCAGGTGCATATTTCTATGTCTATTATTTCAGTTACACAGGTGGCTCATTGAACGGGACTTTTATTTTTGGCTCCCAAAGTTGACTTCATTCCCTGAGCAGTGTGACTTGAGTTTCTCTCAAGCACAGCCCTGTTTCAGGCTCCATGAGATTTTTCCTTTTCTCCCCCCTTTCCTTCTGGATATTGTTGCCACTGTCAAATGGGAAATACATAGAAATAGGAGATTAAAAATGTAAATTTTATAAACAGAAATCAAAGGTCCTAAATCCTTAGCAAAGAAAAGCCAACATAAGTAAGAACATTAAAAAACATACATAAATAGTGCTTCCAGGCTGAATATGTTAAATAATTCAACAGTTAAGTCATAAGCGTTCTTAAACTTAAGTATAAAAATGCCCTTGACAATATTTCACAGCCGCGCATTTCTTTAAAATATTTAGCATTCTCATTAAAGGGAATGACTTTAGTTTATATATTAGTTACACTCCTGCTTGTTAATATGAAGGAATTTAGGAGCAAAAAAAGCATTCTTATGTATATAAGCAAAAGGCAATTTACATACAGAGTTGGACAACTATTCACTTTTTATTTATTTCTGGATCATCAGCATCTACATATAGCTATACAGCATTTAAACAAATCTGTTTCTTAATGTGCAGTATTAATATTCTCTGCCCCACAGTGCCATTTGCTAATGCCATTGTGAAGACAGGTGCCTTCAAAGCGACACGGAAGTCCCTGCTTTAGAAAGACTTAATGAACCTTACATTTTTTGGAATACTGCACAGTGTAATGCCTATTACATATTCATTGCTAGAATGGAAGATTTCCTTTAACTCTGAGCTTCCTGGTCTAGTTCTCTGTAAAACATTGTCAAAAGTCACCAGAGACTTTCGTGGAAAATTGTGACTCTTGATAGCAGGATGTAATGGGGAGGTTTAGAGTGGAGAAGCCAGGAATCTATCGCCCCACAGGGAGACATTCTGACAGACAAATGGATGGATAATACAATTTTTGACATAATGGGATGAAAAAGTTTATGCCAGAAAGAACTGAATTAAAGTTATTACTTTAAAAGAAAGTCTGAAGTTTGAAATCATCAGAATTTCCAATGTGTGCTTCATTTTACTGCTTATATGCGGAAAAGATTTTAAGACAGAGATGCTGTCAGCTGATTTATAGAGTTACTAACAAGGCCGCCATAAAACTTTAGTTACCTCTTTGGAAATATCCACAACAATAAACACAATGTTTCTTTTTTTTTTTTCTCTCACATTTTTAATAAAGAAAATCTAACTTTGTTCTTTTATGTTCCTACTTTCTCATTACAAAATGCAGGGAGATAATATTCAGAGATGGGGGATACACTTCCGGGGGATGGAAGAATGGAAAATGCCATGGCGTAGATGTTTACCTTTGTTGGAAAGTGCTTCATAATGTAACAATGGGCTTGGAAATCAGCAGTAACCGCTGGGCAGCAGGCCTCTGTAGGTGTGGTGAGGATTGATTTGCAAGAGTTCCCAACTATCTCTCCTGTATATTTACCCTGCGTGGCCCTAGGGAGCCAGCACCAAGGCCTAGCATGAAATGCAGCCACCCTAAACATACACCCCACCTCATTCATGCAGCTCTGGATGATTGGAAACATAATGCTACCTTCATTCTGCTTATGTTCTCGTTTTATTTCAGATGCTTAAAAATTCACATAATCCCGTAACTGGTTTCCATTACTCTCTACCTTGTTCACATTTGAATTTGTCCGTGCTGTGGCTTCCTCAGGTACAGAACGTTGTGCCTGTCCCTGCTACTTCTCTTACGTTGTATGCGTTTTATTTGTTTAGTATCTGCCCCCTTTCTGGATGGTTCCATGAGGGTCACGCTATGCCTTTTTGTCTTGATATCTTAGTGCTCACCAGCCTGGGATGAAGGAGACATGCACTCAAGCGAGTGAGTGCTTCTTTCACTTTGTACCCTAGGTGCCTCACATGCCTCATGCTGCTCTTGGCCCTGGTGCTAGCAGAGTATCTGGCACAGATCAAGAACTCAGTCTACACTTGACAGATGTCGCAATGCCCTCCTTGATGAGTAAAATTTCAAGCACATAGTCTGTTGTTGGAGTGGATATCCTAATAAAATTATTCTTTTGCCCTCAACATTTTAGAAGGTAGACAGTTTTCACTATGTTGCATATACCAGAAATAGGTCTCATTTACTTATGCAGGAAAAGGGAGCACTCAGATTTAGCGAGCGCGTAGATCTCAAACTGTGCAAAGCATTTGCCACTCAGGGGACTCAGTCAGTAGAACTCTTATGATCCAAAGCTACTTTCTAACAAATGCTAAATAATGGCTTAAAAATCATATAATTCATTAAAATTAAATATGTGGGATTATAAATATCAAAGAAAACAAGAATGGAAAGCAAAGGGGAAAAAGGAAGGATAGAAAATAAAAGGGAAAAAACATAGAGGAAAGACAAAAAATTCTGGTGGCTTAAATGAATTCACTACCCTCCTTCCACTGAATTCATGAACTGGCTTATGTGTATGAAGAGATAATCCAGTGGCGTGTATTTTAGCAAGAAATGTACTGACAGTTCAGTGACTAGAAAGCACTAGTGTAGACTCCCAGTGCTTACCATTAATAGGGAAGAGGGGGAAAGTGTAGACCCTGGGGAAGTAGCACTGCTTAAAATAATAGGTAATAAGAAATGGTAGTGTGATGCCATTTGATTTTTTTTAACATTATTCTATTCAGAATAACCCTAAGCTCAACATGCCCTTCAGAGAAATAAATTCTAGTTTTTCGACTTTAGGATCACCTGTCACCTTTTATTCTTAGGCCTTAAGAACAAAAGGGATATCAGTTTCCATTATGACAGTGATATTTAAGAAAAAACTATTTTTAATATTTGAATTAGAAATACCTCCTTGGAAATAAAGATGATGATGATGATGATGATAATGGTGATGATGATAAACATACATTAATTTTTTTTAGTGTTTCATTAAATGCATTCTCCAATGTTATCCCATTCGATTCCCATAGGAATCCTATGGCGTACAGGGCCCTGGATCATTCAGAATGTCAAAAAGGAAACTGAGGTTCGCCGAAGCCCAGCAACTTAAGTGAAGTCAGTTGGTGAGTACACACATGCTCAACAGCTCTGTCTTTAAACCTAGTGGAGAGAACATTCTCTTTCGTGCTGTCATTTAAATGTATCACAAATCACATCACACAACTGAAACCACTATTGAGTTATTCTATAAAGTATAAAGAGCTACAGGCCTGGCTTATGATATTTTAATTTCATGTGTGTGCCTTAACACATCATATCCATTAAGAAATACTTTGGGGGATTATTTGATGCTTGCTGGGATGCCTTCCTGGTTTTAAAAGGACACAGCTTGTGTGAATGGAATTCATACCAATATTTGAGATGACTGAAGAACAGACGACCTAATGTGAGCTCTTTTTGTGTGGAAAAAAAATACCATGTTCTCCTAATTATGACAAGTACAACAGCCACTGTTTTTAGTCAATGCCCTGGAGCCTCACAAAAGAATGGCTGGACAAGCCAGCAGCCACCAGCGACAGGCACTGGGCATCTACCAGAGCTTTAAGACAGGTTGGCACATTGCTCAGCAGTGTACTGGGCAGATTTGGATGCATTTATTGGGAAAGGATCCAGCAATGACCTGCCAAAGCCCTTACACAGAAGTCCTTGTGCCCAGTATCAACCATTCCGCCTCTAGTAGTTCAGTGGACTTCCTCCCTGGGGCGGGTTTCAGCCATGCCGAGACCCAAAATGCAGTACACAAAGCCACAAGGCATGAGAGGCACACGCAACCATGTGACTGCAAAGCATCAAAAGGAAGTAACACCATGAGCAAGAGATTGCCGAGTGTGGCTTAGCAGTGCAATGCAGGCTGGCCATGGGGCTGTTTTTACTGCTCACGTACAGTTGACATCTACTACCTCTACCAAAAATCATTTGGAGACCCAAGAAACTACCGCAGCAGCAACAAAATGATATGCCAAACGGTCAAGGGAGAACTTTTCTATTCCAGGAGAGGAAAAAAAAAATGTAGAAGGCCCATAGTATCTCAATAATCTCTGTCTGTCTCTCTCTGTCCCTCATTCTCTCCCACTCAGATACACGCACACCTACTTATATACTCAAGTGCGTATGAATAGAAAATCATACAATAGAGAAAAACAAGTTGCATTTGTCCAGTGCCAAGCGTCTGTGTTGTTAACTGGTTTTCAGTGTCATGTGTTACGCTTGGGAAAAGCTAAACCAGTTTTCAGTGGATTTCCTAACAGTCATGTACTACCAGTGGGGAGCATCCAAACCCACAAAAGTCAGGTCCAAACTGACCCCTTCATTTATTTGAAGACTAAGTTCAGGACATGGACATTATGTTGTCAGCATGCAGCAATATATACGAATTGGTCCCTTGGCAGCTCTGTAACTTTGGTGATTTTGAGAAATTTTAGTTTTGTCCAAAGGGAAATTTGGAAAGTCCTGGATTTAGTAAAGTATGACCTTGTTTAGAAACAGCACTGCTTCAGATAGCGAGCAACATCTGCATGTTGAATTCCAAGACTCTTCTAACAGAATGACGTCCGTAGTATGACAGTAAGTTGTTGTGTGAGAGACTATACACTGAGAAACCACACAAAGCGGGGCACCAGCGACTCAGCTGCCCAGAGAGAAGGCAAATCTATGTACTATCCTGGAGAACCAGTTTGGGAGAGCAGCACAAATGTGGCTCTGCCCTTTGGCAAATTTCACGTGAGATCTGTGTTTACACTTCTAACTCTTTGGAAACACAGATCTCCCTCCGTGGTAATGCCTATATTTCTAAGTCTTTTTCATTCTTGGTAGGTTTTTATTGTTTAATTTCTCAATTATTAATTAATTTCTGGGACCTTTACTGTGATGTTAGATGATGATGTTTAGTTGAGAGGAGTACCTAGGATTAAACTGACTTCATGAGAACCATCAGAACATCCTTGGGAATCCTTGGCAAAAGGCAGGCTACTCCCTGGGACACGGGGTACGTGCCCATTTGCTCTCTGGGTTCACCAATCCTCCTCTACAGTGGGGTAGAGGGTAAAAGTTGTTCATGAGAAATAGTTACCTCCAGATGCCAGCTGGGCTATGCCCCGCTGATACTGTGGGGTGTTCGCTCACCCTCTTGTGCCTCAGGTTCTCTGCCTGACAATGGGAAGATAGGAGCTCCTGGCTTTCTAAGATCCTGGCTGTCCTACTGTTCTGACCCCCGTACTACCTCAACAGGTTTTATGCACAACACTTGTGACACCAAACGTGTACAGGTTTTCACACCAACAACCAGTTCTCCTGTCCTCCTGCACCAGCTGGATGCCCAGCAATTCAGTTCAGATCAGTTTTGACACTCTCTGTGGTCAGCACAGACCTCACTGGTTAAGGGCTCAGTCCCTTAACTCTCCTTGCTTCTGACTTTCGGATGCGCATCCTAGTTCCCAGTACTTCTGACCAACTGACTGTAAATTCAGGAATTCCCATGACCCTCCTTTAAGTGTGATAATTCCCTAGACTCACAGAACTCAGGAAAGTTTTACTTGCTTTTGGGTAAAGCAAGTGCTTTACTTGCTGTCATTGCTTTATGATAAAGGGCACAGGAACAGCCTGGGACTTGGGGGACGTGCGGGGCAGGGTGCATGGAACCTCCATTCTCTTTCTGAGTGTGCAACTCTCCGAGCACCTCTATATGTCCGCCAGCGCAGAATCTCTCTAAATCTCACCATTTAGGGGTTTTTATGTAGGTTCCCTTTCATAGCCGCGACTGATGAAATCACTGGGCCTTTGTGATTAACTCAGTCTCCAGCCTCTCTCCCTTCCTCAGAGGTCCAGAGCGAGGCTGAAAGGACTAGCCTTTCTGGTGACAGCCCCCATCTGAAGCTATCTAGAGCACATCACCAAGAGCCAGCTCATTAGCATATCAAAGACACTTATCACTCCAGAGACTTTAAGGGTTTTAGGAGCTGTGTGCAAGGAACTGCCCAAGACAAAAAACAAATATTTCTTTTTCTATTGCACCATACTATCCACTGAAGAAAATTGCCTCTCAAGACTACTGCATGCTTCTATTCCATGCCCTGTATTGTTAGAAAGCCTTTTAATTCAGGGAAACGTCTGGGTCTTCTTTCTGAGCGTCCTGTGTGTCAGCGCTGCATGCCTCCTGTCCCGTTTGTCTGTGGGAGGGAGGGCAGTGGGGACCCTTCTCCACTCTGTGACTCACAGCCACCAGTCTTCCCAATGTCTCTTAGAACTGGCTTCCAAGAGCTAGTGCATCCCTGCAAGAAATGTCAAAAAGAGCAATGAATAAAGGGCGTCTCCTCTCATTAGCCTCAAACAATCGATAAGGGTGTGACACTCAGCTTGACACCACTGAAAAAAAGTTTTTAAAAAGCCATAGCTTCAGCCCTAGATGCACAGACAACTGGTAAGAGCACAGTTGATACCTAGAGGGAAAATACAGAGCAACAGTAATTATAAAAACATCAAACAATTAACCATACTTACTAAAGAAGTAAAAAAAACAGCTCAGTTGACAAGACACAGGCCAGGACTCTGGATCAGGGGGTGCTCTGTGTCTAATGGAAATAAATCCTTTAACTCTTGTGTGATTTTGTGAAATGAGGGCAATGCTAACCCCATCTCAAAAGTAGGGAGTGAGAGAGCACTGGTAAAGATGGCCATGAACGAGTCGATCGAGTGAAGGACATCACGGCACCTTGAGAAGGGTACTGAGCACCTGTGTCAGGCTCTGTGCTGGCCATGAACTTGACAGGTGATTTCAGAGAAGGGCCGACGTGGATACACAGGAAACTACTGTGAAACAACCTGGGGTCAGTCTAGAGTAGGGGATCCCCAAAGTCCTCATCGCCTGCCCCATCTGTCTCATTGCTGCACTGATCCCCCCTCTTCCTGGCTGTCTCTCTCCTCCTAACTTGACACTGTCTTGGTTTTCCTAGTTTTCTTTTGAACTTGGTATTGTAAGCAGTTTTTCTTTAAATGTTGACACACATTCTTTGTAATTATAATATGTAAATGGGTAAATGATGGTCTATGATGTGGATACATCATGATTTACTTACCCATTCCTGTGGGTAGATATTTAGGTTGATTCTGTTTTCACTCCTTCAATAGGTGAACAGGTCAGATTTCTTAAAATGTACTCTGCGGCACGGAGGCCTGCACGTGTTCACGTTGTGGCTAGTCATATATAAGAACCATTCCGGCGCCTCCGTGCCTTCTGTTTATATCATTTGTCAGTGATTCTTGCTTTCACTCTTCTATATCATCCCTCAAAACCCTGACCTAAGTCTTCTTTCTTTTTTTTAAATATTTTATTTATTTATCAACATATTATTTAATTATTTTATTTTGATGGGAGGTGGTGGAGGTAATCAGGTTTATTTATTTTTAGAGGAGGTACTGGGGATTGAACCCAGGACCTCATGCATCCTAAGCATGTGCTTTACCACTTGAGCTATACCCTCCCTAAGTCTTCTTTCATTTTGACTGTAATTCTCTCTCTTTTTTAGATTCCATATGAGTAATATCATATAGTATTTTTCTTTCTCTTTCTGGCTTACTTCACTTAGAATGACAATCTCTAGGTCCATCCATGTTGCTGCAAATGGTGATATTTTATTCTTTTTTATGGATGAGAAGTATTCCATTGTATAAATATACCACAACTTCTTTTTCTAGTCATCTGTCGATGGACATTTAGGTTGCTTCCATGTCTTGGCTATTGTATATAGTGCTGCTATGAACATTGGCGTGCATGTGACTTTTTGAATTAAGGTTCCTTCTGGATATATACCCAGAAGTGGGATTACTGGATCATATGGTAGGTTTATTTTTAGTTTTTTGAGGAATCTCCATACTGTTTTCCATAATGGCTGTATCAAACTACATTCCCATTTTACTGTAATTCTCCTCCAAATGGTCTACCAAGACCTCAAAAATAGCTCCTCTGAGGGCTTTCGAATAGCTGCCTATCTCTGAATTCTCATCATTCAGCTGTTCAAACCACCACCTCTCCATCCAGCTACCCATCAACTATGGGGCCCCACCATGTACTCCATTTACACACTTTCCCCAGAGATTCAAAGATGAAGACACAGCCTCTGTCTTCAGGGCATACACTGAATAGTGGAGATGAAGGAAAAGATTGGCAAACACCTGATGAAGTATCATTTATACAGAGGGTGGGTGGGGATTCCTGGTGGGGTCTCCCAACTTGATGTGGAAGGTGGGAGGATGTGAGGAACAGTTTCCCATAGCAGGTGACATCTACCCTGAGTTCTGAAGAATTTGTGAGTGTTAATCAAGCTAAGGAGGGTAACAAAGAGTGTTTTAGCAAGAGAAAAGAAAGGATTCGAGAGAGAGAGCATGGTGTACTTGGGGAACTGCAAGCAGGTCAGTACGTGATTGTGTGTGTGTGTGTGTGTGTGTGTTTATCTACGTGAGAATCTAGGCACACGTGTGAAAAGGCAGTGGAATCCTGAAAAGGACAAGACCATGGAGCTGCTTGTTTTTCACACTAAAGTTTAAATTTTCCTCGGAAGGTAGTAGAAAGCTATTGAGGGATTTTAAGTGGGAGAGTAGCATGGCCAGGTTTATTTTTGAGGAAAACTTCCCACAGTGAGGAGAATGACGTGCATCTGGGCAAGACAGAGGCAGGGAGGAAAGTATGTACATGATGGAAGAGGTGATGAGGACTTAAGTTAGGTGACAGTGAGGATGTAGAAAAGGGAGGAAATACAAAAGCTATTAAGGAGGTTGAATTGACAGAAGAATTGATTGACTACTTGGGAAGGCAAGGGACTTGGTGAGGAAGGAACAGGAGGCATTAATGACTCCCAGATGTTTGTCTGGGTAGCTAACCTTTTGAACAGCTTCAGTGAGATTGGACCAGCTGATATCATCCAAGGAAGGTTGGCCAACCATGAGATGAGAGGAAGGTCAAGGACAAAACCCTGATGATCACTAGTATTTGCATGGCAGGTGTTCCTCGTGAAAGATGCTGAATTTACAAAGGCTTAAAACTGAAGGCTTCCATCTTTAATTCAAGGCTCTCCTACAATATTCTCGAGTGTTAAATGGTAGTATAGCAACTGCTAAAAATCTTGACATTTGTATGTGTCAATAATGGTGTAAAGTAGGCTTTATTAGTCTTTTATTAACGACAATTCAGGAGGTAGCTTGAATAAACTAGGTAGCTTCCCCAAGTTTATGCAGCTAGTAAGTGGGGGGATCAAAATCTGACCCATGTCTGTCTGATGTCAAAGCCATGCTCCTTCCACTGCATCACACCTCTGACACCTCAGTGTAGCCACTCTGATCCATCATGCTGGCCCTGTTTGTGATGCTCCTCTGCTTTATTTCCAGCAACTCACACTCCAGACTTCTTCCAGGAAGCCACATCTCCCCCTCTAAAGCATTCTTCCTGGCTCATTTTATCCTACATTTTGCACCTCCCCTACAATTTTTTTTTTAATATTGTTTGCAGTTTGTTATTTCCGGTTTAGATTTTGGAGCAATTCAGCCAGAATATATTGAATGCTAATTGTGTGCCAGATGTGACAATAAACACTTTCTAATATGTCACCTTGTGACCTAGATCTGGGTCATGTAGATACATACTGCTCCCGGATAAAGCAGAAATCCTTGTGTGTGTACTCTACTTCCTTTTAAGGCTCTATATTGGTAACATAGAGCTGATCATGTGTTGGTGTTTGAAAAGTGCTCACTGTAGGGGTGGATAAGTAAGTGTAAGTTCACTCAAGTGTTTATTGAGCTCTTTCTGTGTGTTTATCACTCTCCTAAAGAGTGTAATGTACAAGTAACACAGGAATAAATAAACCTGTATCTTTACCTACACCAATACCTATCAGTATTCATCCATTCATTCAGATACCATTTATTGAGGACATGCTGCATGCCTAACATACTGTCAAAAGTTCTGATATATTCAAGATGCTACTCTTATCTCTAATTTAGAGGTGAGGATATAGGCTCAGAGAGGCTTTGTGACTTGCCTATGGAAGCACAGCTACTGGTGACAGTGCTGGGATTGAAACTGTGGTCTATCCAATTCCAAAATCTGTGCTTAGAGGGGGAGAGAAAGAAAGGACGGAAAGTCAGAGGAAAAGAGGGAGATGAGAAAATAGGAATAAAAAATTTAAATAAACATGTAATACAGGAAATCAACTTAGGAGGCAGAAACTTGGACTGGACATGGGTGTCAAGAAGGGTGTCTGAGAGACACAGACTAAATGTGGCCACAAGAGGCACACATCTTTCATTGTCTAAAGAGAGGAAATGCTCTTCATGAACGTGACTTGTTCTAGAGCATATCACAGACTTAAAAAAATATATATCGGGAAGAGAAATATCCTGGAAGTTAAAATCCACGTAACCAGTAGGTAGCCAGCCTTTGTCGGGGGTGCTGCAGTTGAGGCTTCATCGACGCATTATCAGATTTGGATCTGATAATGCCAAATGAGCTGGGAAACCCAACCGTCACTTGGCTCTACTGTACAAATATATAAAGGTATCAAAGTTAACAACTTATATAATAATGCAGAATAAGCTGATGTCAGATGTGGGAGCTGATTTACTCCCCTGTCCTGTGCTATTAACGTGGTTGTTCCCTTAACAGAACTAAATGTCCTACACTTTTTTTCCCTGACATTCCATTTCTCACTGGAACAAGTGACACCCAGTTTCCTCTTGTCTGTGCTTATAGCAAAGCTACTTGGGAAGCCATGCTTGGCAAATTTTTTTTCTGTAAATGGCCAGATAGTAAATATTTTAGGCTTTTGGGGCTGCATAGTCTCTGTGGCAACTGCCCAACCCTGCCGTTGTAGAGTGGAAGCAGCCACGGGTAAAATGGAATGAGTGAGTGTGTCTGTGTTCCACAAAACTTTATTTATGGGCACTGAAATTTGACTTTAATAAAATTTTCATGTGTCAAAAAATAGAATTCTTTTGATTTTAAAACCCACTTTAAAATGTAAAAAGTCTTCGTAGCTTGTGGCTGTACAGAAATAGGAAGTGGGCTGGATTTGGCCCACGGCCCATAGGTTGCTGACCCCTTTGCTCGAGCACAGAAATCCTGGGGTGCTTAGACTTTTCTGTGTACTTAGGACAGCTTTCCAGAAGGAAGTGGTTAGCTCACTCCATTAGTGCCTCTGAGCTTCTACTATTAATTGACATTATTTCCTAATTCCCAGCTATATTTTAAGGTATGAACCTCAGGAATTTTAAAGTCATTATGTGGGTGAGGGACTGTTAAAAATAAATCCTTCAGGTTTAGAAGTGGTAGAGAGGGAATAGAAGGTGTTAGCAAATCCAGGCGTTTTCAGGCCAGTGGTTCAAAAATCATCGAGGTGGGCCGCAAGTTGCCGTGAAAGGTCATTGGTAGCACTTTGCGTCTTCTCTTTATGTACTTTATGCCTCTCATAAAATAAAGTTAAAGCAGTTTAATTTAACAGTCTAATTAGTAATAGATTTTTCATTTTATCTTTTTGACTATGCCCTGCAAAGATGAGATCTGGATTTGACTAGGGCCGGGAGAGGATATTTATATATCAGTAGTTTAAATGAGGGCTTTTCTGATAGCAGCTTCTAGATGGAAAGTAATCTGTTTCTCTTTGACTGCTAAAGAATTGGTGGGTATGGGGAGATATAACTGTATATTTTCTCCGAATAAGAGGTCCCGGAATTGGGGCGCCCTTTGAATCTCACTTCAACATTGTGCATTTCCTTCCTTATTTTATATGTGGTCCACAGGAAGGATAAAACCACTGTCGTGTAGGCAGCATCCAGGCGTGGAGGCGCCGAGTTTACGTGTCTCCGCTGACATTTGTTCTTTGTAACAGTGTTCCCCCAAGGGGCTAAGTGTGAGTTCCCTTTCTTTTTCTTTTTTAACTCTCTCACATTTGAAATAGGGGGAGAAAAACCCTTGCCCAACAGATCTAGAAATCCATCACCTTGGGATTCATTTTCTTAATTGGTTTTACACCTCTGAGCCGCAGCATGAGGGGCTGGGGCAAAGACGAAGCCTGAAGTAAAGGCTTGATCTTGAAACTTGACCAAGAATTGAGAGAGCCGTCACCCCAGGGAGTTCAGTGAGACTGTACAAGCGCCCTCATTTTAGAAGGCAAAGGATGGGCGAGAGGCCACGGGACCGTGGTTGGTTCATACTTTCCCTGTATAAGCCAGAGAAGTGGCTACTTTTAGATTTGACTTTGTGATTTAATCTCTCTAGAATCATTTAATTCTCTCCCGTCACTCCAAGTGTTCTGCCCAAAAACAGCAAGGAATATCCCCATAGATGTAATATTCACTAGAGAACATACAGCTTTTCAAGCTGAAAATAGGATTTTTTTTAAATGATCTATCCTGTCAAAACAGAGAGTTAAGTCCCTCAACCCATCAAAAAAAAAATCCTTAAAAAGTCCATGTTTCCATTTATGCTGTAACAAATCTGTCCATTTGGGGGGATCTCTAATTTATTTAAAAAATAAGATGCCTGCAATTTCCTAAGGTGTATTTTGTAAGGCAGCAGTAACAGACACATCTATTTCAGCATTTTAGTAAAGACAAAAAAAGGTATCTCCTAGGTATCCTTTGGAGGGTGGGTATAGCTCGGTGGTAGAGTGCATGCTTTGCACACACTTGGTCCTGGGTTCAATCCCCAGCACCTCCATTAAGAAAAAAAGGGGTGTCTCCTTTGGAAAATAAGTTTTTTTTCCTATGATGTACATTCAACTCATATTTTGAAAAACAGTGATTTTTCTTGTACGAAGCAGTCCCCTCCGTGCAGGCGATACAGGAGCGTGTGTGCAGGGCCCAGACTCCTCAGGCTGTGTCCTTCCATGCTTGGGAGAAGTGGCTTCCGGGGCGGGGTGTCTGGCTCACCTGTTCCGTGAGCACCCGAAGTTCTGCTTCTGCTCCCGTGTAAAGGTGGGCTTCTCCTTCAGCTCGCTGAATTTGCAACCTCAGGCTCCTGGAGCCAGACAGCACCTCAGATTAACTGTAGGAGTTTTCTTTCCCCACCCACAGAGATGAACACCGAGAAACCAGTTTGGTAATTTCTCTGCCTCTTAGTGCCCTCCTGAATGGCTCCAGGAACAAACTAGGCCAAAGGGGTATTTACTCAAATATGAATGGAAAAATCATTTCCATAACTGGGCACTGGCTCCAGACAGCTGATTTTCTTCTTGTAGGTGTGAGATTGGGATGCTGAGAGGGCTAGCAGAGAGAGGGAAGTGGTCCTGAAGGTGAGGGGGGTGTGTGGTGCAGCAAAGGGGAAAGATACACTCTTTCAGGTGAAATGGATTAACTGGGTGCTGTAAATGGCAGAAAGGAAGGCTTGAGATGGTTTCACCCACTCTGGCTGATTCATTTCATTAAGTTTGGATGAAGCCTTGGCTGTGTTTTTTGGTCATTTCTACCCATAGGATCAGGCACCCTCTCGTAAATAAGCCTGGTTGGCAGTAGTCTTCCCTTTGCTGCTAGGCTCACATGGTTCAAAAACTGCAAGGCTTAGGTACTAATATCCAGAGGAGGATGTTTTCAGAGAGAGACAAAAGGGAGAGGGAGATTGAGACATTGAAGTGGTTGCATCCTTGCATCCCCTTTGGGTTGGGGGGAAATGGGCTGTGTTGCAGCCAAAAGAGAAACAAAGGATGGCACAGAGAAAGCAGGTTCGCTGAGAGACGAACCCTTGCCTCCTCGGGGAAGGTAAAGAAAGAGCGCAGAAAGGAGTGTAAGGGACCACTGGCACCTGTTATCGGCCATTAACCAACGACCATGTACTGCTAATCTGTGATCATAAAAAGGCCATCTGCTAATGCTCAAAGGTCATTAAGATGCCAGCCGTGTTTACTCTGTTCTCATTGGTTGGGCCAGTCATTTCTAAGAAAAAAGGAGCTTAAATGGTTATTGTGGTGGGGCCTGCTAATGCTGCTCTAGTTATGGGCCTGTCAGTGTTTCCATTATAAACCCCTGCTCTTGGTGATTTAAAATACAGCCACAAAAATAGCAGGTTTTGTATGCATGCATGTGTATACATATGTGCGTGGTCTTTTTCTCTTTATAGAAGGGAAGATTTGAGGTGCACCAGCTTGACTCCATTCATGCTCAAAGATATTTATTAGAAAGGAAAGGTCATTTCATTTGGGGTTCTTTTTTATTGAACCTGACTGATGGGCCTATTTTGGATAATAGCCTGCCCACAGTCCACAGTACCTAAAATATGTTTTTGTTTTTGTTTTTTTTGTAAAATAAACATCTTCCCAAAGAAGAATCATTACCCCAATGTGACAGAAATTTTTGGCTCTTCCCATGCTGCTGAGAGAATTAGATTACATGTGGGTTGACCAAAGATTAGACTCCAGGGTTAGGAATGTACCTCATTGAGGGGACCTACTTAGTTAAAGCTTACCTCCCCTTCTGCAAGCTTCTCCCTAAAAGTTATCAGATGGGTTACCCCAATTTATTTTGTTTCTCTGACCTTTCCAAATGGATTTGTAGGTCTCTAAGGAGGAGAGTGGTAATGATTTCTTTTTCCTTTTTTCAAGATACTAGTGAATTCACAGGAACTCGTCAGGGTGACAGGAATATGCTGAATGTTCAAAAGTATTGGTAATATTAAAGCAGCTACTGAGAGCTAAATAATCTTGTTTTTATATCCATACTACATGCAAATGTGATAGATGTTTCTCTAGAATTCTGAGCAACTGCTCTTTCTTTCTTACATATTTTCTTGTCTCCTCTTCTAAGACTCCCCTGGAAAAGGAATGATAAAAACAAAGCTCTGTGTGTAAACTAACTGACCAAAAGGACTAAAAAACAAGTTATGTGATTCTAAAATTCCATATCCAGTCCGCTCATTGTGGCTGGTGACAAAGGTGGCTTTTAACAGTGGGTGGCCTGACAGACCATATGTTTGGCTACCTGGCCACAGCAGGTGGGAAAGACAGAGCCTACTTCTAAAATAGGAATTTTAGCAATGCCGTGTGCATGTGTGTGTGTGTGTGCGCGCACATGTTCACATTTTTGGGGTTAAAGCAGGCAAGGATGGTCAGACCTTCAAGGTTATATCAACGTAGACCTGTGTGTTTAAGTGTGATTTTCAAAAATGCAGGCAGATTTTTCTGTCTACTGAGATTCTTTAGTGATGGAGGCCAAGATTGCTCTTCTGATTTTTCCTCTTTCATTTATGATAAAACCACCGTTTCTCATCATATCCTTGCCTTTCATCTCTGCCAATTAACTAAGTAGCCAGAGCCTTGTTTTGAAAGATTCTGAGTAGTTAGTAAGCTCTTTTTTTTCTGAGCCAAGTCAACGTGTCCTCTGGAGGCCTCTGAATGAGGGGTCTGTCCACTGCCCCACCCCTGTCTGCCTGTTAGTGCGGGCCTGGGCTTAATCGTCTGCTTTAAACGAGTTGCAAAGGGGGTGGGAGTTATAGTGTAGGGGGGGTGGGGTGGTGACCGCAGGTGGCTGAAGAAAGGGAGTCTTGTTCTCATGATGCTAAGTGGCTGGTTAGCACTGCTTTTACTGTGAAATTCAGCTTCTGTCACTTCGTAGCTAATTGCTTTATTATTCTGGGATCCAGATTGGACCTGATTTAGTTAGATCAGGAGCCATGACTCTCCCTGGCATTTGGCCAGGATCCTTTCGATCCTTTGATCTGAGGTTTTATAATCACATTACCATTTAGACCGAGGCAGGAGGCATGGGGCTTTTGCTGCAGCTTTCTACTTACGAGGGCACAGGTTTGCTCAGTAGGCAGATGGAGTGCGACTCTGACCTGGGCAGGGTTTGAGGAATGGGGTCTTCTCCCTAACTCAGTTTCTCCTTCTTGGTCTTAAACTTCATGTGTTTAATTTGCTTTCCTCTCTCCATTCAGCCCCAAATGCACTTGCCCCTTTGGTGGGTTTATTTTCGGCTAACATTGAACCCTAGGTAAGGTTTTGCTCTCTCTTTTTTTTTTGACCAAAGCTTTGCTGCATAAGCTGGCTGTCCTTAATGTGAAACAAGTCAACAGGTAGTTAAAATGACCTCCCATAATGGTAAGCAGAGGCTGGCTGGCCCCATCAGTTGTTCTGGATCCAGACACTGGGGCTGAAAACGTCAAGCGGCCCACAGGGTGCATTGTTAGTGTGCCTGGCGAGGGTGAGGAGCAGGAGCGAGTCCGGCCTGCGATTTTTAATAGGCAGGGCTATAAAATGTCGGCCAGGTCTAAGTCACAGATGCACCACAGAGCTCTTTCAAGCCCTTATTCCAATGCTCCACTTGTAACTATTTTTAACCTTATTAAAAAGGAGCGAAATGCTTCAGCTTCACAAGCGCATGCTAGAGTCTTGCAGTAAATTTCTTTGCTTTATAACTCCACCTTTGATTCAGAAGGCCAGCGGGCATGAGAACTTGGATAAACATAAATCTCCTCCAGATCTGCTCCAGGGACCCACAGGCAGTTAGGGATGTGCTAGAGATGGGCCCTGGGTCTCCAGCTGGAGCAGAGGGGAAGGAGAGGCTCCCCTCCTTGGATTTTTCCGGCAACTCAATCTTCAGTTCAATCTTGCAAAGACAGAATTTGTGGCATTTGTGTAATAGAAACACAGACAAAAGTCAGAAGCATGCACCCAGGCAGGTGATGTCTGATAACTTGAGCTCCACGTGACCAGTTTCCCAGCACAAGTTCAATGGGCATGTGGAAGCCAACTGCCGGAGTGGGAGGCAGAAGGGGGGCTGGCATTACAACTCCCAGGGATTTTTGTATCTTTTTTCTCACTTTTCACATGGCAGCTCCTCCTCTATCAGTGGCAGGGTCTAAAATCTCATTTAGAATTTCTTCTAAGCTTTCCAGTATAGAAAGTCTTTACTAACTTCTAAAATGACTTTTGGGAGCCTGGCAAAATCTTGGTCTGAAGTACTTGCACGGGTCTCTTTTTTTTATCATGATTCAAAACTGAAAGAGATCCTTGCCTGCCATGATGTTTTGGGTCCAGATGCCCACCATGCGAAGAAACCCAAAGTGGACTAAATGTCAGATGGTCAGTAAGGAGGCTTGAGATGAGCTCATTTGATAGCAGAAGTTTGGGGTTTGAAAATTTACTCAGTCTTTGTGGAGTGTCTGTGTACTGTGCCAGGATCAAAGGAGCATTGCATGGGGCGAGTAACCCAAGACTTCTGTTCTCCAGGAACTTGTCACCTTATTAGCGATGTCCCACCTAGTTATGGAGCTGTGCGGGACAGTACATGGCTAGAGAGTTAACACCAGTGGGGGTCAGAGAAGAAAGTATCTGTGGTGCCAGGACAGGTCAATAAAGGCTGATGAGACCAGAGGCACTCAATTCTCAGCTTCTGTTAAGTGTAGACTGTAATGGGCATCTGATATTTTTGACTGTTGATGATTACTTCTCCCAACTTACTTCTGGTAACATTCTTTTTACCATAGGAAAAAATCCATTTCACTTGATTGGTTCAACTGGGCTGCCCCTACCCCAGGGCTGGGCATGGGACTGAGGCCTCTTCAATCTCACCACCATGGCTGCACTGATTGGCTCAAGGAAGGACACCTGACTCCATCTGGCCAATCATAATCCTCCTGAGACTTTCTTGACAGAGCTGTAGGGAAGGCTCACTCTTTCCTCTGGGCTTGCTAGGCTGAAGGTGTGTGAGTGAGGGGCTGCTAGCAGCCCTCCTGACACCCTGTGAAGAGAACCAGTTGGAGCTGAACAGAGATCAGCAGAGCTAAGAGATGGCAAAAGAAACAGATATCCTCTGGTGATCATTTGAACTTCCATCTCTAGCCGCGTCTGAAGCCAGTTGTGTAGGCTGATAATTTCTTTTACTTCTGCGAGTTTGAGTCAGGTTCTATAACTTGTAACTGGAAGAATATGAGTAATATGGGATGGCTGGGGTGTGATGATAGAAATGTTTCAAGGAAGTAGGGTGTTGGTCCCTATGTCAGTGTTGGTGGCTCATAAACAGGATAACTTGACCCAAAACAAAACAGCAACAACAGACTGTCACCCTGCCAGCTCATTTTTCTTAAAGACCAGCTACATGAGAGTGTATAGATTCAAAGCAAGATGGAATGTTTATTATTACTGGGCCCAATGCATCCATTTTTAGAAATACATTCATCAGGTGGAGTCCCTCCTCAGACCCTCCCCAGTTTCCTCAGAACCCTCATTATTACCGTATATTCTGCCTAGTACACACTTCAAAGCATTATACTTCGACTAGAACATTCAGTGCAATAAATATTACTGAACTCTATGAGTCAGGCACTGTGCAAAGTCTGGAGGACACACTGATGGACAAAACAGACACGATATCTGCCCTCACAGAACTTATAAACTCAGTAAAATTCCATAAACTGGCATTATTTAATGAGAAGAGTTTTTCTGTGGCCTTAAATTTATTAAGCACTCAGTGACTAAGATCTCAAGACATTATCCACTGGGCCTCAGTACATACCCGTCTTAGACATTGGAGATCTCTAATTCCTTCTTAGGTTCTGTCTGCTAGTGTGGATGTGCCTGATGTCATAATCCAGGGGCCTTGATTTATTTAAGTGTTAGACTCCTAAGGATTGGGCTCTTTCTACTAAGTTGCTTTGCACAATGCTGACTAAAGGATTATACTTAAATTTAAAAGAAAAAATATTTAAAAAGGAAGAAAGAAAATAACAATAAATATGTCAATTCCAGCTGAACTGAATGTAATATCCTCTGTTCCCCCTACAACATCCTTCCCACTTTCTGTCTTGGACCAGCATGTCAAAACTTGTACCATTGGCATGTGTACTTTTATGCTTTTAAGTAACGAAACCCTCATGGTAGCAGAACAGGATAGCCCGGCGGCCATGAGTAGTGGAGACTTTAGACCCTGGTCTGGCTCTCCTCCCATTTGTAAGAGGAGTAGCGTCACACTGTGGTCCGAAGCCTGGCTCTGTCACTTAGTAGCTGGATGTCCTCGGTTGAGTTGCTTCATCACTCTGAACTTCAGATTCCTCAATAAGGATTACATGAAATAATGCATGAAAAATGTTTAGCAAAATGCTGGCATATGAAAAAATCTGTAAAGGATGCTAAAATTAGTATGTGAATGTATGATGAAAGCAGAATGTTTCCCATCTCTAAGAATCTCCCTGAGATGCACATAAGTTATAAAGGGAAAAATAGTAATTTTACACTGGAGAAGCCTGACAGATACCACCTTTATCATGCGATCAAAGTTATCAACATAATAAAGCATGATATGTAGTATCTAATAATAGTGGGGCAGACCTAAATCATGTGCCTCCTGAAGTGAGGCACTGAGAAGGACACGCCACATTTGTGATACTTTTGCCTGAGCCTAATCTTGAGGAAGTATCAGACCAAACCACACTGGGGGACGTTGAAAAAAGTAACTGACCTGTACTCTTTAAAACTATCAAGGTCTTGAGAGATAAAAGACAGACTGAGGAACGGTCTAGCTGATCCAGGATTAGATACTGGAGCAGATAAAAAGGAATCTAAATGGGACAGTTGACAAATTTTGAATATGGTCTTCATCCAATTATAACATTTTTCAACGTTAATGTTATGATTTAGATCATCGTATGATGGTTATGTAAGATGTTAATAGTTGAGGAATCTTGAGTGAAAAGTGTATGAATTCTGTATGCCAATGTTATAACATTTTGAAGTCTGAAATTATTTCAAAATGAAAAAAAAAAATGCAGGTAGTAGGCATTCAGTAAACTGTGTTGTGACCAAGGGAATCTTCCTGAACCTGGGCCAGCCGTTTAGATGGGGTTGGCAGTTGGAATGCGGGGTCTGTGAGTTCCTCTGCCAGGAGGTCCGGTAGCTTGTGAGGGTGCCATGCATTTGCAAGGACGTTCCTGGGCTGGTCTCTGTCTGGTCCCCCCCCTAGGGTCTGTCCTTCGTTTCCATAGCTCCTTTGAGGAAGAAGTTTGAGACAAGTAAGAAGTTACTGTCTGACAGTTTTTAGAAATGGGGCTCCTCCTTTAGGTTGGTGAGAGCGTGCAGTCGACAAAGATTCACCCAGAGCTCTCTCTGAGCTCAGCTGTTATTTTTGCTCTGAAATCTACCATCATTTTTTCACTCTCTGCACCTTGCCTTTCAATCACTGGAAACAGGAGGAATAATGACGGAGTTATAAAAAAGTGCTGTGTCCAATTCTGACGTCAGATTATCAACACAGTGTGTGCGGTAGAAGAAAACTGAGAAAAGGTGACTAAAGCTACCAAGGGGAATACTCTGTGGATGTACAGAGTTTTAGAGAGAGACTCGGTTCCAGAAAAACCAAACCAGAGAGAATACGATCTAAAAAATGTATAAGGTCTTGGTGGGTGAACATGTGTTCTTCACCACCCGTGACAGGAAGACCGGCTGCATGTCGAAATGTAAAAGGACCAGTTCTCAGAAGATAAGAGGGAAAAATGATTTCACGAAGTAAACAAAACAGAGTCTTGCTATCAGGTAATAAGTCTTAACAATGATGAGGTTCAAGAAGGATTTGGATTAAGTCACAGGTGACAGATATAAAAAGCAAGTAAGTGAAACTCCGGAAAGTCAAGTTGCCAGCAAGGAGCCCAGGCATATATCCTAAGGATCCTTTGATGTCCTTGTTACAACTGCACCCAAAACTCTGTAATTCTCCTGTTCTTAATTTTGCTCATTCACTCCTAAGCCCCTTGAACGTGGTCTGCTCTGTAAGAGCGAATCAGTGGTGAAAGATCTCACAAAGAATGGCGGGAGGTCAACAAAGACATTCTGTAATGTGCACTGCAGATATGAAGTGCCAGAAAGATGCTAATGAATGGTCACGCGTGTCCACCCATTAGCGGCCGGCACGACAGGCCAAGGATAACAGGAAGAGAGGCTGCGTTTTGAACACACAAAGTTCTGTCCTATCCATCTGGCCTCATGCATGCCACCATGGGAGGCTCTGGCTCAGCCCTCATCATTCACCCAAACAACTCCCTTTCCTTCTCTGTCTGGGTCTGCACGCTGCCCTTTGAGTGAAAAAGATTTCCCTGAAACCTTTCGGTGCTGTCAACAACAGCGGCAACGGAAGTTTGGCTTGAAAAATTCATCCAAGGAATGAAAAAAATACAGTGGGAATCTATCATTATGGATGTTTGGGAGAGAGGGAGAGACAGAGGGAAAAAAAAAAGACCTGTGCATTGTTTCGCATTTTGGTAAGAAATGATATATAGCTACATAGTGAAAACAGTTTTATTAAAAAGATCCTCTCACCCTGAATTCCAAATATGAATTGTACCCTCTTATCATCCAGTCACTTTAGAATGAAAGTTAAAAATGCTGATACTGTGGAACTAGCCCTTGGTATTATATCTCATAGCTGATATATTTGTCTAATACTTTGGTTTTTGAAGGCCCATTACTCAGGACCAGTGTGCAGGGCTGTTCATTTTAATCCTCTCTGGTTAGTGAAAGCAGAAATGCTAGGAAGAGCTTATAGATAAGATTTCTTTCCCTGCCTTTGTGTGCAAGTGGGTAGTGGGGTATAAACCAGATGGTGAAACAAAAGGGTTTTGACCTCAGATTTGTGGGCTTTTGTTTAGGGAAACCTTGCTAAAAGGTAGGATTCTGTGTTGGTCAGAGAGAATCCTTCCTCTTGCAGAGAGGAAAATGTTAACATCCCCCAAAAAGTTCAGACACACATAACTGAGAGTTCAGAGACTTGGCACACTTATGGTTAGCCATAGAGCAGATGGAGGATTTCATCATGTTTATTCTGTCCTGTTAAAGGGTTCCTCTTTTTCTATTGAAGCAATATATGGAGGACCATTCTGGAGGCTTGGGCCTCCTGTGCTGTCCTGTGCTGTGAAACATAGGACAGTTGTGGAGTTTTTACTCAATGGTTCCTTCTGGGCTCCAAGAATGGTTCAAGGAGAGGGTGGCTAAGTGACCTACATTAAGCTGTTTAACAGGGCTAATACTTGTTTGGTTTACACAAAGCTGTCCAGCAATTATATCGATGCTTGACAGTGTTATCATCATTATTTATTTTGCTATAAGCTAGATTTATAGCATTTGTAATACTAAGCATAAGAAACATTAATAGCTTTACTAATTATATCACTACTTTGCAGATACAAATAGTGATAAAAATGCCAAGTAAAGTGAACTAGTAAAACATTTTTAAGAGAATTTTAAAATCAGTTGCTGACTGACGATGTCTTTAGTCAGCCTTGGGGTTTGAATGGAGAAGAGAGCCTTCTTGTTAGATTTGAGTCTTGCTTTCCTGCCTGTTCATAATGAATGGATAATAATTCTGCCTTAACTTGACTGTAGTCAACTGAACCATGTATTTAATGTAGGGCCAGCAAACTATTTTGTTTTGGATCAGAGGGAAATGAAAATCCAGTTGTGGAGAAGGGAGGAAAGAGAGAGAAAGAGAGAAAGAAATGATTCCATGTGATGTGGGGGACTAAAGAGAACAGAGTAACTAACTTTGTGCATCTCCCCATTCTGGTTATTGATTTTGCCTTGTGTTCTCCAGAAAATACCTTCTTATAAATGAGGATATTGAGTGAAGAAAAAGAGTTAATAAATCCACTGCCTTTGTCACAATTGCCAATAGAAGTCTATAAGCAGTTTAAGTGCTGGACAAGTAAAAAGACCTAACTGGGAATGGAGGACGTGGTAGATAAGGATGGGTAGGTGGCATGTCTGGTCTGTGAACTGAAATAGTGGGTAGCAACCTTCAACTCTCAGAATTCCTGTCGACCACTTGGCAGGTCAGCTCCAAGAATGCCTACTCAGTCTGGAGCAGAAGATTCCTGCTTTTGTAAATAAAGTTTTACTGGAATGTAGCCACACCCATTCATTTAAGTATTATCTATGGCTGCTTTTGTGTTACTACACAGAGTTGAGTAATTGCAACAGAGACCTTATGTTCCACAAAGATGGAACTTATTTACTATTTGTTTATTTTTTTAAAATGGGATTGCTCCAAAGTGCCTATTTTTAAAATTATTTTTCACTGAGATTCAATGTACATCTGTTTCAGAAATTTTCACATGCCCAGTGCTATCTGAGCATCAGAAGACTGAGATAGGGGTTGGGGGGAGGGTGTGTGAAAGACAGCCCTTCTGTTTGTGCAAAACAAGAATATGACCCTTCAAGAAGGGGCCTTAGGTTGCATTAGATAATTCTGATTTTAAATGTCTAATCTTAAAGCTATAACTCAGGGATAAAAGAGTGTGAGTATTTTTATTTGTGGATTGTGGTGGGTCTTATTGCATGTCTCCATCTTCTTAGAGCTAGCCAAGAGGTTCACAGTAGAGAATAACTCACCTAAGCCAACTTGAATGAATTCTCCACCACCAGCACCCGAAGGAAATTCCTACCATGAAAACTCATTTTAGTAGGAGAGGTCTCTATTTTTGAAATGTTTTGACCTGATTTAGAGGCTAGATATAAATAAAAAGGAGGGAGCTATATACTCACTGAACTTACGATAAAATACTTAAGAGCTCATACATACTGGATGTAATCAACAATATTTGCAAAGTAGACATTGTACTTCTGTTGCTTTCATTTTCCTCTTAACTGTTCTTGGGTTTTCGATCACACCTGATCTCATTGTTGCCTCTGTAGAATTCTATGCCCTGCAAAGTCTAGCTGAATTCTACCACTTTCATGACTAGTCCTTAACCAGCTCAGCTGAGGAATGGAAAACCCTTGGGCTTTGCCATCAGACAGATACACCTGCACTCACATTCCAGCTCATTCATGGCTGAGGGGCCGTGGACGGTACTCATTTCCTTTGAGTTTCCAGTTCCTCATTTGTAAACGGGTAACAAACTCAAGTTTCAGAGTTGTTGAGACGATTAAGTGGAATGGTGCATGTAAAGTGGTTGGCAGACAATAGGCTTTAAATGAATGGTAAGAATAAATATTAATTTTTTTAGGTGGAAGGTTTCTGTTTTAAATGACAGCAATTGCTTGCACCAATTGACACTTTCTGTATACCGTCCTACATTTTTAGCTTATCTTTTCATAAATATATATATATATATTTCCGCTACCTAATTGAATTTTGAGCTTTTAAGAGTAGACATTGCATTTGTCTAATGTGCTTAAGTGTATTGCAAATAGTAGGTACTTAATAAGTACCTGGATTGATTCTGGGTCTTTGATATATTGGGGGAATGTGGGGGGAAATCTGGGCAAAGAGACAGTATGTATTTTCACAAGTTTACTAGATTGTTCAAGAGACTGTGATGGTGAGGGAGTAGAGAGTGCTGCCTTGCAGAAGTGGGGTGAAATATCTGGGCATCAACATTTACAAAATGGGAGCAATATATGGACTAGAGATAGTTTTGAAATGTGTAGTTCTACTAGGAGTGTGAATCTCTGGTCTTTTCCCTGTCCACAGCCCCATGAAAATACTGCTTTCCCATACAACACTGAGATTAGACTATCAGTGGGGATAGCTTACTTAAATTAACTATTCCTTCAGTAGGGAAGATAGCACTAAATTAATTTTTTAAAAAAAAACTATCATCTTTAGATTCCTGTTCTCATCTAAGAATGTATCAACATTGTAGTAAGCATTTTTTGAGATATATTTTACATATAATAAAATTCACTTATTTAGGTATACAGTTCTATGAATTTTGACAAACTTCTGTAATGTAAAACCTTTATCACATTAAGATATAGAGTATTTCCATAATTCCAGAAATTTTCTCATGCTCCTTTGTAGCCAGTTTTTCTCTCCCCATCCCTGTTTCTGAAAATCTCTGATCTTATTATTGGCCCTGTAATTTTGCCCTTTTGAGAATGAATCACACAGTATGTGTCCTTTTGAGTCTGGCTCCTTTCACTTAGCAAAATACTTTTGAGTTTCATCTATATTGTTTCTTGTAGTAGTACTCATTCCTTTTTACTGTTGAGAATTCCACTGTATGAACATATTGTGATTTATTTATCCATCATCACTTAATGGACATTTGGGTGGTTTCTAGCTTTTAATGATTGTAAATGAAAGTGCTCTAAATATTTGCACTTAGGTTTATGTATATTCATGTATGAAGACATGGGTGTGAATTCCCTTGGGTGAGGGATCACTGGGGCATATGGTAAGTATATGTTTAACTTCATATTTTATAATTGAGCAATTGTAATAGGTGTGTAATAGTACCTCATAGTTTTAATTTGCATTTTCCTAATGGCTAATGATGTTGAGCAACTTCTCATGTGTTTCATGGCCACCCGTATATCTTCTTTGTGATGTCTCTGTTTAAATTATTTGCCTATTTTCTTCTTCCTTCTCCTCCTCCTCCTCATTCTTCTTCTTCGAGGGAGAGTGTTATTTGTGTCTGCAATAGGCATTTTTAATTGTACTGTATTTTTGCTAATCAACACACACCATTTCATAACAGGAAGCCACAGTGAGTCAGTCAATCCTCCATCACCTTGGAAATTGCTTTCGGTATCTCACGTGTGTAAACTTTATTAGAAGCGAATTACCTAAATGTCCAGAGTGAATAAAGTGCCAAGATTTTCTTTTAGCTTCGTGATGGTATGTCCTGCATGAATTTAGCTCTTCACCTATTGTCTCACGCCTCATCTCCCCTTCAACTCCATGCTTCCTCCTCATCCTTGTCCCCTCCTTGCTGATGGGGCACATGCCAAACACACTCTTGCTTCAGGGCCTTTGACCTAGGACTCCCTTTATCCGGTGAAGTCTTTCCCCTTGAAGCTGCATGGCTCTCTCCCTCACTTCCTTCAATTGTCTAAATAAGTGTCACCTTACCGGGTAGGCCTTCTCTGACCGGCCTAGGTAAAATACATCTACTTCCTACACATCGTCCTCCTTACATTTCTTTGCAGTGCATATCACTACCTCTGTATGCTATATTTTATTCACTTATTTGTTTACTGTCTATCTCCTCCCACTGAAATGTAAGTTCCGTGAAAGCAGGAACATGACCCGATTTGTTTCTCTGCCAGATTTGACAGCCTGGAAAATTGCCAAGAATATAAGAGACTTTCAATAAATTGTAGGTGGAATGAATAAGCCTTAAGGATAGCAGTGAGAAAAATGCTAATTAGCTGAGTTTTTAGACAGGCCTGCACATCATATCAGACCTGATCTGCCCCCAGTACTTAAAACTTTATTAAGATATTTCACATTTGGCCCAAATGAACTCCTAAACCGAGCGTCCTTGGAACCTCTAACATTTCCTAGTAGATGCAATGGTCCTTTTCAAAGCAGACCTAAGAGGGCAGCAAACAGGGCAATGACTATCTTTGTTTGAGGCCCACTGCCTGATTTCTTTTGTCTCTACCTGGTTTATTGACATACAAAGCAGAAACAAGCTCCGTGAGTCTGAAGATTCTCAGGCACATTCTGTGTTTGAGCTCAGACTCTCCTGTCTGGGGTTGCTCCAGGCTTATTTTTTCTTGCCCTTGCTTTCTCCTGTTGCCCACACAGACAGGATGTTTAATTGCTTGCTTTTCCCTAGAGTTCCTCTGAGTAGACCTGAGGAGCCATGAGTAAAGGTGGTTTTCCATCATGCAGTCAGTGGGCTATCCTTGAATTACAGGTCTCCAGGGTTAGGACCTTTAAGAAGTTTCTCTTCTCTCATGGGGCTTAGATCATAATGGAGTTGAGGGTGAGTTCTCCGTACTTCTCTATGCTTCTCAGTGTTTGTGCTCATAAACTGTTTTCCATACCTGCTTCAAATCTGGAGACCCTCCTGAATGTGGATATGGTAGAACCCACTCTGTATTGGGACTAATTGGAGAGAATAGGAAAACTCTGAGGAATAATAATCAACTTACCAACCAATCAAATGAATGAAAAAATTCCACCAAACTGCTTTTGAAATGAAGACTATTTTATAAGTACCCCCAAAATGGCAGAAAGTAGTTGCTAGAAATGTAATGTTTCTCTTATTTATTTGATACAGATATTCAGATTTTCCCATATATTTTCAGCTCAGAAATTTTGGAAGAAAATGACAATCTAACCTCCATAAATAAGATGCAAAACAATTTTGGGGCCTTTTTATTGTCAAGACTTCATAAAAAGGAGAGGGTGTTATAAAGAGCATAGAGACACCATCTGAAGCATCTCCCTTGGCTGAGTTCCTTTGCATAGTGTAGCCTTGCAGATTCTGGTTTTCAGAAATCTTTTAAGCTTAGCATGTTTCAGAACTGATCTTTGTCTTCTTAGTGATCTTGAGCAAAATTATGAAAATCTTCCCAAATCCAGATTTTATAACACAAGAAATACTGACAGTGATGCTTCAGGAGGTTAATGATGGTCTAATTATCTTGCACCAATAAGGAAAAAGAGTCAGCCTTTTGGCAAGATTGTGTCAGAACTAGTCAGATAATATAGATATTTCTACCTCCATGCATTTTCTAAAGGGGGATATTGCTGCTTTAATTAAATGTTATATGAATACATTTCAAATAGATCCAAACACAGGGCAAACTCTGTTTCAGAACTGCTGTTCCTACATTTAAAATGTATTTGAAATGTAATTAAAAAAAAGATAATGTGAAAGAAAAACTAAAATAACTCGAAAAGAGCAGAATATAGTAGCTCATCATTACACTAATATATCAAACAATGTGATCTTAGCTTAATTATCCCCTTTGAGAGTTGAGAAAACTAAGCCCAACCTTCAATTTACAGCTGTTTGGTGCCGGGAACCTGAATTATTATTGAAGAAGAAGGGGGGAAAAGTTTATTTATTGTGACCTCCACTCAGTTTTTATTCATCGTGGAAAATCTGTATATTCACAAATGAGGGCTATTCATCCTTAGACCACAGCATTCTTCAGCTGTCCGGGCCTACATCAACTGCACATCTCCAGCTTTTGTGTTCCTCTCGAAGGCTCTTCATCCAGATTGTTCATCATCTTGATGGTCGAGCTTTATCTTGCTTTTGTGCAGCTGCATTCCGCTTATCCAAAGTGCTGAGGGAGACGGGGAGAGGGAGAGAGAAAAGAGCGAGTGAGCGAGCGGGAGAGAGTGAGTAGGAGAGAACGGGAGCACAGAAAGGAGGAAAAGCAATGGCCGGTGCACATATGAGGATAATTTGTAGTTTCTCAATAATAATATAAAAAAAAAAGGAGGACAGGCTAATTACTGGCTTAACTAGGGCAGCCTGTGGATCTTCATGTCAAAAGGACGGCCGTAATTATTTGCCATCAAAGCACATTCATATTGTGGCACAAAAGAAGGGCCTTTTGCAAATGGATCTTGCTAATAAACAGGGCTGAGAGGAGCATTATGTGTCTCCCTGGTTGCAGGCACATTAACACAGTGACATGGAGCATAACTCGGGGCCTGAGGAACAAAACACCAGAATGATAATTATCCCCCTCCCCTCCTCAGCCTCCCTCGCCTTTCCCTTTGTGTTGGACGAGGAAGCTGAACATGACCTATTGGAGGGCCCAAGGCAGGCTATTAGTGACCCCTGAGCCCTGACAAGGTGCCTGTGTTCTTTTAAAAGCCTGCTTCTTGATGTCAGGAGGGTCACGTGGACCAGCCAGCTCAGCTCGAAATGGTCCAGCAAACACTTCAACCTTAAAGACACCTGGAAGGTCATGACCAATTTAATGCAGATGAAGACAGCAGAGACAAGGCTCTGTTGAATCCTGGTACTGAAGTTTCCCTCTCACTCTCTTTTCTTCATCTTTGTCCACACTTGCTCATGTATTTAAGTCCTCAGAACTAAAGCTGTCTCTCTTACTGTTATTAAATGAAAGGGGAAAAAGTTCTCTCTCTCTTACTGTTATTAAATGAAGAGTCTTAGAGGAGAAAAAAAGGTAGATGCAAATTCAGCCCCATGGATTAACCCTTTTTCTGGCAGATGTAAACACACTGACTTCCCACAGGTAGGGGTCACTGAGGGGAGCAGGGGGCTGCCTCTCTCCCTCCTTGCAAGGCAGGTGGCGAGGGGCTCATCAGCAATGGAAAGTCACCTTGAGCTGGGCCTGTCTGACGCTGGCCATCGCTGGAGCTACAGATCATCTCTGAAGGTTCTGGGCTTGTTCTGGTTTCACACAGAGCAGTTGACATTAAAGAAAAGGGCCAGTAATCAGCTTGGGAAAATGTACCTGAGACCCTTAAGATTGGAGCCTCTGTTCCCTTTCCTTCCTCTTCCCTTTCCCTCTTGCGGCTTTTCTGAAATGGAGTGGGCATGCCAAAACCCAGCCTGTGGGGGGAGGTATTCTATTTCACACGCACCAGAGGTAAAGCAGATCTCTGTAAGTCTTATTTTACCAGCAGGGAAATTAAGGGTGACAATTTGCCCTGCAAAACGATTCTTGCTTCACAAATGTGGACTTTCCTGAGCATTTAAATATTTAATTATGTGAAGGGTTGGAGGCTGATGAACTTCAAGTTAGAATATTATGAGCCATTTCAAACAGAGGATCTACTAGGAATGACTTAGGAATGTTGAAAGATATGTATCTGTGGGAAAATAGGATTAAGTGTTTTTAGGATTTGATTTAATGGCTCAAAAGTGTGCCCTCTGTTTGAAGCAGATTTAGGGACATACCACATTCTTAGGATGGTAAGTCTCCCAATAATCAATCAATTAATTTCTCCCTTTTCTTGCCTCCCTCCCTCCCTCCCTTTCACTCTTCCTTCCTTCCTGCCTTCCTTCCATCCTTCCATCCTTCTGCCTCTCTCCCCCTGCTCCCCCTTCTGTCTAAATAATCTTGACATAAAGGAATTGGAGTAGTGACATACTAATTATACACATAAATTTTCCAAACTGTTAAGAGTGGTCAAGCAAAAAAAAAAAAAAAAAGAAACACATTATTCCTTATTTTATTTCTAGCCTGGTCCTCTTCCTCTGGAACTTCAAACTCTTATATCCAACTGCTGACAAGGCCTCCACATACTAGTAGACATCTCTTATTCAGCATGTCCAAAATGGAGCTTTTGACCTGCCTCCCCCACCTCCAGTTGCTTTATTCAAAGTTTTCCTAATATCAGTGGCAACATATAGCCTTCCAGGGCTTAAGGCAGAAACCTGGTAATCATCCTTGTCTCTTCTCTTTCTCTTACCACATCCAATCTGTCAGGAAATGCTGTTGGCTCTACCTTCAGAATACGTTCAGAACTAGCCACAACTCGGTCACGTCCATTGACACCTTGATCTGAGCCACCATCACCTCTTGCCTCCACTGTTTCACTAGCATCCTAACAGGTCTCCTGCCTCCTTCCATTCACTCCTAACTTGGCAGCCAGAATGGACCTTTTAAACTGTGGTCGGTCATGTCAAAGTTTGTGATAGATGCTCATGACGCTCTCATTTTATCTCCTACTTTTCCTTCCCTTGATCATTCTGCTCCAACCACAGTGCCCCCTAATTTCTCTGTAAACGCATAGCAAGCATGCTCCCATCTTAGCTCACTCAGCTTCCTCACCTCTAAGTCATTTTTCAGCGCTTGCTTTCTCAGTGAAGTCTAAGTGCCCTGTTTAAGCCTGCAACTGCCTACTACCCCGCTTAATCCCCCATGCCCCTGATGCATTTTTCATTTTTTCAAACTTGTTGAACATACTATGTAATTTATGTTTTATTTATTCAGTTATTCTTTTTGCTGTTCACTTTTGTCTCATGAGCTTTAACAGGATAAGGACCTGCGGTTTTTTTTTTTTTTTTGGCACTGATGTACCCCTAAGTACCTAGAATAGTGTCTGGAATAGTAAATGCTCAATAAATATTTGTGTCATGAATATTGAATGAATGAATTGTAAAGTTTAGGAAAATGGAGACCTAGACTAATGATTTAAAACAATGCCCAAACACCAGAAATGTTCAGAAGAAAGGACAAAGCTTGCCATGATAAAATAGATCTAGACTGCAAATGCAGGTCACAAGATCACTGCACAGTCAGACCTACCATACTTTACTTATTTCAAACATGTTAGTTTTATTTATACAGCACCTGTCCTCCTCCCCTACTGCCCACCAGCAAACAAAAAGCATAATAAAATAGCAAGGGGTATTTTTCTTTGTTTTTTCCTACATAGCCACAAATATTTGAGGATTTTCTTTTTTTTTTTTTTTTGAGGTAGGGACAGTTTTCCTGCCCCCACTGTCAAAGCTAATCAGTTATTGTGGAATTGTAACGACGAAGGAGGCTGCTTTAGAATCTCCTGCTTCCTCTCAGCACTGGAAACATTAAGCACTGGGAGCTAGAAAGATAGAATAGATCAGGTTCAAATATGTGTGTCTTGCCCACCTCAAGCCACTGCCTTCGTGGTATCTATTTCCCCCCAGAGCCTGATGGGCAGGTCTCTCAGTTCTACAGAGCAAACCAGTGGCAGTTCAGCTGCTAACTCTTAATTCCCAGGCCTGGGCTCAGGTTAGTCATCTATCTGTCCCCATCCCTCTCTACTGCCATCTTCGCCTCTATCTCCATACAGGTATCACTTGCTTTTCCAAAGTTTGCTGTATACGACTTCACTTTTACAAAAGACCAACCGACATTAGTACCTGTTTTCACTAGCCAAAAGGTATCCGAAGAGAATTTTTGCTTTTATGAGAAAAGGCAAAAAGCGGTAATAGCCTTCGGCGTTTGCAGTGAGCCACTGTAGAGGCAGCGCGCACCCTGAGCAGCAGCAGCAAGAGTGGCACCGCCAACCTCCTTCCCCAGGAACCACTCTCTCAGTTTCTCAGCATCCAGACGCCATGGCTTTAAACTGTGTCTGGGAGCATCTGTGCATTGTGTTGATTTATTTCGTGCTTCCGTTAGCAAGATGTGTCCTAAGGTAATTGCTTCTTTACTTTCCGTCATTTCGGCTTACGAAAGGTTTCATAGGAACGCTCTCCTTTCGAATAGAGGGGAACATTTCTATCTGTATCTTAATCTAAGGTTGGAGAAGGTTTTGAGAGAGAGTATGAGAATAAAGATGACTATGCTTAATCAGAATAAAGCAGTTTGTTACTCATCCCAGGGTGCTTCTAGGACAAAAGAAGAGGGCTGGGGATGGGGAAACATAATTAGATCAGGGTGCCATTCTGGGCAGGTACTCTTCCTTTGGGTTGAATCCCCATGGTGGTCCTGGAAGTGTGGCCTGAATTTTCCTGGTTCCCAAATCAGAACTGTTTCTTTCAAGCATTGGCAAGTCACTCAGCCTTCAACACTGCACAAGTAAAGCAGGGTGAGAATTGTTTTTATCTCAGAAGACCTAGGGTCATGAATGCCCCAGAACAGAGCACAAAGGCAGCACGGCCCCCAGGATGTGACTACCAGCACGAGACCTGGAGCCATCAGGGGCAAACCTCCGTGTGGCACAGAGGAGCCTTTGGAAATGCTGAAATTCTTACTTTAACTTTAAAAAGTAGAGAGGGGAGCCTGATATTCTCTCATGATTTCCCCTTTCAGTGTGTGGAAAAACCATACCAAGCAATGCCCAGGTGGGACACATGTGGGTGTCCTACACAATGTAACTCAGTCCTGATACTGCCTACCTGGAGTTAGCATCTGATCCCACAGGCTAAGGGCTCAGTCCCATCAGACTGCCCTCACTTCAGACACCGATCACAGGTCTAGGTTGTTACCCATTCTCCTGACCAACTGGCTATAAATCAGAGGTTCCCACGACCCCTTCCTTGTGTTTAAATAATCTGTGAGAGCGGCTCACAGAACTCAGAGAAACATTTGCTTAGGTTTACCAGTTTATTATAAAGGATGTTATAAACGATAGGGAAGAATACCCAGATAAAGAGGTACAGAGGGTGAGGTCCTGAAGTTTCCCCAGCGCAGGGGCTTCTGTCCCCATGAACCGGTCTGGGCCACCCTCCTGGCATGGGGATGCTTTCATCAACCGGGAAGCTAATCCAGTCTCGTAGGTTGAAGGGTTTTTCAAAGAGCTTTCATCTCTAGCTCCCCTTTCCCTTCCCAGAGATCAGTGCATGGGGCTGAAAGTTCCAACCCTCTAATCACTGGGTCTCTGCTGACCGACCTATATCCTGAGGCTACCCAGGGGCTCGCCCTAAGTCACTTCATTAGCATAAACTCAGGTGTGCTCAAAGAAGCACCTTATGAGTAACCAGGGACCCTCTTATTGTTACCGACCCTCCAAAGTCATCCCCGACAAGGGTCCTTCTGCCAGAAGGCATTGGAGCCAATAGAAGGAGAGTGAGTTGGGTTCAGAAACGAAGGAAAAGAAAGCTTTATTGTTTGATCACAGAACGGAGACGTGCTAGCTCACGCTGTAGAGCACACGCCGGCCGTTGGAGGGGCTGCTTTACAGTGTTCGGGCAGCGGGGCGGGGCAGCGGGGCGGGGCTGGCGCAGCTGCGCAGTTCCCGGCTCCAGAGCGCAGCGCCTCTGCGCACGTCCCGCCGCCGCCGCCGCCGCCATCTTGAGTGGCGCTCGCGCTCTTGCCCAGGCCTGGCTGAGGTGAGGCGACAGACGCAGCTGTGTCGCACTAGGAACTCTGGTCTGAAGTGCCAGGCGCGAGGCCTCTATGCGCAATGAGCAGGTGACACTAGCCGAAGCACAAAGGGGAAAAAAAAAAAGGTTAGACTTTATTACCCGGATTCCATTTTTATTTCCCGGGAATTGTTAATGGGCTTTGCTGGTGACGCGATCACTCAGGAAGGGGGTTTAGGAGCTTTGTGCCAGGAACGGGGGACAAACACCAGATACAGTTCTTATTATCCAAGACCAAATATTATTTCTTACACGCCAGTTGCTGTGTACCTGCGGGCTCCGTCAGCAACCTGGAGAACATTAGCAAATTCGTGAATCAGCTTACACTGCTGTTGTGAAAGAGAACCATTTGTTAGCTTATGTAAAACCTGGATTAATTGCAACTGTCTGAAAATACTGACTAAGGAGGCCGTTAGTGTACATTTAACGAAGGTTAGAATCTCAGACTCGTGAAATTCAGGCCCCTTTTTTGTTCATCAGTGCGTAGTTGGGGCGGTAATAAAAGCAGGTGCTTTGGTGTAACTGAATACCAAATGAATACAGGACAAATTAGAGTTTCAAACAAATGATTTTGCAAAGTTTTTCCCCCCTGCGTTCTCTCTGAACAATTGGGGGGTGTGGTAGTGTGGACAAGCAAGACTAGAAAATGCAGCTAAAGGTGACTTTCCTGTGAAGTAGTTCTTTCAGTTTTTCCTTCCTTTTGTGTGACTTTGGAAGAAACAGTCCTAGAAAACCTTATAAGAACAGTTTGGGGAAGATTAAAAATCTTTACTTTCTGTGGGTTAACATCTCCGGGAATAGAGATTGGTGGCATGTTGTGGCGTATTTAATACTGATCCTAACTTTCCTAGAAAGTTTGGGTTTGTGTTTGGTTCCCTGTGCATCTTTTCAGCTCCTGAATGTTTTACTGTCCAAAATCATTTACTTTGGTTAAAAATCATATATGTCATGTCAGTTATTAACTTAGAACACATGCCTTGATTAAAGTGTTTACTGATACTAGCACATGCAGAAGAATCTCTATTGAAGAAACAATACTCTCTCTTCTTGGAAGATCTGAATGAACTAATCAGGGCCCTGAGTGTCTTGAGCTGTGCTGAATAATTTTCCTAGGCTGTGTTTTCAGGGACCCTCCCACAAAAGGGACTTCTTTTCCCTTCTAAGCTTTCTTATAGCCAAGTGGAATCTGTCACATAATTGTTTCCATAAGGAGAGGGCTCATTCTACGTCTGAATCCTTTATGCCCTCATGTTCCTGAGCTCGCCTTTCCTGAGAGCAGTGTGCAGAAAGTCGGTAGAATGGGCCACTGCCCTGCACCCCCTACAAAAGACAGAGGAGAACAGAGTCCCAATGTGCAGTGAGCAGATCAAAAAAGAGGCAAATGGAATAGTTATATTTAGATATATTAGATAGATTGGGCTACTTATTAACACCATTCAGCTTTTTTTTTTAAACTTTTTTTTGTTGAGTTACAATCATTTTACAATTAGGCAATGGAATACTATTCAGCCATAAAAATGACAACATAATGCCATTTGCAGCAACATGGATGTTCCTGGAAACACCATTCAGCTTTAATGAAAGCTGAACACACAGAATTTGAGAGAGAAATCCTGGTATTTAGCTCAATATTTTAGGGTAAAGCTTTTAATTGTTGTTACTGTAGTGGATAAAATTACTTAATATTTACTCTTTTCCTAGGGAGTAACGTGTGTTCATGTCCTCTTTACCCATGTTTAAACCTAGATACACACATGCATATGCACACCACATATATATACACATACACACTTGTGCATATGTGAAGATATGTATACGTATGTGTATATACAGAACAATATATATGTACACATGTATGTATATTATGTATACATATATGCATTTTATATGTATATGACAGAATTCCCAGAACTTCCAACAGAGCCCACAGAATGCTTCTAATTTGTAGTGTCTTTTATGCCTATAGTGTGATGTAATACATTCTTTCTTAAAATATTACCTTTTCATATTGCAAGTAATACATGTTCATTATAGAATATTTGCGAGGTATAAGCAACTACAAAGACAAAATTAAAAATCACATGATACCACTGTGTAAAGAAAAACATTATTACTCCGTTTTTCTTTTTTAGTTGGCTACTTTTTAATTTTCATTGTCCTCAACTTATCCTCTAAGGTGAAAGTGGTATATCATTTTGTGAAACAAACAGATTCGTGGCATAATTGGTTTATTTGTTTTGGTATTTATTTTGTTTGGTATTTGGTATTTTTTGTTGTTGTCAACAAATGCGCTTCTCTGAAGTACATGCCTATTCTCTGTCCATCATCCATCTACCATCCATGTATCTTCCCATTGGTACTTACAGATCTTCAAGGATTTTCTTCAGTTTCCTTTAGGATATTGTTCCGATAGGTCTTGTCTCACCAGTCTCTTGCAATCTCCTGGGTCTTCTCAAACTCCCCTTTGATAATTACTAAAATGCTACTGGTATACGTTTCCTTGGTGTCCTTTTTTCCTGTAATTTCCTCGCACTTCCAGTCAGTCCTTTAGCAACTCATCTGAATGGCTTGGATTATGATGCTGCTGTTCAACTCTTTTAACCTGTTACTCTTGAGTTTTTCCGTTCTGGGCACTGTCTGTAGTTTGTCCCTCCCATGCCTTCATGTCAGTTCACTTCCATCCAGATCTTTTCATCTTTATACTCATCCTTAATCTCCCTTTTATAATCACTTTCTCCCACCTGACCTGGGCACACCAGTCAGTCATTTCAACTACATTGTGTCTCACACCTTGTTTATTGTTGACTTTGTCTCCTTCCAAGTCCAGGTCAACCAAAATACTCTTCTCCCTTTTCTTGCCAGTGTTGAAGGAAGTCTTGTGAATTCACTGATTGATAAAAACTTATGATTTCCAACCTCAGCTTAACTTTTAAAGCTACTGAAAATAACTTTGTAATGGCAAGTTAACTTCTTTCCATTCCTTTCTGAGACAGTTACTCCTCCATGTCCGCGAGTTCCACATCTGAGGATATAACCGATCATGGATGGAAAATATTCAGAAAAAAAAATTCCAGAAAGTTCTGAAAAGCAAAACTTGGATCTTCTGCATGTCAACAACCATTTACATAGCATTTACATTGTATTAGGTACTATAAATAATTAGGAGCTGGTTAAAAATATATGGGTGTGCATAGATTTTAAGCAAATACTACACCGTTTCATATAAGGGACTAAATCGTTTGAGGATTTTGGTGTTCTCAGGGATCCTGGAACCAATCCCTGGAAGATACTAAGGGATGACATTATTTTATTACTTCCTTAACCAACCAATTCTGTTTTTAGCCCTCTTTCTTTGAGTGAGCAGCTTATACGGTCATGTATGACAGTTTGGTATGGTGGAAAAATAGTGGACTCTGGGCTTTGCTAGGATAGAATTCTGGCTCCAGCATTTACCATCTGTGTGACCTTGGCCAGTTGACAGTCCTTCTAATTTTCATTTCCTTATTTTGAAAACCTTACTTACTTCATAGAATTTGTCAAGAAAATTCAATGATGTGCTGTGTTCAAAGAACTCAGAACATAGTAGATTTTCAGTTGTGGCTATTATTATTTTTATTAGGGAGCAGTGCTTCCAACTTCCATTTCCATTTAGTTTCAAGTTTATTTATATCTTCATCTTTTCTTGCTCCTTCCCTGTTTGTTTGGAAGAAGGTATAGTAGCTCCTTTCAACTAATTCCTGAAGACTGCAGCCTGCATCCTGGACCATTTCTCTGAGTACTCTCATTCTTTCTTGTGTCCTTAATTTGGGTTTGGGTGGCCACACATCTTCCTTGTGTAAACGTCCAGCCTCCCTCAATTTTCCCATTTCAACAATACCTCTTGAAAATAAGTATTCATAAATCACAAATGTACTCTTTTCACTGTCAGTCCCCTGCTCCATGATGTCTCCTTAAACTCTTTACTGAAGCTGCTTGTAAAGGTTCCCAGTGACTCCCAACTGGCAGTTTCAGCTGGGGCTGAGCCTCAGTGTTTAGCCCAGCTCCAATACGACATCCTTAGGATGTAGTAGAATCCCCTAGAATGAGGGAACTTTGCCATTACCGTGCTTCCATTAGACTTTATTTCTACTCATTCTGTTGCATTAACACATTCTGCTGTGGGGTTCTGTCTCACCGGATGGATGATGGATATCATGAAGAGAGGGACTGTGCTTTATTCCTAAATACTGAACTGAAGGATAAACACAAACACGCACACACACACACACACCCTCATTGACTCCAAAGACTGTTGATTTTAAGGAAACTTGACATAAAAAGATTGCCCTTGTGTACACCTTGAGGTTCCTAAATGCTAAGAATGGGCATCTTTTCATGTTTAGTGAGTGTTACCAAAACATTTCTGACATTGCCATTGGCCAGCCAGTCAGCAAACACTTACAGGCAGTACTAGGTACTGTACATGAGTAATGGGAATTCCGGTCTGAATAAGACCTAAGATAGACACAGTCTCTGCCTTTTGGGGCTGGCTGAAGATTCAAGGATTTGAATTCTGTATATGTGGTCCCTCCCCATATGACATATTCAACACTTGAATTTTATAGCCTCACAATTAGAACTCTTTGGAGGAGCGAATTACACTAGAAATTTCTGTAATTTTTCACTTGGGTGGAAAAATGTATTTCTCTCTAAACTCATCTGGAGCCAGGGATTGATTTAGTGAATTCAATTTAAATTTCAATAAGTATTTTTTCACTTCCACGTATAAATGATTGCATAATATGAGAATATATATACTTATTATTTAAATACTTGTAAACTTAGTCAAGCTCCTGCATTAAGGTTTTGTGCAGATGGTATAGGTCTAGAAAGGAGTCATAATAAGCACTGGGAAAATATATCCACATTGGAAAGTTTTACTTTTTTAAGGTCCTCTGTTTCTAACAAATTTTGGAAAAAGTCTCCACTTTGAAAGGATGCGCTTTAAAAATAGTCTTTAAATATATATATATGTATAAACAGAAGTAGTCTATCATTGCTTCAAATCTCAATATGTGATTTTTCCATTCTGAGGTTTTTATTCTGAGATTACTTTATATATGTATGAATATATATGTATATATGTATATTTCCTAACTCAGTAGCCTGCTATTTATTGAAGAAGAGATAACATTTGAAATATCCTTATCAAGATTATTATGCATCTTCTGAAAAACTGAGTCCCCTACTTTGAAAATATTTAAGAAAATGTAATGCATTATCAGTACAAGATGATGGTATACAGTTTGTTTTGAAACGGGTGTTGTTGTTGGAGTATAAAACATTAATCATTGCCACTAGGCTTTTTTTTAAAAAATATAATCAGAAAAGAAATATGATACTGGAAGAACTGAAGCTACCTGTTATCTTACAGTTGATAACTTTGAATGAATGTCAGTATTATCAGGTCTTTATATACTTGAACTAAACTGTGACCCTTTTACCATCTTTTTTTTTTTTCGGTTGCTCATACTTTTATTCTGTTTTGTCCTCTTTTTGCTTTTTGGTTCCACTTTTTCAACAGCTGGGGAAGAGCAAAGTTTTATGAGTCTTTGGCCATTGAGACGTGGGGATGATGACTAAGGGAACTGTCTTTTTCACTTCTGATTTCACAACAGCTTAAACAATGTCTGATGCCTTGTAGATGCTCAACAGATATTTGTTGTAGGACTGAGTGGAGGGGCACGATTGCATTTTAAGTCTGTGTAGTCCCTGTGGACTGAAATCACGATGCTTTCCCATTTGAAGGGCACCTTCTCCACTCTCCTACTTCTGTTCTCAAAAGAAGGTGGCCGTTCCATGATCCCATGGAGACTGAGGCTCTCAAAGATGACCCTTAGAGAAGTTATGGCTTTGATGAAATTTATTTTCAGTCTCCTTAGACCAGTTCCCTGTCCAGCTAGGTCCTCCTTCTTTCCCTGTGCTTTCTGTTTCTTCGTTTATTTATTGAGTCTTAAGAAGATTTTGTAGGCAATTTTGAACTAAACTAAAGGAGTAGCTCTGTGATGCTTATAATTTCAGGTATTGGTCATCAGGTAGAGGAAGAAGGTGATTGTGGCCAATTTGGGATTTCCTGGAACCCCTTGAAATCAGTCGAGTTACGCCACTGCATCCTCTACCAACAGATTAGCTAGGTCCTAGCACTGTATAGATATTGTTTGATGCTGGAAAAGGGAAATTCCATAAGGACATGGACTGGGATTTTTCTTCATTTATTATAATTTTTCAAAAAATGACTATGGCAAAGAATTTTTAAATTACTTGGACAGAAGTTCATTTTCTTTCTGACTAAAAGCCCCCACCTCCACTACCGCACGCACAACCAGGCACACTCATGCTCACACAGGCACATACTTATATACTTTTTACAGCAACTCTGCATTCTGGCTCCCTGGTGAGCCTATTCAGATGCTTGGGCAAAGGTCCAGGTTGGAAGTGCACCCCCTACCCAAGCACCCACAGTTTATTGAATCAGGATTCTAAGACCAGGACTGTCTCTGGTGGCAGATGCTAGCCATCAGGTCTATAGTGTACCTAGAAAAATCTGGGAAATATCCTTTTCACGTAACTGTCTTGTAGGAAATAATTTGCCCCAGACATTTTCATCTTTGAAAGAATGTAGATTTATAGGCTTGATTTCTTAATCAGGGTGAACTTTTGTTAATGTTTCATGGCTAGGATATATATGGTCATGCCATGGACCCAGTGGTGATATTAGTAATAAAGACAATATTATTAATATCACTACATCAATATAAAAAGAGTTATAGAGTTAACATTTGTAAGACAAAAAAAAAAAAAGAGAGAAAATCCCAGGTTAACAGTTGCCTTCACTGCCATTAACTCAATCGTTGGCAATATTTTATGCACTCATATAGTTTATGTACCAGGACTAGTATTTGGCAAGAATAATCAAAGACACACAAAAAACAACCAGTTGCTTCTTTTTTTCTTTTTCTTTCTTTTCTTTTCTCTTTTTTTAACTTTTCATTTTCCCCCTTCTCCTTGTGATGAAATTTTATTATTTCTTTGAAACTCTGAATCAGCCTCCAGTGGGGGGCTGTGTCCTTTTAGAGCCAAAGTGCAGTATTTGAACTTTGCTATCACATAACACTTTCTGAGGCTGCTTGTCTGAAATGACTTAATTTGCACTGCAGGACCAGCACTGAACCCGCAAATACTCCAAAAATCCACAGTGAGCCAGGGCAGCAGACCTATTACTAATTTTTTATTAAAATCCCTGAGGCACCCAACACAGGGCCCCAAAGCAGCTTTAATAATAGACAACATACAGCACATTTTTCTTGTATTGCCATGTAATCAAATCTGAGGCTGCTGTTCACTTTCTTTGTTTTACCTAGAGGACCAGCTTCCAATTTAGTTGTGGCCTACTCTAAACTGATTTTTCATTGTAATTAATGCCTACTTTGGCCTCAGCCACTTACACAACTTTCCATTAGAGGTTTGCAGCCATCCACTGAGTATTTTACTAAGTTACCCTCACAGACCTGCTACAGCTGCAGTTTTGTTAAAGTCTTTCTTTTTATTATTGGTTTTTTTTTTTGCAAAGAATTTTTAAATTGCTTAGCTAAATAGTTTTTTAAAAAATGTTTTTCCTTCTGCCTTTTCTCTGTGCTGCACCAGTAAAATATTTGGGCAAAGATCCAATTTGGGGAAACATACATACTGACAGACAGACACACACATACACACTGTTCAGCCCCTCTATTGCCCCCAACAACCCCAGCCTTTAAGTGGTTTCAGAAAGGCTACTGGAGCTTATTTAGATCCAGGGTCTGCTGCGGCTGATTTTCTGTCTGCGTTTTGTGCTGTCCATTTCCTCTGAAATAGTACCTGAGGTTTAAAGTTCCTCAGCAGAGGATGTTAGGAGACCTCTGCAAACATTCAGGCGGCAGCCTTCCCACCACTAACCTTAAAAAAGATTATGGCAGTGGGCCCAGGGTCAGACTGAATAGATGAAAAAGTGTATGCCGTGCCTTTGCTGCTCCCTGAGCCTTTCTCTGTTGGCTGGGCTGACATTTTCAGTGACTTTTCCTTGAGCCTTGTTTAGATTGTCTTCCTAGAAAATTCTGGATCTGTTTACTACCCATCTTCTCTCACCTCCTTGGCATTACTAAATCACGAAGAATGACTCTCAGAAACTAGAGCCCTCTGGCTCTTTGGATGGTCCCCTTTCAACTTGAAGATGTGGTTTTTAAGAGTACTCGAATTAGTGAGGGAATTCCTTTAAAGGCCTTGTCTAAGAATACTCTGAAAAGAAATCATGAGATGTTTGTGAAGTTTTTAACTTTTACATTTTGAACATTAGTGGTTTACCCAATGGAACTGACAGAGGAAAACCTCCTACTTTCTGGTAATGAGCAATGAATTGTCTTGTCTTAGCTGATACAGTTTACAAAAGTTCTGCTAGCCATTGGATACAATAATTCCCTTTTTGATCTTTAGTAGTCATTTCTCCTTGGGTAACGTTTTGCACTGTTGTATAATGCTATCAGCCTTTTAAATAGCATTTACAAAAACTCTTGGTCACATCTACACAGTGAGTTGAAATTGAAAAATGCACAGTCTTAATGAAATCCTCTATTATGTTGTGGCTAACTGTCAGCAACTGGGTAATATTTTATGAAGGAGAACACATTTGCAGGTTGGGAAGGGTGAGATCCAGATCTGCTTCCTACCTCATTGCTTGTTTATTGGACAAGTAAGGCCTGCTCGTCCCCATCAGTAGATGTGGCTTCGGCACACTTAAGGCAAGTCCTCCTCTCTTTCTCCCAGCAAGGACACTCAAGTATCAAAAGATAACAGAACCACCTATATAAAGCACTTGATAATAATTCATATTTTATAACATAGAAACATGGTTCCATAGGTTATCATTTCCATAAGAAGTGAGACTTTAAGAGACTGATTTGTGTCTCTGATTTGAGGCTTAAGAAATCAGGAGGTATGCCTGTATGCATACCTCATGCATCTTGTGTTTGTATTGTATATATAAACCAACTAAACTTATTTAAATTTAAAGTGACGCTGAAAGGGGAGTGGACTTTTAAGTCATCAGATGATACATTTGCCTTCTCAAGTGGAGGGATCTTATGTAGGGTAGATAGAATGAATGTGTTGTAGGTGTTGAAGACCAAAAAGGAGTCTCAACCAAGACTGAGAACCAAATTTTTACAGGTTTATGAAAGTTTTACTTAAGAAAAATTCTTTCACAGTGTTAGTTTTATTTCTCTATTTTCCCCCAAACCCTTCCCCTTGGCATATATAACCAAAATGATCTATCTCGCCTGCTTTCTGGATGTGGTAGTCCAGTCATACCTTTACTCATTCATCAGTTTCCCCTCCCTCCTGCCATCAGCACCCTGCCACCTCCTCTCCTTGCCCAAAACACTCCGCCATCCTTTGTCTACCAGTTGGCTCTGATTTTAAAGAACTGCCTGGCAGTGAATATCAGAGACAGCCTAGTACCAGTTCTGGTGAATAAAGACAGCCCTTCTCTTTCCTTTAGAAACATCAGGATGATTTTTATTCACCTCACTTTCAAGTTAAAACATGAATATTGACCCTCTGGTTTTAGAGTCCCTCAAAAAAAAATTGATGATTCCTTTTAGTAGATTTTCCCAGAATCTGTGTGTGTGTGTGTGTGTGTGTGTGTGTACGTTTGTGTAAGATGAAGGGCAGGGTAACATTCTGTTTGCATCATTGACAGATGTCAGGATCTAACAGAACAATTCTGCATCCTACCAAGTTTCCAACCCAAACATCCCTTATTGGCTCCTAAGTGGAATCAGGTGGACTTAGCACAGATGCATTTTTTTTTCAATGTGAATAGGATATTTTCTTGTCTTTCTGGTATGAGACAAGATGCTGAGCATTAGATGGGAGTTGGTTGGGCGGTTGTGGTTGGCCTGGCCACATGGCAGGAATGCCGGGCTGTTCAGAGTCTTTCCACAATGCTAAATACAACTACAAGGGCTCTTTTGCATTAATTGAAGTGACTTGGCATCACAAAATATCTGAGTGCAAAAAGAGTGCAGAGATAATCTAACATAACACCCTCACTTTATAGATGGGGAACATGAGGCCCAGAGAAATTAATTGGCAAAGTTCCCACAAGCAGTCATTGAGTCAACCAGAATGAAACCTAGCTGCTTGTAGAATGTTCTCTCCCTGGAGCTGCACAAATAATTCTGAGGCTTCCCATTAAAACCCGTGCCTATATCAGAGACAGAAATGTTGAATTTTGGGAAAGCAGTTTAAGGTACCACTTAATCTGTATCTAGATGAAAGTCCAGTATGATTCTCCAAACAACTGTACTGCTAAAGCCACCCTTTGAAATAGACTATTTAAAACTTGGTGTGGTGGAGGGCATACCACCAGGAGCCAAGGGTGTCTGTCCAGTTCTGGCTCAACGGATTCATTGTCTGGCATTAATGTGCTTTGAAACACTAGAAAACTATTTAAAATGCAAATCACCAGGCTCCTACCCCTAGATAGGGACTCTGCAGGTCTGAGATGGTACAAAGCATTGGACAATAAATGCTTTGCACTGTTATCTGTTGTCTGAGTAAGACAAATAAATTACTGCCTTCATGAAGCTTTGAGTTGTGTGTGTGTGTGTGTGTGTGTGTGTTTGAGGAGGCAGGAGAAGTAACCAGTAAACACATGATAAATAAATGTTAACTTCAGAGACTGATAAATAAGATAAAAAGATATAATAAATGGATACACACATGGTTGTGTGGGGCTGTGCTTGCTAGTATGGACAGAAATTGCTTTTCAAGGGCTGGAATAGGGAGGAAGAACCTGCCGTTTGGAGAGATGATGGAAGAAACTGCCAAGTAGAGGGACCAGCTGTGCAAAGACCTGAGACAGGGGCACCCTTCATGTGATTGACAGCCATGAAGAAGGATTGGGCGGATAGGGAAAGTGGACTAGGGAAGAGGCAACCAAGAGGTCTGAGGGTGGACAAGGACACGTCCTGTGGTCTGTGGTGAGGAGTGTGAAATCTGAGTGTAGATTTCTTTCTAATTGAATGGGCAGTTATGGAGTGACTGTTAGCAGTGGGATGATACAGTCCAACTTATGCTCTAAAGAGGCAGTGGAACAAGTGTCCCAGGTGATTCTAACTCAGGGGATCATCAGGAACACACTTTGAAATTCTCAACTCACCTGTGATCTTTAATGATTTAACTTTCTGGGCTTTCATTTTCTTATTTATAAAATTTAATTCCAGACCATCTCTGTGTCACCGGATTGTAAAAAGTAAGTGTTCCCTTGGGAATATTATACAAAGACAGTTTTTTTTTAAAATAGGCTATTCATTTAATTTTACTTTTGTTTCAATAGCTAAGTTGGGAGATAATTTACTAGGAGATAATTCACATTTTGGCCACTGGGTTGGAAAGTCATGCTGTGAAACACTTGTAACCAACTTATTTTGCTTCTTTCCAGTATTCATTGTAAGTGGATTTCCCTTTTGTGTATGTGTGTGTTTGAGACAGATGGCAACTTTACAGCATGATGTTAGAAGAAAAAGTGTTTGGAAAGGGAAGAAGGAAGGCAAACAAGAAAAGCAAGCCTTGAATAAGCAATTTTTCTTAAAAGGAATACATTCTGGGACAGTTTATTTTTGTGATCTGCCTGGAATTTGGGGACAATGTGCTAGAATTCTCTTTTTGCCTTCAGCTGGCAAGCAGCCTAAAATAGGTGGGGACTTGGAAGAGAGACACAGTGTTTCTATTAAAATAAGGCTTTATTGAAAGCAGGACCAGTGGCTAAAGTTAGTCCTTGGCTTTTTTAAGGCACTATGGCTGGGTCTATGTGAGCATTGAAGTGGGGAATGGAAACTATTATCCAACTAGGGCACTTGGGCTCAAATATCTAAGTACATATCTTCAAATCATTCCAGGCCAAGTGGTGCGCTGTTTTTGGAAGAAAATATGAGTTATTTGGATGACTTCCTTAATTTCCCACTTTATTTATGTGGTAAATATGGTCTATATTTGAGCTGAGAATGAGTTTAATGTATTCTCCTCTTCCAGAAATACTTCTCAATAGTGTTTCTTCCATTCGATTTGGGGTTGTTACAGCTAATGCTTATAGGAAGAGCTCTCTGTGGCCTGGGGATCATCCTGGGGTCTGGTCACATCAAGCTCTTTCCCAACATTGCAACCACCCCCCAGGTGTATAGGGCTTGCTTCTAAGCCAAGTTCTGGTTCTTACAGGATCCAAAAGCAAATGCTTTTCCGTCACAATCAATAGTGGTTATTTTAAAATTTTCTATTTCAATCAGCCTTAAAACTTCAGAGTCATGATCAGTTCCTCATTTTCCCCATGCTTCCATCTCTGGCTGCAATTTATTGATTCTTTAACACACTTCCCAGATAACTATAGTATTCATTAATATTTATTGGGGCTTAAGATATGTAAGTTGCAGTTTCAAGTTGATGATTTAATCCCGTTAATTCTCATGATAATTTTATTACGCTGATACAATTATTTCACCATTTTACAGTTGAAGAAACAGAATATGAGACGTTCAGGCATTCAATCCAGGTGGCAGAGCTAGTAAATAGTAGAGTAAGGGCTTGAACCTACAAATTAGTTACTTCAGTAGACAAATAATGATTGTGTGAGTTCTGTGGGCTAGGGATTTGCTAAATGCTGGGAATTCAATAGAGGATGGAATAAACAGGAAACTAGGAGTAAAAGCGTAAAACTTTACTGAGAGGCATAAATCATTCAATGTAACGATGTAACTTGTTCATGATGGGAAGGTTGATTACTGTAAAGATGTCAGTCTTCCCAAATCATTTTTATTAATCTAGTACAGTTTCAAGAAAGAAATCATTTTATTTAATTAACATGGTTGTAAAATTCATTTTAAAAATAGAGTAAATATATAATTATTTTGTAAAGAAAGAGTAAAGAAATAAGAATTCTCTGTTTAACAGTGAAACCTACTACTAAATTTAAATAATCAAAATAGTGTAGTTGATAGATGCATGCCATGAATCAGACTCAAATCTGTGAGAATGTAGGATGGGATACATATACTATCATAAAGCTCAAGAGAAAGACATAGTTGATCAATAAAAGGTGTTAGGAGAATTGCTTTATAATTTTGAAAAATAAACTTAGAACATTGCCTCTTCCCTTACACTAAAATATATTATTGATAGTTTAAAAAGCTAAATTAAAAAATATGAAGGCATTAAAGAAATATATAAGATATTTATCATGTCTTTAATGGGAAAGGACTTTATAAGTATAGAAACAGTCACAGAAATAAAAAATATGTATGTCAAAGCATAAACAAAATTGGAAGGCAAATGATACATTGAGGTAAAATTTTTGCAATAATTATGCAAGACAAAAGGCATACTTATTTTATAAAAATCTTCTACAAATGGATAAAAAGAAATCCTAATCTTTTAAAATATGGGAAAGTAAATATAAGTAAGCATATATGTGTATATATATATATAGAGAGAGAGAGAGAGAGAAAGAGAAAATAAGTATAATAAATGTATTTAACCTTACAACCAATCAAAACTATGTACATAAAAAATAACAAAATCCCACCATTTTAAAATTAAGTCAGCATAAATATAGGCAATACTGTTATATTACTCACCATGATTATGAATGTGGGCAAAAGAGCTTGCTTACTTTGTGATGTGGAGATATGAACTGTTACAGTCTTTCCAACAGCAGATTTTTAATACGAATAAAGAGCTTTATATTTTCCAAACCAATGACTTGATAGTAGTCTTTTAAGATTTTATTGTAAGGAAATAATAAGAGATATATTTTTAAAAATCACGTAGACATTCTTTGTACCATTATTTATCAAACAAAAAATTTAGAAATAACATACCTGCCCAACAAAAAGAAATAGTTAAATTATGATATATACAGGACTATTATGAAATATGCAGCTACTTAAAATCATATTTTGAAAAAATATTTTATGGTATGGGGAAGTACTCATAATAACAGGTAAAAATAAGCAAGAAACAACTATATATTTCATCCTTTAAAAGAACTTTCCTTTTTCACTGAATAGGGATGCTCAAATCATAAAAGCTGGGAAATGAATACTCTCTGTATTTGTAACATAGGTAAATGGACACTCTATCATTATATGTCTGTATTTTTCTAGTTTTTTTTTTTTCCTTGAGGAAATGTAATTTTTTTTTAAGAGGAAGAAAACTAATCCTAACGTTGGATCAAGTCAATTTCCTAGCCTAAAGGGGAAAACTGCTCTTGGATAGTATTTGGCCTGAGCAACCAAGTTTCTGTTAGGATGTGGCAATTCCTGTTTCCTCAACAGAACCTTTTTTTTTTTAAATCAGGGGAAACTTGAGTTATCAGAATACTTAAAGGAATGTTTGGCTCACATTGTCATTTAAATTGTTTTAATTTCATTGAATTTTGTTTTATCTCCAGTAAAACGTTTTGAAATGGTCCTATGAAAGACCCTCTACAACCAAGCTATTGGCTGATCAATTTGATTAGCAGTTAGGAATTATAAATGGAAGATAAAACGAGTCTTTTCTTGTTATGCAGCCCTGGTAATAAATGGCAAGTACATATTTTGTGAGGCTTTTATTCTTAGAAAGAAAGCAAAAGGATATAATAGGTTTTTTAAATACATGGCACATAATTTATTCTGACAAACAGATGTATTTTGTTGTTGCTATTATCATTTGATGAAATACTTTAAAACTAGTCCAAGGTGGTCCATTTTCAAATATAATACATACAGTACATCTAGCAGTTAACAAAATTTGGATGTGTAGCGTAGAATGGTCATTATTTTTACTGAAAAAAAAATAAAGGCACTAATTACTTACAGACAAGATACTTAGCACAAACAGATAAGCTTCAAAATGAAAAATTCTCGGTTTATGATAATTATGTTCTCTGCTTTGTTTTCAGAGACTGATAATTTGAGGCTTTAAAATCACCAGGAAGCCATTAATTGGAATTCTTCAATAAAAAATAAATTACATAGAAGTTCATGATGAGTTGTAAAAGCAGAGAGACTGTATTATACAGTGAGCGACATTGCTTCACTATTTATAGCCTTATGCAGATATGTCTAACAGAAAACTGTACAGAATTTGAGATGTGCAGATAGCAATTATTCACAGATCCAAATTATCTACAGATATTTCAAATAACAGCTTTTAGCAGATCTCTACACCCATACAGGCAGGGTTTTAATTTGAAGCAGGGATTTGCTAAACATGTTGCTTCTTGTTCTTTTGACATTGTCCTTGCCTTTCTACGGCCATCTCAGATCATAGCTTCAGAAGAGACATATCTTCACATAATGTGGCACAGTATTGCCTGCCCGAACCCCTGCCACAAAAGCGTAATACAGCCCTGTGTATAAGCAGGTGCCTTTTAGAGATGATGCCTGTCACTGAGGGGCTGGGTTGCCTGTCTGTATAGGTTAGCTGAGCAATCTCAGCTTCAGAATGTTACCTTCTTAATTCCTCTAAAGAAAACCAAATCACTGTGGATCCTAATCTGTCATGCTCAGAGCTAGAGGTGAGAGTTGAGGAAGAGATGGGGGTTCCAGGATAACCTTTTGGGGATGTTCCAAGAGGAAAGCAAATCCACTCTGGGTAAGGGAAGCAGGCAGGTAGCAATGATAACTGGTGCTGTGTGGGTGAATGTCAAGGGGTGCCCCACACGTGCCAGTCTATAATTGGATGGTGAATGTGACTCTGATACTGAAGTCTGGATGCTTTGGGCCTCCCTCTCTGGTATTAGTATGAAGACACTGGCATCACTCATGCCCATTGTACTGGGAAAGAAAAGGATTTCTATGGTGGTGGCAAAGACCATCCTCTAGTGAAAAGAGAATGGAGGGGCCTGGAGTTATAAGAAGGAAGTTGGGATTCAGTTTCAATATTTTTTAAGATACCTGCCTCAGCCATTCTGTCAGTAATTCCGTAAGGTACACTGCAGTCTGTTCAGAATTGTGGGAGAGTCAGATAAAATATTGCGAATATGATGGGAGACTGGGGAGGGTAGTCAGATGCACATGTAGGAGGCCTCTTGGTTCTGTGAAATGAGTGGAAATTTTATAATCTGTATTTGCCAGGATAGGCTAGGTTACAATGCTTCAGTTAAAAAAAAAATCCTCAAATCTCAGAGGCTTGATACAACCAAGGTTGACTTCTCCTTCTCCAATGCTCTGTGTTTAATGTAGGTTGCCAGGAGGCTCTGCTCATCATAGCCACTCAGGGACCAAGGCTGATGGGGAAACTCCCTCTTGACCACAGAAGTGAAAAGGGAATGTGATGGATTGTTCATTGACCACTCCGAAGTAACATATGTTTCTTCTGCTCACATTTTATAGGTCAGAGCAAGTCACATGGTCACTCATAACTTGCTTGTGAGGCAGAGAAGTACAGTCCTATCATGAATTTGAGAAGAGAACTAGAATATCTATGGACCATCCTAGTGAGTGGCTACCTTGGTTTCCTAGGGTTGCTGTAACAAATTACCACAAACTTGGTGACTTAAAACCATACAAGTTTATTCTCTTACATTTCTGGGGTCAGATATCTGAACTCAGTTTCTCTTGGCCAAAATCAAGACATAGATAGGGCCATGCTCCCTCCATAGGCTCTAAGGGAGATCTGTTTCCTTGTTTTTCCGGTGTCTAAAGATGCATTTCTTTCATTTCTTGGCTGTGGTCTTTTCCTCCATTTTCAAAACCAGCAGGAGCCTCTTCTTTCAGTCCTCACACTGCCACTTTCTCTGTAGTCAGTTCTCTCTCTTCCTCCCTTTTGTACGGACATTTGTGATTACATTTGGCATTTGGGGCCCACCTGGATAATCCAAGATACTCTCTCCATTTCAATATCCTTAATTACATCTGAAAGTTCATTTTGTCATATAAGGTAATATTCAAATGTTCTAGGGATCAGGACCTGGTTTATAACTTTGAAACTGTTAGAATATATTAAAAAAATGGAGCAAGAAAATGTTATTATTTTAACAAAAGGCAAAATGAAAACACAAAAACAAAAACCCCAGGAGAAACAAGAATATATGGCTCATTAAAGTGTAAATGCAATGGAAGGGCTCTATCTCAAAATATCAGTAACTACTTTACATTTGAATGGATTAAATTTTTCTTTTAAAATATTTGCTTTCTAGTTGTCTAGTAATAGTAATAACCAGCCAGATATTATTTAAAATAAACATACCAAAACCATATAACATAGAAGGATTGAATATAAAAGAACTGAAAAAATAGACCAGCAAATGTCAATTTTAAAAGAAAGCATTTCAATATTAATATGACAGAGTTAAACTAAAAAATAGATGCACTAGATCCAACAAAGAGGACTATCATACAGTCACTAAAGATATAATTCAACTAGAAGATACAATAATCATGAATTTTTGTGTATCTGAAAATATACCTTTGAAATATATACATATATATGTATATATAAGCCTTTTATAAAGCAAAGAGAAAGTGACAAAATCCATAATCAGAGATAAAAACGTTAACATACTTCTCTCAAAAAATAAATCAGTGGGCAAATATTAAGTGAAGCTAGAGGGACTTAAGTAATATAATGAAAAGTCTCAGTTATATATCTATATATAGATTTGTAATTATTCTCATACTGGGTATAAGTGTACAGGGTATAAATGATAACACCCAATAATCAGAAAAGGTACATTCTTTTCAGATTTAGTGAAACATTTAAAAATTGAATAATGTATTAGTCTAGAGAAGAAAATCTCAGTAAACTCTAAATCATAGAAGTCACTAGTCCAAATTCCCTGACTACAGAAAAATAAAATCAGAAATTAACCAAAAGAAGTATAGACAAATGTTCTTTTTATTTAGAAATTAAAAATTGGAATAAATAAATGTTCTCATTTACTTTAGGAAAAATTGACAGATGTTAAGTGGATTTTGGAAATTGTGAAAGAATATATGAATAATATTATTTCTATAAATTTAGAAATTTAGATGAAATAGATGTTGTTCTAGAATTGACCCAATAAAATTGATCAAATAAAAATTAGAAAATTTTAATAGACCTATAATGATAAAAGTAACTTAAAAATGTGTCAAAATTTGGTTCTATAAAAATATTAGACTTAGAAAGCTTTAGAATGTATTCTACCAAAAATTTAAGGAAAAGATAATTTTCTATATTTCATTAACGTTTCTAGACCATTAAAAATGATGGAAATCTACCCAAATGATTTTGCTAAGTTTACAAGCATGACACACAAGAATAAAACTATAGACCAATATTGCTTGTACTATAGATGTAAATACCCTGGATAATATGATAAAGCAAAACAAAAAAAATTAAATTTATCAGTGGTTCAGAAGAGTTGTATATCCTCACCTGCTAGGATTTATTCTGAGAATGCAAGAATATACGATGTTTGGGAATGTATTAATGAAATGTACTATATTAACAGATTAAAAAGGTAAAATAATATAGTAATCTAGTCTGAGGAGAGGTGGAGAGGATTTGATAAAATCAGCTCTTACTGAATTTGGTAGTATCTATTAAAATATGTGTGCCTTCTATCCCAGCAATTCATATTTTAAGCTTATATGTTAGGGGGGAAAATGCTTGTTACTATGTGCAAAGAAACATGGACAAGAATGTTCATTTTGATATTGTTGGTAACAAGTTAGAAGTAAAAACTGTACAAATGACTACTAGTGGGAGATACAGAAGACATGGAAAGATCACCAAAGCATTTTGTTTTGTTACAAAACAGGCAGAATGGTCCATATAGTATGATTCTTATTTATGTTAAAACAAGACAAAAATTAAGCTTATGTGTATAAATACATAAAGAAAGCCTTGAAGGATACATGCCAAAATGATAACTATGGTTACCTTTGGTGAGGGAAATGGGATTGGGGTGTGGAAGCAGGGATGCTACTCTACATATTTAAATTTTGCTTAATATTCATAAGTCTAACTATATGTGCTTTTTAAAATCACCAAAATGCATTCAAAAATTAATTGCATAAAAAGAATTTTAAGAAAACACCAAAGGAAGAAGGGCTTCACTTGTAAACCCCTCATTGATCCTGCTGCATTAGGCAGAAATATGTATTTCCTTTGTGGAAGAAAGCTGTCCATTAATTTTTCAGATCATGTGCAAGCCATCCCTTCTGAGCGTGTAGCTGCCGTGACTGGTGTTCTGTGTCCAGCAGCACCCTTAGATGTATACTTGAGTTTCTTCAGCAACTCTTTCTACCAGAAGGAAATGCTCTGTTCAGTTGCTAGGTTCTTATATTTAGTTTATCTCTATTCTAAAATGATTAAACTAGCCACTTGTTGGATTAAATAATGAATCCATGCAAACCTACACCACAGTCCCTGAAATTCTCAGTATTTGACTTTTTTGCTTTCTGCTTCTTTAAATACCTAGGTTTGTGCAACACATCCAGAAGCTTTTTATAATGTTTTAAATGTAATGCTAATTCCTCCATTGCTTAAAAGTGACAAATTCACATCTTTTCATAACCTAATGACACAGCCAGCATGAGTTTATGGAGACAGTGTAACAATATCAAGATAAAATAAAGCAATATTGGCCAGTGTCTGTGAACATGTTTTAATGTCAAGACGCAGTGGGGCAGAGTTGGGAACAATGCCACACAATAAAAAATATTGGGTCTCTGCGGGCATGGAAACAGCTCATAATTCTTGTTGAATAAACCCACGGTAAATCATATGAAATCAATTGATAAGAGATCCCCAGCAGATTAAAAATTGTCTCCTTCCCTTCATTAATAAGTGGCTGTAGTCCAGAGTTGATTGTTGACGAGACTCATTTTGATAAATGCCTTCTTACTCACTGAAAAGAAACTTGCCATAATGAGACATTGTCTTCTATTTCTTCTGTCAATTTTATATTTCTGTGTTGCCATCGAGGGAGGAGGGAAAGGGAGAATTCCACTGAACTGACAGCTGTGGCTAGAGAATTTCTTGACATCTAAATTATCTACACTATATTCTGTCTTCCTTCACACATTTTACCACCAGGAAGCTTTAACAAAATTACACACACACAAGCCCATCCAATCATGTACTATAGAATGCCTGCAACTCTGGACTAGAGACAGCAAAGATACCCTGGGGCTTTGATTTCTGTTTCAGATGGTGTTCTCTGGGAAGCAGACCCTAAGGTGGAGATTAGCATGAAAGAAGTTGATTGAGGAAATGTGGGAATGTTTTAGGGACAAAACCTATTAGGAGTGAGGGGAGCAAGGTTGGTCCAAAGAAGTAACAGGGCTACAATGCAATGACAGCAAAGACCTTGTCTGATCCCTTGGAGTGCCCTGCAGCTGGGCTGTTCCTGCAGACATGTCCTCCAGTTGGTTCAAGGGGCAGATTCTTTAGAGCTTGCATTGGATGTGGGCTGTTTTAGGAACAGGACCTGACCTTGGTGAGGTGGCTGTCTTCAGCAAAGGATTCTCAGAAGGGATTTCCAGCTGTCACTTGTCACGTACCCAGCAGCTGGAGAGTTGAGTACCTCATCTTGGAGGGCAGGACCTGGCCATCAGAGTCTTCTCATTATCTGATGTTAGTTGATGCCCCTGTTACTTGAGTTCTAGCCTAAACATTAATTGGAATATCACTGCATTATCAGTTACCTCAGTTAAGTGACTCCACTTCTATGTAAAATGAAAAGGTTGAACTCATGACTAGGTTATTCCACCTATGAGTTCTGTGTACTAAGGATTTTCTTGCTGGAATGTTTTAAGCATCAAGGTTTAAAATAGAAGTGCAACAATTCACTTAGTTTCTCATGTCTTTGGTGGACAAACCCACTTCATTTTTTTTACATGCTTTTGTTTAAGCCTCTCTTGGATGACTGGGGTGAAAGGAGGTCACAGGCATCTTTGACAGTCTGAAATTTTCAGGAACAGTTCCAAAATTTAATTAAGTACTGATTGTCTTCTATGCACATGAGAGAGAAGAAAAAAACCTTCAGAAATAACAGAATTAAGCATGCTCTATTTTGTAGCCTTGTAATGACCTCCAGCAAATGCCTGACCTACTTCTGAAGGCCTTGAGTCCACTTGCATGAACACGATGTCTTAAAAAGCTGACTAGGAAATCAAAGTCAAAACCTGGCACCATCCATGGTAATGGATCAGGGAGGGATGCCCTGTGCTATTGGTAGAAAAGACAAAATTTAAAACAGAATGAAAATTGCCTCCAGTCACTTAATTTGGAGGCAGCACAGGAATTGTGCAGCATTTCAGTCTGATGGTACCTTGAATTAAAAGAACGAATCTGCAGTGGGTTTTCTTATTACACTGATGGTGTTGGGAACAGATATTTCCCCAGCTATATTAATACCTAGAGGCAGCAACTCCTGCCTGCCCCCGTGAGGTTAACTAGTAAGCAGTGCTCTGTGAAGGCCCCCAAATGTTTTGTGTTTCAGATTCTTACCCGCTGCAACTGAAGCCAAAGCCGTCATTGGTCAGCAGATACAGTGCTTTTGCTGTTTTTCATTATAAGGCAAAATTCACACCAAGAGGCGAAGAATGGATTATGTCAGAGAAGTCTTGGACTTAGAGCTGATCTAAGAGTTATTCCTTTGTCACAGGAGAAGGCCCAAGGAGAGTGAATTTTCTACCTTGTCATTCCTGGTGTAAGTCACTTACATGCCCATGCTGTGGCTCATTGACCCCTAGTCTTGTGACTTACTTCAGTGAAAAAACTTTATTTCCATTAAATAACTTTAGGAAATACTATTTCCTACATCCCTGTCTTGCAGATTCATAGCAAACATTAGTGTATTAAAAGATCATGTACTCCTGCCTTAAAAGCAAAAAATCTGGTGAATCCAGGTTTTTCCAGTCTTACTTGATTTTTAGTCCTCCCTCCCTTTTTGGTCATACCTTCGTAATTCCCACAAAATGTACTGCAGACCAGTTTGGGAATTGCTGTTTGAGCTGAACTTTCAGACTGTCAGGCAGGGTCAAAGGCCGTATCAGTGCTCTTCTTATGAGTCTAACCTGTCTGCCTCCTCTAGGAATCCTCTGATCGCCCTGTGAAGGTGCACCTCAGGTTAAGGAGGACTTCTCATGATTAATAGTCAAATCTCCTCTCACCTCCCTTCACCTCCCCTCCCCTTTCCTGCCTTTCTCTTCTCTCTTTTCCACTCCTTCTTTTTCCTTTAAGCGAAAATAGCACTCTCAGCATAGGATCACCCCAGTTTGGTTATAAACTCTCAGTATGTTACAGACACCTTTAGGTCTCCACTCTGCTTTGCTCATAGTAAACCCTCAATAAATATTGATGGATAGTTGAAGAATGCCAAGTGATGGACTAGATGACTGAGAGAATCTATCCAAAGAGCATGTGTTGTTAAGAACACGGACAATCTAGAGGCAAGAGAATCCTGGGGATGGGTGGTGGTTCTGCAAAAAGTTTTCTCGTCTTCCTGGAGCTCCATCCAGATGTGTGGGATTCAGAGCAGCATGACTGGGATCCAGAATGATGTCGGACCTCAGGAAATACGTGTGGATGATGATGTGTTCCCCTGGATCAAACCACAGCCCGTTTGACTGCCTTTGTTCTTTTAGTCAAGAAGGTACAAGAAAATCTCAATATTTTCATCACACCTTTAGTTTCTTATCCCCCAAGGATGCTATTCAATTCTGAAAGCCCTTGAGAAGCTCCCCAAGGTACACTGTTTCTTGCTCTCACCACATCCCCCGCTTATAACGTTTTTTTATTTTGGTTCCTTGAAAAACGCTATAACAGCCTTTTACTGTAAATAGTGGCTACTACCCTCTGATTTACCTCTCCCAAAAGAAAGACACAAAAGCAACTCCAGTGTGAAGTTTAAGGAGGAGGTGGTGGCTATTACACTACTAGGATTCATATGACATTATAAATTTCTATAAAAATAGGAATCACAGAGAATCTGCTTTGCTTTCAGGCAACTGGTTACCTTATAGAAAATTCCACTTCTCTTCACTGCAGAGCATGGGTGGGTATTTCCAAGAATGAATCTAGATTTCTCTTTAGGAAAATAGATCAATAGATATACATATATAAGTTTATATACTCTGGGATTACCATATCAACTTTTATTTGTAAGTGTAAATGATGTTTCCTATGTATCCTATTTATTTTTTTGAAAAAATATATATGGAGTCTGTGAAAGTGCCTACAGGTAGACACATGAATGCATAAAATGTTCAAATGCATTTTTTCACAGATATAGTTGCGAGAAATTTTATTTTGTATTGTTCACTGTAGAAAGGAAACTTAACAAAGAAGACACAAAATTATGAAATTGAAATCTGGACTCTAAAGTGACAAAAAAGGCCCAGCATAACTATCTAATTTCTTCATTTTTAGAATTTCAGTCAACCAAGTGACACATTGCCTGCCATTCCATACAGTCACTGTGCCCAAGAAGCGTTCCAGACTTCCAGGTTTACTTGATGAGATGTAGAGTTACTTGTGGGCTTATGTCATCAGGGAATGCTTCCTGGTGGAGGCAGTCATTTGGGCCTTGAATAGTGGGTAACATTTGAACAGACATTTCCTTAGTGGGAATGGAGTTGAGGTGTTTTTAGGCTTTGGAAATACCATTATAAATGGTACAGAAATGACGAGAGCACTACCTCTGCCAGGGCAGTGCTCCAACTATGGGACTGAAGTGTAGCCCCTAAGCAAAAGGTAATGGAAAGTGATGCTGGGCATGTCTGCTTTGGAGATTTCTAGATGCTGGTTATGCTTTCCTCCTATGGGCCAGCTACTTTTACCTTAGTATTGTAGCATGCGGACCTATCATAATCCATTGTGGGGTATATCAGAGTAATGTGAGTTTAGGACAAATAACTAGTAGAAATTTTGTTTGACTTATATTTGTTTCATGTAAATTAAAGTTGTTGCTTTTATAATCATGTGTAGTAGGGATCTTCATGTGCCATGAAGTCTTCTACTGTCTGGGGTTTAGGCATGACTGGGTCAGCTTGGCCAATTAGTGGGGCAGAATGAGTAACATGCAGTGTGCCATGTGCATGATATCCACCAGCATGAGGCTGAAGGGAATGGATCTAAGGGTGAATAAATCCATCATACAGAGCGTGAGACAGTGCCAACACCTTCATCATCACTCAGGAGTCTGTGTTCTCATGGCAGCTACTCTTGGAATCTGCTCCTGATGCATATCTAGGTCCTGAGATGACAGAAGGCTACAGATACACGTCACATATTTGGGCTCAAAGAACATTGCCTTTGGGCTTCTCTAACAGAATGCCACATGGAATGGAGAGAATGCTTTGTCACATATCTCCTCACTGGTAATGGGCAGCAGAAGAGAAGTTCTATCCTTAACAGAGTAGCTGAAAAGACTGAGGCACAAAGAACAGCTCAGTTGCTGTGAGATATTCAGGAAATTTCCAGAAGAACTTGAAGCAAGGACTTCAGTAGATGGAGAGGAGATATATATATATATATATATATATGTATGACTTTACTTCCTACCAAAGCAGGTAACCGATTACTTTGGTAAGCAGTGTTACTCTCTCTTGTGTACCAGTGCAGTCACTGACCGGTAAGAAGGGGAGTGGCCTTAGAGCTACAAGGCTTACTGTGTCAACACGAGAAATCCAGTGCCATATGCAGGAGCATCCATCACCCATCAGAGGTACAGGGGCAGGGGGAAACACCTGAGAACCTCGGCTATAAGTAACTGGAGCCATTGAAATTTCAAATGGGTGATGTCTAGAGGAAAGTGATTTTCTGTGAAAAACCTAGTAGCCAGGTGAAGTAAGGATTAATTAGAGCATATTTTGAAGGCCAGGAGGCCAGCTTTGGAAGGGATGTTTAATGCAGCCAGCGTGGCAGTTGAAATCAGAAAGCATATGTTCATGCTCCAGCTCTCCCAATTAGTTGCTGTGTGCCATGGATAAGTTTCTTCGTTTTCTGAGCCCACTTCCTCACATACTGTGTGGTCCATGAGATAAGAGCCCTGGTTTACCTCTCCTCCTATTCTGCATCGACGTCACTGATTCTACTCAGAATGTGCTTCTTCCTTGTCTGAGGCATATGGGATCCTTTTACCCAGATTTGCTCTATCCCTAGCTACCCTTTGAAAGTATGAAAACATGGAAGAATCTTCTAAGAGTTTTTTGAGCACAAGGAAGAAATTAATAAGTATGCAAAAATTTACAAAGCAATATTTTGTAAAAGGTTCTGCAGTGACTATTCATTTTCATCTTCAAGTTCACCTTTCCTGGTACCCTTTCAGTTTCCCTGGGGACTCGGCTGTTAGTTTTTCCCCTGAACGTTAGCCCTGGCTAAGTCTGCTCTCTGACATTGGTATTCAAGTGTGCTGCTCCCCCTTTTTTTGTGAGCTCTTTCACTTTTTTGTAGAAGCCGCTGGAGGAGAGGGGTAGTGAGTGTTCATGGTATTACTGTGGTCCATGAGGCCCAAGGAGGAAAAGCGAGATCTCCGCAGGGAGCTCCAGGTTAGGCCTAGTCATGTCTCTCTTCTTCATGCAAGAAGCATGGGGTCCCACGCAGGACAGTTATTACAGTGTCTGTGTGGTAGTTTCACAAGCCGAGATGGTCACCTTTCCTTCTTGTGGCCCTTGGAGTATTCCGAACTGAAATCAACTGAGTGTGAGCTGGGAAAAGGGACAGGGAGATAAAAAGGGAAACTGAGTGTGCATTTGTGTCTGTATATCTGTATGCTGTGTGATTATGTTTATATTTGATGGAAAAATTCAGAAAATGTGTATGGGGAGGGAGAGAGAAATCATTCTAACCTAGTATTTCGACTCTTAGATAATATAAGATGATCGGGTCTAGGACATAGTAGGGGGTTAAGGAATGTTGGTCCATTTCCTGGTGAAATGAACTGTAAAAGCGTGAGCAGGTCATATACACTGGGATTCCTGTTACATATTGAAATATATAACACAAATCCTAGGACAGAATACTGGAAAGTGATTTTCAGCTCAGGTTCTCAGGTTCTTTTTTTTTTTTTTTCCCTCTTTTCCTCCCTTCCCCCCTTTTTTGGGTGGACCGGGGATGATGCTGTTCCTGAACACGGACCTTTTTCTCTCTTTTCCCTGCACCTGATGAATTCCCATTTGTGTAAACTGTGATGTGCTTCTAAAGTGTGATGTGCTTCTATATGTTGGTTAAGTTGCTTGGAACTTCATGGGCCATGTGGATTTTCTGCAGGAAGTTATTTTTCTCTCCTTGTTTGACATGGCGGTGGCGGGTGCTTGGCGAAGGAATGTGAGAGCTCATTAGAGTTTATTGTATGGTGCAGCAGGGGGAAGTGAAATTATAGAAGCCAGGGGGCGTCGGGGGAGAGGCAATTGCTAGACTAGTGCTGACACCAATAACTTTTTACGAGGGTGAGTCAAAGCATCAGGGAGGCTGGAACCAAGTTTCCGCCCTCTTGAACCTATTACTGTAGATCATGACACAGAATGGAAGGAAGGCAAGCCTCTCTCTCAGGCTGGGTGGAGAGAAAGACTAAAGTTATGGAGACAGATGTCAAGGTATTTGAACTCAACTAGTGGTTAGGGTGGGTGGGAATATTAGGAGACACCATTAGTGTGGCAAATATAGTAAAAGTCAATACCTGATTGTCTAGAACAATGGGGGGCAAGAAGCATGTCCTTGGTGAATAAAATAGCTACAGTGGGTGATTTCCACAGACACCTAAGATTATAACTTCTCCCCTCCATTTTCATCTCCTTGTGAGAACAAGGAATTAGTGTAATGCTCAGCCTACCAGAGGAAGAGGGTAAATCTTGGACACATAGAGCTTGAAAATTAGCCCCTTTGATGGAGACACTGTAGTATCCCATCTTACCAACATTTTTACATTGAGAGTTGGCAGAGTGGCATGAACTGATCAAGTTGTGATCTGCATTGCTGATGAGGCTGGCCCAAACTAACCATTCTCTGCCAATTCCCGTGTGACTCATTTGTTCATCCCTAGGAGAGGCCACAGTTAGGAAAGGCATAAGTGAGCCAAAACTTCTCTATGCTAGTGGCACCTAGAACTTGGCATTTCCCAGAGATGTTGTTGTCCTAGAATACTTCTAACCCCTCAGGTGGCCTCAGCTGGTTCCCAAAAGAGAGAATCATTCCCTTCAATCAAATAAGAATAGAACTAAATTAGTAAAAACATCTAATGTATGTCCTTATACTTCATCGCCCCTGATGTCAGTACTCTGCATTTTTATGTATGTTTTCTTACTTCTTTCTCCCACTAATAAACATACCTGCCTCTGGATATTACTAGCAGAAGATTCAAGACACTTTAAGTGAGATCCCTTAACCCATCTGCATTGCCCATTAAAGAAAAACCCCAACAGCAGCCCCAGCCAACTATGGAGAGTGTCTCTATGTCACAGGAGGTGTCAAATTGTTAGCATTTACCTGCCTCTGCCAATGCTGCATGGCCCGTGAGCAAATGCTCTAGCTGTGGTCAGCTTTAGGTGGACACTGGCAGGGGTGTAGAAGAGAAGGGCTCTATCTGAAATTTCTTAGAGTGGCATCCTGTCCTGTATCAAAAGAAAGCTGCATTGTGTGGGAGCACAAAGTGAGGTTGCAGACACCCGTTGGGACTGGATGGCAGGCCTATGCTTTCCACTTGGTCATTGTGCCCGCTTTGTGTGTGGTCACAGTGGTGCTGCTCCATTAGGATTCTTGGAGAGTGAGGACTTCTTGGATGGCATTCAATGGTCTTTTGTACAGATCTGGAAACCAGCCTTGGTGAGGTTTTAATGCATGTGAAGAAGAGGGTGTGTGTAAAGGAAGCGATGAAATGGAGCTGATTCCAAGGCCCTGGGGTCTAGACCTTTTGTCTTTAGCTTCCATTGACTTTGGCATTCAAGAGTCTCATCTGGTATGTCTCTTGGAGACAGAGGTGGATCAGCCCCCTCTGCTGACTTCAGGATAGCTGTTCACACCCTCAGCAGTGTTCCCTTCTGAGCTGGAGATAGTGGGAACAGTGCACACATACTTGGCAGCATCTTCTCACTGAGCACCACTCCCGGGCTGTTCTCTGCGGGCTTGGGGCCTTTGCTTTGGGCATACTCCCAGATGAAAGGTTTTCCCTTTTGGTGGTCATGGACAAAACTGGCAACAGGAGAGCGCCCTCTAGAAACAGGACTGCTGTCCTGTTTGTCCTCAGGCTGTCTCCTCTTCCTAGCTACTTTTCTTGCAGAGCAACATGCTCACAAGATCTATCCTCCTTTTTGTAGGCTCTCTCTGACCTTTATTTTAAGTATCGTGTGACATGTGTACATGTGTTTTTATTGCAGACTGCCTCAAATCCATTTGGATATGGATGCTATACAAATTATAAATAAATAAATACATGATAAAGAGAAGATCTCTTCCTTGCCAGCTCGTTGCTTAAAAAGCAGCAAGTTTGCACTTGCGTGACTCTGCTTTTGCTGGGCCCCATGCCGGCAGCCAACAGGAGTGAAAACAAAATCTGTCCCTTTCAACACCACACATTCCTCTCCTGAGCCTAGGGGAAGAGGTGGCAAGTACCATTTGCCAATCAGGAACCAGATAGCCTTTCCTTCACTGAATCCCACATCTTTAATGAAATTCCACCCAGTTTTGGAGAATCATGCTGGTAAATAAGATAGCTTTTCCTAGCAGGTACAGACCATCTCTATCTCATGCCTTCCCCACAATTTTACCCACCCCCCTGGCTTCCTCTCCTGTTCTGCCCCTCTGCCTATCTCTTAGGAACCTTGTTTTTCTCATAAGCAAATGCTCCACCATCCTTTGCTTATTCTGCACAAGAATCTCTCAGCACCTGCTTTAATGAAATCTAGGCTTCCCTTGAACTCCCATTACTTCCAAAGAGGGCATCTGCTTATTGTTTCGGTAGTTGCTTTGTTTATCTCTTGCTTACTCCTCATCTTGCTGACTCTCTTTCAAGTCACTTTTCTGCCTTTGAACCCTGAAGCCCACCTCTTCTCTTTTCATTTTCTTTGGAGAACATTGGGCCCACCAAACTGAGGCTGTTGAAATCATTCTGGGTGATTCCTTTATGTCTTCTTTTATTTGGGCTTTTATTTCTCCTGTCTCTGTTTTGGAAGTCGTCTTCCTCCTTCCCAAGGCTAGGTCTTCAGCTTTGTCCTGAGTATTAGTCATTCTCTGCTACTCCACTTTCTTGCCCCCATTGACTTAGCTCTTCTCTTCTCGTGACTTGACTTACTTCTCTGTGAGTTTTACCCCAACCTTTATATTTTAAAAATATTAATAAAATAGAAACAGTCATTCTGCCTTGTTACCTCCACAGGCCATTTTCCTCTCGCTGTTTTTCTTTTCATCGTTAGCCTTTTGGAAGGAATTGCCTGTATGTTGACACCCCTACCTACTTCACCACCCTCATGCCATTTCTGTGTGACTCCCAGTACCATAACCACAGAGAAATGACTTTCTTAAATATTATTCATAACCCTTTGTCTGCCAGATCCAACTGACTCCTCCCACCTTCCATTCTACGGGATATCTTCTTGCTCCTCACCCTGTGCTTGCCTTCCGTGCTATCCTTTAGGTCCTACTGCCCCTAAAATTGTTCCTTTTCCATGTCATTTGCTGCTTCTTTGAGTCCATTCCCTTTCTCTTCTGAGATTTTCAGTTTTTGAATCTCAGTGGTCTACTTCACAATTCCTCCTATTTGAGATTCTATCCTGGTAGACTCTCAGACTCCCTTTTCCTCCTTCCTACTCTCATACCGAAAAACAACTGGCTTCTTTCACCAGAATATTCTTCTTCCAGCCTCTGTATTCTTTGAGTTCCCATCTTCCATAGTTCATACATTGAGTCAGTTGTTAGGTATTGTTGTTATCCCTCAACAGTGTCTTACATTCTTTCTCTTTCTTTCTGTTCCCACTATCAACCCCTGTTTCAGATATCTCTGCCTCCCCCAAAAGCTGCCCACTGAGTATTATGTGTATTTGGAGGGCAAACTTCATTTGGAGCCTGAACCAAAGACATACAGGAGATCCTCTTCTCTGCCCTCTTACTTCACTATGCATATGTAGACCATGGAAAAAATCACTTATGCCTTCCTAATGATGGTTTTGTTGTGTTGAATGATGTAAGTTTATTTAGCTTATGTTAGGTTTACAGCAAAATGATATAGATTTTAAGTCAGGTTGTTCTGTGCTGAATTATTTACCCAGAAAGAGCAGAGTTGGAGTAACTTGGGGTAGGCAAAGATCAGAGGTTGATCTCATGGAGAAACCCAGAAGAAGAGAATGCCCTCAGAAGACAGGAGAACACAAGAGACATTTCAGCAGTGACTGGCTTCAAATAAGACAAGGAAGAGAATCTTAATGGAGTTCCTGGAAACATTGCTTCTAAGCAACAAAATAATGTTGATGTCATATTTAACATTTAAACTCTATAGCAAGAAGTAAACAAGGAGAGGAGGGGAAAACTATGAAAATATTAGAGACATGTGTTGAAGAGCAGGAAAACCCATGCAAAATTATGATAACAGACGCTTTATTGCAGCAAAAATGTATATACCCTTTGCCCTATGTGTTTATATGTAGTGTTTATATTTGTATACATTAATTTTATTCATTACTGTGTTGCTTTATAGATAAATAATTGTATTTCTGAATGCAGAAGAGTGGGCCATTATATATATGTGGCCATGAGAAAAATCAGTTATGCATTCCTAATGATGGACTTGTTGGAGATATATATATCTATATATATAGATATATAGATATATATATATCCTTCAGCTTCTTCTTCCTGAGATTTTCTTGTGCTAACTTAAGGAGAACTTTGCTAGATTTTTGAATATACTAAAGTGGTACCACTAATCTTCCAATGATACAAAACAGAAATAAAGATAAAGTACTAAGGAATATTAAACAGCCTCCTTGGATCTCACCCTTATAATTTTTTTATTATGGTAAAATGTATATGTCAAAATTTGCCATTTTAACCATTTTTGGTGTGTAATATTTATTGGCATTAATTATATTCACAATGTTGTGCAATCCTTTAACCCCTATTTACTTCCGTTTTTTTCCCTCAATCCAAACAGAACCTCTGTAACCATTAAACAACAATTCCTCATTCCTCCTACCCCCCAATCCCTGCTAACATCTAATCTATGTTCTGTCTCTATGAATTCACCTATTTCAGATATTTAATATAAGTGAAATCATACAATATTTGTCTTTTTGCCCCTGGCTTATTTCACTAAGTATATTTTCAAGGTTCATAAATGTTCCAGCATGTATTCAAACTGTATTCCTCTTTATGATTAAGTGTATTCCATTGTGAGTATACAGTCAGCATTCCATATCTGTCGATTCCACATCCTTGGATTCAAACAACCATGGATTGAAAATACTCAGAAAAAAATTCCACAAAGTTCCAAAAAGCAAAAATTGAATTTGCCACATGCTGGCAGCTATTTACATAGTATTTACATTGTCTTAGGTAGTATAAGTAATCCAGAGATGATTTAAATGATACAGGAGGTTGTGTATAGGTTATATGCAAATACTGCACCATTTTATTTAAGGGACTTGACCATTAGCAGATTTTGGTATCTGCAAAGGGTCCTGGAACCCATCCCCTGAGGATACTGAGGGATAGCTATATTCCATTTTGTTAATCCATTAACCTGTTGATGGGTTATTATAAATAATGCTTCCATAAACACTGGCACACAAGTATTTGTTTCAGTCTCTGTTTTAAATTCTTCTGGATATATACTTAGGAGTAGAATTGATGGGTCATATGGTAATTTTATGTTGAACTTTTTGAGGAACTACCAAACTGTTTGTTCTTAGCAGCTGCACCATTTTACATTTTCATCAGCAATGCATGAAGGTTCTAGTTTCTTTACATCTTTGTCAACACTTGTGATTTTTTTTTTTTGAATTAGAGCCGTTTTAGTAGGTGTGAAGTGGTACCTCATTGTGACTTACATTTGCATTTCCCTAGTAACTAATGGTGTCAAGCATCTTTTCACATGATTGGCCATTTGTATACCATCTTCAGAGAAGGATCAGTTCTGGTGCTTTGCCAGTGTTTGAATTGGGCTGCTTGTCTTTTTGTTTTTGACTGTAGTGGTGATTTGTCTATTCTGGATCTTTTATCTTCATCAGATGTAGGATTGGCAAATACTTCCTCCCACTCTGTAAGATGACTTTTTATTTTCTTGATAATGTCCTTTGCTTTTAGTTTTAGTTTTTAGTTTTGATGAAGTCTGATTTATTTATTTTTCCTTTTGTTTCTCATACTTTTTTAGTGTGATTGTTAAGAATTCATTGCCACATCAAAAGTCATGAAGATTTACTGCTGTGTTTTCTACTATGAGTTTTTATGTTTTTAGCTCTAGTATTTAGATTATTGATCCATTTTGAGTTAATTTTTGTATGTGATGTGAAATAGGGGTCCAATTTCATTCTTTCACATGCAGAAATTCAGTTGTACCAACACTGTGGTTGAAGACTGTTCTTTTCCCTATTGAATAGATTTGGAATCTTTGTCAAAAGTTAATCAGCCATGGATGTATAGGCTTCTTTCTGGACTCTTAATTCTATCCCATTGGTGTATATGTCTACCTATTCCATAGGTAGTCTAACACTATCAAACTGCTTTGGTGACTGTAGCTTAATAGTGAGATTTGAAATCAGAAAAGTTGAGTCCTCTGACTTTATTCTATTTTAAAATTGTTTCAGCTTTTTGGGTCCCTTTGCACTTCCTTATGAATTGGAGGGATCAGCTTCTCCATCTCTGTCTTGACAGTTTCCTCACCCTCCATGAAGTACTTGAAGAGCTTGCTCTCAAGCTTCACTTAGCTGAGGTGAGCAGCTGCAGGTAGACCACCAGGTAGTTGGAGGTACTCTGGTTTTTGAAGGAGGCTAACAGGTCTGCTACTGAGGTCTGCTTCTCCATCTGCTCGATCAAGTTCATAGAGGTGGTGTGGAAATCCTCAACTGTGAACTTAGCCCTAGAACATGTACTCTTCACTCTTGGCAGACACGACCTTGAACCACTGCAAGTCCTTGCTGTCATCCAGCAGTACCTCCCAGTGGGAGAATCTGAGGCTCCATAAAGCAGTTCCCATCAGGACCAGTCTTGCTAATAAGTGAGTATTTTTTGCCAAGGCCCTTCCTTGATCTTACGCTGATAGGTGCTGTCATCCTCAACACACTTTTTCTACAGGACTGAGTTCCAGCTACTCAGAGACCAGATGGTTTTACACAGCAGTCTCTTGCTGAATTCAGCCTGCTGAGCCATGATGGCTTCATCACAGACAAGACAGTTAACACCTTTGGAGTTGCTACTTAGTTGTTTCTTCTTCTGCTCAATAAGTTTTCTTTTTTAAATTCATTCATCTCTGATTATTTTCTAATTGCCTTTGTGATTTCTTCTTTGGCTCATAGTTACTTAAGAGTGTGTTGTTTAATTTACACATACTGGTAAATTTTCCATTTTTCCTATATTGCCTGTGAGCAGACAGTTTACTTTATGTGATTTAAATACTTTAAAATTTATTGAGTCTTGTTTTGTAACCTACTAATGTGTCTCAGTGTATATCTCTTTGAGTTTAGCCTATATGGGATTTGTTGACCTTTGTGGACTCATAGATTCATGTTTTTCACCAAATTTGGGAACTTTGGGAGCCAGTACTTCTTCAAATACTTTTTTCTGCCCCTTTCTCTCTCTCATCTCCTTCTGGAGAGTGGGTATGCTGGTCTGCTTATCACATAAATTTCTTAGGCTCTGTTCACTATTTTTTTTTTTTTTTTACTCTTTTCTTTCTACTACTCAGACTGGGTAACTTCAGTTGCACTATATTCAAGTTTACTGATTCTTTCTTCTTCTAACTCAAAACAGATGTAGAACCCTATTAGTGAATTTCTCATTTCAGTTATTACTGTTTTCAGCATGAGAACTTCTTTTTGGGACCTGTATTATAATTTCTATCTTTTTATTGATATTCTCATTTTACTTATAGTTTGTTTCTCTGGTTTCCTTTAGTTCTTTGTGTTTTCCTTAAACTATTTATGTATATTTAAGAGAGTTATTTTAAAGCATTTATCTTACAATTGTAACAGTTGAACTTCCTCACAGATGGTTTTTGTCAGTTAATTTTGTTCCTTTGAATGAGCTATAATTTCCTGTTTCTTTCTATGCTTTGTGATTCTTTATCGAAACTGGACATTTGAATAGTGTAAGGTGGGAACTCTGGAAATCAGATTTATTCCATTTTGATGACTTTGATTGCTGAATACTGTAGTAGTTCATTTGTTTAATGATTTCCCCAAAATATTTTTGCAAAGACTGTGTTCCTTGTTGTGTGTGGCCACTGAAGTCTTTGTCCCTTAGCTTACATTCAGCTAGAATTTTGACAGAGATTTCCTTGAATGCCAGAGCTGAACAAACAAACACCTTTCCCAGTATTTGCAGGTCAACTCTATGCCAGGGCACTCCTTCAACACTTAGTCAGGCTTGCACTGAGCCTAGGGGTCAGTCTGAAGTAAAAGCTTAGTGTATTCTCAAGTCTTTTCTAAGCATTCATCATGCTTTGGGCATGCATGGTTTTCTAAATTTCCCTGGATATATGACTGCTTTTATATGTTCTAATTTACTGAGTTTTTGCTCTCAGGCCTTGGGTGGTCTGTTGTATGTTTTGACTGTAATTCTTTGCCCCAGGGATCTTAGGTTTGTCAGTTTAGCTTGCATATTTTTGAGCAATACCAACTGCTTTTATGTACTGATTCCCTAGTTAGATGAAACAGACGAGCACTTTATGTTAGTCCTACAGGTCACATTTGGTTAGAACAGACATACACAGTCATTTGTGAATAAACTCTACTGTGCTCCCTCCTGAACCAAGGATCAGGGTCCTAACATGGGAGTTGGAACTGCTGCTGCTTTGATGTCATCATTATTCTGAGGAGGTGATGGGACAAAGCAAGTAAAAATGCCACAAAGCTTTCTTACTGTCTTGAAGTTGCCTTTTTTTTTTTTTTGATTCAACATCTGCTTAGTTGCTATAAACATCGAGTGTTTTCCAGAGTTCTGATAAAGTTGATTCTAACAGTTTCTGCTTGCTTTTTTAATGTTTTGTTTTTGTTTTTGTTTTTGTTTTTTGTGGGGAAATGAGAACTTGGAGCTGTCTACTCTGCTGATGTCACTCCCACTCTAAAATTAACCACTTCATTCTTTTGGAAAGGTTTAAGAGATTCCTACAATTTCAGACCTGGAAGAAACTTTTGATATCATGTAGTCTGGTGGTTTGTGACCCTTCTCCTCAGAGCACCAGGGTTTCTATGGAATTCCCCCAGGGGCACTCAGAATATTTGAGACTCTTTACCATTGCTCTCGCCTTTTCACCTAGAATAACTCAGAGTTTGTCACATTGTTTTCATTTTTTAAATGATCAGTTTTCATTTGAATTAAGAATTTTTACCTTAAAAAATTTAGAAACTTGATTCATATCAAGTACTTAGTTCAGAGCTAGGTAAAGAAGGTTAAGTTTCCTCATTCAAAGCCATCCAGTTTCCCAGCTGAGTAGCTGGACTAAGACATGTAAGCATGCTTGGCAGGATCATAACTTGCTGCCTTTGTTCCATGTTTAAATAGGGTAAAGGCACTGTGCTATGTAGGAGAAGGCAGGAGAAGGAGATTGTTGGGGCAGTTCTCAGTCCTTCTCTGTTATTCTGAACAATCCAGTTTTTGCTCCAAATTTACATCCTCTCTCAGCACAACTAGGCTGTGGTTGACCAGATTTGAACCTTCTTGGAGGCAACTTGTCAACTCTCTATTGTTACCATAGAATGCCTGCCTCACTTCTTCTCCAAACATCATTCCAGGGGTTAGCAAAGTATATTTAACTACCACATATAATTCTCTCCCCAGAGGAGCTCTAGAAAATAAAATTTTCTCCATCTTGTTATATTTTCAGTTCCACTTGCATATGGCCACTAGTTGTGAATATGTAAGAATAGTGTATGGTGGTAGTGTAATTCTTCTGTTTTTCATGCTTTTTGAGCAACAGGAAGGAGCTTAAGTGAATAATGAATGAGACATGGGTACCCAGGAAGAACATGGGACACCATACATGATATCAAGCTAGACCTATAGAGAGGCTCGTTAAGGTTGGAGAATTTTCTGCAGAGAGAAAACAGCAGTCTTTGTTGGATACATTTCACTGCAGTTCTTAAAGAGAGTGAGCGAATCTGACCTACTTAACCTCTCATAGTCTCTCAGAGCCCTAAGATTCCATCATTTGTAATAAATAGTTTCTGATTCTGCATATGTTCTGTAGATATGATGAATTTTATTTTCTTTGGTACAATTATATATATATATTTATATATGTAAATGTATTATATTTTATTTATATATGTAAATACATAATATTTATGCATATATACACATATTTTTTATTAGTTGATTGTATAAAAGTATGAAAAATGTGATAATATCCCTCAGAAGTTTGTAGGAGCAGCAATTTTCAATCCATTTAATATTATATCTAAATAGAAACAATCAGCTTGGAGGTTTTCTTGCTGACTGGTATATTGACATGATTGTGATACCTCCAGCTGGCTTTTTCACACTGAATGACAATTACACGCATGCCCCATGATACTTGATGCTCACAGAGCATAAAGAGAAAGGAAAACAGTGATCTTAGGTCCATGAGGGAAGGCTATAACCACAGACAAAGTAAGCAAACAGAAACCCAGCTAATTGAAAGGGAGGGTAGTTAAAATTTAGCAATGTTGAATTGGGAATAGCATCAGTGTCAAAGGGAACTTGAATTTAACTGGATGATTAAAAAATAACAAAGCAGATTATTTCTTCCTCTGAATTTATGTTACCAAAATAATCCAAAGATTTTTTTTTTAACCTTGTGTCTTAAAAGGGAGCCATTGAATATACAGGTTTAGGGTGAGTTGTGTAAAAGCTATTATTTTCTAACACCAGAACTATATTTAATCTTTTTGCATGTTTTTACTGTTACATTATAGGTATGTAGCTTTGCAGTAGCATGAACAGTAAGTAGTGCCTTCTGTTTGAATGTTCTAGGTATTTGACTTCTTTACTACCATGTAACTGCCTCCCCCACCCATAGTAATAATTCTTCTCATGTATAAGGTAACAAATAATGTGTACATATTATATTAAAACTGAAAAATGAACAGTGACATATTAAGGCAAAAAATACTAAAAATCCTCCTTTGCATGCTTCTTAGAGGTACCTGGGAGCATAGTGGAGAGGTCTTGAACTGGGAATTCAGAAAACTTGGATTCGAGTATGCAGTCTGCCACTTACCATGTGATTTTGTCAAGTCTCTTTTCTTCTCTTAGCCTTCTTCCCACCAACGCTGTGTTCCCAGTCTGCACTATGAAGACAGGATCTAATCCCTCGGTTATTTTGAAATAATATGTAAGGAACCATTTGAAAAAAAAAGTGATATGCAAATGATATGGATGGTGATGTTTCCAGCTAGAAATTAATATTTTTTTAAATTATAATTCTTATATGGTATTATATATTTTCTAAAGGTGAAGCATGACCAATAACCAACCGTGTTTTTGTGGAATAACAAGCACTTAATTACCGTTTTCACTTGAATTGGCAATGGGGAACAGTGGAAACAGAGCTAAGAAGCCAAAATCAGTTAACTGCTATCAGCTAACAGAGCTTGTGTATGTTGCTTCACACCCCTGAGGCTTTACTTTTTTGTTTTTTAAATGCAAATACTCTGTTTCCTAGGTTCCTTTAAAATGTTAGGACTTGGTAAGTCTTTTTCTTCACTTATCCTATTGCCATCTATCACCCTCTGCCCTCCTCCTTCACACAGACACCTCACTACCACTTTTTCCTTCTCCTGGCTAACTTTAGCAAGGTCTTTATAAGTCAGCTCGGATGTCATGTCTTATAAGAATTCTCCTCTAATTTCTCTTGGGAACTAGGGGCTGGCTTAACTAAGTCTTCTCGGTGTTATCTTAACACCTTATACCTACCTATATCATTGGACTCTGCTATTTGGTTATAAAATATTTATGTGTCTTTTACTCCAACTACAATTTAAAACTCTTAAAGATACAGGTCATGTGCTACTCATCTGGGGACTGGCATTTAGTAGATTTTTAATAAATACTTCTTTACTGAGTGAATAAATGAATGAGTATATAATATATGAGAAGCTCCTTGAAAATAATAAAAGACAATGTGAAATATGGTATTTTTCAAGTACAACTACAGAATGAAGATGCATTTATCTAGTGAAACAGTGCTATATTTGGAAATCAGTTATTGGGCCATCTCTAGTAATTTGGTGACTAACTCCAGGAAGATCACTTAAGCTCTCAGCACTTAACTTACTATCCCAAAATGGGACAATCTGCATTTCCTATTGCCTGTCTCATTAAAAATGTCACAGAGGCCAAAATTAGAGCAATTACATGATGTCTGCTGATTTTTTAAAAATGAAGGTGTGTTATGTATTCTTGGGGGATACATTAATACTTGTTCATAGTTAAATTGCTTTATAGTCAAAATATTCCTGAAAAGTTTTCTCTAAACAATTTAAAATTAAATAACATTTAAATGGACTGAAGGGAACTTCTATTTAAAGCATATTTTTGATCTATACCAGTTTTGTAGAGTTCACAGTCCTTTTGAAGGGGAACAATTATTTGTAATTTGTTTTGTAATTTAGAATTGTTTTTGTTACACCAGTTTCTTAAAGCAGCACCCTTCTATATCCCTCTGACTTTATATTCTCTTCTGTTTGGTGAGCTATTGTTCACTGTCAGTGAAGATGAAATATCCCCAACTGAAGTGGCTTTATTGTCTTTGAGAATCTGAACTTTTGTTCACAAACACAACCTCTGTCCTGCAAACAGTAATTTTCAGAATTGCACAAACGTATTTGTGTCTTTGAGAAATATGCAAAGAAGTACTAAAGTGATGCTATCAGGAACTTTGGGAAATCTTATTCCTTAAACTTAGATAAAAGGTACATTACTTAATAATTCCCTAGAGAATTGGGGATGGTCTTTCTTTTTTTATTTTTTAACAGAATTTGTTTTCACTTGACCCCAGAGAGAGTAATAAATCCAGAGTCAGTTTCTTATGTAATTATGATACCACTTGGCCCCACTTTCTTAGGACACTTCTTGTCCTTATCTGGGAAAGAATGTAATTTAGGCTTTGCGTACTCTGCGATTAAGAACACAAACTACATAGTGTTTAAATTTCCTTGTTGTGAAGTTAATGTTGAACTGGGCTCCTTTTTAAGTGTCCCACTATGTGAAATTTTGTCTCGCGGAAACATGACACCTCTGTCTTGATTGCTTTTTCTCTTTTTGAGTTTCAACTTTATTGAAGTATACTGTGTGTACAATAAATTGTACCCATGTAAAATCTATGTAGCCACTACCACAGTCAAGGAACAGGGACATTTCCAGCCACCCCAAAAGATCCCTCATGCCTCTTTGCAGTCATTTCCCATTCCATTCCAGTGCTAGGCAACCGTGGATCTGCTTTCTGTCATCATGGATCAATTTGCATGCTTGCCTTGTTTTGAGCCCACCTTCTTGTGATTGAGTTCTTTTATGGGGGAGATAAACTATATGGTTGGGAGGAAGGAGAAGGCTGAGCTGAGGCATTTATTAAAATACATCTCTTCAGATCTGATACACACTAAATTTTTGTGGAAGTAAGTTTTATCTAAAGTCATAGGCTGGTAGTTAGTTACCTTTAGAAAATGGTTAACCGAGAACAACAAAATTGGAATGAGATTTACATCTGGGCCATTTAATTCAGAAACATCTAGGAGGAAGTTTGGGGTTTGCAGCTGCTCTGATCAAAGTGCCATTCTTCATATGAACTTGGTCCTATGCTTTTAGCTGTCACTAAGCTAAATGGGGCTCTAATATTTATTTTTTTTACGTGTTCCCCGTTCAGAAATGAGGTGGTGGTTGTCCTTTGACTGTGCAAACTTATGGGATATAAACTCTTATTTTTAAGAGTGCAGAACTTTCTTGAAAGTGGTCGAGGGACAGGGCCAAGACTGCTCACCTCCATTTGGCCTCAGCGTAATAGTTCTGACCAGTGGACATTTGACTTTATATGGCCAGAAGTCAAGTACTATTGGTGAGATGTTTGCAAAAGGATTGGCATGAAATTGCCTGACTAGTACTTTATGTTTGTGCCATAGCCCCAAAATAAACATTCCATTTCTTTCTCTAAATATATTTGTGTCCTGGATAGCCAGCTGACAACTATTGTCTTTTTTGGCTTTTCCAGTTAAATAGCAATTGTTCTGGATAAAGGAATGGCACTGTTTAAAATGCTTTCACTCTAAGAATCTTCTGGATAGGAAGGAAAATAGATTTCCAGTCTTAAGAATCAAATGGCCCTATTCAGTGTCAGTCTTATGACTCCCCTCCCCCAAGGTTAAAATTTTGTTAAATTGGGCTCTACCCTGTTCCAGAGTAAAGCCGGGAAGCTCCTGTATCAGGACTGCCCTAGACACACTTACTTTTCCAGCTTGTAGAAGTACCTTTTTCTTCATAAGCTTTAGTGGAAGAAGTGATACTTAACCTTTGGATGACCAGGGTCTTTTATTCTTTTTAAGGACGTTTAATTAATCCATCTCTTTTCCGTGTACCCTATTGTTTAGAAATTCCTTTGCCATCATTTACTTAAAGCAGTAAGTCAGATTTTTGCTCTCTCTCCTCTCTTTTATTCTTCCATAGGCGAGAACTGTAGTTTTATATGCAGATTATTGAGAGAGGAAACATAATATCTGAAGAGGTGACTTTCTTAAAAGGCACCAGTAGCATTAGTGTCATGTCTGAAGCACCCATTTGTGTCAACTGTACAGACCTTTCAATGGAAAATTGTGCCGTGCTACCTTTTAAAGTATGAAATGCTAATTTGGGATTTACAGTTTTTGAACTGGAGGGCTGCATTTTGCATGGGATTTTGTTTAATTTCCCAGTGAAAAAAGGCATTTGAAACACAACTGCCTACAGCCAACTGTCAACAAAAATCAGCTGTAATAGCACAGAGCCTGTCACTGATGTATGTGGTGATGTGGTAATCTTCTCAATTTAGCTGGGTATTTCTTCTTCATACAAAATAGCTGAAAGTCTTGCTAGGCATTTATGAATATCGGGAGGTATTATTAGGCTGATAATGGGTCCAGATTAAGGAAGTGTACATTGGTTCAAAGTGTCAGTTAAAGAGACACAAAATGGGACAATGCTTGGCCCTTGATATAAGGGAATCTTTGTATTTCAGGTTTGCTTAAGATTTGGGCGATGGCATGCTGAGTTCCATCTGCCGTGAAAGTGGCTTTCTGGGGAAAAAAATAAAGTTGTTATGCAATTTTTTCCCCCAGAAATATGTTTTTGTTTATCAAGAGGGTGAAATAAAAAAATCTCTAAAAAAGGAAGTGAGGAGGGCAGACTAGGGAAATTTTTTGGGGTGAGACTGGTCATTGTTCTTTTCTCTGACACCAAGAACCAGTGGTTGAGGTTTTCCCTCTGTCATGACTCTGAGAGCTGGGAGAAGAGAATTATTTTGGAGTCTGTATTTTAATAGTGGGACCCCCTTGTATTCAAAATAACTGGCAAATGGAAGGCAGAAAATAAAGCAGCATATAACCTATTCTTTGGCAAGGCATAAAGTTGGCATGTATTATTAGCTGTCATCAAAACATGACATTAGTGAAGCTTCTCATATCAAAAGGGGATTTAGAATCAAATGGCACTTTATGTTACCAGTTACTATTTTTAATTTAGTATTTAAAGTGAGCCATATTCAGATCTGGCCCCACCATTTACTAGCTCCATGGTAGCCCAGCTCTCTGTGATTTAGTTTCTTCATCTCAAAATTGGATTAATAATCATGTCTACCTCATAGGGGTTTTGTGAGAATTAAATTACTTAATAGAGGTAAAGAGCTTAGAACACTGCTTGACATGTAATAAGCAGCATATGATTAGTTATTATCATCATCATCAAGCAACATATTCACTATTGTTCAAGTACTCACGTCAAAAGGATGGAAAGTGGAATGTACTAGCACACATACTACATCACCTGTTGTGAAAGATGTGTTCATTTTTCTTAATTGTTACGTTTTTATATATAGATGGAAACAGAAGTGAGCCGCAGTATCTACACTACATGGAATATGTTCTAAGACACATATAAATAGCACCATGGCTAATAGGAACTTGACAATGCCCTGCCTGTTTTGTGAACTGCCTGCCCCCTGCTCCTTTCTCTGAAGCTCTGTTCTTCTTCAGCCCCTGCTTCCCTCATGACCATGATCTGTTCTCTTACCTGCTTGTCTTGGGAATGGACCTCTGATGGAGGGGCCTGGCTCCAGATAGGCATGCCAGTGACAAGTCTTGGTACACCCCTAAGAAAAGCTAGATTAAGCCAATCTTATTCCTTTCTCTGCAGTTCTGAATTGTGTACTGAGGTACCACCATTGTTCATTATCAAGAGGTTCCCAAATTTAAAAACTAGGGGATGGAAAGTTGGGTAGGGTTAGATGTGGCTTTGACAGTTAGGCACAAAGTAAAGCTGTGATGAAACAATAGAGCAGAGAGAAAAGCTGCAATACTGTGTCAGAGAATCTCTGAGTCTGCATGTTTTTCTGTGTTTCCTGAACTCTCACGCCTGGTTCTGCAGTTTTTCCAGATCCCATGAGACCTCTTTCTGTCCCAACAACAAACTTCCCTTCCTCTCGACTTCCCACTACTGTGAGAGTGTTTCTGTTCCAATTAGGGTGCAGAGGGTCTAAGGTTTCATGTGTAGGTAGGAAGTAAAATTTTCTGGAGCTGGTAAAAAACACTGAATATAACAGAATTAAAATAAACCTGAAAAAATGGTCAGTGAGGCAAATTTTTATTTTTCCATATTCAAAGTCTTAGGAATAAAGGGGTGGTAGAAACAAGGGAATGGACAATTATCTCTAGATTCTAGTGGACTGACAAGGTCTCTGCACATCTGGTGATTACTTTTTAATAAAGTAGATAGATAATCAAGAAGTAAATGTAAATAAACATAGTAACATGGTAATTATAGAATAAGAAGACTTTTATGAAGAAAATAAGTAGTAAAATTAAAAAAATCCATTGGAGGTTTGGTGAAGTGTGTTCCTTAGCACCAAATTGTTTTTCTGGGTTAGCTGTCAGTGATCTCTGACCTTAAGAGCTTAATCCATCCCCTTCTTCTGCCTTGGCCAATAATGAAGGACTTAAGATGGATCTCTGATGGAAAAATGTGGCCCAAGACAGACATAGATATAGATACAGATGTATACTAAATAAACATATACTCCACTCCTAGAAAGACATAAAGTTTTTATCTCAGAGATGATATCAAAATCATCAATATATGGTTGAGTTTTTTTCTCTATTTGAAATGGATTTGAGTGGTGGATAATGGAATAACAATTTAATGAGCCTGCTTTCTGCTAGGCAATGTGCAAGAAGTTTTCCACAATTTTCTGATTTAGTAGACAAAGCCACCCACTCTCGCCTTGTAATTATTGGCATTTATGTGTGGCAACTACCTGAGATTCAGGCTTCTGTCTGGATGTGAGTGAAAGTATTTTTCTCTGGACCAAAGGGTGCTTTAATCTGTTGCCTGTTTCTTCTAGCATCAAGTTCTAGCCTGAATACAGACTTTTAATGAGCAATCCATATGTAAATAATTAGTATAAAAGAGAAATTAACTATCATTACCTATCATTACTCAGTTGCTTTTTTTTCTTTTTCGAAATGATATGCTATTCCATTTTAAGCTTTCCAACTATTTTGATGGAGATCCAAGTTGGAGAAAAGTGGTTTTTGTTTTTGTTCTCATTATTACTTCCTGTCAGAACTTGCACAGTTAATTTCCAGAGGTAGACATCACCTTGAGTACTCATGATTGAAAGTAGAGAGATTGCTGTTCTGTCCCTTCAAGATCACTGAATATCCAGAAATAGACCTCCCACAGGGTACCAGACCCATACTTGTAAAAGCAGTGAGGAACCTAGAGCATTGGAAAGGGAACGCACCATGTACAAGGCTGCAGTTACGAAGCAACAGAATTAATTGAGCCCTCTTGAGTCCTTCCCAGGATGCCAGACAAGCAATCTCAGCAGGAAGTTGTTTTTTTTTTTCTTCAGGGATTTTATTTAAAAAGACTAATTAGACAGATACAAGCAAACTGACAAGTAAGCCTTTGAATGGAGAAGTGAGGCCAGGAGCACGATGGGCTGCTTCTCCAAAAGGTGAGTGTTGGCTGCTTCAGATGTTTCTCAGGGCTGCTCACCTTGACATCCAGATGGATCCTTCAGTGATGATATTCTTAGTTCTTCTTTACTGTGCAATTTTTGTTCAAATTTTATTCAGTAAGTATGGTGAGAAGGAAACATAATCACCAACTCGCCCATTGTCCATCAGAAATGGCATGTCATGAAATAATTATGTCAGGCTTTATTTAAAGCACTAAAAATTGCTTATATATATATTTTCTGATAGTTTTATTTTATCCCAATGAGAAAATGTACACCTACTTCTCTCCATAGAGTTAGAGTTAGGCCTGGGAAGAGTATGAGACCAGTATGCATCTTTCTTCTCATGGGCTCAGTATTTTCTGATGTCTGTCATATACTCTTTCAATAAGTGCTGATCTAGAAACCCCAGAGATGCAGCAGTAAAAAGACAGGCAAGGTCTTTGCTTTCATGAGAGTACATTCTAGTGAGGGAGACAAATCATCAAGTAAATACAGATAAACAAGGTAATTATAAATTGTGGTATTAAGAAACAAAGAGTAGAATTAGGGTTTCTTAAGAGTTTATGCAACTGGTGCTAAAGGCCATCCCCTCTTAACACCAACCCTCTAACATACTTTCTTAGTTTTGAAAGTGCACGCTGCCTTTTTTTTTTTTCAGTTTTACGTACACAGCTTGAAGTAATTGCAACTTCAAGCCTTTCTGTCCGATCCAAACAAATTCTTATCCCTAAGTCTCTCCTATATAAACATTTTAGGCCTGCCAATAAGCCCAGTATTGAACAATTTCCTTGGCAGAAAAGACATAAGACACAAGTTCTACATTATCAAAGCTTGGAACCCCAAAAATACAACTAACTGAGTGGCGGTTATTTGCATACACATCTGTCTTCCTTATTTGGCCTCCTTGAAGGTAGACAGTAACCTGTTTTTTTTTTCTTTCTTTCAGGGAGGGGATCTCCTGTGGTACTTAGCATCATGCCATGCACATAGTAGGAACTCAGTATATTGTTCATGGAATTAAATTGAAGTAGCAAAAACCACAGGCACTTGCCAAAGGTATTAGCACATGCATGTTTGAAGAAAATTAACAATTAAGATAAAAACGTCAGTATTCACATAGATTTTGGCTAAGCAGATACATTTCCTTACTGGTGAACATAAGGCTTTTCAGACCAGTGAATCTGGTATCCTGCAATCTCTTGCCAACAAGGCATGGCAGGGACAGAGGAAAAGGAGTGTGGGCTGAATGCAGACTTTGGCAAATGTTTGGCACTTGAATCTCTCTTGCCAGAGTCATCAGCTCTTGGTCTGCTCAGTAGGAGGTATGAGAGATAAACTGAGAAGTCCTAGGGTAAGATCTCCCTATGGAGATGCTGAGGCTGTTTCCGTTCTGGCTTGAGGTTTGTGAGAAGGCTGCACTGCCTGCCCCTTCTGAGTGATTTCAGGCTGCTTCTCCTCTGAGTCCTCTTTTCAGAGACCTGATTCAAATGATCCCTTTGTTGAGACCTTAATGATGTGCAAGCGCTTTACGTAGAGCTGGGAATACAAAAACGGATAATCAAGATCCTTGCCCTTAGGTAGCTGCTATTGCAGATCATTGAAGAGAAAGGACTTAGTGTGTAATCAGTAAAGTAACACCAGCAGTGATATTCACCCTGCCCTGAGAGTTCACCTTTGTACAACCACAGACGCACATGAGTACTTTCCATGTAGTGTATGTCAGAGTAATTGCTTCAGGCCGCACATTTTGGTAGTGGGACTTAGGGATGGTTTCAGGCTATGGCAGGGAGCAGGTTATAGGGCAAGGACCAGGAAAGGCAACTGGTATGGAACAGGCATGTGATTTTACTAGCTGACCTGGGTTTTACAGAACCAAATCCTTCCATGATATAAATTCCTATGAAATGAACAGCAGGAATACAAAATTCATTCAATTATTCATTTATTCTTCATTCCAGAAATGATTGTTGAGTATCTACTATGTGCTAGGGACTAGGGATACCACAGAAGGATTAAAAAGAAAGATGTAACCTACTGAGAAAATAGACATTAATCAGATAGTTCCACAAATGTAGAATTGCAACTATGACAAGGGCTAACCTACTTGGTGCTGTGAGATACTATAATAGGGGCATTTAATCTGTTAAGGAAAGCTTTCTTTAACTTACCTGGTTTTGCTCGTGTAATACTTTTTGGGTTTTGGGTGGGGAGAGTCAGTTTACCCTCCACTTTATGTTTCCCAAAGATCAGTCTTTGCATCAGTCTATGAATGAGTGCGTGTGATTTAAATAAATGGGTCTGCCTTTTCATCTCTTTACTTTTAATTCTATCTACCTACCTACCTACCTACCTATCTACCTACCTGCCTACTTACCTACATACCTATCTGTCTATTTATTTACACACCATAGAACTATTTTTAATGTAACTGTGTTTCTCATCATCTTTGGGAGACTGTGGAAATTGCACTGAAAATGCAGTTTCTTCAGTTACTCACCACACATGGGAGGATGTTTCCAATGAGCTGGAAAACAGAGCTGAGTGACATATCACAAAACTTAGCTTTTATGTTAAATAGTCCTATTTTGAATTGGGGTATATTAAAATAGATGCACTGGAGGCAGTATGGTATGTGAGAAGAGTAAGGATTTAGAGTCAAGAGGCTCCACCATTTGTCCATGGGAAGACTTGATTGATTTCTGCGTCTTCCCTGAGCCTCAGTGACTCCATCTGCAAGGTGAGGGTTATAAAAGCCACCTCAGAGTTTTTTTTTGGTGAGGGTTAAGACAGAATATTTGAAGGAATATTTGAATAGTACCTTGCATTAATTAGTAGAGGTTCAAGAAGTATTTGTTTCCTTCCCTACATTCAAGTTCGTGGGCCCCTTTATCATAGGTTTACATGGAGACACCCTGCTGAATTCAAAGAGGGTTTCCTCTACCATAGAAAGGGAAATTGAGAAAATTCAAAAGGGATTCCCATCTCAGCCTAGGGGAGATGAGAGGTCCCTACCCCAGTTTATAACAAGATTCCATACAAGAGGGGATGGAAGATGAATGTGCATTAAAGTGATTAAAAATACGAGCAGACTCTGTGAGTGTTATGCACAGATGAGTTAATTGTTTCGCCTTAAATATATTTCCTGAAGAACAGAAGCCCGATCACAGCACACATCGTTATGTATTTTAGACAAACAGCACTTTGAATCAGATTATAGTACATGCATAAAATATTAAAATAAGACATTTATAACAAATCTTTCTAACTTAGTGCTCAGCTCTAAAATAGATTTATATGGGGATAAGCAATAGGTGCGATAAATGTGGTACAGATACCACAATTTAAATTGCAAATCAGAGGGGCATCATGGGAAGGACTGCAGACTTGAAGTACAGAGAGAAAAGCTCCAGCTATGCAATATTTTTAGTCCTTCTGCCTGACTTCGTTTTGCAGTGTCTGTATCTGGGCTCCACATTTGATACATCCAATATTTGCTCCCTAATAGAGTTTTTTTACACTCCCCCTTTAAGTGATCTAATTAAAACTTTCATTTATTGTTCTTATTGTTTATTGTTGAGTTGTTGCCAATATACAGTTCCCTGGAGTCCTCAAGTTATTTTAGTTAGTTGTGAGATTTTGGAAGAATGTTATTCTCAGTTAACAAAATAGGCAAATGAAATGGGGAACGATATCCCTGCACGTGCTGGAGTGCTGCCTACTTCCCCAGATCACCTTGCACTCTTTCCTCCCCCGTGGTTTTTGGACAATGTGTGGTGAATGTGTCGACAACTTGTCTCCAGAAATGATCCCTGCCAGAGGATATTAAACTTGTTTCATTTATTTTGAAGAACTTTGGGGCTATCAAGTTGAATGACTCCAGAGCTGAATGTTTCTAGGCTAGCTGGCCTGCTAGAATTCAGAAGGACTCCTCTGCATCAGAACCCCTTGGAAGAAGTCTAAGGGGTGGAACTGTACCTTAGGACTTTCATGGTATCTAGTTCTTGTTGGGAAAGTAGATCCTTTGCTCCCAGCGTCACTGGATATAGATGAACAGCTACGACTTACCCAGCAACTATTTTCAAGGCTGGAGGCTTCTGAACGGAGATGGGGAGGGGCAATCACAAAGGGTTATTGACAGTGTTTCCGGGTACTGATAACTAAACAGATCTCTTTTAGCTAAAATTGTACATGCAGCTACAGAATTGAAACCTCTCTCCTCACTGAGAGGGAAAGTTGTTTTACTTGGAAACTTTTTTTCTTTGCCTGATCTATATGCTGGAAATTTTTCTTCCTATTGAGTATCTGCAATATCAGCTTTCCTTTACAGAGAACGTCCGCATGGCTGTAGTTCATTTTCTTATAATATATTGTATTGAGTTTTTAATTCTTGGGTTCCTGGTGCAATTAACTCACCTACCTCTTTCCTACTTGGCTTACCATAATTTTTCCAATACTTTTTTAGAAGTTGTGTTAAAAATAATAAAGGAATAAATAAGTGAAGTCATATTCAAGATTTTAAGGTGGTAAAATTCAACCATGTTAGCCAACTATGCCAGAAGAGAAAGTCCTGGCTATATTCCTGCTGTAAAATTGAGTCCATGATAATATATCTGTCAGTGCTTACCTCTATGTAGGTCAGTACAATTAGGATAGCCCTTAGAGAGAAAGAAACTAAATATATGTAATTAAATATATGTATAAAGATTGTTTCTGGAAATGAGGTACCAATATGGGTTCTCAATAGTCTGTTCCAATAAAAGCCAAGGGTAACCTTAAAACAGAGATATAAAGAGTTAGATCTGTACCATCCATTACAATAACCACTGGCCACATGTGGCTATTGAGCTCTTGAAATGTAGCTAATCTTGTTGAGAAAAACTGTAAATATAAAATATATACCAGATATTGAAGGCAATACAAAAAATAAAATATCTCAATAATTTATATAGAATATCAGAACAATAATTTGGAGATATTGGATTAAATAAAATATAATAAAATCAATTTCACATTTTTTTAATGTGGCTACTATAAAATTTAAAATTATATATGTGGCTCACATTTTATTTCTATTGGACAGTGCTGAACAAGGTTGACACAGGGTAATATTTAAGTAATTGTTTTAAAAGACTTTGGTATTAGGCAGTTGACTTTGTTCTATATAGCATGCTGGCAGTTCATTTTAAATGGAATCCTATTTTCAGTGTGCCTGGAGATCTTGCTGGTTAAAGTAACCCTATGGTGAGAACTGCCATCTTATGAGTAATTACTCCCTAATACACCTGATAAATAGGTTTAGGTTTTAATAGGGTTTTCCTAAAGCAAAGTCCACCAGTTTTATCATATGCTTTCCAGTATAACCATTATTTATCTTTGCGTGAGGTATCTCTGGCCTTTTCATGAGATACATTTTCTTGTTTATTCATCTTTCACAATCATCCCTTTTTAGAGGGAAAGTGCAGTTTAGTTGAATGTGCTTTGACTCTGAAGGCAGACAGCCTGGGCTCAGCACCAATAATCACTAATGACCTTTGGCACATCCAACTCTCTTTTAAGTTTCCTCGTCTGTGAAATGGAACAATAACTCAGCTCACAGTGGAGTAATGAACATTCTATGAGATGGTTGCTCCACTGGGCATGTGGACTCAGTGAAGAGAGTCCCTACTCACTTCTCATTTTATAAGTGCCTGGGGGCCAAGTTTCTAAGACAGTGAGTCTATATTGCTGGTCATTGATTTTTTTTTTCCAGGAGAAGGCCATTATTACAAGCACTGTGTACTTGTTTGAAGCATGGATAAGCTCATGACACTTATGAAGGGAATCACAAGTTCTTGGCCTCTGTGTCTTTGTCTTTGTGATTCTCTCCGTCCAAATTACCCTCCTTTTCCCATCATTGCCTTTTCCTATTGTCTTGTCCATCTTTCACTGTCCAGATGTAGTGCCACTTCTTTCATCACGCCTTCTTTCACTACTCCAGACAGCACTAATTTATCAACTTTATACATTTTATTGCTAATACAAGCCAGTTTAAATCAAGCACCAAATATTTATTTGGTGTTTTAAATTCCAGTGCTTACTGTCAAGTGATTTCAAGCCTGTTGATTTGATTTCAATCTGCTGAACTGTAGGTGTTTTGAAGGCAGTGACCACACTTTATATCCATTTCACAACTTCCATACATCTTGCTCAAAAAATACTTACTGATTGATTAATTGATTGATTGTCTAGGGCTTGACTAATAGAAAATACTTTAATGCAAGAGTAATTATTCATGATAGGAAGTGACCCAGCAAGGAAAAAAAAAACATATGCCATCTTTACAGATATCTGTGGTAAATAATTAGTACATGTCAAAATTTAAGATTATCATCATGTAGAATCTCTATCTTATTTAACTGCTGAGTTCTAGGAGATACCTGAATTAGGAAAAGATGACCTAAATAAGTTTCTGATTCTAGATTCTTTATATCTATATATCTCTGTATATACTCTAGACCCTTTGAGATAGATACACATATATGTAAATATACATGTGTAGATAGATGTGTAGATAAGATCTATAAGATGCCCAGTTTCTACTTGTACTCTTTCTCAATAAGGCAGTGGGACATTTGTGCTTTCAAGTGAGCTTGGAGATACTGAATACGACATTCATGTCATTAAAAATAGTTAGCTGTTCTTGGCTACATTCACAAAGAAGTCCCCTAATGCTTTCTTTACTTGGCAGGATCCACACGTGGTATCTGTTTTACAAATATGCCCTGCATATTTGAGTGGCTGGAGTTGTGTATGTGTCTGTGTACGTTCTCTGTGGGTGACACTACATCCTAATCAGACAATTGGTGCACTGTACTAGGACATACTGTATGCAGACAATGCCTTGCCTACCACTCTCCTCTTCTTTTTTTTAAACCCTGAAATATGGTTGATATGGTCCATTGCAAAATGAACCTATATTGGAAATGGCAAAATTGTAATGTAAAATATACCGGGGTCAGTGGGGTGTGCTGTTTTTTGCATATATTTTTTCTCCCCTGACCCATGCCATTCCCCTGCATACAGGAAAAAAAGCTTCATCTCACATAGAAATGTGATGTCCTTTACTGCCAGAGGCTGTTGCTGTTTTAAATGAGGAAAAAGCACAATGCATGAAGAAGGAAAATTAAAGCATATTCATTTTGGAAATTAGATATGGTGTCAGGAGACTCTCAGAAAATAGCCCCGTTTGAATGGAACCCCACACTACAAGACAGTTCACTGAACTTTTGACCACTATTTATGCTACGGAAGCTTTTGAAATAGGGAAGAGAGCAAAACATTTTATAGCTGCTTAATAGCTGAGTTCATTTTTCTTTCTTTCTTTTTTTCCCATCAGGCATTTGTTTCTCCCTTCGGTGTGTATAAGATATGCAAACACCATGTAGTTTATTGGCAGGCCTTTGTGTTAATGTTTCCAGGTTGGTTCCAAAACACACAGCTACTGGATGAGAGACTTTCCCAGCCAACTCGGTGACCTTCCTTACCCTCCCCGGCACAGTCTGCTGTCTGCCTGTGGCTGGTCTGGAATGGCCAGCCCCAGCTGGGGTCACATACACACTCCCAGGGCCTTGGGAGTGACAGTGACCTCTTTAGAGGTCATTCTGCAAATACAGAGAGAGAATATACCTTTCAGAATTCCCAGGGGTTCCTTATGCAAAATTGGACAGGGATTGGGGAGATGATGGAAAATCACTTTGTCTAATCTCTCCTTTCTATTATTTGGAAGAACAGTTCTCAATTTGTGATCATCCCTGTTCTGCTTCATTGCTTCCCTCCTGCAGAACACATCACACCAGCCAGGTTAAGTGGGATTCAAGGGCCCTCCAGGAAGGACAGCCTAGATTTTTGATTCAACACTGAATATGGAAGCACCTGCAAAAATGAGGTAAGGGAAGGGTTAATCATGAGTGGAGGGTGGGGTCAATTAGAGGTAGAAAAAGAAATCCAATTTGTATTGGTATTAATGAAAAATATGCTTTAACTTTTATGCAGATATGAAGCATGGAGCTAAATATTACAAATTACAGGTTGTGAGTCTATGTCAGCTTTATTATTGTTATTACTATTAATGCAATGATATTAAACCTAAGGGGTCACTGTGTTTGTTTAATTTATTTTCTGAGAAAGCTTAGCATTTCATTTCCAAGTGAGGACCTTTTATTTGGCCTCTTGGTGACTTGCCCACACTGGCACACATTGGGCCCCGCCTCTCTCGGGATCTGTGAGCTCTTAAGCGTTCTCTCCTTTTGATCATTACCAGGCGCATTCTCACAGCTTTAGCCTGGCTCAACTCTGCAGTCAACCATGGATCTCACTTCCATTAGGAGGTGATGCAGTTCCGAGGTTTTAATGGTGGCTTGAGGTGGTGTGAGGACAGGGGATGCTGAAAAAAGGCTTGATAATAATGGAATCACTCTGTGCCACAAAATGCCAAAATGTATCTCAGTACTGACCTTCTGTGTGTGTTCTTGGTTTGGGAAATAGGTACAGTCTGTCCCCATATATGACTGTGAGCTCTTTACAGACTCATATTAGGACAAACTTCAATAGTAATAGGGACACATTACTGTTTTCTTCTGCCTTGTGCTCTATGATTTTTAGCTTGGAGAGTGAGAGAGAGCACACATGCACACACGTGCATATGCACACAGACAGACAGACACAAACACACACACATGCGTGCATCACTCCCCTCCCCCACCCCCAGCATTATTCATTAGGAGAGGATTTTTTTCCTTCTTTGGATGGGAAACTTCTCTTATTAGCCAGTAACAACCCTTCTGTTCATCCTTATGTCAGACCTTCACAACTGCACTAATATGATCTCTGACAATTGGAAAGGAGCTAGGAGAGTGTTCTAAGGGCCACTCTGAAGTCGGGAGATAGCCCAGGGTCTTCCCAGGACAAGAACTCCTCCAGACTGTCTACTTTCTGCCAGGAATGGGAGGCTGAGATCTGTGTGCTGACCTCAGGCCACAGGCTGAGAAACCTGAGAAGTGCTTTAATCAAAATCTTCTTGGCCTCAGAAGCTCCCCCCTTTGTTTCCTGTTCTCCCTGAGGCTTCTTGGCACTGCTAGTAGCCATGTTGCTTTTGCTCTGGTTTTGTGAGAGGAAAGTCCCAGGGAGCCCTGTGGGACTGCTGTATGCTCTGTGCCCAACCTGCCCACCCACTTCCAGTCTACAGCACAACGACTGGAACTGAGATAGGACGAGGGAATGCAGAGCGGGTGAGGTCAGGCTGGCCACGTTAGCTGCTGGCAAAAAAGCCAGGCACCAGAAATGGTGACAGCAGGTAAGTACTTAACAGTTTAGAACTGGACGTGGGGGATGTAAGGGATCAGGTTTGGAAAATTCTCAAGCCCTCCCAGGCTGCTGACCCTCCCCTCCCTACCTCTGAGGACTCAAAAGCCCTACATTTGTCTGCCACCCCTGCCTTGGCAGTGGATTATCGCTACAGTTGTCACACCATTTGTGGTGGCCTGTAGTTCTCCTGCCATTGTGATGGGGACTGGGCATTTTACATGATGGAGAAAAGGCAATGATCAAATCCAGCAATATTAGCCATAGTGATTTTTTTTTTCTGTCTTTTTAAGCCTGTGGAAGAGAATGAGGAGACAGGTCTGGGCAGGATTTCTGCTTTGCTTAATTACAAATGGACATATTATAGCAAATATTAATGATTTCATTAGTTTAGAAATTTTAAGTCTGACTCAAGTCTGAGTATCATATTATGATGACCAGCCTTTGAATGAAAATTAATCTCAAAAGAAAAAAATCCCATCAGGTGCAATGTTGGTAAAATGAACTCATTGCATATTGGGCTTATGATGGTCAGGTGTTTTCTGGATCACAAGGGATTTTGGTTGTTCCGGAATGTTTCTGTCATACTTACGTTAGTCTATGAAGTATACAAATTAAAAAAAAACAGCCATTTCTTTTTTGTCAACTTTTTTATTGTTAAACAAAATTTTTTTGTTGAAGTGTAGTTGATTTACAATGTTAGTTTCAGGTGTACAGCAAAGTGACTCAGTTACACATATATATACATATATTTTTTCTTTTCAGATTCCTTTCCATTATAAATTATTACAAGAAATTGAATATAATTCCCTGTGTTGTACAGTAGGGCCTTGATATTTATCTACTTTATATATAGTAATGTGTGCCTGTTATCCCTGACCCTCATTTATCCCCCTCAACCCTTTCCCCTTTGGTAACCATAGTTTGTTTTCTATGTCTGTGAATCTGATTTTGGTTTGTGAATAGAATTTGTATCATTTTTTTTTAGATTCCATGTATGAGTGATATCATACGATATTTGTCTTTCTCTAACTTACTTCACTCAGTATGATAATCTCTAGGTCCATCCATGTTGCTGCAAATGGCATTATTTCATTCTTTTTAAAGCTGAGTAATATGCTGTTGTGTGTGTGTGTGTGTGTGTGTATAAAAAATATATTACCACATTTTCTTTATCCAGTATTCTGTTGATGGATGTTTAGGTTGTTTCCATGTGTTGGTTATTCTAAACAGTACTGCTGTGGACAATGGGGTGCATGTGTTTTTGAATTATGGTTTTCTCCAGATAAATGCCTAGGAGTGGGATTGCTAGATCATAGGATAAGTCTATTTTCGGTTTTTTTAAGGAACCTCCATACTGTTTTCCTTAATGGCTGCACCAAACTACATTCCCACGAACAGTGTAGGAGGGTTCCCTTTTCACCATACCCTCTCCAGCATTTATTATTTGTAGACTTTTGAATGATGGCCATTGTGACTGGTGTGAGGTGGTACCTCATTGTGGTTTTGATTTGCATTTCTCTAATAATTAGTGATATTGAGCATCTTTTCACATGTCTATTGGCCATCAAAAAATGGGCAGAAGACCTAAATAGACATTTCTCCAAAGAAGACATCCATATGTAAAATTGGATTTTGGATAAAGGTTTATGATATAGTAGACTAGTGAGGCAACTTGATGGAATCAAGAGGGGGCAAACTTGGGTTAAAACTCCAGCTCTGCCACTTAGCTGATTTCAGGGCCTTGGACAGGTCACACTCTCCTGACTCTTCCAGTCACAGTGATCTCATAAATAAAATTGGATAGTAATCTCTACCATGCAGCATTGTTGTGAGGACTGAGAATAGTTCTTGCATAATATTTACTCAATGAAAGATAGATTTATTATTATTATTATTATCACTGCAGTAAGAGATCTTAGAGCAGGAAGATGTCTTTAAGATCTATTAGTTCACTCCTACCCCATCTCACAGAAAAAGAAACTAAGTTTAAGAGACGTTAAGCAACTTGCTAAGCAGCATGCAAAATAGTTTCAGATCTTGGTGTGGTCCACATTCTCTTGATGCCCAGACTAGGAGACTGTCTAAGTCCATGGAGGCTGCTACACCAAAAATTAGACAGCAGACATTTATTTCTCATAGTTCTGGAGACTGGAAGTTCAAGATCAAGGTGCTGGCAGATTTGGTGTCTGGTGATAGTCTTCTCCTAAGTCATAAACAGCTGACCTCCACTTACATCCTCACATAGCAGAAGTGCAGGGAGCTCTCTGGGGTCTCTTTAATAAGGGCACTAATCCCAGCATGAGGGCTTCATCCACATGACCTAATCACTTCCCAAGGACCACACTTCCATACACCATTACAATGGGGATTAGGTTTCAACATATGAATTTTGGGAGGACACAAACATTTAGTCCATAGCAAGGACTTACATCTTCCTTATCATTTCTCAGGTCGACCCTTTCAGGTTATTGAAGATGAGTGCTAAATAAGAGTTTTTCTGAAGTGTTTTAATTTTTTTTTCTCTTTTTCCCATTGGGTTTTTATAATAAATTCTTTCAGGTTTTCAATCTTTCATGTCACTTGTTTCTCTGATGTCACTGTCCTTATTGGTTTAGCCTTCTGATTCCCTTCAGCTGGAATACTTTATTACATTTTTGTCCACTAATTCTCTCCTGGCTCAACCTTGTTTTCCCCAAAGAGAGTAGAGGAGTGGAGTACATAAGCAAAGGGACCATATGACACTTTTTATATAACCTTGTGGTTCCCAGATTTTTGCTTTCACTGATTAGTAAAAACTTTTCTTTCTTCCTTTTTCCCTCCCTCCCTTCCCTCCCTTCTTTCCTTCCTTTCTTCCCTCTTCCCTCCTTTCTATTTTCTTCTTTTTAATAAGGGATGGGTCCAACTTTGTCAACATTTTGATTTGCCAAGAGCTTTAAAAAAGGCTCCTTTTACCTATTGACATCACTTCATAAATATAAAAGGCCCATGAATACTATTAAAAATAGACGTAACATAATATTAGACTTAAAGAGAGCTTGTCCCAGGGGAAAAAATATCAGTGGAAAGAAATGGGCATTGTCTGTGTAGACTACTTAAAATTTTGTCGCAGACCAACAGAGGCCCATAAATGGGTAAATAAGAGCTATTAGTCTAAGGGATAGGAGTTGGTTTGCGATGTAAATTGGATGCCCTTAACCCTTCAGGAGTCAGAATAGGGACAGCAGTTCTGAAATGACTTCACAGGGCTGCTGTGAGGATCAAATAAAATGATGTGGGAAATGCTGTTATATTGGGTTATATTATCACATCAGTAAGCATTATAGACCACATGATATATATATATATATATATATATATATATATATATATATATATATATACACATATCATATATAGGTATATAATTTATCTATCTATCACCTGTCTAATTATATATAACAGTATATGAGAGCTCTGTAAGACAATCATATCTTGGCACTGGGGCAAACAGTGGAAGTGACAATAATCCTGGCTTCCAGTCATAGAGAACACTAAAGACTTTGAGAATAGGGAGGAAGAAATTATTGTGGCCCTTTCCCGACAAAGTTCACGTGAATGCTGCCACCATCCCACCATCGGCACTGACTCCACTCTGGAAGTACATGGCTCAGATCTTGGACATAGGTTCACAAAGAACTTTTGACTGATTGATTGTCTAAAATAAATAGGTTAGCTCCCCAGAATGGGATCTTGCTGGCAAGGCAGTGATTCTAGAAACTAAGTGATATGGACCTGTGTAGAATGATTAAAAAGAGGAGGGAAAAGAAAAAAAAAAACTATCTCTCTCTCATTGTTACCATATGCCTGGGCCCTGAGCAAGCTCTGAGCCGTGTTCTTCCCTAGCCACGGGTGGCTGAGTATGTGCTGATCTTGGGAGCACACGTTTCAGACCAACTGCAGCTGGGTGAGCATCACGCTGAGCCCTTACTGGCAGATGGGAAAACTAAGTTCATAGAAATGTGCCCAGTAATGCATGGCAGATAACTGGTAGGGTCACAGTTTAGAACAAATCTGTCTGGCCCAAACCCATTTCTTTCAGTAAGCACACAATCATACTTGTATGAAAGTTACATGCTTTAATGACTGGAATGAGTCATTATAATACAGGATAATACAGACGTAATGGACTTCTGTTTTTTTGTCTTCCGCCAAATGACTTGCCTTTCATCGTTCCCTTGACTAGTTCTCTAATTCTAGTCACAGTTGACTTGCTTTTTCTGAGGTCTTGGGACAGACACTAATTTGGGGGACAATTAGTTCAGGTGTTGTGTGGGGCCCAGGTAACCTGTGCTTTCTCAGATACCAAACAAGTCAGGCTACCCAATTATTTCTGAGAGCAATTACTGTGTTTTCACTCTAGTCTATTTCTCCTCTTTGGCCCGTTGTTTACATCAGAGAGGCTCACAGAATGAATCCAAGGTGCAGTCTGACATTACAGTGGGATTGCCAGTAGAAATCAGTGACTTGTCCTACGACAAGCTAGGGTTTATGAGGCTCTTTGCCTACTTCATTGTACTGCCGTTCAAGCGGATTATACAATTTTCCCGTTATGAAGGCGGGGGTGGGTGTAGTCAGGGCAAAAGAATGTCTAATTGAGTTTAAGAAAGCTGAAAGTGGTAGCACAGAAGCCTTATAGATGAAAGAATATTACAAACAGGGTATTTCAATAAGAGTAGGCTGGGTTGTCTGTTAAGGTTGCTATTTACGTCTACATTTATTAACCTTAGAAGAAGTATAGACAGAGCAGGTAGAGGTCGAAGAACTCACCTTTTCAGCAGTAAGAGCCCAGATCTCAGTGGAATTGAAAAGGAGTTGTATTCGATGCAGTGAAATATCATTTTATCCACTTTGTACTTGTGAGAACTTCTGCTTATTTGTGTAAAGTGGCTGAAAAATACACCCTTCTCTAAACAAAGTGGAAAAGCCATAGTGGAGTCACAGAAGATACATGTAGTTCTAGTGCTGTGCTGTCCAGTACAGGAGCCACCAGCCACATGTGCCTACTGCTCTCTTGAAATGTGTTGTTTGAAATGGGATGTGCTTTAATTGTAAAATACAGACCAGTTCTCAAAGACCGGGTACAAAGAAAATAATGCAGAAATCCCACTGATAGTTTTTATATTGCTTACATGTTGAAATGATAATATTTTGGATATATTGGGTTAAATAAAACATTAAATTAATTTCACCTGTTTCTTTGTACTTTTAAAAATGTAGCTACTGTGTAAAATTAAACACATGGCTTGCCTTATATTATTTTCACTGGTAACAGTGGTCTAATGCAATGCCTAAATAATGTCATCTGAGAGTCAAATTTCAATAATTTGTCCTTATTTAAATTAGAATGTCAATATGCATTCAGTTCGTGTGGGATATAGATTTGCATCCACGAGTGCAATGTGTCTACACACATCCATATTCATGCAAGTGTTAAGAATCCTATCACCTTTGGAATGAGAGAAATCGTCCCAATAAATCTGAAGTTGTTGTTTTAGCACGTAGAAATGATATTTTTTCTTCCCTACATCCCTTTGTTTTAATAAAACCCCCAGCCCCAAAGAGCATGATTCGGAATAAGCTACTGGAACAATTTATTATTTCCTCTCTATGGATTAGAGAGGTGGTACTTGGAGCAGCTTGTTAAAGAGAAGAGCTTGGCCCTTGCCCTTGCTCTGTGTTTAATGATCCTCTCTTCATGTGCCACCTCTCTAATCTGCAGAGATAGGTACAAATTGTATCTATAATGTTATATTACTTAACAGTATAATGTATGATAAATCATAGAATTGCATCCCTACCTTGTAATTGGTGAGATGTGTTGCATGAGAGATCCCCTAGTTCAATACAGAGTGGTTGCTCTAACACATAACTGCCTCTCTGGATCAAACCAATTCAGCCTGTAAATGATGAGGGGAGAGTTAAAGCTTTTTTAATTTAAAAAAAAGCAAAAATATGACTTAAAAGGGCTTTATATGTCCCTGAATTTGAACAACTGCTTAATAATCCTCTGTTTGAACGGATCCTCTTTTTTACTTTATTCTGTCGGCAGCGGGGATGGAACCATCTGCAGGAAATCAGTACCTGAGAGGACAGACATTTGGTAAATTCATGTTCTCATCTATGGTAATCATCACTTTTAATTTGTTCCTGTAAGCCAGGTGTGTTTATCATTTTTGAAAATTATTGTCTTCCTACTCTTTCCTACACACATATGTTTTATTCTCAACAATTTTGTTTTTGTTTTACCTGTATGGCCCACTCTAATTCTTCAGAGTTCTTGTATCATATTTTGTTTTTTTTCTTCTTGTTTCCTTAAACTTCAGGGCTTATTTTATTTTCTAGCCCTGCCTATTTTTTTGTCCTTTTCCCCTGATTCTCATCCTTAACTTCCCAGTTGTTAATGGCAAAGCAATCGGCATCAGGGCATCTATCACCACAGAAAGATGGAGTACTGGTGATTGCATCTCCATTCCTCAGAATGCACGGAGGTTTTAGTATAAGTACACATCCATATAGAAATAAGTAGGGACAGTGACATCTAGATCAAGGTTATAAATAGTCACACCTGTTCTTAGCCACCTGAAAATCTCCAACCAACATTGCATATAATTTGATCATGGACTGTTCAGCAATTAGTTATGAAGACAACTGAAATAAAATTTGACAGGCAAGTTTAATTAAATCTGTTACAATTGTTATGACTTTTACAAATTAGACTGTTCCAGCTGGATAAGGCCATAGGCGTGGCTAATCTTTCAGGAAGAGCTAAGGAAACTTGGATGCAGTAACTAGTACCAGGCTCACGGCTGCCTTGAAGGAGATCAGGGTCTAGAATGAGTTCCCTCAGTCATCCTTCTTTCCATTCGGTTGGAGTCAATCTCAGAAAGCCTCTCTTTAGGAGTTGATTCTATGACTCGTTGTTTGGGGCTGAAAAATACCCAATAAACGTTGTCACATCCTAGCCACTCACTCTTTTTCTATTTATCATTAAGCAAATGAATGAGATTCCATGACCTGATTTTTCATTTAAAATTTTTATATGCATTTTCTTAAGAAAGATAAAACAGATTGTGTGGTCTTACCTTAGTTTGATCACTTTTCAAGTCTGACTTTCTGAAAAGAGTAGAAGGGCAGCTTTTTTGACATAAGTCATTGATTCTGTCCAAACAGACATAGGAATATTACCAAAATTGCAGTCTAGCACAGCCTACTTGAAAAAGGGTTGAGTTTAGAGGTGGGGTTGCCTTATGGTTTTCAATTATATCTGCATTGCTTTTCCTGCACTCTACTGTTTCACATCTTAATAAAGAGAAACAATTCATTTGGTAAATAATCTATAATACAATTTCTAGAGATTACCCTGTCATTTCTCAGCTGCCAGATATATTTTATTTTTACTCTGTGTGTAACTAAGGAAAACAAGGTTGCAAAATGATGCCAGCTTATTCTTTTCAGCTATAAGGTGTCAGTAGCCCTTGATTTTGTTGTTTTCGTCACGAAATTTCTGCAAGTTCACAAAAAGGTGTTGTAAAAACAAATTGCTTTAAAACATCCTGTCATATTCATCCAGTATTCTTATGAAATATAAGAATATATTTGCCATAGTTTTTGAAATCACTTTTAATCACCAATATTCAGGCCCATAGAAAAGGCTACTTAGAGTCTATTTTTTTATTTTCCCCTCAGTTTTTTTCTCTTCATTGTGTTTTCATGCTGACATTTTTACTATAAAGTCGCATTTTCATCTAGGACAATGGCATCTTGTTCTTAAAGCAAACAAACATGAGACAATTTGTTTTGAAAATATGTGGGTTGATGACAAAGTCATCAGAATTTCAGAGAAATGTCAGCACGAGTGTCAGGAGAGCCAGTCCTTGTGTGTTTCTTATATGAAGATGGAATTTGGTGCCTTGTGTGCTGACAGCTTCCACATGGTGTAGAAGTTTCTTTGTTTTTGCTGGTCATTGCTTTCCTCTTTCACTGTAAGCCCACTTGATGGTTTTGGAAGATCAATTCTACTTTTCAGTGGATGTGTCTCTTAACCTTTTCCCTAGAAGCTGAAACAGCACATAAGTGAGTCCCTCAGAAATGGGAACTCTAAGATGAATGGCAAGGAAGCAAAGGGTTATATTATAATTCACCTCAAAAAGAACATTTTTCACTAATCAGTACTCATATCATACATTTGTAAAAATGACTGCCTGACAGGTTAAAAATCTATTTTTTTTTGACAGCATACATTTAGTCTTAAATCAATCCAACACAATAGTTCCTTTTTTTGCTTTACACAAACTCTCTTTCACCTTTTGATAAACTGTACCCCTGTGAGCCGTAGAATGTTTCAGATTCCTACTCTTTTCTGTGTTGCAGCAATATTTTGAGGGCAGTGTAAAGCAGATTCATTTGGCAGAATGTTTTTATATGCATATCAATGCAAAGGTAGGATATAATGATTTTGAGGATTAAAGGCTCTGTCCAAAACTTTGTAATGCGCTGTGAAATACTTGCAGTGCAAATTAGACTCCTGACCCGCTGAGGTCTCTCTGAGGTGTTCTATTTTAACCTGGTGCATGGAGCACAATAGCGATAAATCTTGAAGCAGATTAAGTAATTTCCCCATAGTGGTGTGTCTATTGGAGTTTCAAATAACCCAGCAGAGGGATTCAAAGTCTTGATACATTTGGATATTCCAGACTGTATCCCCTCTGTGTAAAAAAAGTTTCTGGCAGGGCAGCATGCTGCACTTTGACCCCCTTGTAAGAGTATAAATGGATGTCCTACTGAGTTGAGTGAATGCTAATTATTTTGCCGCTCCTGAATCTTAAAAAAAAAAAAGAAAGAAAGACCAAGAAGAAAAGATGGCCCATTTGCATGCTTAAAATATGCCAAGGATTGGGTGTAACGGAAGCTTGAGACATTATGACACTCTCAGGTCTCAGGATGCCACTGGGGATTTGATTTACTTTTCTATTTTGCTTGAAGATATTCCAGTTTGGCCTGGGTGATTTTGGCTAGAAGAAGCCTCAGAGACTCACCTGAGAAGGCGTTCATGAGCATCAACACCCTAGGGCTGCCTGAAAAGCGTGTGCAAAGCTCAGAGCTGGGACTCACGATAGTGGTGCCTCCCCTGGGAGCCATCTTGAATTCAGCACTGTGGGAGGGGAGAAAGTTCTCATTGTGTCTTCTCAGTGCCAACACCTTTGTGAGGTAAAGGTCAGATCTACATAATGAAACAAAAGCAGGGCCAGGTCAGGGAGAAAGGGAGTTGTTTAATCCAGGAGGCCAATAAACTTTGGAGATTTGATTGAAAACCCAAATGCTTCCCTAGGAATAAGCATCTAATTAGTATGGAAAATCTAAATGTGCCCTTGACTTTTTTGTTCCTTTCTACAAATGACAAATCCTCTCATTAAACCCATTTTAAAAAGCAGAATCTATTGGCTTGAGCAGAACACTATATGGCCCGCTTATTTCTCTGCTCCTTTGAAGACAAGAGCTGTGGGCAATACTGTTACTAGAGGGCAAGAGCATTTGGCAAAATCATGCTGACAGCATTAAGAAGAACAAACACGTACAGCCTGAGAGACCACCCCTCTGGGAGCTGCACCTGCTCTGCTTCCCAGATCAAACTTCAGGGTCTTTCTAGTGGCCAATCTATTGGAAGGAAGCAGGAGGGGCAGGGTGGCTGTGCAGCCCAAGCAAAGAGGAGATGTGCTGCCTGTATGTGTGGACAATTGTATGCCCATGTGTGGTTTGGGAGCGTGCATATGTGTGAGTGGATGTGCACATGCAATTGTATGGGAGCATGTATACACATAGACAACTATGTGTGTGTGAGATGAGTGTGCAGGGTGTGTGTATGTCTGTCCAAAAAAATTATATACACAACCCATGACTTGATAAAATAATGGGTCCATTTTCCTCCCTCTGCCTCTCCTACAGTCTCTGACTCCTTGCTCTTAGTTATTGCAGTTTGTCACCATGAAAAATAAGAAAAAGAAGAGCTTACTGATTCTTAACGGTGATACGATGAAAATACAATTATTCTTTTTTTGGTTTTTGATGAGGCACAACATAGAACACATTCTTGATTTAGATTTCTGTCATATTTGTTCACTTGGTGACCTAAATGACTATTAGTTATTTGACCTGAATATAACTCATTGTTTCTTTCACTAAAAAGTGATTCCCACCTATTGCTATTACAGTGAATGGAACTATCAAGTGTTCAGTTGCCCCAACCAGAATGTGGAAGACATGCTTCCCCTCCTAGCTCTTCCTTACCTCCTCCCTCCTCCTGCTCCATCGCCAGGCTCTGTCAGCTTGACTCTTAAATATCTCTTCAATTATCCCCATTGTTATTGCCCACATCTTCATCTCTCACCTTGTTTTAGTTTTAACTGGTCTCCCTTTCTCCTCCAGCCTTACCCTTTTCTCCTCCAAGTGCTAGCCAGATTGATCTTACAAATTTTAAGTTTGATTAGCTCTATTCTCTGTTTAATGACCATTAATGACTCAGAATGCCCTCAGGAGGAAGTTCAAAGTTGTTGCCTCCATCCACAGGCCTTTCATGGCATGGCCTCTGCCAGCTTTCCAGTCTCCTCTCACTTCACAGCCCACATTCCGGTCTGCATGATCTTATTTTGTTTCTTCAGTGCACTGTCTTACCTTTCACGTCCAAGTTTTCACACATGCCTTGTCCTTGGCCTAATACCTAATAGTAAGTTCTTCTTTCCAACTCTGTTATCTTTATATGCCTAAACCATTTTATCTTCCAAGTCTCAGCTTATGTATCCGTTTGTCTGGAAGCCTTCTATGATTGCTCCCCTCTCAGGTTGCTGATATCTCTGTACTTCTGTTAGAGTACTTATCACAAATCGTTAAACAGTCCATGGTTCCCTACATGAGCTCCCTGAGATTAGGGACCAAGTATATATAAATGTTATCTCTCCAGGTGTTACTCCCATGCCCCTTATTTAGGATGTGCCCAAATAAATGTGTGTTGAATAAATGAATGCATAAATGTCAGTGACTTATTATATGACCTCGAATAAGTCACTCTTCTTATTTGGTACACTATTTTCTTCATGAGTAGCATGAGAACACTGAATTAAAATGGCATGAAGGTGGCTTCCAGTTTTAAAGTTATATGAGTTTAATTTTATGTTTGTTGACACAGAAGAAATGGATAGATATTTCAAAGTAGCTGTGAATGAGTGATATGTTTCTATTTTTGATTTGGACTTGTACATTTAAAAAGTTTGTAGTCTTGTTCACACCTGGATCAGTATGCTTTACCTCATGATAAATATCTTCCTAATGCAGTCAATAAATGGGCACATTAATGCCCAAGATCAAGAAGAGTTTGCACCCTTACCATTTGAGGATTTGTGGGCTTTGTGGACATATGAAGGAAACTGCAAGAAATATGTTTTTCTTGAAGAATTTGGGTTCAATCTAAAAGACAGCAAATGACTCAGAAGGAAATATGTTTTCATTCTTTATCCATGCTAATGAAATAGTTGTTTCAATGTAATGAACTCAAGATGGGGGCTAGTCAGTTTTTCTCAACTACTTTGAATCTTTGGAAGTTCAGCCATCAATACTTATATGGTGGCTAAGTTTTTAGGTCTTTCATTTCATTTCTAAATGAGAAAATGTAGTGTTTTCTGGTGAGTCTACATATTATTCATGTGAGGAAGCAGTTGAGCTGAGATAGTAGTGCTGATGGCAAAAAGAAGTAACAAGGTATTTGTAAAATATGCAGAGAAGAAATTTTTGAGCTTCTTGCTCTCAGTTTTTGGATGATCCCAAAGGTAAGAAATGCACATAATCTACTGTCAGAGAGAGCCAGTTTGGGGGAACCATAATGCAAATCAACAGACATAGATACCACATTTCTTCCCCAGAGAAGCTAAGAAAAGGTCAAAGCTTTATACTTGGAGAATGATCCAATTAAATACCAATATGAAGCCAGCATGCTATGTGCTCAAAAAACAAAGCTAGCTATGCATTCTTATCAGTGTCTCTTTGAAGACCCCCTCAAGCTTGACCCTGGTAGTCATTGTCTTTGCTCCTCCTCATTTAGGAATACAGTCCACTTTCCAAGTTTTTTTGTCCTTGACTTTTCATTTTTTTTTTTTTACCCTTTTCTGTCTTACTGTCTTATGTTTTAACATATCTGCTCTGTGGTGGTGTGGTACTGGAATTAAACACTGTACATCTAAGATTATTTTTCCAATTTAGTGCCTTTTGGGACAAGAATTTATTCCTTAGACTTCCTGCCAATCTGCAGTTGCTGGTAAATGATACACTGGTTTAAAGATCTGGATCATTTTAGATGGGGAAAGAAAACCACAAAAAATGATTTTGATCTGAGACTGAAATTCAGACAAAGGATTGGTGATGGTGTTTGAGTAGACATTGCATCAGTGTGGCTCTGTGTTAGACAGAAGTGCCAGCTTACAGCAAGCAGGAGAGAACTCAAGAACAAAATAAAATGAGGCCTACCTCTGCTTATTCAAGTACCACCCACAACTTTCTGGGAGAAGAACATATGCAGAGCATATTTGAAAACATTATAAGGCATGCATAAAGTACAATATTAGTCAATTTTATATGCTCAGTTGCATGAAATCTGTGTGTTTAAAAAATATAATAATTTGCATTTCATGGCTTTTGATAACCTCAGGAGTGCACTTGAAATTCAGCACATGCCCACAGCACCTCCCAGCTCACCCCATTTTTAACTGAAGACCAATGGTTTCTATTAAGGGATCAGGCAGGGCCTCTGACAAGCCAGTCAATAACTATGTGAGGTTACTTCATTAATGCTATAATGGCTGATAGAGTGAGAGGCAAAAAACAGGTTCCTGACAGCAGCAAATGAAAATGATAGAGATTCCTGAAGCAATGCGCCTTTCCTTTGTCATTGTCTTTTGCTTCGCTTATTCAAAATGTGGCATTTATGTATTCAGTCTTGATGAATGTTGCAGGCTTTAAGTACTTTTTCCATCTCTAATGCAGTGCCGATTGCACATTGTTCTCTCTTTCTCTCTCTCTCTCTCTCTGTCCTCATCTCCCTCTCTCTCTTTTTTTCCTATAACCTCTGCTGTCAAGGCACTGCTGAAGGGTTGCAGGCTCTGGCTAAATAGTTTTTGTGCTATAAATGGTGAAGGTGACGGGAGAATGCATCATAAGTGCTGGCAGGGTCACAGAGCAGAGAGGGTGGTGGGAGCTGGACCCTGTGGCTAAAATGGTGCAAGTCCCCCTGGCCCTGCCATTCTCTTGCCTTTATTTGGAAATCAAGCAGAAATCTCCGAGGAAAGTAAATACTTCTCTGGAGTTCTGACAGGGATGCGATTGGGAGAGGGAAGCTCCCTGCAGGTGAATCAAGATAACAAGTCTCCTGACCATATTCAGAACTATGCAAAGGTCTGGCAAGGATGTGCTGACATGAGTGCCTGGCTTCCTGCGGTTGGAATCGTTTCCAGTTTCTAAGTGTCTTGATGGGCAAGGCTGCATTCTGATCCTTGAGGGGACCAAGCGCTTTGTTTGAACAAGAAGAAATACAAGCTGACAGGTCTCTGGCGTCAGTGAGAAGGGGCTTTAGTGCAGCCAGAGCAGGAGGTGCAGGCATTTCCCTGATGCCTCTGGGTGTCTCCTTTGAGGAGGGTCATAGGCAGTCTAAGGATAGACGCGCAACGAAGCCAGAGTTGAGAGCTTCTTCTTGCCCATTCCGATGTGGTTTTCTGTAGCATAAGCGGGCCAAATTGACAACAGCCCCTTGCACCTTTTGGGAGCATGAGGACCGTGAGCCATGTTGGAGGCAGAAATGTGATAAACCAACTGATAAATCTGTATATTTGAGTTTCAGCAGCCTTCACCAGGGAATTGGTCTGCTCTGTGGGGTGCTAGGCTTCAGCTGGCAGAATATCAGAGCAACATCCACATGGTCAGGGACAAGGCAGGCAGGAATGAAAAACGTGATGGCCTCAATTCTCTGTGGCTTCTCCCTACAAAACTTGAGTGGTGGAGGGACATAGCCTCAGATTGCCACCATGTGTTTTAAGAACTGACTCAGATCCTTTGTGAAGGAGACTGTAACCGAATATAAACAAACCAATCAACCAACCCACAATTAAATGCATAATTATAGTCTGGACGCATAGGTGACTGCCTGGCCAGAAGCACCTTAAGGAGAAAGGACTGACCTTTGTTTCTTTGTGGTTCCATCACAGAATGTGGTGATGTTCTTGCATCTTTGTTTACTACAGAGGGTCAGAGCAGTAGTTCTCACCTAAGTGAAGGTTGCGCTGGCCTGAACTACGTAGTACTTTGTTCTGAGTAGTCTCAGTTACTTTGCTAATTACACGATTCCATAATCATTGTGTCTTTTTTCCCCATTGGTCTTTACCAATTACTTACATGGTAGATACTATTTTCTCTTTTTGGTAAATGTTATGGGCTGAGTCACCCAAATTCATGTGTTGAAGTTTTAACCTTCAGTAGCTCAGAATGTGACTGAATTCGAAGATAGGGTCTTTAAAGAAGAAATTAAGATAAAATGAGGTAATATGGGTCCTAATCAATGTGACAGGTTTTTTTATAAGAAGAGAAAATTAGGACAGAGACAGGTGTAGACTGAAGACCATGTGAAGATGTATTCAGACTTCTAGCCTCCAGAATTGTGAAAAGATAAATTTCTCCTATTTAAGCCTCCAATCCCCTATTACCTGTCCCCAGTGATCAGCATGTTAATGAAATGTGCGTTCTCTGAACCCACGTTTTTGATTTTTCTTTTAAGTTAGGGATCCATAAATAACATGTCGAATTAAACTGAGTCATTTGAGAAGTTCACATACATAAAAGTTTCATATTGCTGTGATGTTCTGTAAAGTACTTTACTTCACTCTGCATTATAGTGTTAACATGTTTTGGTAAATATAGAAAACAATCTGTTCATTTTAAGTGCTACATAGTACTCCCTGTATAATTATCCCACCATTCATTTATCTTTTCCCCTACTGAAAGAATTTGAATTATTTCTATGTTTGTACAATAATGAACAGTGCTGCCATGAACATCCTTATAGGCGTTTTCTGAAGCACAGTGTGAGAGCCCTCTAAGCCATATTCCCAGAATAGAAAGTAACTGGATCATAGCATATATGTATTTTCACCTTAACTATTATGTATTTTCAAATTGCTTGTTTAAATAATTATATCAGCTTCTCCTCCCTAGCAGCAGAGTATGAACATTCCCTTTTTCTCATAACCTTATCAACACTTAGTATTGTCAGAATTTGTAATTTTCTCTTAGTCTGATGGGAGTGAATGGTATCTCATGATTGTTTGGAGTATCTTCTTAACAACCATGATCACAATGTCTGGTATTTATTGAGCCCTTGTCAAATACCAGTTGTTTTAGGTCTTATTTAATCTTTACAGTAGGTGTATGAAGTTGGCATAGTCACTATCACCTGCATTTGGCAGATTAGGAAACTGAAGTTTAAAATGATTAAGTAACTTGCTTAAGTCCAGACAACTATCGAGTGATTAAACAAGGATTAGAATGTATCTGATAATCACATACAGTGTTAGTTTGGGTTTCCTCCAAAGCAGACCCTGGGACAAAGGACTTGGATGCAGGTAGTTTATTTAGGAGTTGATCCCAGAAAGCACATGTGAGGTTATAGGAAGAGTCAGACCAGGTTAGGGGAGTCAGTACAGGGTATAGTAATGAGGAGATCATCACTGTGGGGAATTGGGGCTCCTCTGAGGGTTAGTGCGCCTTAGAGTTATCTCACCTAGTTATGGGGAACCTGTGGGTATTCACCCTCTAACTCCCATTGCTCCTTGATTGGGTTTTGGACTGCTCTGCATAAGGACTGACCAGGCTCCCCCAGGCCAGAGAAAGCCTTCAATCAGAGAAGTAGAGAGACATGGGTCCCTGAGAGTATCCACCATGGCTGCAGGGAAACTCAGAGGTGGGCCACCTGGATGGGAAGTGGCATCAACACCCACCCTGCCTCTAGCTACACTGCCACCTGCTAAAGCAGGAGAAATCTCCACACTAGCTTCTCCCTCTCATGACCTTAGGAGAAGCAACTGCATTTTAATCTCTGCATGGTGGGATTGATTTATAATTGATGAGACTTTCCCTACAGAAGTTGATGCACAGTATTACACTTCACCAAAATTGTCTAACTTGCTATGTGTTGGATATTTTCTGTCATGTTTATTCATTCTTGGTTTTAATTACTTTGTATGTGATAACAAGGCTCATCACGCACTTTTGATAAAGTGGAGAAAATGTCAATTTCCTCACTGCTTTCTTGTGAAACACATAAAATAAAACTCATCTCTAACCCTGGAGTAGTTACTATGTATAAGGATGCACTTTACACTCTAAAAAAGCTTCAGTAAAGTCATGGATGTAAAACTGGCCCATGGATAAATTTCTTTCCTTTTCCTTTTCCTTTTCCTTTTCCTTTTCCTTTTCCTTTTCCTTTCTCTTTCTCTTTCTCTTTTTCTTTTTCTTTTTCTTTTTCTTTTTCTTTTCTCTCTTTCTTTCCTTTCTTTCTTTCTTTCTTTCTTTCTTTCTTTCTTTCTTTCTTTCTTTCTTTCTTTCTTTCTTTCTTTCTTTCTTTCTTTCTTTCCTTTTCTTTTCTTTTCTTTTTTCTTTCTTTCTCTCGCTCTTTCTTTTTCTTTCTTTCCTTCCTTCCTTTCTTCCTTTCTTCCTTTCCTCCTTTCCTACCAAAAATCAGAGTGAAAACAAGGCAATGTGTTTAAAAGAACTAAAAACAGTCACTTAGATTTGTATAGTACTTTGGGTCTTCAAAGTATTTTCATGTTACTTCACCAGAACTACCTGGTAAAAAAGTAAACTACCTGTAAGAATGTACTGAGGTCTCATTATTTCCTCTTACAGATATAAAAATAAAAGCTCGAAGTGGTGAAAAGGCTTTGCCAGGGTTACACAGTGAATTGGTGACCATGGTTTAGTTTGAGCTCTGGACTGCTGAAATCCTATGCTTGTTCAACAACATCAGGTTTTAAATATGTAGTTCAAAGACAACCTGCGTCAAAACGGCTAGCTCACTTTTTGAATGGCCAAGTCTTGGGCCGTAGATCAGGGGATAGCTATCTGATACAACTGCCTGGATACCCGTATGCAGAGGTGCAAGACCTTTTGCTGAGCACATGCGTTGACCCTTGGATGTCATGCTGGTCATGATATTCTCACCACCCCAGAGGTGGTCTGGGGAGCATGCAAGCCACCCACGAGCCACTATCCAGGCTCAGGAAGTGTCTTCACATGGCCAGACAGCCCTGCGTTTCACAGCAGAATGTTTCTGTGCCCACCCATAGTGGTCATCATCGTGTGGATGTGAAGAAGCCAGAATTGCTCCAGGAGAAAGAACCTATTTGTGGTCATCCTTTCTTTGCCAATAATATTTTTAAACAAAACAGATTTACCCTCAGACATACAGACAGGCTGATTCATGCAATCTGGATAACCTTCTACTTTTTTGTGTGTGTCTCTTAAAAATTAACAAATGAGTCCCAACAGCATGTCTGCAAATTTAAAGAATGACTTATGACATTGATGAAGTGTCACTTAAGCGAGTTTTAAACACTTCCTGTAAATCTTCTAGTGTTTTAAGAGGCCAAACTATTCAGTTTTATTTTCTCTGCTTATCAAAATGAACTGTGGTTAACATGTTCTTTACAACCTTTTGGGGTAGCCTGAACCGATTTCTGCACCATCAAAATGAACCGGAGATGAGATACTCATCACCCTCCCTTGATTTCCAGGAGTATTGCCAGAGGCCATGGCAGCTGTCCAGTTGGGAGATGATAGGGGTTTAGACATTGATGTGGCAGTGGGGGTGGTCAGAAGGAATTTGATCTATATACATTTTGGAAGTAACGCCAACAGGATTTCCTGATGGATTGAGTGTGAGGCATAAGAGAAAGAGAAGGATCAAGGATGACTCCCAAGTTTTCTCCCTGAGCCACTGAAATGATGAAATTGCAATAAATTGAGATGAAAGAGGCTGTGGATGGTGCAAGTTTTGTGAGTAAGATCAGTTTGGGACATTTTATGTTTGAGACAGCTCCTTGACATCCAGATGGAGATGTCAGGTAAACTCCTGGATATATGAGTCTGGACTTTGGGGGATGAGTCTGGACTGAAGATATAAATTTGGGAATCATCAGTGTATAATTCAAATCTAAAGCTATAGGACCAGAACTCACTGAGAGAGTTGTAGATTGAAGAGAGGAATCAGGACTAAACCCTGGGTTACTTAGTAGAGGTCAGGAAGAAGACCAGTCAGCAATGTTGACTTGCAAGAAACAAACAGGGGGAGGTATGATATTTTGAATGTGGAGGAATAATGGATATCGAGGCAGAAAAAATGACCTCCTGTCAAATTCTGCTAATAATTGACCGCTGGATTTAGTACTATGAAAGTCACATGTGACATTTATAAGAGTAGTCTCTATGGATGAGAGAGACAAACGCCAGCTTGGAATTTGCTGGAGAGATGAGGGAGGAGACGAACTGGTGTCTGCATTAACTTGCTTCCCATGTAGCATCTCACACCATTAACTCCAGAGAGTTGCCTCACCATTATGCTAGTCCAGCATCTTGGGCACATGGTCCTAAGACCACAGATTTAACCAGTTGAATAAAATGCCAACAACCTGCAGAGGACTCAGAATGACCAGTTTTCACAGCCTGACGACTTGTAGCCAGCATCTTGGGCACATGGTCCTAAGACCACAGATTTAACCAGTTGAATAAAATGCCAACAACCTGCAGAGGACTCAGAATGACCAGTTTTCACAGCCTGACGACTTGTAGCCAGCATCCAGAAGTGCTTCCCTCTGTTGTGGGGACGATGATTATAATTGCTCCCAAAATAGCCTATTCGGCACCCAGCACAGTGCCTCATACATAGTAAGTATTTAATAGCTTTTTTGTGGTCTGAATGGATTTGTAAGAGAATGAATGTGCTTGGGTATATTTGGAGCAAATTATCTATGTTTGGTCAATTTTCTTTTTCAAATAAAAGATCTACAAATGATTGCTAGCAAAAATAAATAAATAAAGCCAGAGTGGAAAAAAAAAATCTGTTTGAGACAAACACATTGTGTCCTGAAAGATCTATTCTGTCCTGCCAGCAGTCTCATTGGCTGTGATTTGTATATTAAGAAGATTTTAATTGCTCAGGTAAGTGCCTGCACCTGCTAAGACATTGTGTATTAGAGCACTTTATTCTAATCTTTTACAATACAGGGCACACTTCACCCATAAAATTATTCTCTGCACAATTATCACTCTGTTTTGCTGAGGTAAAGTGCAACTTAACACTTTGGGTTTCACTCATTATTATTAAAATCATGGAAATTAGGATCATTGGGTAAAGCTTGTGCTGTTAACTGCTGAATTGCCCCTGTCCTTTCTGCTCCTCTTTTGCTTGCACCAGTGAGCAGGATTTGAGTGAGTTTGTAGTTATCTGCAAGCATGGTTGGGCTGGATTGTTTTCAACACAAAAGGTGTTATAAACCCCCAGCAGAGCTTTTTCTTCTGGAGCTCAGGGAACATATGAGCTAGCTGGTTTTCTTCTTTATTTAAATTATTTTTTCTAATTAGAAAAGAATTGCAAAAGGAAAATTAAAAATAATTCTGTGTAGAAAGTATTAGAAAATGAAGAAAATACAGGGAAAAAACAATAAAATATTCATAACCAATCATTATTCATGTGATTTTGCTACACTTTGTTCTCATCTATACATAAATAGAATACCTAAAGCACAAACACACACTCTCACACATCCACAGAAGCACCCAGTTTCCAGGTTGGAATATAAGCAAAAGAGTGGTTAACATTTTTCTTTTCCTAAGATAAACTACAGCAGGGGTTGGTAAACTATAGCTTGCAGGCCAGGGCCTGCCTGTTGTCATTAATAAAGTTTTATTGAGCACGGCCATGTCCCTTTGTTTATGTATAGTCTGTGGCTGCTTTCATGCTACAACAGTAGGTGGAGTTGAGTAGTCACAATAGAGACCATATGGCCCACAAAGCCTAAAATGTATACAGAAAAAAGCCTGTTGACCCTGAATTACAGTAGCAACATTTTGTCACACATCTTGCACTGACAACCAGGTGCCTTGTTCTGATGTTAGCAATGTCACTGCAGTGTCACTTCAGTGATTGCATTATCAATTTATTTGATGGCCAGCACTTAGATATTGTGTCCTACTTGTGGTCTGGTTTGACCTAGCTCATCGGTATTACATACCCACTTCATGGTGGTGCCTCATTTCTTCACGCATTTTTATCCCACTTTCATGAGGTTTGGCAGCACCCTGACTGCCTGTGCTTCCAACAGTGGTAATCTAGAGGCGATCCTAGACTCTGCCTTCTCCTTTTCCTAAACACTGGTTATCAAACTGCAGTGTGCCTTAATGTGCACCCCAACAGATCCTGAGTCAGAGGATCTGGGAAGGGGCCTGGGAATCTGTGTTTCAAACAAGCATTCCTTGGTGATTCTGTTGTAGGTGGTTTATGCAACCTCATTTGGAGAATACTGCCTTAGGCCCTTTTTCTTCTCTCCATCTGCCCTACCAAATTTATCTGCTCTCCTTTCCAACCACTAAGGTCTTAGGACTCAGCTAGGAATTGAAAAATCCATTGGGAATTAGAAGGTTAGATGTAGTAGTCTCCAGGCATTACGACTTCCTGAAGACAAAGTCTTAACCTGGAGAAGTAGTTCTGAAAATTTCAAATCAGTAGCATGTCAGTGTAGAAGTCTAGACAAGTGGATCTTTAGATGCCCCTAAAATATGACCATGAAATCTGTACTTGGACCAGCCCTATTGAACACTGACTGTTTAATAGGCGCTCCTTAAATTTTGGAGATATTCTAGATACTAAGCAAACAAAACCAAGCAGTGAGCTGACACATTAGGCAAATCTTCATTGGTTGGAAATAGTTCTATTTATCTTAGTTTCTGTGGTTCACCTTTTCTTTCACTTCATCCATTAGCTATCACCTTTCAGTGACACCATTCGAAACCTCTTTGGACACAGTACAGACTCTGTCCATGTGAATGCTGATTTGTAGTTATAATAACGTTATTTGGATTACTAACAGAGTAACTTTTTATCAAAAGCCTAAATTAATTTCCTGATTGAGAGTTTCATTTCAGTGCATTGACTGCAGGTATTAAAAGAAATGGTTTCTTTTCTCCTCTAACTCATGAGCATGTCTTTAATAGCTGTTATAGATTTGTAAGGACTATAAACCCTCAGGTTACTGCATCATCTCCACAACTGCCCTGTCTTTAGGCAACACAGCCCTGGAAAGCAATCATTTGAACAATTACTATTTTTCGAGAATCTGAGTATACCCAGTACTGGTTTAGGGATAATGGGGAATACAGAAGTATCATAAAGCATAGTTTCAGTTCTAGAATTACTTACAATATGATTAGAGAGAAAGATAATTAGCTAGCTTATAACAGGGGCACCATTCAGGGTGGTAGAGTTAGACCCTTGGTGTTCAGTGTTTTAACGTTTATTTATTCAAATAGTTAAGTATTTATTGAATGCTTACTGTGCGTAGGTACTGTTCTAGTAGTGAACAAGAGAGACAATAACCCTTGCCCTTAGAAAGCTTATATTCTAGTGGAGATGGCAGAAAATAAACCATTGTATGAGAGCTATAAATGCTCAGGAGAACAAGAATAAAGCAGAAAAGAGGGGATCAGAGGATGTGTCTTTAAGGGTTAGGGGAAGGGATGGAGGTTAATTTATTTGTAAGCTACTCTAAAGGCTCAAAAACTAAATCTCCTGAACTTTGAGATCAGTGTTCAATGTGTAGATCCTATCCTTTAATGCTCCTAAATCAGAACCTGAAGGCTGCTGTGTTCTGGAGTTCTCTTCAAGCAGGCAGAAATTCTAATCAAGATAAAACTTTATTTCTTTACAAAACATAGTCTTAAAAGAGAATGTATAACTCAATGACATGAAGACGTTTGGGAATTTATGAATGTAAGTACATATCTGAGTTCTGGCGGAAGTGTCTGGAGGCTTTTCTGGCCAGACTTTTGCATGTTTTGCTCCTTACCGTCTGATCTCAGCTCCTAAGAGAGGTCTCTCCTGATCACCTATCTAAATCACCCCCATCACCACATTACCTTAATTTTGCCACTTAATTTTTTTCATGTCATTTATCACTAATTGATATGTGTATGTATAATGTATATGATAATTGCTATTTTTCTCTATTAGAAAGAAAGCCTCAAGAGCATATGGAATTTGTTTGTTTTGGCCTTGGCACAAAATAAGTTCTCAAATCATATTTGTTGAATGAAAGAAGACTGCCAAGAGTTAGCTAGATCCAACCATAGGCAAGAAAGAGAAAAATCATCCTGACCCTTACCCTTAAAAATGATCTCAACCTAATTTAAGATTCAAGTTGTCCCCTTTCCCCATTCTATTAAAAAGTTATACATTATATTTTTGTTCTTCTGGTGACTACTTTTAAATTTTAATAGGCTTCTTTTACTTAACAAACCTTAAAATGAATATATATTTTTACACTCCTAAAAATGCAAGGATTTTAGCCTTCCAAAGATCTTTTCATGCACATTTGTCTTGTTCATTATGTCTTATATTTTAGTTCCACCTTATTTTTATATCCTTCCAATCATTTTTATAAACATTGATTGATACAGTCAGTGCTTATTTATTACTCACATTTTATGTCTCTTGTTTTTCATCTTAAAGCTTAGTTCTGTATTTAATCCCTTGTTTCTGATGAACATTCTTTAGTAGTTCTGTCAGTATGCTCTCAGTATTTGCCTGAAATAAATTTATTTATCCTTCCATTAGAATGATAGTTTAATTGGGTATAGAATTATAATTTGACAGTTTTTCTCTCTCTCAGCATTTAGAAACTACTGTTCCATTCTTTCTAGCTTTTTTGATCTGGAGAAATCTTTGACACTCTACCTAATAAGAGGTGGGGTCTATATCTCTTCCCCTTGAGTCTTAATGTTTACTGTGACTGTTTGATCAATGAAATATGGTGAAACTGACACCATGCCAATCTGGGCATAAGCCTTGAAAGATTGGCAGTTTTCATGTCTTTCCTCTTGGAATTCTCACTCTCAGGAAGCCAGATTCCATCTAAGAAATTTGATTACCCTGATTCTGTATGCTGTGAGGAAGCCCATGTGAGTCACATGGAAGAAATGCATAGAACCAATCATCTCAAGCCAAGTGACAAACATAGGAGTGAAAAAGCCATCTTAGACATTTAATCCTCTGCTGATGTGGTGTAGAGAAATCCAAGGTCACAGACATATGACCCATCTCATTGTCCCAGTCTTCTCCAACTATTCAAGATACCCAAGCTGAGACCTGAATCACTGTGGGGCAGGGACTAGCTGTCCACACTGTGCTCTGCTCAAATTCCTGACCTATAAAATCATGAGCATAACAGCATGGTTACTGTTATACATCATTAAGTTTGAGGAGATTTGTTACAAATTAATAGATATGTGGAATAACAGTATTTTCTCTTTACAATACTTAGGTCATATTGGGAAATTATACATGTATTAGTGTGAATATTTGTTTTATGTTTATCTTTCCCAAAAGAGTAGATTCTGTGAAAGGAAAAAGAAAATATACTTTGTTTTATGCCTTATTCTCAGAGTATAACCCATAGATTCTCAATAAATATTTGATGAATGAATACATATTTTGAAAAGTTTACATGGCTTAATTTTTTTGTAGTGTTCTTTATTATGAAGTCTTTCTAAAATTTATTTTTCTAATATTGTTTATCTGGGCTTCTGTAGTCCGCTAAGAAAACCAATTAAAATAATAAATGAAAAAAGCTTCAAAAATTCAGTTTAATCTGCAGGTGCAAAATCTGGTTCTTTTTATGTTTCTAAGGCTTAGCTGTACCTTCTATACTGATGATCTCCCTGGACACAGAGGCTGGAAATAGTCAATGAACAAAAAAAAGCTAGACTGAGTAGGTAAGAGCACACATTGAAAAGTTTAGTATTTAAATTTAAAGATTATTTAATCACTTTTATTCTAAAATCTGGGAAACATCAGAATGCCTCCCCCAAATGGGCTCTGGCTCTACTATGTAGGATGTGATGATGTACCCACTTCATGGTTTCCTGACATCTGTTGCTCCATTTCTTCATGGACAGCTGCTGAAAGTCTCATCTGTTTGTTCTCCTTGTCACTTGGTTATTTCTGCTTTCACCCTCCAAAGATATTTAATCCCTTAGTAATGAGAACCTCTTGAAATAGAATTTGGGGGAAACAACTATTTGTTTATTTTTTCAGATTCCACTATGTCCTAGAAAGTAAAGTCAGCTTATACAGATACATAAAATATAATAAGATAAATTTTTAAAGACAGAGAAAGGAGGAAAGGAATGAAGTAAAAGAAGGAAAATAAAAGGCAATAAAGTGGTCCTTATATACTATTCAGAAAATTCAAGCCATAATGACTTTTTTTTTTTGCTTTTGGTGGACCAGCGTTTGTCCCTAAACATGACAAGAAAGGGGAAACTGGTCAGTTACATGGTTCAAAGTGTCCATAATATGAATGTAAAGCAATTGTTCTGAAGTATGGTTTTTCTTGGTTCCCATACCACATAATAATGTTTCCCAGGTTCCTCATAAAGGGGACCCCAAAGGAGGAACAAAAGAGTTTCAGCTGAACTGTACTTTAGACAGCATTTAGGAGAGGCTGTAAGCAGTTGAGGAATTCAGAAGAGAATAGATTGCTTTCATATTTGTATTCCTACTTACTAACAGTGGCAGGCAAATAGTAGAAATATTCCTTACATGTATGCAAAAGAGAAAATTTGTGATTTATTGATCATCTTTAACAGAAAGTTCTCTGGAAGAGGAACTTTCTTTCAAGGACTTGATGTAACATCTGGCACCACTTCCATCACCATTCACACAGGGTTGCTATGGAAAGAGCATCCTGTCTTGAGGGGAGTGATGGATACCACTGAGAGTTAAGCAAATATTAATTGTGTAAAACTGAGAATGCTGTTTTGGGTTTAGATGGCTTGGAGAAAATGTCTATGTAGCTTCTGTAGTCATCACTGAGATCCTGAGAACTTGGGGGTGGACAGTAATAGCTGGTGCTGTGAACTTACATCCCCTCCCTACTATCCAGAGCAGCTGTCAGTCATTTTACTTTATGCCTTTGGTCCTCTAATTCCCTCACCTTGAGCTCTTTTTATTATAATAAAATCTCAGGATTGACCATTTTCCCCCCATTTTTCTGGATTAAATCATAAAATATCTGTCCATATTCAGTCAATATTGAAGCTTACTTTTCCAAGCCATAGTTCTCTTCTCTTTACCAACCTTTCTGTCTACTGAACAATAATTATACTGTGGCCTGAAAGACACAGTATCATTGTGTGGTTTAAAGTCAGAGTAGAAAAGGGGGGGTGGTGCATAACAATGAGGCTATGGTGTTCTTTGCTGTGTTGCAACTGTCCACCTAGGTTATGTGAGAAGGCCCAAAGGTGAAGCCAAGTCACAAAAATAGGTAGCTTTATTATACACTGCTCCACCCTCGGAAGCATATTGCTTCAATTAGAACAATGCTACACATTTTGTGTTGGTAAAGAATGAAGCAGTCTTTCCCTTTATTTTCTTTGGTCAGCATTTTCTTTACTTGGAAAAGCAGCCCCTGTGTGAAAAAGCAGGAAACAAAGCACCCTCATTTGGACTTCACTTTTACCCCTGCCAGTGAAACATCAAAATATTGCAGGGGGCAGGACTTCTGAGATGGCATTTTCCACCTCCCCCAATCCAGTCATCTGGCCATTGAAATGGAGACGCTAGTTGATTTTCTCCCTGCCTTGTTTTTTTTTTTTTAAACCTCAGAATATGCTTTTTAAAGGGCTGGCTAACATTTCTTTGCCAAGACAGAACACCTGTACAATAAAAGGGAAAGAGAGCTAGGGAGTACAGAACTTTGCTGCTGCTCCATTGACTGGGCTGTGTTGCAGATACTGAGAAAGTCCACCGAGCCCACTGTGGCTGTCAGAAGGGAAGGCATACATGGTAATCCTCCAGTGAGCAGAGTGTTAAGGGGGCCATCAGACTAGACTGTGTTTGGGGAAACTCACAGACTTTAGGCATCATGGTGACAGACCCACAACACATATGCAGCCCTTGCCCAGTGGAATTGGTTGCCATCCAAAACAGTTATATCTGGCAAGTCCTGAAAGTGGAATTTTGTGTATGTGGGTACCGGGCTGTAGGGCAGGAAATGGCTTGGAGGAGGCTGGATGCAATAATCATTCTCTCTTGCTTTTATGAGCAGTTACCTCCAAGTTGGCTGTCCTTGTGCACACAGAGGGGAGGTCAAACGGCGAGGGCAGCTAATGTTTCTGTAGACCAGCCACACAGCTTTGGCCAGGTGGTCCCCTCTGCACTGAATTGATTTTCAAAAAGTTATATTGCTTTGTGAAACTGGAATCTGAAGAGAATGAGAAGAGTGAGAGAAAGATGTAGTGGCCGAGTTCATCGTCTTGCTTGGCCTACATTTGATGGGAAATTGTACCTATAGGAGGAACAGCTAAGAAAAGGCAGGCTTCAGGTAATCAGGACTACATGGGTGTTCCACAAGCCATCTAGTATAAAAGAAAGGGAACTGCTCTGACATTGGACTGAAATAGGAGTTTAAACCAGTGGCTCTGTCACTTTCTAGCTGTATCACCTTGGGCAAGTTACTGAGCCTTTCTGAACCTCTGTGTTCTCATATATAAACTGGGATACTGGAGAGTATTGTTGGCAGAATCAAACAAAAGATCCTGTTTATATTTAAGTGCCTAACTTAGTCCTTGGCACTACTGCCATCCTCCTTGCTGCATTATCTTTCTCATTATGGTTACTTGTTTTGTCCTCTAGGCACATGGTCTTAAAACATTATTATTGTGATCTAATATCACTGAGAACACTTACATGTCAGTGATCAACGTAGTTGTAAAGCAAGAATAATGCCTTTCCTTTTTTGAATTTAGAACTTACATTTTTTTTCAAATAGGCAAGAGAAATTATGTTTTGATTTATTCAGTACTTTGTTTAGTTAAGAGTTACTCAAAACAAATAAAGGCTGTATATGACAAACCTGCAGCCAGCATTAATACTCAACAGTGAAAAACTCAAAAGCTTCCCACTGAAATCTGGGACAAGACAAGGCTGCCCACTGTCACCACTCCTATTCAACATAGTCTTGGAAGTCCTAGCCACAGCAATCAGGCAAGAGAGAGAAATAAAAGGGATCCAAATTGGAGAAGAAAAGGTAAAAGTGTCACTGTATACACATGACATGATACTATATATAGAAAACCCTAAAAGGTCCACACAAAAACTACTAGAAATAATCAAAGAATTCAGCAGTGTAGCAGGTTACAAGATTAATGTTCAAAAATCTGTTGCATTTCTTTACACTAATGATGAATCAACAGAAAAAAAAAGTAAAGAAACAATCCCCTTTAAAATAGCACCCTAAGTAATAAAATACCTAGGAATAAATCTAACCAAGGAGGTGAAAGACTTATACACGGAAAACTATAAAACACTGATTAAGGAAATAAAAGAAGACTTAAAAAAAATGGAACGATATCCCATGCTCCTGGATTGGAAGAATCAATATTGTTAAAATGGTCATACTGCCCAAGGCAATCTACAGACTTAATGCAATCCCTATCAAATTACCCAGGACATATTTCACAGAACTAGAACAAATCATAATAAAATTTATATGGAACCATCAAAGACCTAGAGTTGCCAAAGCATTATTGAACAAAAAGAAAGAGGCTAGAGGAACAACTCTCCCAGACTTCAGACACTACTACAGAGCTACAATCATCAAGACAGCATGGTATTGGTACAAAAACAGACATATGGAGCAATGGAACAGAATAGAGAGCCCAGAAATGAGTACACAAACTTTTGGTCAACTAATCTTCAACAAAGGAGGCAAGAATATACAATGGAATAAAGACAGTCTCTTCAGCAAATGGTATTGGGAAAACTGGACAGCAGCATGTAAATCAGTGAAGCTAGAACACTCCCTTACACCATACACAAAAATAAACTCAAAATGGATCAAAGACTTAAACATAAGACAAGATACAATAAACTTCCTAGAAGAAAATATAGGCAAAACATTATCTGACATACATCTCAAAAATGTTCTTCTAGGGCATTCTACCCAAGCAATAGAAATAAAATCAAGAATAAACAAATGGGACCTAATGAAAATTACAAGCTTCGGCACAGCAAAGGAAACCACAAGTAAAACAAAAAGACAACCTACGGGATGGGAGAGAATTTTTGCAAATGAAATCGACAAAGGCTTGATCTCCAGAATATATAAGCAGCTCATACGACTTAATAAGAAAAAAAAACAAACAACCCAATCAAAAAATGGGCAGAGACCTAAACAAGCAATTCTCCAAGGAAGAAATACAAATGATCAATAGGCACATGAAAAAATGCTCAATATCACTAATTATCAAAGAAATGCAAATCAAAACTACAATGAGGTATTACCTCACACCAGTCAGAATGGCCATCATTCAAAAATCCACAAATGACAAATGCTGGAGAGGCTGAGGAGAAAGGGGAACCCTGCTACACTGCTGGTGGGAATGTAGTTTGGTGCAGCCACTGTGGAAAACAGTATGGAGATTCTTCAAAAGACTAGGAATAGACTTACCATATGACCCAGTCATCCTGCTCCTGGGCATCTATCCAGAAGGAACCCTACTTCAAAAAGATACCTGCACCCCAATGTTCATAGCAGTACTATTTACAATAGCCAAGTCATGGAAACAGCCTAAATGTCCATCAAGAGATGACTGGATAAAGAAGATGTGGTATATTTATACAACAGAATACTATTCAGCCATAAAAATGACAACATAACGCCATTTGCAGCAACATGGATGTCTCTGGAGAAGGTCATTCTAAGTGAAGTAAGCCAGAAAGAGAAAGAAAAATACCATATGAGATTGCTTGTTTGTGGAATCTAAAAAAAAAAAAAAAGGATAAATACAAAACAGAAACAGACTCATAGACAATAGACATAGAATACAAACTTGTGGTTGCCAAGGGGGAGGAGGGTGGGAAAGGATAGACTGGGAGTGCAAAATTTGTACATACTGACAGGCATATGTAGAATAGATAAACAAGATTGTACTGTGTAGCACAGGGAAATATATACAAGATCTTGTGGTAGCTCACAGTGGAAAAAAAATGTGACAATGAATATGTATGTTCATGTATAACTGAAAACTTGTGCTCTACACTTGAATTTGACACAACATTGTAAAATGACTATAACTCAATAAAAAAAAGTTTAAAGAAAAAAAAGAGTTACTCAAAATAGTAGCTTAATTTGCAGATGTTTTCTTTAGGGAGTGTTTTTCACAAGATCCAGCCTCTCAAAGTGCTAGCAATGTGGCATTTAGTAAGTCATGTCTCTTCATTTTCTTCATTTATGAAATAATGCATGTGGTCCTTCCAATTCTCACCCACTATGCAGAACTCATTTGAGCCACATAAAATCCCAAAGAGTTTCTTAAGGTAGAGATTGCTTCCCTTATTTTACATACTAGCCAAAATATTCAAAGAATTTAGTTACATGGTCTGTCCAAGGTCACTACTCATAAGTAGAGAAGCTAGGGCTTGAACCAAGAACTTCCAGTCCTAAGGAGAGCATTCTGCTCAGTGATCACATGAAAATGATAACAATGTCTTAAATAATGAGGACACATTAAAGCTTATTAACTGTACTGTTTCACTGGTTTCACAGGCACTTCAGAATTTTTATAGTTCTTTGTGGTTATCCGTATAATAGCATTTGTTACTATTAAAAATCAATGATCACCATTCAGTCATGTAGTCTGCTTTCAAAAGTTTGAAGAGATTGGGCAGAACCTGTATTGACCCTTTAATATTCTCAGAATATCACCACTTTCCACTGAGTAAATAATTATTTTTTATGTCAAATGAGACTTATTCCCTTAGATGTTATTATCTCCTTCTCATACAGTGTTTAAAAAGGCTGGCAGTTTGACTTTTATTGTTAATTTTATTCAAAGATGATGACGGTATTGATAATAATATTAGTAGATAACATTTGGTGAGCTCTTACTTAAAAGTGTCAGGCTCTTTGCTTAGTACTTCATACAGATTTTGCCATTTAATCCTCTCAGTTAGACTTATGGAGTTATCACATCTCTTATCCTCATTTTACAGTTAAGGAAACTGAGACATAAAGAGGTTAAATGCTTGGGTCACAGACCTAGAAAGCATTAGCACCAGAAATTGAACTCAGATCATTTATTCTTATATATCATTCAGAGGTAGGTTGGCTTGTATCTTTAAAATACTGTTGAGCTGAAGCCTTATAATTAATCCATTCAGTCAATATTTGTCCAGGACCCACTATGCATCAGGCATAGTGTGGGGGTTAGAGAGACAATAGTGAACAAAGTAGGTGGTGTGGTATGTGGATGAGAAATAGGAATAGTCCCAGGTGGGAAGGATGGCAGGTTGAATTATTCAGTTGCTTCCACAGCCAGTCTGTTTCTATCTCAAAAAAAAAAAAAAAAAGAAAAACCAAAAAAACGTTCTTCCGAGTGCTCAGGACTTGACTTTCTCCTGGTATAACAACTCATTCTGCTAGACTGTTTGGGTCTTTAGAATCTTGAGGTTAAAAGTCTTGCTACTATGGACTAAACAAGTCACCTCATCTCCAGGTCCATTCTTGGGATTGAAATAGGACGTTTGACACTGTCTTGTTGACTTAACCACTCTGATCCTGAGGACATCAAGAGCCCACCATTGTGAGTAAGCACATTCAAATCAGAATTTTGTCAGCAATGATTGAATTTTGTTGGGAAAGAGTTTTAGGAAACCCATTCCATCCAGCAAATTTAATTCACTGATCAATGTTCTGTAAGACCCAGCTAAAACATTTCAGTTCTTTCCATTCTGATCTTCATGTTATTGAAATTATTTTCATCAAAAGCAATTCTTTTTCCATTTAAGTTTAACAGTGAAGATTTGATTCATTGATCAGTTTTTTGTCCATAACAAGTTAAATATATTCTAATGGATCTTCTTTTATGAGCATTATTTCTGTTAAGCTCATTTTTCTAAGGTTTGACTTTGCATATTTCATGAAGGATTGACTTTTATATCAAAATCTGTTGTTTTTTAAAGATTTAGGTGCGCATTTTTGGCTGTTATGTTTTACATTATGCTGATTGTTTTTTCTCATGATATTCATTATAATCATATTTTGTATTTATTTATTCATAGCTCATTCATGAAAAAGATATGACTGTATATTTTGAAATGTTGAGATGGAAAGGGAAGGAGAATAACTCAGGCCAGGAGGAGACTGGGGGACGGTGACAAAAGACTGGAGAAGCAAAGTGAAAGGCAGTGGGGACAAGAGGAAAAGATGGAAAGGGTATTAGAAGAGGAAGAAAACAGGAGAAAAGAAGCAGTAGGTTTGGGGGAGGAAGTCAAAACAATCTTATTTTCAAAACAGAGGAATCGGAACAATTGGACTGTAAGCAGTGAGGTCTGAATAACCTGTACCACTTAAACTTAATTGACTGTGTTAATTGAAACTCTTAAAGTCTGTTGAGTGGAACTTTGTCACTTCAAACAGTGGTGACCCTTTTGAGCTTTTCTCTTTGCATATCTGCCAGGCTTTCTTGTACCTGGACAGAGTATCTTATTTTCTTACTTTCTCCTTCTCATAGTAACCGGGTAACCTCCTATTTGTTTCCTGGCCCACGTTGCTAATATTGTGTATAGAGCTATGGGCAGAAATTTGGTCAGTAAAATCATGTTTGGATGAGCTAGTAGTTAATTTTGAAAAAAATGCAGTGGCGCCTGGAATAGTTGTGCTCTTCTGGAGAGAACACTTTCTGAGGAGGCAGGGGACTTGCTCTCTCCACAGAACTTCTCCTGAGTCCCTGTTAGGACCCCCACTGAAGCGGACCTGAATGATTTTCAGAATGGTATCAGTAAACCCACCTCAAGGCTATAGAATTAACTGGGGCTGTCAAGATCACGTGCCAAAGCTGGTGACTAGAAACCGAAGCCTGCTCTTGTTTGGATGAAATACTGTTCCTCTACAACTGCTGCCACCAAGATACTCCTCAAAACAGTCTCCATACTCTTCTTCATAATCTTATTCCCCTTTGTTACTAAATATTTATTTCTGTACTTGCTGGTTTAGTGTTTTCCCCTGAATAGAGACCATAAACTCCCCAAAGGAAGGAACCAGGTCTGTTTTGTTCACCACTCTGTGTCTGTGTTTAATGTAATCCCTGGCACATAGTAGGTGCTAAATTCACATTTGTTAAAACAAACAAACAAAAAACAGTGAATGGATATCTAAAACAAAGGACAGAACAAAGTGTTTGAACTTGGTGTGAACCAGAGTTACCTTGAAGACTTTTCTCCTGGCTCCCTTTATGTTGATATGGAAAAGAGAGGGGATAAATGGGGGGAAACATGGAGAAGGGTCCTTTTTACTTATTCCTCTGCTTCCTGTGCCTTGTCACTGGTTTTCCCACTCTGTCTCCCTGGTAACATTCCATGGCTGCATCCAAAGTTGGCTCTTCTCACTTTCCTGAATAATGGAACTGGCTTGAATAGGTTCTCAACCCAAGCTCATCCAAGGGAAGCTGGTAGAAGTGAAAAACTCCAGGGTCCAGACTTGCCTCATGAGAACAGACTGAGAAGAAAAAAGACCTTTAGAGAACTGAGCATAACAACTTTTGACATGAGGAAGGGCAGGTCACATAAAATCAGGAGTTTATCATTATTTGAATCTTGCAATCTTTCACATGTTTGGAGGACACTGACCCCCCAGAGCACAAAGAATGAAATTGCTTCTAAATGATGGCTCTAATGATAACAAAACCATAAATTGATCCACTTAAGTTTATGGAGCAGATATGTAAAAGGACTGTCCTTGCCCATCTCTCTGCCCTGATTTTCTCCCTCTCTTCCCTTCATTCTCTATACTCCAGCAACACAACCATCTTTTTGTTCTTTGGACAAATCAGTCTTGCTCTTGCCTCTGGGCCTTTGTGTATTCTGTTCCCTCTGCCTAGAACTTAAGACTCTTCCTTAAGTTCTTCACGTGACTGGTTTCTGTCCATCATTCAGTTCTCTGCTTCAATGTCACTTTCTCATCTATCACCACCCTATCTAAACTACTCCCCAACATAAACCTATTTTTGTCTTTTTTCGTAACAGTTATTATTTCTGTCTGTGATTATCTTATTGCTTTATCCAGTCTTTGATTCATTCATTTTTTGTCTTTCTCCCTACAGTGTAAAGTTTGTAAGAGTATAAATGTTGTCTGTTTTGTTTGTTGTGATATTCCTAGTCTCTAGATTATTACCTGGTACATGGGATCCATTTAATGCATTCTTGTCAAATGAGTGAATGGCTGAATGAATGGATGAGATGAGGAGAATCTGGGAACTTGAGCACATACAAGATTCTATAGTCTTTGAGGGCTACATTAGGGAGTTTGGATTTTATTCTAGTGCAGTGTTTTAGTCTAGATTCTGTGTTGCCAACAGTGGAATCCACTCATGCTAGTGTAGGCAGAAAAGGAATGTATTAAAAAGATACTACATAGCTCTTAGTCAGCACTGCCCCTAGGTTGTATGGGACCCAGGCAAATATTTTGTTTCAAGTGATGCATGACAATTAAAAGAAAGTGATAAATCTAATCTATGAACACTTACCTGTTTAGATGACAATGTAGGACTTGTTGGGTAAATGCAATTTTTTCTGTGATTTTTTTTTAACCACATAAGGGGCTATTGGAATAGGATAATAGCCCATCTAATCCAGACAACTGGCTGGTTTAATTAGATGTGTTCATACATTTCCATATTCTGTATAAATAAGATACAGGATATCAAACATATGCTTGATTATGAGGTCATTCATTATTTTGTATGTTTTATTTTTCTTAGTTCATTTTTGTCATAATTTTTTGTGGTCACAATGAAAGGTATCTTACAAAACATGGGGATCCCTGAGACTCAGGGTTTGACACAGAGGTATAAAGGTGGCTAAGTTATAGAAATTTCGAAAGGCCAAGGAGCCAGGCTCTGGAGCTGTATCATCAAGCCCCACACCCACCCTCACTGGAGGCTGCTCTAGTGGAAACTCCTTTTCCCCTTGGCACCAGCAGTGCGTGGATCGAAATGCCAGAAGTCCCATCACATTCGCTGTCAGAGAGTCGGGCACTCTCCCTGCTGTGCTTCTCAGTGGATCAGTTTCTGTGTGGAGCTCTTTCTCATACTGCTCAGGCCCCAAACCACGTCTCTTGACTAGTAAGTTTTGATGGGTAGAATATTTACTTATCTGAAGATAAATATTCATATATAACCTGATCCAGCCATGGCTAAGAGGAATATAGAATTTTTGAGAAGGTTGAAAACCTTCTGTCTCCTGACTGCAAGAAAGTCTGGGAATGCAGTCCTTTTTCAGTTCTACCTTTGAGAGGCAGGGCTCTTAATGTGGAAAGTTACCCCGACGTAGGGAGGATTTTCAGTGATGTAGCCTCAACTGACTGAGGTTCAGTGAAGCAGCTTATTAGCATTTCAAATAAGAAAGTGGCATGATTTATGTTTAAACCGTGAAAACAACCTGGCTTCTGATTATGGGTTGGAAGGTGGCAAGAGTGACAACAGGGGAACTATTGGACCGGACAGTTGTGTAGTTGTGCAGGGGAAAGCTATGAGATGCGAAGGTAACTTGGACTAGAGTGTGGCAGCCAGGATGGATGGAGAGAGGTAAGCAGATTCTGGTCCAGTCCAAAAGTGCAAATCACTATAAATCGATGGGAGAGACTGGAGGAGGTGAGCTGCAGGGAAGATCGCCTCACTTAACTAAGGTGTTTCTATATTAACAGATAGAGAGAGTGCCCCTTTTATTAACTTAGCCTTCTACTCCTGATAAGATGTCTGTGAAGATGACAGAGTGCCAGAAGTTATCAGATTAGTCATCTGTTATCACTTGAAATATTCAGTACCAAAATGAGGGCGTTGCATTCTATTTTTCCAAGTTCCAGTCTGTTTTTCATAATCCTGCTCATGGAGGATAACTGCAGTTTAATTAGATGCAGTGTCTATATTAACCTTTTTTTTTTAATATTACTCTTTTATTTGCTAAAACTGTAGCATGCATCTGGGTCAAACTGCAAAAGCTCTCTATTTCAGTAGGTTCTTATCTCCTAAAGAAGGCAAGAGCCTGGATTCTACAAACTAAAATCTGATGGGAATGTTGCAAATCTGAGTCACCAGGAAGTGCTTTTAAAAGGAATTTCCTGATGATTGTAAAACAAATATTATCAACTCTTTTATTACTAATCTGAAGATAAATATACATATATAACCTGATCCAGCCTTGGCTAAGAGGAATATAGAATTTTTGAGAAGGTCGAAAACCCTCCATAAGGAAGAGGAATTATTTTGGGAGATCCAATAATGAACGATAGAGTGAAAGTGAGTGAGGGGAGAGTTTGAGCAGAACATGAAAAAAAAAAAATTCCTTCAATCAGGGTCGCCTCCGTGGTGAAGGAGCAAACCCTGGAGACTCTCCAAACAGGCTTAGTCATCACACTCACAATGCAAGACAGCCAAATCCTGACCTGGCTGGTCCCTGGCCCACACAGGGAGGAGGTCCTTTCCCTTCAAGGCTATCTTTGTTCAGTAGCAGTGATTAAGTGAGAAAATGAATTTCAGAAGAGAGTCAGAGTATTTGCACAAAGCACCCCAAAATACCTTGGTATTGCTCAGACCTCCATTGTTGCTTGACAGCAGAAGTAAAGCGGAAGGTGGTCAGTGATCAACCTCAGGAAACAAACCCTTTATCATGAGAAAAACCTATTTTGAAGGAAATTATTGCCATTATAGTAATTTATTTAGTATTTATTGATATGAGACATAACTTTATTCTAAACAGTGGCTGGCTGACTGGTGGAATGTCTTCGTTAACCATGAAATGGGTATCCCTTATAATATATTAGGAAACACATTGAGTGAGGTTCAAAATTTTCCATCCAAAAAAATTCTTTGCCACATTGGGAAGAGAGGACCACATTTTAAACAGTATGTTTATATTCCATGTCTTGACTTTTCGTATCTGATATAGAAAGTTTGCAGCTCTGCGTGTTTTGGCTTTTATAGTTAAAGGAAAAACAAAAACTTTGCAAACAAACTGTGTGAATGAACCTATTTTCCTTCCTTCTGATTTTTTAATTTAATTTAATTTAATTTTTAGAGAGAAAAAGATGTAAGAGCAGAGGTCCTTTTGTTTTTCATGAAATCTAGAAGATGGGGAAGAAACAGTGATTGCCAATAATCACCTGTGCACTAAAATTATATGTATTGGTGAGAAAAGAAACAGAAGACCTAGGGAGAGGGGAGATATACTGTGTCCATAGGTCATATGCTGTCTCCCCATATTAATCCATAAATCCAATTTAATCACAGTTAAAGTCACAGTGGGTTTATTTTTGCTTACTCACTACAAGTTCATGAAGAAATTCTCCTATGTTGTCTTTGAGAAGTTTTACCTTTCACGTTTATACCCATAATACACCTGGAACTGATCTTTGTGTATGGTATGTTGTAGGAGTCAAGATTTATTTTTTTCCCTTATGGATATCCAAGTGACCCAGTACCAATTACTGAAATGATAATTTCTTCCCCACTGCATTGTAGTAGCACGTGGGTTATTTTTCTTATAGAAATTGAAATACAGATTCTAAATTTAACATGGACAGAATAAGGTCCTAGAATAACCAAAACGACCTTAGAAAAAAGAACCAAGATATGGAACTAACACAATCTGATTACAAGACATATCAATAAAGTTATAGTAATTAAAGCAATATGATATTAGTGTAAATCAAGAATAGGAAAACTTTTATGTAAAGGTCGAATAGTAAATATTTTAGGCTATGTGGGCTGCATTATCTCTGTGACAGCTAGTCAACTGTGCTGTTGCAGCATGAAAACAGTCATATACGATACATAAAAGAATGAATATGGTTGTATTTCAATAAACATTTCTTTAAAGATACCAACATTTAAATTGATATGATTTCTACATATCATAAAAACTATTCTTTTGATTTCTTCCAACCATTTTGAAACATGAAAACCATCCTGAGCTTGAGGCTGTGCACAAACAGGTGTTGTGCCAGACTTGACCTGGTGTCATTGTTTGCTGACCCCTAGGGTAGAGATAGACAAAAAGATAAATGGAACAGAATAGATAGTCAAGAAACAGGCCAACATATATATGGACAACTACTTTTTGACAAAGGCACACAAGGAATTCTGTGGAAAAGGGTAGTCAGATGGTGGTGTAACATCCATATGCAGAAAAAAAGAACTTTGATTCATACCCCAGAACATATGCAGACATTAACTCCAGATAGATAGATAATGTAAAACCTAGAACTATGGAAGTTCCAGAAGAAAATATTTGTTACCCTGGTTTAGAACAGGATTTCTTAGAATACCAAAAGCATGTTCCATGAAACAACAAATTGATTAGTTGAACTTTATCAAACAATAACAACACAACAACAAAGAAAAAGACTGCTTCTCTTTGGAGGACCCTAATTTTAAAACTGAATATCCATCAATAGATGAGTGAGTAAACAATTGTGGTATATCCAAACAATGGATCAATACAAAGAAATGAACTATTGATGCATGCTGCCACATAGATGAATCTCAAAATAATTATGCTTAATTAAAAGTCCAGACAAAAAGAGTGTATACTATATGATTCCTAAAAATGCAAACTAATCTCTAGTGTTAGAAATCAAATGAATGGTTTCTGGAGACTTGTGTGTGTATGGGTTGGGGCAGAAGGAAAGGATTATGAAATAGCATGAGGAAACTTGGAAGTGATGGATTCATTCATTATCTTGCATATGGAAATGGTTTTTCAGGAGTATGTAGATATCAAAACTTATCAAATAGTATACTTTACATCTCAATAAAAATCTTATCATACCTACAGGTAGTCTAATTGTAATTATTGTAATTATTAGACAAAGACATTTTTAAAATCTATGATTAATCAAGAAAATAGATGACGTAATGGAGATTTTCATTGGAGAAACAGAATATAGAAAAAAAAATACCAAGTAGAAATCTAAAAACTTATGAATACTCTAAAATTAAAAACTCAAGGGTTAGGTTTAACAGATGATTAGACAAATCAGAGGAGAGGATTAATTAATGGGAACGTAAGTCACACATTGGCTATTTATTGCATAACAAACAACCACAAAAACATTTTAAATACTCATTTGGTTCATTGGTCTGCAGCTCATATAAGGCAACTCTGCTTTAGTTTACAGCGTCTTGGGTGCCCTGCTTCAGGCTGCAGATTTGTGTTTGGCTAGATCCCTTGAACTCCAGGTGCACATATGGATGGGAGAGCAGCTTTAGGCCAAGGAATTTTTAAATTTAGATGAAATGGACAGTTTCCTTGAATGACACAGTTACCAAGTTACCCAAACTGACAGAAGAAGAAATTTAAAAATCTGAATCATAGTAGATCTATTATAGAAATTGAATATATAGTTAAAAACAGTCTCACAAAGATGCAGGTTCAGATGCCTTCTGGGTGAAGTCTACCAGTTGTTTGAAGAAGAAATAAAACCAATCTTACGTCAATTCTTTGGAAAAATAGAAAAAAAAAATGGGACATTTCCCAACTCATTCTGAGGACAGTATAAATTTGTAAGAAAATCACAGACCAATTTATCTTTTGGATATTGATGTAAAACTCCTAAAAAAATGTTAGCAAATTGAATAATATACAAAAAGGAAAATGCATCACAACTAACTTGGGCTTATTTCAAGAAATCAATCAATGCAAGTCACTGCATTAGGGGAGAAATGAGAAAAATCATGTTTACTTCAATAGATACAGACTTAGCATTAGAACAAATTTAGCAGCCTTTTACGATTGTAAAAGAACGTTTCCATAATCTAGTAAAGAGTATCTGCAAAACATCTACAGTAATCTTCATACTTAATGGTAAGATACTGCAAGATTTCCTCCTGAGACTGGGAATGAGATAAAAGAGATCTGCTCTCACCAATTCTGTTCAACTTTGTGCTATGCTAGAGGACCTAGCCAGCGCAACAAGGCAAGAAAGAAATAAAGGGCATGATAATTTGGAAATAAGAAGTAAAACTGTCATTATTCACAGATAACATGATTTTGCATGTAGAAATCTGAAAGAATTGGAGACAACTTACTAATTCTAATAAGTGAAAGTAGCAGAAATCAATTGAGTTTTATATGCAATGTAATAAACCTTCACAGTTCATAAAGTTTGAAATGATAAATGTATGTATGGTTACTGTACAAAAATGTTGGAGTCAGATGCCAATAATCTCTGAGGTTAAGGTTTTCTTGCATGGTTTTGTGAAAAACCCTTATTTGTCAAGTCTCAAACATATGGTAACAAGCTATTAGAAATTAAAATTTAAAGAATTATGCCACTTAACATAGCATCAAATGATCAGTTGTTTAGCAATAATTCTGATGAAAGATTTGCAAGTCTCCTAGGAAGAACACTCTAAAATATTAAGAAATTAAATAAAATCTATCATGCTTTTGAATTAGCAGACTCAACATTGTAAGTACATCAGTTCTTCCCAAGTTAACCTATGGATTCAATGCCATTCCAGTAAAAATCCCAAAAGATTTTTTTTAATGGAAATCGACAAACTGATTCTAAAATTTATATGGAAATGCACCTGGAAAGAATAACCAAGAAAATAATGAAGAAGTTGGAAGATTTATACTATCAGATATTGAAAGTTATTATTCTTATTATAAACACTAGTGCTACTACAATGCAATGGGGAAAATAACTGTCATTTCAATAATTGGTACTGGGTCACTTGGATATCCATAAGGGAAAAAAATGCATTTTGACTTCTACAACATACCATCCACAAAAATCAGTTCCAGTTGTATTACGGATTTAAATGTGAAAGGTAAAACTTTGCAAAAATAACATAGGAGAATTTCTTAATGAAATTGTAATGGGTAGGCAAAAATTAGGAGTATTTTGTGCTCAGCTCCACTCAACAAGAAACAAGCTCAGGAGTGTGAAACAAGCTGTAAAATGTGCTATTCACCTGACCATCTCACTTCAAGTCCCTGTATCTTGATTTTAAATAGTTGGAGTCCACTTTTATAGATGTCTCTCTATAACAATATCTAAGATGTTTGGGGGACTTTATAAAGACATTAAAATGAAAAATTGGGAATACATGTAGAAACCCTGAACTATATTTGGTTTACTACGTAGGAAATGTAAGAATAAATCCATACAGCAAACTATAAACAATATACAGGGTTATGATATTTATTTCCAAATCTATCTCCAAGGATTTAATAAAACTGTAGCCAGCTGAAGTTAAGGGCTTTTCTGTCTTTGCCACTGTGGTTTAGATTTCTCCTCTTTTATCACTCAGTTCCTGCTAATGTTTTATATTCCATGCCAGGCTGGAGGGATTGGTTATGATAATAGCTGCCAGTACAACCATTCTTCAGTAGAACGTATGATAGGAACATGGACTTCATAGTCAGACGACTTTCTCTGGAATCCCACTGTGGGTGCTTACTAGCTGTCTAAACTTGGGCAGTATATTCCATCTCCCTGAGCCTGTTTCTTCAGTTGAAGAATAAGATGAGCTATTCATTAGACTGTGTGAGGACTAAGTGAAGATGGTACGTCCAGTCCATAATAGTTGCTCCGAAATGGAAGCTGATCTCCCACTTCTTCTTAGTAAGAGTCATTGCTGGTTGCTAGAAATTCTTCCTCTCTGAAACAGTAATGACTCAAATTTTGATTTCAAATAGAAGTTTGTATCCACAGCTTTTGGTTTCTCTCACCTGCTCTAATGTGCCCAGCCCCTGAGGTACAAAGGAGAGGGTTTATGTGATCCAAGGGGTTTTTTTTTGTTCATTTTTGTTTTTACTAGGGACACGTCCTAGATTGGGTCAGAAGTAAAAATGGGTTCTCCATTGTGCAGAAGTGATGAGTCCCATGACACTTTCACACAACTCCCTCATTGCTGCAGGAGTCCAGGTTTTACTATTTGAAAACATATGGCACAAATTATGCCAGAGGCCAAAGTTACTCACAAGCAGAGTTGTGCCTTTCTTTATAGGACTTTGTCACAGGTCCTTCTTGTTTTACTTGCAGACACTGGTATGTATTGCAGGGGTTGAAATGTTTCCTTCTTAGCTATTCTGTGGATACCAACTCATGTCTCTCCCTTGGATGTCCTACTGTTGAGGAATAGAGGATTTTTTTTTATTTACAAATGTGAAAACCTGCAGCCAGGCATATCTCTTTCACAATGCAGTGAACCTTCCAAACCCTTGTCTTAGTCTCTTGGAACCAAACAAATTACATGCCATAGTGTGCTGTATATCATGGCTAGAATGTTTATAACGTCCGGCTGAGTGGAGTTTGGGAATGGGCTTCTCTGGTGAGCTGGAGCAGATTGTGTCTCTGACTGACAGACTGCCATTTTCTTGGGATTTGATGATTTGGGCTCCTTCACCTATCCATGCAAAAAAACCTTAACCTCAGAGATCTTTGGCATTTGACCCCAATATTTTTATACAGTAACCATACATACATTTATCACTCAGAGCTTTATGAACAGTGAAGGTTTATTACACTGCACTCAAACCTCATTTAACCTTTTCTCTTGAAGCAATACTTTAAGACAGAGTTGAGAGGGTTTGTACAACCAAGGCTGGTTGGTTGACTCCTTTTTGTGCTTCCATTCCTGAGAAGACTTTGGCGTGGATATTTGTGGTCAGTAGATGTTTTGTGTAACCTTGAAGAAATTTACCCTCCTGTTTGAATGTGTTCTCTTGGGCCCTCTAAGTCCTTGGAAGCTTTTGGGTTGGCAGAAATTTTGAAATAGGAAGACTTCAGAATTGCTTGGTCTTTGCTGGAAGGGATTGGATCTGTCCCTCATGGACACCATCATCTCTTCCATCTTTGAGCATTTCCCTTTTGCTTTTCCCCTTTTCCAATCCACACATTAGCCATTATATAAGGACCACTTCATGCCTGATGACTGTTATTTCTTTGCTTACTATTCTGGCCCATGTAAAACTCCACTCTTTATAAGTTTCTTCCTGCCTGAACCACAAAGTATAGCATTTTAATACCATACCAATACTTATTACCATTACCACTATATTACCATATCATTTTGGATTATTTTCTGATTTTTATTTGTGTAAATAATACTTTCCCAACTTGCTTGTAAGATTCCTGAGGACTAGAATTGTATGCTACTCTTCTGAACTCATACAAATCTAACCTCATGCTTAACATGTTTAGGAATACAACACAGGTTGAATGAACACATTTTGACGTAGTGTCTTTAAGAATGTAAGTATTTCACTTGAGGAGAAATATTCCTTAATAAGCAGGCAGTAATTCAGAATGGGAAAGAATTTCCCACCTTGGATATTCAGAAGCTCCATGGAAATGGACCTATTTGTATTTGGTGCCTTCCAAGGTCTACCAGGTTGCTTCTTGGATCTTGAAGCAACACTTCGAACCCTTTGCTTTGTTGCCTCTCTGTTCCAAATCCAGGTGATACGTAGGGGATGCCTACAGCATTGAGTTGCACAAGGGAGAAGTTTTAAGCTCCGTGAGAAAGAGGACCATGTCTGCACAGAAAGAGTGAAAGGAAGCGCGTGTGCCATTTTATTTGTTGTTGCTGCACTGCATATCTCAAAACCAGGTCTGAGCGCCGGCGCTCTGGTTGCTATTAATGTTGCATTCGGATCTGCCTCGTAGGTGTCCTACTGAAGTCACTGCTAATCAACAGCACTAGTGTTTTCCCCTCACTTGGGAAATGAAAGATGCTGACTCTCCTTTCAAAGGGATCCGTAGACTTTCAGTAATGGCAAATCAATCATTCTGGTGCATCTTTTGAAAGTTTCACTCAGCCAAGCCATTGTTCCCCTTTCCGTCTTTGCCTCCAGTAGGAGCTTCCAAAGCACTCCCACTGTTTATGGCACTGCTTGGGGCCCGTCATCACTGTGTGCAGTGTCTTTCTGGTGGTTTAGGGATAGGATAGACAGGTGACGTCGAGCAGAGCTGCCACTTTAGCCAGCTGGTAGGTCTGAGCAACATCAGTACCGGGGAGTGTATTCCTGAGCCCTGGCACCTTTTTATGTGTGTGGTACATTTGGTGCTTAGTTCCTGTCAGGTACTGTTCTGCGTGCTTTATAGATATTCACATAGTTAATCCTTGTAACAACCTGATGAAGTAGGTACTGTAGTAATCCCCATTTAATAGACGAGGCGCAGAGAGATTACAAATACTTTGCCTGAGGTCACACAGCCAGTAAACGGCAGAGCTGGGCTTTGAACCAAGGCAGTCTTGTTCCAGAGCCTGTGAATTTAAACGCTATGCCTCATTTCCTGTGTTCAGTGTTTTTTGATTTACTTTTGTTAAACAGATACTTGTGGAAGACCCTGTACCCAAAGCACTGTATAAAACAATTTTGGAAATATGGAGAAGAGGGGGTCCAGTTACTGACTACAAAGGACACAGCATTCGGGGGAGTGAAGGGTATGCCCAGCCCTGCACAGCACATGTGGGGTGTTCTCTCCGCCTTTGAGGACACCTGATTCTTCACTGATGGGAGGAGAACAGCCCAGATGTTGGGAGGATTGAGGCCTAGTTTTAAACAGAAAACAAAATTGTTGGAGTGCTTGTCCATTACAGACCATTCATGTAGGTTGGGTAGGAGTGAAAAATAGAACCCCTAGTCATCCACTTAGCAAACATGTATTAAGCATTGGTAAGTACAAGGTGTGATATTGAGAAATACTCGAACATTATTGGTTCTTATTTTTAAATATTATTATAAAACTTCACCAATTTGGACTACATGGGGAAAAGACAGTGCAAAAAGTAATGCAAACTTGCAGATTTCATGTTCAATTAATACAGTGTTATACCTGCACATCTGTTTTTACAAGGAAGGGCAACAGGGGAGATATGGAGAAGGGGGAAGAAAACAAAGGATTGGACATGTGCCAGTAATTCTAGCACATTTTGGTTACCAGGTCCTAGGGCTCCTCACTCTCCCTGTCTGAAGATTCTCAATGTGGGTATCTCTGCTTGGCATTTTTAAAATCCATAGGCAGCATGAACCCTCCACCAGTGTACCAGCCCCGTAGGAATACTAAATGTACCCCATTTCATTTACAGGAAAGAAGCAAATTAAGACAGAGCATTTTTGTGTAAACCATAAACTGTGTTTAACAAGGCAGGAGGCTTGGGAATCCATGCTCAGGCTGCTTGTTTTTCCCGGCACCTTGTTAAACATGGGTGAAAGTTTGCAAGCTGGGGAGCAGCCCACTTTTCTCTTTGTTCCTAGGAGTGGCTCTAAATGACCTGGTAGACCTGGGTGGATGGGGTGTAGTCTTCGATCCTGGAGTGGGAAGAGGACAGGGGAGCTCGGTGGACCTCAACTTACCACCTGCAAACAGTGCCCACCTCAGCTGGGCCCCAGGGCTTGTGTGTGAGTCTTTCTGTTTGCAAGCTCTCCGAAGAACAAGGCTGCCTCAGACACTGATTCCAACATCTAATAACACTTATTATCAAGCCACTCTTTCAATGTCTAAATCAAATCCTTCATCCTTGCCGTTTAGTGCATCTCCTTTTGTTCTGCCCTGAATAAAGATGGAGAACAGCTGGTCAGCATTCCCTGTAGAATAACTCTTCAGACACTTGAAAGCTATTATTAAGTTCCCTCAGAGCCTCCTCTTCTCCAGACAAATGCTGAAGCTTTCTCTCACTTTTTTTCCTCCACTTACCTTCCTCTTTCTGACGGTAGCTCTTTCTTCAGCTTCTTCTTGGAGCCATCTGGAATTCTAACTGCATTTGTTCCTAATGGTATTGTTATTGGGAAATGATGGTGGGGGTTTTGTTTCTTTTTCAGTCATCATTTGCTGATGGCCTTAGTCTTTATCCTAGAGTTTAATTCATTGGCTCAAATTCACTGAAGAATTCCCCCCAAATCTTTAAGTATTCCATGTCTATAGAGAACTTGCTAGGAAAATTGTGTGTGAATATGTGCATATGCAAATAAGTATGGTTTTCCCCTGTTTTTCATTCCTCTCTCACTAAACATTATAGCACGATAAAATGTGTACTTTTAAAATGTCCTCCATTTTAAATGTGGTTTCAAGCCACATTTCTTCTGAATTAGGCATGGGATATTGGAGTGTGAGTGTGTGTGTGTATTACAAATTCTGATTAATTTGTAGTATCTACCCAGAATTCAATGGTGAGGAGGGTTCTGAGGCTCTGCGTAATTAAGCAGGGAAGAATAATGCTGAAATGAATGTCTGGTAGCATTACCTGTGTGCGAGAACAGGTGAAGCAGCATTATTGCCAAGTTGTGTGGTGCCTAAATAGTGCATGAAAAATTAAAATCATAAATAACTTCTCTTCTCTCTCCTGATATTCCCTTTAGGAAATACAGCCCTTTTTTGATCTACCTGTGGGGAGCATTGTGAATTAATTTCTCATTTACTTTGGTTCAGTATATCCCAGTACATTTTGGTGCCTCCCTCACCTTCATCCTTTGTATTCTACTGGCTCACCAGCAGTCTGGAGAGGCATCTCCATCACATCCCAGCAGGTTATTAACCCATTCTTGGAATACTCATAGACCGAAAACTGGCCTGCTGGCCTTTTTTCCTGCCACTTGACCATCCTGCCAACATTCTAGTGGATACTTTATTCTTGGCAGCCCTTTGTCAAGAAGAGTTAGTGGGTCAATGGCACTTAATATAACCCATATATATCTTTCCTTTTTACTGACATCAGGGGCTCTCCAAAGTAGATAACATCCAGCATACTTATTTTAGTTTCCTACCACTTTCCAGGGACCCTTTTGTTTCAGAATTTTAAAAGTACCCTTTCTTTGCACATTCAAAGAATTGTTACCATCTCACCACAAATCTCCTCCCCTCTTTCCAGGCATCTAGATCTTACCCATTGTATGCGACCCATCATCCGTGAAGCTTTTCTAAGTGTAGACTTTCAAACTTTATTGATGTCTCTCTACCCTCCTACTACAATTGTATTCCATCATTTAGCCCAATTATGTACAGTCTGTGTGCCTCGCTGATTGTTCCACGTGAACCAAGTGGTCTTCTCTCTTCAGTTACAGTCTAATCTTTTTAAGGGAAGAGGCCACACCTTCCCTTTTGTCTGTTTATTTTACCATCCTTTGTTTTGTTTTAATGTGCCCCACAGCAGTGCTGTGCTCAGAAAATAGTACTCCAGAAGAATCTATTACATGACCCTCCAAATAAGCAGCCTGACTGCTTTTCACAATGATTAGAGATTAAACGGAAAAATCTGATCACTCTTTATGGCTTTGAATAGATAAATATTTCAGAAGGTATAGTTACTAGTGACGTTAGTAAAGAAAAATGCATTTGAGGATCACACATAGTTAATAAAATGATTCTCTTTTGGAGAAGAATAAAAGTGATTTCATTTGGACAGAGCTCAAAGTATTATTAATTACACAGATGCTAATAAGGTATGGAGGAATAGCATAGAAAGGTATTGGAATGCAATTTCTCACCTGGCTTGCATAAAAGGTGATGAGATGTCCAACACAAGATTTCTCTGCTCTGGCACAGTGAACATATTAAAAATTGCAGGCAGCATCCAAAAGCAGAAACAAAATTCTTAATCCATCATTAGTAAATAATATTCACTAGTGTAGTCAGGAAAAATCAGGAAATAACCTGTTGACTCTGGTGTATGTGTGATGTTTTGGTAGGGTGTGCTTCAGCCAAAGTAGGTTTTAGAAACCCAGGAAAGACACTGGAGAACCCCAACACGGCTATCATTTTGTTCCCCACGTGATGGTGAAGCTTCCCAAAAGTCACCTGAGACGCAAAGCAAAACTGTGCCATAGAATGGCATTTCTGAACCCTGGTCTAGTGGCTTAATTGATTTATACTTTATTCTTTTCAAAAGACAGCTGAATGTCAGAGGTCTTTCTTTTGTGTAGTACTGGAAAACTGGTTGTCAAACAACCTCTACTCATTCAATAATTTATCCCATTTTAAAAGAAAGGCAGCTGACACGCAGTAAATCTACTCCATATTCAAATTACTACACTGAACAATAATAAGGGGAATGAAAAATATAGTCCATTATTTAAAATTAAACATATATGAAACTGTTTTTTTTCCAAAGGCTATAGTTTAAAGGCAGCACTGAAACCATGAGTGGAATAAAAACGCCTAACAGTAGTTTGCAAATGGCAGTGGAATTATTTATTCTATTTTTTCTATACATAAGGAATTGAGCTAAATGAACAATGTTTAAGCATGTCAGAATTTCATCAATTTTGCATGAGCATTCTCAAATATCCTGGTGGGGGTAATTGCTTGCAAATACATTTAAACTAATGATATGTTATATCCTTACTTGATATAAAACTATTAAAAGATACGTTATTGCATTTGACAATGCCATGCAGCTGGGTCAGATCTTAATGACAGATTTCTGCATTTGTGAATTAAGATACACTCTGCTGGAAGCAAATATTTTGTAAAAAATAAAAGCTATATACTATGTAAGTTTGATCATTTATTTAAGGTTTCCATTTCTGTTTGTTGGGAGCTACAAGGTTTAGGAGAAAGGAAAGGTTTGTCCCTTTACTAAAATTGGGAAATGAATCCAGAACTATAATTGAATCCTCATCATACCCCATTCCCCTCTGCAGGAGCGAGCAGAACTTGTAAAATCCACCATGTGGTTTTAAAGGTCCACTTAAACAGTGGTTTTTGCATCCCTTGCAGGCTGAAGTGACTGACATGCCTCAAACCAATTAGAGAAAGTGACCCGTTCCTCCCATGAAAAAGGCATGTTTATTTTAAGGGGAATTGAACTGGGCTGAAAGGAAACATCAGATGGGAAAAATAATTCAAAATAAAAAATGAAAAAAAAATCCACTTACAGAAATAGTTTTATTAAAAGGAAAATGTAACAATTTGCTGCAAAGATTCTTTGGTTCTTTCAGGGGATTTTGGCTTTTTTATTTTTTAGTCTATTTTTTGTTTTGCCTGAGGTCAGTGTAGAGGGTCCACTTTGTATCAGCTTGGGTTTTACTTGCCTGGATCTCATCCTGCTCTTTGTGATCAAAACCCCAGTGTTATTTCCCTTCTTGACAGTGGGCTAAAATGCATATTAATTTGTCTCCAGTGCCAGGATGTGAAAGTCCAAGATGAATTGCGAAATAGGCATTAATGTGCGTACATGATTACAGAACTTGGGGAGCTAGCTTGGCATCCCACTGGAAGTCAGATGATGTTATGATTACAAGGAAGTATTGATATACTTACCTAATTGTTTCTTAGGACTTCGGGTTCTATTTATGATGTCATTACAAAGCCATGCATTATATGCATAATCGCCAAGGAAGAGACGCTCATGAAGGAAAACGCATCCCACTGAGATAATGCCGCAAGCTCCTGCTATACATCCAACGGCATATGTGTGGTGTTGAAATAAGAAGACAGCATGGAATAATGATGAATTTTTGTTCCCATCATGACAGAAAGCTTTTCTGAAATTATCACTATTACTGGCTTAATTGATCCATGTTCAGTGAAAGGGTTTCAGCAAATGGATGGCTTTGGGACTCAGTCTCTACTCCACAGTACAATTTCTGACAGTATCAGCCTAAGAAAGGCCAGTTACTCTTTGCAGGAGCTGTGATTGCCCTGAATAGAATGCACATGACATCTCTGAAAGTGTGTGTGTGGTGTGTGTGTGTGTGTGTGTGTGTGTGTCTTTACACAGACATGCACACATAGAATTTGGCTGATAGCTTGGGGTTGAAAAATAAAGGTAAGATAAACTTGCCTCTGGAATAAGAGGAAGATAATTTTTCTCAGCGAAAAGACTCTTCATGGAGTGAAAAAATTGCACATTATTGTCGCTTGGTGTTATATATATATGGAGCTCTCGCCTTGACTCGGCAGCCTAGCAGGACTAGATCTTTTATATGGCAAAGAACAGTACAATATACCTTTACTGCAAGGTTTTCAGATACATGGTAATTCTGATACATATTCTCTCCCTCTCCTTAAAAGGCACGTATGCTCTGATTTTCAACATCATTGAAGATTATTACAACTTCACTTCATAATATACTGTAAATTTTATTATAAAGCACCGATTCCCTGGCTCCTAAGAACAATCTCAGGGAAAGAGTGCCCTATACTTCTTCCTCTTTCAGTAATGTGAGAGGAGACCTAATGAAGCTCTTTATGCAAATTTTCCAGTTATCAGGTAAAATCTTCACATCGGAATCTGTCACATGTTGTAAAATTTCTTTATGTTATCAAATGCTAATGATGACTCAGAACACAGCCCACAGAGGATCTTTGAAATCCTTCATAAAAACTGTATTCCGCCCCAATATCAGAGGCCTTGGAAATTCCACCACTCTGAAGACGCGGGTTTGTAATTAGCATGGTGCAGGCTTTTCTGCCCTCTGAAACCATAATGTTAATTACAAAAATTACACTGTGTTTAAAAGTGCAATTAAGAGACTCCACCGCACAAAGGGAATCTTGGAACCTCTTTTCACACTTTGAAGCCAGGTCATAATGTAGCCCATAAAAAGGAGGCCAAGGCTCATTCCCTTTTAAAGGCTTCAGAAGATCAGAGAGGCGATCTCAGCGAGAATGAGCTCTACTGAGCTCTGCAGCGCTCTTAATGAACAATGTTCTACCTGGAGCCAGGGAGGAGGAGAAAGGAGAAAATTAGCTGAAAAATGATGGCTGTTCTACACCCAGCTTGGCTATTGCCAACATCAGCGCCCAGCTTGGGTCTACTTTGGGCCAATTCTGGAGTCATGCGCTTGGTTTTGGTGTCTGCGTGGCTCCCAAAGTGGGACCCATATATCTCTAAGTAAAACTGTAAGATGGAGTTTTGTGGATTCTGGCCTGTTTTTGGACTTCATTCAGGATGAAACACTGAAAGTGTATTCAAACAAAAATTAGACCAGGAAATGTCTCCCCTCCCCCAACTTTTTGGAAAAAATAAGGGAGAGAAATTGTAAAATTAAGCTGAGCACTTTCTTTGGTGACTTAATGGTAGGATTCAAGCTACATTGTTGGTGGTGAAGTGTGTTAACGGCTAGTACAAAGCAAGCAGTTTAGACTTGTGGGCAAAATACGAGAAACAGAAGCCCGGAATTAGAGCCTCAGTTCTGCATCTATGTGACATTTAGTGACAGTTTAACTTCTCAAAGCCTCAGTTTCCCCATTAGGAGAGTGTGAATAATGTAGATCTTGAGGAAGATCAAGATAGAAATATCTGGAATAAATTAGTGGAAGCAAAAATAGTCAGCAGTCTGTACAGGGGCAAGCACATACAAACTACAAATTAACATTACTTCAGATAATGGATAGACGTTATGGGAATTTTGGTTGAATCTCAAGGAAGTTCTTTCTCTCATGCTGTGTTATATTGGTCCCTCTGCCTCCGCAAATGCATATGTTGAAGTCCTAACTCCCAGGACCCCAGACTGTGACCTTTCTTGGAAATAGGGTAACTGCAGATGTAATTAGTTAAGATGAGGTTACTGGGGGGAGGGAGCAGAATCTAATCCAACGTGATTGGTAACCCTTAAAAAAGGGAAAATTTGGGCACAGAGACATATGTGTACACTGGGAAGACACAGGGAGAGAACTGCCATCTTCAAGCCCAGGAGAGAGGCCTGGAGCAAATCCTTCCCTCAGAGCCTCAGAAAGAACCAGTCCTGCCAACACCTTGATCTCAGACCTCTGGCCTTCAGTACTGTGTGGGACAATACATTCCAGTTGTTTATGCCAGCCAGTTTGTGTACTTTGGTATGGCAGTCCTAGGAAACTAAGACATCTTGGAGTTGAATATGTCCTTCTTAAGGCTATTTTCTTTTCCTCTGGAAACTTTGAAATATCTTACCTGTCTTTCAGACAAATATATGTGAGATTGCACAACCCTTTATGTCATTTGTCTCTCACTCACAGCTAGTCTTTAAGTCACTCGTCTCCAATACTGGTCCTTCACATCCACTTCTGGATTTCAGAGGCCTACTGGGGTGTCTTTGCCTCCCATTTACTTTTCCTAGGGAACACCCTGGTACAGAATTATTGCTGTCTGAGGAGCTCTACTGGGACAGGAATTAAGAAGTAGCACTCAGCCCTCTGTCTATAAGGCAGCAAAAAGCTGCCCAAATTTATTTAGACCCCCCCAAAGTTTTTGTTTTTGCCCAAAGAGCAGTAAAAGATAGAGAAGGAAGAAACTGGCATTAGTTGCAGATTTTTCCTAGAGTTGTGGAGTGGAACCAGAATGTTATAAGTTAGAGAGAATGTTCGTCTCTCAGCAGAAGTTAGAGAAAAGATCCTGGGAAGAAGACAGGCTGGGAGATAGGCAGTTCAGCCTTGGAATTCTGGACAGCCTATAGCAGAGAGACATCTTCCTGTCCTATTAGGGTTATCATGTAGTGTCAGGTCTGGAACTGTGCTGGCATCTCAGAAAACAGTGATAGTTACTCTAGAAAGAGATGTTTATATGGCAGGTAACATGACTTTTAAAACTCAGGAAGATATTTTTAATCATCCTTTTTAAAAAATATCTGTCCCCAGTTTCTCTCTGACACACATAAACACACCCACCCATATACACACAGGCATACATGCTAAATCCCAGATCCTCATTTTGCATCTTTTTGATTAGTTTTGCAAAACCTGCAAAAAGCATTTCTCAGGTGCCTAGAACATTGAGGTAAGTGCTACCTAAGTAATTTCCATCTGGGGAATTTTTGATTTTCTGTCCCCTGAAGACCCTGGGATGTGTTAAACTCACTGTTTTGTACTCATGAGCCCCTATGTGGTCTCTGAGCTGGTGCACTTTGCTTAATCCTTCCTTCCATTTACAAATAAGTTTCTTGTGAAGTCTAATGTGAAAACTCCCAACACTGCCCAATAAATCACCACCCTGACGTTTTGTAGAAACATTGAAGATTGGTAGTGAAACTGATTTAAAGATGGGAGGGAAATTCTTTGTTCCCCTCGCACCCCCCCCGCCCCGCCCCCAAAGTCCTGCACAGTGTGCTGTCCATTGGCCTGGGCTGTTTGGCCTGCGTGTCTGGAAAAATTCACTTCCTCCTCCTTCATCTTCTACCTGCCCGACTCGTTACAGAACCAGACAGTTTACATATGTGATCCTTCCTATTTAGAAAATTAATGGTGTTTTCTGGCTCCAAATCACAGCTTGTGGTGCTCTGCAGGCGATGAAAAACTTGGCCAGCTTCAGCAGCAAGGCAGCCATTAGAAAATTAACCCTTGGTGACCAAGGAGCAAAGGTAGGCGAGTAGGGTCCTGGCGACGTGGCAGGCTGTAGCTTTCAGGTGTCGATACATATGTTAGCCGTGTAGGAACAGCACACACAGGGCCCCCTGAGAGCTTCTAGCTAGCATGTTTGTGGTTGGCCACTGTGGAGAGGGCACGGACATAGCACTTGGCAGCCAGTGCAACCAATATGCCACGCTTTTTATTAGAGCTCAGTAGAGAGCCCAGAGGCTGGCTCTGGAATGCCAGCCATCACTGTCTTGGCTCAACCTGATTAAAAGATGTGCCATTCGTCGCCGTCCCTGCATGCCTTCATTTCACACCCCTGTGCAGTGCCCTCCCTGCCTGCCTCGGGAAATGGCTGGCCTCAGAAGGACAGAATCCTCAAAGCCAGGGTGGGAGAAAACTTTTAAGTGTCTAATCCTACTTTAATACAGTAATTTAATGTATTTAATAATTAAAAAAATTAAGTCTCCCCTGCTTGCTTTCTTATAGGATTTTTTTTTTTTTTGGTTTGTCTGTTTTGTTTTCGTATGTGGGAGCAAAAAGGGACTATTTCCTTGTGTAGTTTTGAAACTTCTGTGTGTGTGTATGTGTGTGTGTTTGTGTGTGAAGGAGGATGAGGGTCAGAGGATGGAGCTTGGAAATGTCAAGTCTAACTTTGGGAATTTGGTTTCTTGAGGGCAGTATTCTTGGACCGTTGTTACAGTTTTCTCTCTTCACAGTAACGACTAAACTAATGTGTTTTAAAGGTTCAGCTCTGATCCTGGGTTTATCCCCAATGAAAAGAAAATCATTTTCCTTGCCCTGTCCCAATAGAACCGGCTTCAGTGGCCCCCAGCATCAAGGGCACTGAGGCATGTTTTCTGTATTTATTACTTAAACTGATGAGATGCGAGGACCCTGGTTTCTCAGCAGTCATAGCTCCCTGAACCTACCACTGAGGGGAGGAGAAGGGCAGCCCAGAGTGCAGCAGCACCGGCGATCGTGGACTCAAGACTTCCTGCTTCCACCCCCTGCACACCTATCCTGCAATCCTGAAGTCGGTTGTATTTTTAGGTTCCTAGTACAGGAAAACACAGCTGCTTATTTTACTGCTTCTGAATGCTGTGCTCCGTGGTATTCAATGAAATCAGACTACATTCATCTCTAACATTGTGTAACACCAGCTTTAATACAAACAGGGGTAAATAACGCTGGCACATTAATTACTCCTTTCTAGTTTACTCTGACAAAAATGTGCTAAAATGAAGACTAATATAATTATAGATGATGCATTTTCAATTAGCCTTTGTTAATACTATTAATAAGATTAATAATATATACTAAAAATGTCAATATGCTTATCTAAATAAATTTTTTAAATCATCGTTTCAAGTCCTAGCGTCAAACATTAAGGCACAGTGTCTTAATTACATGTGCTCGTCAACAAAGTTAAATGGTTAACATCCCTCAAGTGTGGCAGAGACAGAGGCGAGCTCCAAAGCTGCCTACATGTTCACCTTTCTCAGCCCCATTTTACTTTTCTGTGAACCATCAGCATTTGAGGAGAGAGCATGTCCAAATCAGCATAGGGCTTTGCAAAGTTCTTATACGGTGAGGGTTACGTACAGAGCGGCTTACTCTCTGGTACACACACGCACACATAAATGACCCCTTTCTGAACTGAATGATAAAATGTGGGGGTTTTGCCTTTATAATTTTAATAATATACAGCACAACTGTGACTGGTGTTAATGTATAGAATTAATTGCCCCAGTGAGACATTTCTTCCAAAAAAGCAATAATAGCTGGATTCTCCTTGAGAATGTGAAAACCCTATGGTATACTAATAAAATGAAAAAGGTTCACAAAATAATATCCTAAATAATTGGGTTCCCTGTACCAGAGGACCCCATGTAGTTTCTCTTAAGCAATCTAAAAAAAATTGTGATTATTCCTTTGGACTTAATAAAACATAATTGAAAAAATATCAGTAAAGTATAACATAGAGCAATCACATCCATGTCCCCTTAATATTTTTAAAGGTGAAATTCTTAACACTTTCTCATTATTAAGGAGAAAAGATGTTTTGCAAGTAAATTATGATGTTTACTTGGCTGATAACGTATTGGTAACTTGCCCAGTTCCTCCCCACCCCACTGTGTGTGTGTATGTGTGTGTGTGTAATGTATACTTGATCATCAAAACTTTTCAACAGCTCCAGTTTGTAAATAGCCCTTTCCTCCCCAGAAACTGGGAAACTGCATACTCCTACTGTGTTGTATTCATAAACAATTAGTGTTCTTTGAATACATTGTGAGTGTGTGAGTGTGTGTGTATGTGTATGTGTGTGTGTGTTTAGGGAGGTAGGGAGCACAAAACTGTTCTCCTGCCTGGATAGATGTTTTCATCCCAGTAGCTTTTCTTTTTTTTTCCCCTTTCAAACATAAAGTCTTACCCAGACTGAAAATCTCACCCTTCATTCTTTTTTCCTCCTCATTTTAACCTGTTTGCTACAACAACCAGGAAAAAAACAAACAAACAAAAACAATGGCTGGAAATGAACATAATTTTCCATGAAGAAAGAGGAGCTATGGAGAGTGTTGGGGGCCCGGAGGGAAATGCAAAGAGGACTTGGGACAGAGCCGGGGATGCTAGAATGCTGGAGATAGTTGTCCCAGCTACGAGATAAAAGCTACATTACATGAAATTAATGGAGGCTGTCTGCGACATACATGAATCACTGTTTCAACACTAAGAAACCAGCACAAAAGAATAAAAAAATCTGAGTACTAACTACATCTTCAAAGGTCTCCTATTTACCCAGCTATACTGGGTACTGACACAAGTGGGGGGAAATATAAGAAAAAAGCACTGCTGTGATCGAATGAATGCGACCATATGAGCTATATTGGAGCCGTATGCATCCTATTTAGCTGATATCAAACACAGTTTAATGAAAGTTAAATAGTTTCTGAGGAGTGCATGAGCTGGAACAGATTAGATTCCACCGAGGGGTCTCTCAGCATATTGTTGCTCACATGTATTCCCTGCTCAGGGCTGCTACAATTCCAGCACTCCATTAGCAATACACAAAAGACTTATGCAGATAGCGGGCATAAGCTCCTACCGCCATGTTGGGAAATAAAAACACACACACACAGACACACGCACACACGGATGAAGGTTTTGTTCAGTGCGTTCATCTCAAAATAGATCTCTGTAATTCAAAACTGATAAGAGCGTTTGTAGGAAGAAGGAAGTAGCTGCCTATATTTTTAAACAGAGAAATATGTAAACTGCCTCAAATGCAAGATATTGCATCAGGCATATAATGAGAGTTTGATCTTTCAGAGGACAATGATGTGGTGAATGCCATGCCCTTTTGATCCACAAGCTCCATCTGGTCTAAAGGTATGGCAGCTTCCTTGTTACCACCCCATGAAGTTGTAGGGTGTACACGTCTGCAAATCCTCACACACAGTATCCCTCCAGCAATGCCTCATTTCTGACATATACAGTTCCTTCCAGAAACACTGCTGAACAGCCTATCCATCTATTCACATGGCTGTCGCAAAAACTGACATGAATTGCAATTAATAATCTCATTACTTGGCAAAGATTTTTTTTAACTTCTCTACAATTAAATTGTCTATGTGCTTTTTTCCTTCCTTCTATCCAAGCACCCCCTGCTCTCTCTTCATTGAGCTGACTTTTCATGGACAGTGACAGCGGTGTTTTAATTTAAATAAACAGGAGAGATCTTTCACATTGGTCTTTCTGTAGAAATGGCCGGAATGGTTGAATAAAATTGCCTCATTTGCTCCTTTCAGATGAAGAGTAAAAAAACGTCACTTCCAACCTTAGCTGTGTTCACTTTTTCACTCTTAAATAATTGCAGTCAAACTTCATTGGACATTTATGTCCAGCATTTTGTCTGTGCTAGGCTGGATTCTAAAGGTGAATCAAATATGCTTCCTATACTTAAAGAGCTCACAGTTTAGAGTTTCTCAACTAGGGGGCAATTTTGACCCCCACTCCTAGAGGATATTTAGCAATGTCTGGAGACATTTATTTTTGGCTGTCCTAACTGGGGGACTCCTAAGGGCGCCTAATGGGAGGAGGACAGGGGTGCTGTTAAACACCCTGCAACGTACAGAATAGCCCCCACAGCAAAGACTTGTCCAGTCTGAAATGTCAGCAGTGCCAGGATCTAGAGAGATGATTGTTTCCCAGGAAGGAGCAAGGTGAAACTCCCAGTAAACACTGAACTTCCTGGTATGTCTACACCTAGTTCCTATTCGCAGTGATATCTGAACACTTGGGTGTGTGGTCACCTGGTGGCACCCAGGGGCTAAATGAAGCTCCCATGGCATTTTGCTTAAATTTGGGAGTAAATTCCTAAAAGCTTTTTGTAGCCAGGGATAATGCTCCAAGTTTTTGGAAACCCTTTTCAATTTCTTAAATAACTCCTTGAGATTAGGGGTAAGGACTCCTCTGTAAATTTAGCCAAGGAAAAGGAAAACAGAAAACACTATGCATCTGTCCCACATTCTTTCTCAGCTTTGGGGAGACTTTACTATTAATATTATTTACACCTTTCTTAAAGGGATGGAATTTTCTCAGTCATCTCTTCTGTGCCCTCTTATTATTATTCCTTGGGATAAAAATGGCCCCACATTAGGGAGCTGAGTGCCAGTTTAGGGTGCCCTGTCAGATGCACTGTGGTAATCATCTCTATTTCTTCATCTCTGTGCTCAGATATAATAGTTTCATTAAGAAGCAGAGTAGGTGTTAAAGTTGTCACCAGCTGCCTGTTCTGGTCAAGAAGGATTTTCCCACATTGTTCCTGCTGTCCCTGCCATCACACTCCATGGGACCTCATGTCAGAAGTGGTACACACATTGACAGTTGCTTCCACCTGGTGGTGACCAAATGGGGGCTACTGTCCTGTTTGGCAACTTTAACTAGCCTAGAATATCTGTGGAAATATTGATGGCTATGTCCTTCACTTCCTCTTAAATTTGTACTCTTGAGATAATTGGGAATATAACATCACTGTGGCTAGAAGCTGAAGCATAATTTATAATGAACTGATGGCAAAGTTTATCTTCTATGACTAATAATCATAATGTAGTAAAGGTAATGTCAGTCATAATAAGGAACTAATTAGAGTGGAAAACAATATCTCTCCTTAAGAAACCTTACCTATCTGAGAAAATAAGACATGTAGATGGTACAGTGTGTGCTGATTCACTTAGCCCAGTGAACCCAAGTCACGGCACTTGCGTGGAATGATTGATTGACCCAGGAAATATTCACATGGAAACTAATTGATTGAGGATGACTCTCATGCCACCTTTACCTGTGACATGAGACACTTTACAATGGCACTGGGATGCAGTTGCATGAAGTAGCCCAAAGCAATTATATCCTAAGAAATGACTCCTTACGTAGTCTTAAATGTGAGTGTCAGCTGGACTGAGTGTCAAGTAACGAGGCGAGGCTGGCTGCAATAGTGATTGCAAAGGCATACTTTTGATGAAGAACACTGTCAATGAAATGAGACTACATTCCTGCTGATTGGCAAAGGTTTGGGGAATATTTTGGAGGAACTTATTACAGTGTGCTGTGAGGATTTCAAGAATCTTGAAGCAGTTTCTCTTTAACCTGCAGGTGGCATTAGTAGTAAAAATGTATTTCCTATCTTTCCTGAAAAAATATTCAGCAGTGAAGTGAGGGAAACAGTAAAGGGCTTCACAGCATGACTCAATTAGAGGAGCAAGCCCGATTCATTGCAGATGGCTTTTTGCTATGTTTAATAATCCAGGGAACTCAATGATCCAAATCCAGAAATAGTAAACTACAATCCTTATAGGAATTGAAAAATCTGGGGAAGTTTTTTTCTTTCTCTTGAGTTTGGAATACAAGCATACGTCTATATGCACACACACACACATGTCTTTGTGATTCTGTTTCCATGTGGGAGGCCAAGAATCTGAGCACTGGGAGCAAACTTGTTCTTTACTTACACAGTGAGAATGAAAACTCAACAAAGTGTGATCAAAACTCTTTCTGAAACCAGTCCTCTAAGATTCTCTCTCTCATTGGTGCTGGCCCCATGTCTAGCCCCAGAGAAATCGTGCATTGCTAGCATAGTGGTTCCTGCAGCCACGTCCAAGATTGTATTTTTTTTCACTTCTTCGTGGCACAACAGCAACTTACTTCACTGGCCAAACAGATCCTTGAACGTGATGAAATACCTGGAACAGAGCCAGTTCAGTGAGGTCTTCCCTCCCAGCCTCTCCAAATAGCTGCCAATCCAACTATTTGTACCTGGTAATGGGAATGAGAAACTAAGGCAATATTGCGCTAGAAATTCCAAGGCATCAAAGAGATTACAAACTCAGGAAGACACAGAGAGCAGGTGGAAAAGCTAATGGGACGAGGGTTTGTGATCTTATTCTGCATTAGATGGAACAAGCAGGATAACTATTGAGGAGATGTTAAATAGGGTAGCCCAACATATAACAGGCAAGCAGTCCCTAAGCGTCCTTCAATGAAAACGTGGCCTTCTAGCAGGAAGAGGAAATGACAAGCACTGATTAGAGTTCTTGTAAATGCAAAACTGGGATTGATGGAAAAGATTCTCCAAGAACAGACTGCTAACCGCTAACTAGTAAAGTTACAGGTTGTTCTAAAGTGAGCATTTTCTTCTCTGAAGTTTCTCACACTTAAGTGCTTTTTGTTTATGCCTCTGCTTCCCTTCCAATGGACATTTCAGTATTTTGTTGCTTCCTAACAGTCCTAATCAATATGCCAAAAGTAGATCTCTAGCCATGAGATCTATTTCTCAAAGTTCTTTTTGGATAAACTGATATGAAGACCAATGTTTTATCAATTATTTACCACTGGTATAATATGATGCTGTCGATCAGTGAATCACTAACTTATACTGAGTCTGCAAGTTACAGTGTAAATTTCCCCCTTTCTCACTAGCCTCTGTCTAGCATTGCTATTTCTCTGGCTCCAGTACTCAGGTGCTCTACCTCCCAGGAAGCCTAGCTCCTTCTACCACCACCAGTATTGGTGGGAGTTTCTATCAGAAAGCCCACTGCCGCTGCCTGCATCTCTCACTGCAACCTCGGCTTTGACTGGATTCTGCTGTGCCTTTGAGCTCTGTTGTTCCCTGCAGTGGGTGGTACCCTAGAGCCCAGAGAGCCCACCAGGCTGCACAGCTGACCTGTGGGGAAGTGGCAGAGGTGGCCTTCCTCTCCATTGGTGTCATCTGCTATCAGAGGGGCTTCCAGCAGTGTTGTCTATGCCTGAAGGCAGAGAATAGTTAGCGAAAGAGCTTCTCCAGTAGTAACTTATGTCTTCCGAGCACTCCAGAGAACTCAGAATCAAGTATCCTGGAGGCTGGGCTGGGACACAGAACCACCATACATATCCAAGACGCAAACAATCCAGTGCCTGGCTGGGGCTTCCTACCTTAGATACACTGCGTGCCAGAACCTGTGCTCTCCAATCTAACCTGACACACTATGTGCAACTTGACTTTACACTCAAAGTAGTCTTATTCCACTGCCCCATTGTCCTTTCCTCCTACTAGGTCTTGCTGGGGACATGAACACCCTGGTTTCTTCTCTCTGGTCTCCTTACTCCAGATCTTGGACACTTTAAAAACAGATCATCTGGTCTCCTTATTTAGATTAAAATGTTATGTGAACTAGAATTTCGGACATGTGGTATGATAAAGGATTTTTCTTTCTAATTTGAAAAGTTATTATCTATACCATGCAATAGATTGAAGATTTGTGTTTCCCTGCAAATACTTACGTGGAGACTCCAATCGCCAAAGTGATAGTGTTTGGAAATGGGGGCCTTTGGGCGATAACTGGATCATGAGGGTGGGGCCCTCATGATGCGATTAGTGCCCTTATAGGAAGAGACCTGAGAGAGCTTGCTTCCTCTTTTTTTCTCTTTCTGCCTTGTGAGGGCACAGCAAGAATATGGCCAATTGCAAAACAGGAAGAGGGCTCTTACCAGGATCAGTTATGCTGGCATCCTGATCTTGGACTCGTCAGATTCCAGAATTGTGGGAAAATTTCTTTTTTAAGCCACCCAGTCTGTTTTATTTTGTTACAGCAGACTAAGACACATGGTGATAAAGTGTTTCCCAGTTGGTTTTATAGTTAACAAATAACTTCTTAAACATCACATGAAACCAAGACAATCTTAGAAAATCTGGACACATGACTGCCTCCGCTTCAGTGTAAGCAATGGTAATGAACTTCAGCAGCTGAGAAAACATTGTACTCAGGCACCTCTACTTGGAATTCTCTTATTAGTCAGTTCATTCTGTCAGGATTTTAGCTTCTGTATGTTATAGACTATATGGGATGTATGTGACAGTTTGTGACACCCCTGCAACTTAATTATGTTGCATAATGATAATCTCTCCCTTGACTGTGCTTTCTGTTCCTGGCCTGCTCCTTGAATGGGTCATGGGCCCTCAGTTTTCACTTGTACAACTGTTGTACACTCTTCAACTCATTTACATCTCAGCAGCCTTGGTGAAACCTTATTTCACTTTTATCAAATTCTTTTCAAAGATCCTTTATGGATAAGATGGGCGTTGGTTTTATGATAGCTCAAATATATGCCTCCCATCTCTGACCATGTGGAAGATGGAAATCACCAGTCTTTATAGATCCTCTAGTATGTGTTTGCCTTTTGCTTCCCTTGTACTTGTTTTCATCTTTACTCTACAAATATACACTGGACTAGCTTCAAGTTGCCCCCAACCCTATGATCCATAATTCCTCCAAGACACACACACACACACACACACACACAAACACACAGATTCTCCTTCGAGTATGTGCAATTAAAAAGGTACAGCTTCCAGTTAGAAGATGAATAAGTTCTGAAGATCTAATGTACAGCACAGTGATTATACTTAATAATACTGTATTATATACATGAAAGTTGCTAACAGGGTAAAACTTAAATATCCTTGTTACAAAAAAGGAATTGTAATTATGTGATGTGATGGAGGTGTTAGCTAATGCTATGATGGTAGTTTTTTGCAATATACAGATGTTTCAAATCATAACACTGGACACCTTAAACTTCCACAGTGTTGTATGCCAGTTATATCTCAGTAAAGCTAGAAAAGAAAAGTATATGCAATTGAATCCAGTTATTCATTTCTACGTCCTACTCTATGCACAGTTCTGGAGAGACTCATGATTACAAAACAATGGGCACATCAGATTTTTAGAGCAGACAGGTTAAACTACTGGGGAGGGCAAGATATAGAAAGTATGAAGGAAGGATATGGGAGAGAGGAAATCTAGGGCTTGAGTACTGGCTTTACAACTTAACCACTCTCTGTTTCAGCTTACTTATCTTGGACACAGGAATCATAATACTTGTTCTCTGTATTTTATACTGATATCAAAGCAAATACAATGAAAGAAATACTTTGAAAAACAAAAAAATAGTGTGCAAACATAAGGATGGCTCGTGTTAGATTTATTACTGCTTAAAACATCTAGGTTACTGGCGGGATGCTTGGCAGTGCTGAGGAGACCCACCCGGCGCGGAACTGATGTAACACCTGCACTTGCTACGGCAAACTTGTATCCCTTTGAGATGCGTGTTCCTGGATTTGGGCCTTGTGGGCAATGGTATGCTAGGTTTTGTCTCACCCTTTATGAAAATTCTTTTTCATCCATTCATTTGACAGAGAAAACCAAAACATGACAAGAGATGATTGTCTCCAAAGAAAAGTGTGAGTGTAGAGTGGGTGATGCGTGGGGAGATGCCTCTGTCAGGGGTGAATACAGAGGGAGTGTGGAAAGCACTTTGGACTTTGCAGCTGGAAGATGCAGTGAAAGGAGCTAAGGAGGAAGCTTTTATTTATTTTATTTAATTTTTTCAAGAGTGCTAGCCCTTCAAAAAAGGAAACACTGGACCCGGTAAATCTCAGGCATTTTTAGAAAGGACTTTAAGACCCATTTGTTTTGACTTAGGTGTGCATATTTCTAAATTTCTGCCCCCTTACAAACACATTTGTTCTCACCATATTGCAACAGATCTGCATTCCTAGCCAGTTCCCTTGAATTCTTAATTCTTGTTAACAACTCTGGCAATTAACCAATTACTCCGTCCACTGAAGGACTCAGGGAGGAAGGGACTGATGATTTATAGTGGCATCGCATCCGTGCTTGTTGAATTGAACTCAATTGCTGGAGTACTTCATTTAGAGAATAGATGGGCAAGTGAGTAGCCAACAGGCTGAAGCCAATCAAAAGACTAAAACTGCGAACAGGTGACAGGTTGGAAGTGCTGCTTCCTCTGACTATTTTGTGCTGTTTCTCAACTCCTGTTTCCAGAACTTAATGAAAAGCCTGATGCTGCCTATGTGAGTCATTCAGCTAATCCAGTGCTGACGGTTTTACAGAATGGTGGAACCACAGTATTTAAGGAGTCTTACAAGTTGTCTAGCCTGCGAGTGCAGGGAGCCGTTCTACAATGCCCAAGTGAATGGCTATTTAGAACCTTTACAGATAGAATCAGTGATGACTTTGGAAGGCAGCTCATTCCACTGCTGGATAACACTGTTTGTTGGAAAGTCTCCCTTAAAATTAGAAAAAAAAAGTCCTCCTCTTTGTAGTTTATGCTCACCACTGATCCTACTTTTGTCCTGTGAAGCAAATCCAGAATAATTCTTCTCTCTCTCCTAGATAATGTGCCTCCAGAACTCGAGAAGAGCTTTCTGTCTCCACCCTCTTTCTTCACTGCAGTTCCTCTAATGCTTATGCAGCATGTTTTTCTTATCTCTTTCTAGAATCATCTAAAGATGCCCTTTCCTTTTCCAAGGCTCGTCTTACATTGCAGCACCAAAATTTTAATGCCATTGTCAATATTGCATCTCTTGTGAGCCCTGTTCCTGCCATTTAACATTCCCATATTATCTTTGGTCCCAGTAAACCATAGATTCTGGGGGAGTTATTCAGTTAAAGCCAATAAAATGACCAGGGACATTCTGATGACATTTGCTAGGTCTTACTTGGAATAACTTTTGGAGTCATCATTTCTGTTTCAAGAACTGTTTCTAGGGCTGTGTGGCATGGCTTGAACTTTTGATGTGCTCTTTAAGATAATCTAAATTTACTGAGTTAATAAAACTATAGACACCGATAAAGGCAATAATAAAGCAAGGGGAGGTAAGCAATGATGCCAGCCAGAGGGGGGAAAAGGAAAGCTGCTCGGGGGAGAGGCAGGGAAATGGTTCTTGCAGAAAAGAAAGCTCTTTGGTGCTAGTAATGGAGTCAGCCCAAAGGGCAGGACTGACCAGGTGTGCAGGCATTCCAGTGTGTACATGAAGTGAATCGAGGGGTGCTAAAGAACCACCAATTCCCACATAGTCCTTGCACTCCTCCTCCCACCAGAAATCCCCTTGTGGTTAACACCTTTTGCTTAAGGCCACTGTAAAAATGTAAATGTTCTCTGGGAGAATAAAATATTAATCCATTATCAACCAGTAACATCTTGGCTATACATGACCGAATTAGTACGGGCTGATCACTGAGTGGACCCCTAAGGGAAGAGGCTACAAAATTGATAGGTTTTAACTGGGGGAAGAATGAAGAAGGATATAAAAAGGCAAAGTTTCAAGACTTCGTGCTGCAAGGGGGGTGGATAGGAAGAATAGAGGTAAAAATTTGTGGGTGGTGAGCTACCTGAAACAAGTGAGGAACCTCTGGGGAGGTCTGTGGCACCCCAGCAGCTGTGTGGATACTGGGAATTGGAGGAATACAGGGAGGATGCTAAAAAGCAGCTCTAAAGGGATATTAATAAATCTCTTAGGTTGAAACGCTATAGAGGGAGGCCCTGAGGAAATATCTATCCTGAGCTTGAGCTCAGGAACTCTGATTCGGCTGGGTAGGCATGATGCCCTAGTTCTTTGATTTTTAATTATCATTTCCCACTTCTGAATGGACTTAAATGACTTTGGAGCTGTAAACTATAAGGGGAAATATCATTCAGTTCCCTGCTTTTTTTTCCCACCTTTTTATTTTATCCTCTTTGATTTCCCCCATTTTATTCCTGTTATTTTCCTGGCCAAACCCCGAAAGAGTGGTGAATTAGCAAATGGATGGTAGGAGGGGTCAGAAAGCATATCATAAATGGGAAAAAAGATAAAGAAGAATAATCTTCATATTCTTTATAATCATGAATTAGGACTCTCTGAGTTCCAACGACACAGAAACAACTCAAAGTAGCTTAGGGACAAAAGAGAGTCTATTTACTCCCATAAACAAAGAATGGAAAGGGGAGGGTAATCTCAGGGATGCCTTGATTTTGACACTTCAGGGCTGGCATCTTTGTCTCCTTCTGTCCTCCTGTGTTTGTGTATGTGTCTTCTTCTCTCTGCCTGTGAGGTTTATTCTTTCCTGTCATGGATGGAGGGGCTTTCTCCATATTGAAGGCGTGTATCTTCACAACCTCATGACCATGTAAGATATAGTTCCCCCGTTTTTTTCAGTTTAGTTTTAGGAAAAATATAAAACAATGAAGGCTCTGATTTGTTCAGTGTGGGTCTGATGCTTATTCCCAGAAAGATCACCAGCCAAGGTGCAGGATGCTGTAATTCACTTATTCTGGATTCCATGTTACTCCCATGGCCAGGAAGCCGATATCTATTGCCAGACAAGAGAGAAGGGATGTGGGACAAACCAATTTAGAATCATATTAGAATTTGAATCATAATCAAATTTGGAGGAAGATTGGAGGAGTCATTTGATAGCAGTTTTCCTTCATTCCAAATGAGAGTGAAGATCTTGGTGGAGTTTTTTTACAACCTGCAACCTATTTAACAAAACTGTGAAATGGAATGTATTTGAAATGGAATGAGTCTTCTAAGGCTGCCATAACAAAACATCACAGACTAGGTGGCTGAATAGCAGAAATTTACTCCCAGAGTTCAGGAGGCTGGAAGTCCGAGATCAAGGTCTCAGCAGGGTTGTTTTCTCTCAAGGCCTCTCTTCCTGGCTTACAAATAGCCTCCTTCTTACTGTGTCCTCACAATGTTTGTCCATTGCACACCTACCCCTAGTGTCTCTCTCTCTCTCTCTGTCTTTTCATAAGGACAGCAGTTATTTGGGATTTGGATCTCATACTTACGACCTCATTTAACTGTAATTACCTCCTTGAATGCCCTATCTCCAAATACAGTCACATTGGGGGCTAGGGCTTCAACATAGGATTTTGAGGGGATGTAATTCAGTCCCTAACTTGGACCAATCTAGATTTCACTAAGGAAATGGACCAGTTGAAGAATGGTGTTTTGAGTTTTTTTTTCCCCCCAAATCTTAGTGAGTAGGTATAAATTAGGGAGGATGAACCCACTTGAAACAAATACATAGAATATTTGCAATATAAGGGTTAATGAAATTCAGATGTGTTATGACTGATAAGGCCACTGAAGACTGGATCTAGCAAACAGGTGAAAGACATAAGACTAGAATGAGTTGGGAATTCTGCCTAACAAAAAGGCTGATGTTAGGTTCTTGGAAAGGTCTCCCCAAAGAGGAGAGCCCTGATCTTGAGAGAGGCAAGTACTTCTGTGCCAAGTTAAGGAATAATCTATCTCTGATTTTGTCTGATGTAGAAATTGGCTGTATTTTTTTGGCAGTGCCATCACCCGAGAGCTAAGTTTTTCAAAAATATGTCTAGGAATATATAATACATGTCTGCAAATGTAAGTGCTAATGGAACCCTATTGCTGGCTAATTCCCATCAGAGGAAGTAGCTCCATATTTAAAATATCTATGGTTGGACCTTTAAAATTATCATTTCTATTAAAAGGCAGTTTAAACCAGAGCTTTTGTTTGAACTAAAGTAAAAATCCAGTCTTTACATTGAGAGACTAATAATCTGGTAGGCCGCCTTATTTAATAGGAAGAATGAGGTTTGGGAAAACAGAAATAAAAGCAGTTTTGGAAATCTGTTAGGTCTGGGGAATAATTACTATTATCCATTGAATGGAAGCTTTGTATTTGTTCACTTGGTGTATATTTCATTTTTAATCCTCCTACCTATGTATACAGATTATATTTGGGGTGTGCGTATGTGTGAAAGAGAGAGGGGGGAAAAGAGAAGTAAAAGAGAAGGAAATCAATGTATGACTAGCATAATTTAGAAACTGTCCTTTAAAAAAAATATAGTTTGAAAAGTAAGAGAAATCTGACAATGAGCAGTCTTTCTTACATCCAGGTTTATATAAAAATAAGGAAAAATTTTCTCATACATAAGTGGGAATTCATGTATCGTGCCCTCTGCAAATATAAGCAAGGTTGTGCACATATGTCCCAAATTAATTCTGAAGCAATTTTAGACCCAGATTTGTGTTAATGTATTTAGTAAATAATTAGTTGTCCATTCCTTCATTAACAGCATATTTAAAAACTCCTTGCAAAACTCCACCTCCTGCCTCAACAAAGTGGCACTTCTAGGAAGACAGAGGGATATAAAATATGTCAAGTAAGATAGGAAAACAAATCAAAAAAAGAAATTACACATTAGTTGTAGAAGAACATTAGTTTTAGAAATGGGATTTACAAAGGAAGCACTTTGCTTCCCTTTTACCTTTTCACACAAAAACGGTGAAGTTGTGAATTGGAGCTGCATCAGTGGGCACTTTAGCATTTTATGATTCCAGTTTAGTATAATGTTTTTCTCTCTTGGACATTACAATTTTTCTTCCATTTGTAAAGTGCTTTATAGTTTTCTAAGCAGTTTCACATAGGGTAGTTCATTTGTGGAACTAATAGCATTTACGTGGGATAACAATATTCTAATAGAATTGTGCAATTCGCATAATGAGTTTAACTTGTTATTAAAATGAATGTCACTGAGATAAGATTGAAGGAGGAAGCAGACTGGTCAACAGTCTTGAGGTAAGTGCTGACCATTTGTGATTTGTAAGAGGCAAGGGTCCATCAGTCTTTCTTCAAGCCTCTTGATTCTGCTCCTTTATCTGTGTACTGTCTGTCCTTTGTCTCCATTTTCATTTAGCACAGAGGATGACTTGGGGCAGAGAAAGTGGGAATCAAAGGGCTCAATATCCTGCTCTGTACCTACTAAGGGTACAAGAAACATACTTACCTATTTTTTATTTGTTTTCATATATTACATTAAAAACATTAAAGTTGGGATCCAAATGAGCATAGTTGGCCACTCCTCAGTAGCTGACATAAAGATTTGAAAATATATTTATGCAGAGGTTGACAGAAACCTAAAGCAGTGTTCAGGAGGAGCTAATAGCATTTTACCCTGTAAAATTGCACCTCTAGCCTCAGCGTAGAGAGACGAGACAGTATCTAGTGTTGAATCACACTGTCTGTTCTTTCCTCATCTCTTCTCTGCTCAAACATTGATGGAGGCCTGGTTTCCCACATTCGAGCTTCACACCACTTTAAAATGTTATTTTTGTAAGAAATGCATAGTCACCTAGGATGGGCTAATTAGTTGAATAGTTATCAATTTGAGGTATTGTTGGAAAAGGGATTGGAGGGCCTGTGACAATAAAGAGGAAATGGAGGAGTGGGAGGTGAGAAATAAAATTACTTTGTGTGAATATGACCATGGGTATAACATTTAACTTTCAAAAGGAAGGCTAAAACTGTGACAGTCACCACTTCACATTTTCCTTAAGAGTTATGACAGATTGCTGGATCCTGTTCTCATTTTTTCCCTCTTATAAACACATCACCTGCATTGTTGTATACAGTGGTGTGTCCAGCTAAAAATCTACGTGTTCCAGCCTCCCTTTCTTCTTCTTGTTTATGCCAGCCTATAGTTTCTGCAATATAGTTAGACTCTCTGACTCCAAGTAGTTGTAGAGGATGGAAGCTACAAGCTATGGATGGAGGAGAAAAAGATGAAAGGAATCTGAGATACTGTCGCTCTATTTCTCACCTCTTGTGTATGCCTGTTATTCCAGCCACCGATAGGTGACTAGCTTTGCTCAGGTACCTCTCCCTTCCTCATCCATAGAATCCCTAATCATTGCCTTCGTGTGGGACACTAGTAGGAACTTCTCTGATACCCAGTTAAATACTAATGCAGAACTGTTAGTGGTGGTGTATACAGAGAATTAACACATCTTGGGACTACCAAGTACCCTTACCCACAGGAGGTGGGGGACAATGAATCCATTGTCCTCTCTTTCTGTCAGAAGATCCTGAAATGTATTTCATAAAGCTTCTCCAGCAGCCCATGCAACACTGCAATAGGTCATCCATAGTGGTGATATCTCAATAAATTAACCTTGTATTGGCATTCTTTTCTCCTCATGTGTACTCTCTCTGCGCTCAACTCCTGCCCATAAAAAAATGACTTGTATATTAGCCTTTGCCTCAGATTCCTCTTTCCAGAGATTCTAGGCAGTCACAGATGAAATCATGGGGTACTAAATAAGCCCTGGATTGCCTAACTCTGAACTTTTTTTCTAACAAGAGAGTTTTCAGCTTAAGAATTTCTATTTGGTTCTTTTTTTTTTTGTAAAAAATACTTTGAGTAGTTTTAGATTCTCAGCAAAACAGAGAGTATGGAGATTTTTCATATATGTTCTGCCTTTCCCACATGTGCAGCCTCCCCCATTAACAACATCCTCCACCAGAATGGTACATGTGTTACCACTGATGAACCTACACTGATGCATCTCATCACCCATGACTCAGAGTTTACGTTAAGAGTTCACACTTAGTGGTGTACATTCTGTGGGTTTGGACAAATGCATAATGACAATACTATCATATAGAGTATTTTCATTGCTTTATAAATTCCGTGGTCTCTACCTATTCATTTCCTCCCAAGCCCTTGCAACCACTGATCTTTTTAGTATCTCTATTGTTTCGCCTTTTCTAGAATGTCATATAGTTCAAATCGTTAGAGTGGCTTCTTTCACACAGTAATATGCCTTTAAAGCTCCTCCGTGTCTTTTCGCAGCTTGAGAGCTCATTTCTTTTTAGTGTTGAATGATATTCCATTGTCTGGATGTACCATAATTTAGTTATCCATTAACATGCTGAAGGGCATCTTGATCGCTTCCCAGGTTTGGAAGTTATGAATAAAGCTGCTATTGACATGTGTGTGCAGGGTTTGTGTGGACATTAGTTCTTTTTTATGATTTCTGTTTTTTAATTTATACTCTCTATTTAATGAAGCATTCTTCTTTATTGATATTGAAACAGTATTCCTTTAGTTCTTTAGTCATGGTTTCTTTAGTTCTCTGGACATATTTTAAATAGCTTATTTAAAGTCCTTCTACTAAGTACAATTTCTGGGTTTCTTGATGACAGTTTTTATTGACTGATTTTTTTTTTTTTACTGTGCATAGGCCCTTCTTTCCTGTTTCTTTGTATGTCTTGTAATTTTTTTTTTGAAAATTAAAAATTAAAAAAACTTTTTAAAATATATTTAAATAATATAATGGTAAATCTGGAAATTAGGTTTACCCCCACCATCTACAGTTTTTGTTGTCACTGCTATTTGTTATTTTTGTAGCTGTTTGTTTGCTTAGTTGCTTTCCTTGCCTAATTATTTAATATTTGTATTCTTTTTCATGTGTGACCACTGAAATATCTGCTTAAAAATCTGTTAGCTGATTGGCTAGCCTATTAAACAAATCACACTGAGATCTTAGGTGTCTCGAACCAGTAACTTTCCGGGTTGGGGGCTGCTTTAAGAGGAAGAGCTTGAGAATAGTGAAATAAAGAAAAGCCATGCAATATGGGTTTTCTAGGAGACTTTCAGACAAGTAATATGTGATAGTTATGTGGGTGTGGAATTTTTGATGAGGTTTAAACTTTTTCTGTCCATACCAGTGGCCCCTAGACTGCTGGGTTTTATGCCTACTCTGGTTGTGATGACTTTTTTTTTGCTTTCAAGGATTCTGTGGAGCTGAAGAGAGAGTGATGGAAATGATAAATTAAAATGCAACAAAGTTTCCTGTTTTTCTCATGGTCCAGCTATTTTTCTTGAATAGACAGTTCTTAGATTATTGCAAGGCTTTGGTAAATTTCTGAGAATATTTATTTGACTATTTTGCTAGTGCTTGCATTACTTTTATAAAAAAATGGAATTTTGCAGGTCTTTAACTCTGCCATTCAGGCTGGTGTTACTCCCAGAATTCTGTCTTAATTTAAGGATAAAGGGAAAACCAAAATAGTCTCAGACGAAAGAAAACTAAGAGACTTTGCCACCAAATAGACATTAGACATTTCTTTTCCTCTTGAGTTTTCTAAATTGTATTTGTTTAATGTGGCTTTCAGTGTATGTAGAAGAAACATTTAAGACAATTAGAGAGTAAATGTGGGAAGGTAAAGCAATGTAAAGAGAGATTTCTTCATCCAAACCGGGCGTAAAATGATGATACCAGTAGACTCTGATAAGTTGTGTGTATATAATGTAATACCTAGGGCCACCACTGAAAAAAATATAAAGAGATATAAGCTCAAAACCATTGTATATAAATCAAAATAAAGTTATAAAGATGTATAACTAATCCATAAAAAGACAGGAAAAAATTAATGAAACAAAAACAGATAACGAAGAGGAAAAAAGTCAGACTTAAGCCCTAACATATCAGTAATAACTTTAAATATAAAAGGTTTAAATACACCAATTAAAAGGCGACAATTGGCAGGATTGGTTAAAAAATAACCTAGTTGTTGTCTATAAGAAATCTACTTCAAATATAATTATATAGGAATATTGAAAGTAAATGGATAGAAAAAGATTTATTATGCTAATGTCAATTAAAAAAACAGAGGTGGCTATATTAATATATGTAAAGTATATATTATGTAAAGTATACTTCAGAACAAAGAAAATTGCCAAGGACATTACATACTAATTAATTGATCAGTACACCAAGAAGAGATATCAATTCTAAGTGTATATACACCAGACAAAATAATTGAAAATATGTGAAGCAAAAACTGATAGAACTGAAAGGAAAAGTAGACAAATCCACAATTATAGTTGAAAATTTCAATATCCCTCTTTCAATGATTGAGAGTACAACTAGGCAGAAAGTCAGTAAGATTATAGATGATCTTACAGGATCTGTTTGACATTTATAGAACATTTCAACCAAAACAACAGAATATACTTTCTTTTCAAGTGCTTTTGGAATGTATTCTAAGATAGACCATATCCTGGACCATAAAACAAACCTTAACACATTTAAAAGAATTGAAATCATACCAATTGTATTCTTTTACCACACTACAGCTAAATAAATAACCAATAGCAGAATTATAATGGGAAAAATACTACTTTGAATCCAAACAACACACTTCTAAATTACTCAGGGGTCAAACAGGAAGAACCAAGGGGCATTAAAGAATTACAAATATCTAAATGTAAATGAAAACACAGCGTATCAGAACTTGTGATACATCAATGAAATAGTGCTGAATGGGAAATTTATAGCAGTAAATTATTACAATAGAAAAAAGGAAAAGTCTCAAATCAATAATATAAGCTTCCACCTCAAGAAAGTAGAAAAAAAAAAGAGCAAAATAAACTGAAGGAAAAAGAAGGAAGGAAATCATACAGATAAATGTAAAATACTGAAACAATGGACAAAATCAATAAAACAAAGAGCTAGCTTCTTGGAAAAGATCAATGAAATTCACAATACTTTAAAATACTGACAAAAAAGAATAAAGACACAACTTACCAATATCATGAGTGAAACAAGATATATCATAATAGACTGATGACTCTAAAAGGAAAATAAGGAATTGCTCTGTAACCATTGAGGAAATTCACTTTGTAAGTTAAAGTCTTCTGAAAAGGGATTTTCCAGGCCCAGATGGTTTCACAAAAGAAGCCTACTAAACTTTAAAGAAGAATTAGCACAAGTTCTGCACAATATCTTCCAGGAAGTAGAAGAGAAGAAAGCATTTCTCAACTCATTTTATAAAGCTCTTTTTAGCTTGATACAAAAACCAGACAGAAATAGTGCAAAAATTTTAACAGTAGAATTTATCAATGATGTTAATAACTGTTTTCTTTGAAAATACATATCTATATATCTCATAATTTGGCAAGACTGATTAAGAAAAAATAGAACAATACTACATAAGCATTTGATTTGTGAAGTGGGAAGTAATTACAGATGTGAGAAGATATTTAAATAACATGAGCACACCATGAGCATATTTAAGACAATAATTATTATTTTATTTATATGGATATTATATATACACACATATAATTAATGCAAGAAAAAGTGGAAATCTTGACTGAATTAATAACAATAGAAGACATTGAAAGTCAGTCAGTTCTGGATTTCCAGTTCTAGTAATAATGAATAAATAGTGTAATCAAATATCCTGTTGAAAAAAAAAAACCCGAAAAGTGTAGATGAAATGTTAAATATGTATGTATGTGTGTGTATATATATATACACACATATGTATATATGTATGTGTGTATATATATATACACACATATGTATATATGTATGTGTGTATATATATATACACACATATGTATATATGTATGTATGTGTACACATATGCCTGAAAGCACTAGAGAACTATTAAGATGCTGAGAACCAAAACATAAGAGAAGTCAGAAATACAGAGAGGTGAACCCAGAACCTGGTGGCCCATTTAATTCCAGTGCATTTGCTGATACCTGATTCAGTGAGCTGGAATAAGAACAAAGAACAGCAAGTAACTAGAAGCTAAAAATAAATATTTTAAAACTTTTATGCAAATGCAAGAATTAAACAATATACTTACCATAATTGAGAACTCCATCCACAGATTTAATAGCATATTAGGTACAGTTGAAAACAGAGATAGGAAGCTAGTGCATAGATCAGATGGAAAAAGTCATAAATGCAGCACATAGAAACAAACTGAAGGAAAATACAAAAGAGAGAAAAGAGACATAAAAAGATAGGTTTTAACATACATGCTAAGACATGTCCAGAAGAAAAGTAGAGAAACTTTAAGGAGAGTAATATTTGAAGAGGCAATAACTAAAATGTAAATGCAAATTACACAGAAATCTCCATGAGTCTAAGTTAAAGAAATTAAGAGAAAATTACACCTACCATTGTAAAACTACTAAAAACTTGGGACAAAGAATAAGATCTTAAATGCAGCTGAGCAAAAAGACATTATTTTCAAAGGAGCCACAACTTGACTGACAGCAGACCTCACTACAGAAGCAATGGAAGCCAGAAAACATTGAAATAATATCCTCAATGTGCTGAAAGACAAAAAATTAACCTAGAATTTTATAAAAAGTGAAATTATCCTTCTGAAATAAAGATTTAAAAAACAGTAAAAAATTCATCTGTAAGAGTAACACATTAAAGAAATTTCAAAAGGTATTCTTTAGAAGGAAATGAAATGATTTAATAAAGAAAGGAGAACAAAGTACAAAAAGGTAAACATATGGGTACATCTAAATGAATATTGATTATAAATTTAAGATGAATTGTATATTTTATAGTTTTACACACACAGAATCAAAATATACAACAGTAGCAGCTTATAAGATATAAAATTGGGAAATGGAGTAAAGAGTGTTTTGAGGTCTTTGAAATGTCTGGGAAAAGATGAAAGTTAATTCTTCTAAATGTTTTGAAATGTTTCTAAAATTGACAATTTTCAGTTTTTGAATAAAACTGATGAGATCTCTGGTATCAAATGATGAAATTCCAACCTGAAAGATCAATTAGAAGAAAAGGATCTAACAGAAAAAAAAGTAGTAATAAAATGTAGTAAAGAGTTGTAGTAACATAGGACAAATGAATCACCATAGGTTGTACCTTTCAGCTGAATTTAGTGTTTCAGAACATTTAGAACATAAAGACTTTAAAGATTACTCTTGGAAAGATCTCTCCCTAATATTCTGATGCATAAGTGACTCTATATACTGTCTGATATTTACCGCAGAGCTGGGGACTTGTGCAGAAATATTCCATCCTCCACCTCTTCATTCCGCACTTCCCTTATTATTCTGGTTAGATGAAGAGCGTATTGACTTCTGTTCCAAGCATGTCTTTCTTAGTGGGACTCCCTTTCTGGACCCTAGGGACCTTGAGCAACTAGTTCTGCCAGCGGTTCTGTATTTTTGGATGATGAAAATTGATTTTTCTCCTTTTAGCAGGTGCAGTCTCTGAGGGAGCCTCTCCCCTCATGACCTGTGCAGATTATGCCATCGATAGTGGGAGAGGGGACAAGGAAGAACGTTTGGAGCACTCAACACACGGCACCAAGTGGACCCATGAAGGCTTGCAGAAATGAAGGTGCACTCGAAAAAAGGTAATAGTAAACTTAGTTTAGAACTGTTTCCTTCTTGTACTTCTCGGACAAGTTCAGTGTCTATATGCATTTTCTAGGATTATCTAAGTGGGCAGACTTTCATGTAGGGCTTAATATGGTCTGTACAGTTCTCAATGGATCATTCTTGTTAAACTTGAATAATGGGAAGACTCCTTTAAAGGAAAAGAATAATAATTATAAAGGATCTCAGTGTGGCTTAAATTTTATTTATTATAATATACCTATGTTTTTTCCAAACTTGTCTTACTGTGCTTGTAAACTGTTTACAACTATGAAAGTCTGGCTACAGAGATGAGACTTGGTACATGTTGGAAAAACTCGGAGATTTTGATTTGGAAAATAAACGCTTAAGTACATTTTGTGCTTGCATATAGGATAGATTTGGGGTTTTGATAGAGACAGGGTGACTAGTTAGAAAGTTATTGCAAGTTTTTAAGTATAAGATGCTAAGAGTCTGAATGAGTGTATGGTGGCCATGAGAGCAGGGAACAGAGGTAAGTGCAGGTAGGAAAACAGGAGTTGCTCTATGAAAGATGAGAGAACACAGGAGATGAGCCTTCCAACGTTCTTGATATTTTTAGATACTCGTTTTAAAAAGATGATACTGGCATCTAGCAGTATAAGTTAGTGTCAGTTGCTGAGACATTCGGAGCTCGAGAAAGAAAGGCTGTGGTTGGAGGTTAGGATCACCAGGCGGGTTTACATGAAAACCAAGTCATTCTGGAGTGCATACATAGGACAAACAGACAGTCTTCCCCAACAACTTGAGACAGGTTCTAGGGGAAGCCACACAGAACAATAGTTCTTCTAGACAGCCAGAAAGTTTGGACGCTGCAGGTATCGTCCAATTGCTCTGTGTTGCTCTAGGTTAATTTTCCTCCTTCAACTGTTGCATGTCTATAAATAGTAGTTTGTCTCCTTGTCTTCTGCTTGTCAGAGCAGAAGGTAAAGAAGGAATACTTTTTAATGCTTCAGGTAATTATATAGTATGGAGGAATTCTAGGAGGGGATGAAAGAGAATATGCAGGGTTAAAGCCCAAGAAAAACACTTGGAATACTCACAAGAAAGCAAAATCAGGGTCATACGACAGAGGACAAAATGAAAAGGATGTAAGAAGCAACTAAAGATACCCCATTTTGATCCAGATGGGATGGATATAACCATGAGTAGAAATGAGTATTAATTTCAAATTATTCTGAGTTTGAAGGGATAAGTGATGCTCCAAGCAAAGAGCGGGACTTGTATTGCTGGAAAAATGTCTGTGTCATTCAAATTATACAAGGCATGATATCTTAGTGATTTGACCAAGAGCTCTGAAGATAACTTTGAAAGAAACAAAATTGCCTATTGAAACCCTAAGGGAAAAATATTAAGGGCAAGTAGAGCAAATGGTGTGCCCTAGAGATTGTGCCCCTTGTTCTTCTGTAAGAGTGATACGGGCTTTCATATGTTAATACAACAGGTGATCAGTGTGGATTACAAACAGTTAAATTAAAATTTTGATACAGTGACTAAAAACATATACTTGGCATGTGACTTGTGATTGGAATAGAGAAACACAAGAGCAAATCTCCCTGATTGTAGCTTATGTAAAAAGTCGTTTTGGCATTAATTGAATCAACATGGGAATCGATGCTTTGAGGAGGGATCGTAAATATATATTATATAATATATAATGATACACTACATATTATGCATACATATATATGAAGTTCATGGTCCCACATCTGAAATACGGTTCACATTTCTGGATCCCACATTGTAAGGACACATTGCAAAAGCTAGAGGTTGTTCAGAGGAGCCCATGGAAAAATGCCATGTCTGACAATCATTTCATGGGACAGAAGGCCAAGAGAAGAAAATACCAGTCATGTTGCATGGCTATTCTTCTAAGTATTTGGAGAGCTGTTGTGTTGAGGAAGGAGGCCCTCTCTGTCATGCTAGGGGGCAAAACTTGAACCAACAGGCTATATTTTCCATGAAGATGGAATATAGCAAGTATAAGCCAAAACTTTCTTTGTAACAGTAGAACCTTCCCCACCTCAGAACAGCCTCCCCGTGAGGCAGGGCTGTTTTGTCACTAGGAGTGACCAAGCGGAGGTGGGGTGACAACTGCCAGAATTACCACAGAGGATTTATTTGTTGGACGGAAGGTTGGGCTAGGTTGGTCTTGAGGTTCCTTCCAACTTCAGAATGTTATTATTGTCTGAAAGTAAAGATCGGACTATTTCAGCTGTAGGGCACCTCTTCATACATGGCTTACAACTGGTCTGTAAAAGTAAACTGAAGGGAGAGATTACAAAAAAAAAAAAATCAGCCAGAGCAAGGCTAGGATAATGGGAAATACTTTCATATGGGACACTTTTGAAAGTGACAACACGTTTTTAAACAGACAAGATTGTGGACAGATGGATATGGACAGTATAGCTATGGATACAGATAGTTATTCATTGCTTTATGAACATACCTCATGCTCAAAAATATCCAGATGTTTTAAGGGATCTTCCAGCAAACACTTCCTCAAGTGGCAAGGGAGGAGTTAATTCTTTGTCCTCAAAGCCCACAGTAATGTTTATCAACTCCAGAGCAGGCCTCCTTTCTTCCTTTTGGTGAGTTAAGTCTGTCTTTGCTTTGTTTGACGCTGCCCATTTGAGGAAAGCTTATCCCTGACCTTCTGCCAGAGAGACTGATGACAAGGACGGTTTGCACTAACCTTGACATTCACCAGGGTAAATGGCTTTTTCCACAAGTAGTCGGCAAACAAGGAGAGCCAGTCAAGAGCTAATGAATCTGCACCTGAGAGAAACTGAACAACAATTGTGCTTTTAAAGAAGAAAAGAGTCCTTGGAAGGTGCGGGCCCATCTGGTGCTTAAAGGTTTAGGGGAAATTAACTCTTTTAAACAATGCAGTTTGAAAATAAATAAATAAAAACAACCCCTGGATGTAAAGTCTGCCATAAAGGGTCCTTTTTAAGTTTGACCTTCTGGTCTTTCCTGCCCTGAATGAACCCTCAGTGCCATTCTGTGGAGCTCGGGGAAGATAGAGTAATGTTGCAGAGTGACCAGGAATGGCAAGGCACATTTTTTTCCAGCCACCACTTGACCGCACTCAGCCCCAGTCCTTCTCCACTAAGCTCAAGCAAAGTAAATTGTGAATCTTATTTTTTTAAGGGTGGCTCAATTTATCTACTGTGTATGTTATTAAAAACCCACAAAAAGCAATACTGAATGGAACTTCCCTATTATAGACAGTCAGACAAACTAATATTCTCTAAGGGATCCCTGTGGCCACTTATAAATCCTGCTGGTCAAACTAAAAATTGTAGCCCTATGATATTTTGCATCCAGATCCACACCAATACTCTTATTTCTCCAGTGTTGAATGCTCTATTTTAATTGTATCTGTATTTTACAATCTATTTCTTTATAATTTTGGCCTAATGCAAACCTACTAATACTGTTCTTTATTTGGGGTATGTATACCTTGGCTCTTCACTAGATTTGTAAAAAAAAAAAAATTCAGGTAATAAGACATTTGTTCATCCACCACAATATGTTACTCAATTCTGGGATACTTAAGAGCTTATCATAAAAATGTATGCTGGTGCCTTTAAAAAGCTGACCAACTATATTTTCCCAAGCTTCCATCAGATTTTTTTTTTTTTCTGACCATCATGTAATGTCAGTGCTGGAGTTCTCCCCCAGATAACATTATTCACCACAGCAAAAGTGTTTCTACATTTCCATTAGTCTCTGTTTCTCCTTTATTTTTAATTATACTTTAACATACATAGAAAAAATGCATACATTTTAAATGTACAATGCAAGACATTTTTATAAAGTGACACATCACCTGGGCAACCAAAACCCAGATGAAGAAATAGCATGTTACCAATACACTGGAAGCTTTCCTAATGCCTTATCATAGTCACCTCTTTTCCAAGTGTCCTGTGTGTCTAGATTTTTTGCCTAGTGTTATGTTTGTGAAATTTTACTCATGTGCTTTAGTGTAGCTGTAGCTTGTTCATTTTCAGTGCTACGTAAAATTTCATGGTATGAATATACTACTATTTATTTATCCAGTCTCTTGTTGACAAACATTTGGGTTGTTTCCTTTTTTTTTTTTATTGTAGTTGGTTGTTATTAGGAATAATGCTGCTATATACATTTTTATACATGTATGTATTTTTGTTGGGAATGAAATTACTAGGTCATATGTAGTGTATACGTCAGCTTTAATAGATATTATCAAATAATATTCTTAAGGTATAAGAGTTTCTCTTGCTCCAAATCCTCTCAATGCTTGATATTACAATACTTTCTTCCTTCCTTTCCCTTACTGCCTTGTCTTCATTTTCTTTCTATTTTAGCTACTTAGTGGGAAGAGAGGAGTGGTTAAATTGTGGTTTTGATTTCCATTTCCTTAATACTAATGGTGTCAAGCATCTTTTCAGATGTTACTTGGCTTTTTGGACATCCTCTTTTGTGTAGTGACTTTTCAGGTTTTTTGCTCATTATCCTACTGAGTTGTCTTTTTATTATATGTTATAGATTTGTTCAGATTAATATATATTAATATATTGCAGTATGTTCCCCCACTATGTGGTTTGCCTTTTCATGTGTCTTTTGATAAAAAAAACTTTTTAATTTTAACGAGATTCAATTTACTAATATTTTTCTTTATGCTTAGTACTATTTATGTTCCACTTAAAAATTTTTTGCCTTCACCAAGATTGTGAAGAAATTGTCCTTTGTGTTGTCTTCCAGAAGCTTTGCTGTTCTACCTTTATATTTTACTCTAGAATCCAGCTGAAATTGATTTTTATATATATGTGAAGGGATCAAGATTTATTTTTATATGACTATTCAGTTGGCCTAGCAATGAACCTTTACATTAAAGCAATCATACATCTGTTGGTTTCTTTGTGGATTCTCTGTTCTGTCCATTGAAAAGTCTGTTCTTCAGAAATATTGCACAGTATTCTTTATTGTAATAATTGAAAAATGGCTGTAAAACTTAATCAGACTTTATTCTTCTTCAAGATTGTCTTGAATATTCTTGGTCTTTGAATTTCTATATGCATTTTAGAATTAGCTAATCACTTGTACACATACATACATATATACATAGCCTGCTAGTATTTTGATTGGTATTATACTGCTTAAATAAATTAATTTGAAAAGAATTGTGTTAAATAGAAGTGAATTGTTTGGTTTATAAACTTTTGGGTGTTTTCTAATTGTAGCGTATTGATTGCTATCATAATTTTACTGTTTTCAGGGAACAAACTCAATATGATGTCAATATTCAAAACTTTTCAAAACTTGCTTTTGCTCTATATTTTAAATATTCCATTTGTTTTTAAAGAAAATTTTTATTCTGTAGTTTTGCAGTTCCACATTTTATATGTAATTTAGGTTAAATTGATCATTTATGTCACATATATTCAACATATAACAATCAGTTGCTGAAAGTGTTTTTTAAAAGTCCAAAATGATTGTGTATTTTATGATTCTATGTTTAGTTTTGCCAGGTTTTGCCTTACCTATTTTAAGACTATATTATTAGTTACATAAAAATTGAGAATTCTTATATCGTAGTCAACTGACCTTTTTGTTATCATGAAGCATTTCTTGTTCTCTTCAATAATGCTTCTTAACTAAAAGCCTATATAAGCTGGTATCAGTTTACCTAAATAGGCTTTCTGTCGGTTACTGCTTACATTCTAAACTTCTCCTATCAGTCTTTACTTATCTTGATATTTAAGGCAAAGTGCTATTGGGTTTTGTTTTTCATCCAGGAAGGTAATTTTTATTTCTTATTTGGAGTAATGAATCCATTTACATTTAATATAATTACCCTGGGGGCTTAAATCTACTATTTTATCATGATTTATTTACATCATCTATTCTATTTTTCCTCAACTTGTTGCCTTGTTTTTTGTTAATCCAGTAACTATTTTGATATTTCTTTCTCTTCTTCTATTATGTTTCAGTCATGTATTCCTTTGTTATACTTTTAGTTGACTCTAGATATTACAATATGAATCCTTGACTTATTACAGTTTATTACAAGTTGGTAGTTTTCTACTTTTCTGACAATGCAAGGGATAATTTAACCCATTTACTCTCCTTCCCAAATATGTGCTAATCTTGCCTTTAATTCTCTGCATATCCTAAACCACATACAACTGTTCTTTAGTGTTTTATTCATTCAATATTCATGTAGGTTTACCCACATATTTACCATTGCATATTTCTTCATTCTTGGACCTCCAAGCTTCTATCTGGATTTTCCTTCCATTTGTGGAACATTTTCTGACAATTCTTTTGTTTTAGGTATATTGATGATGATTTCTTTCAGTTTTTGTCTGAAAATGACCTTTATCATTGATATTTTTGAAAGAGAAATTTTCCAATTTAGAGTTACTTTGAGAGTTATTTTCTCTAGCACTTTCAGATTGCATTCTATTTTTGTCTGGCTTCATTGTTTCTCTTGAAAAGTCAGCTGTGTATTTTGATATTGCTCCTTGGAAGATAATTATCAGTAAATCATGATGTCTGTTTCTGTCTTTTTAATATTTTACCTTGTCCTTGGTTATATGCAATTTTTCTACATTGTGACTGGGTGTATTTTTCTTTGAATTTATCTTGCATGTGGTTCACAGTTATTCATTTCTGTGGCTTGATATTTTTTCTTAATTTTAGATAATTTTTTTGCTATTTTTTTTAACATCTTGCTTTTGTCCCTTCTGTAAGTCTAATTACATGTGTATTAGACTTTTACATGATATCCTTTATGTCCTTTACATTTTTCTACCCTGCCTCCATCTGGATATTTTTCTTTCTGTTTCTGTGTGTAATGTGTGATAAATCTGTTTACTGAGTTCTTCCTTTAGTTATTGAATTTTTAATCCATAATTTCCATTTTATTTTTCATTAGATTCATCTTATCTATTTTCATGGTATATTGGCTTGATTGCCTTGGTAGCACTGACATCCAGATTTCATCACCCAGACTAATGTGACTACTGAAAGCCCTAAGCCACCATTTTATTCTTGGCTTTCCTTGACCTTGGGCCACTTATTTATGGTAAAATGCCTCAAGGGAAAATTAGAATACAAGGCCAATTCACCTGAATGTTTTTTCTTTTCTTCCAAAATCATGGTCCCTCAAGTCTTTAGATATCTTTATTGCTCTTCGCGTCTTCAAATAACTGTATTTTATAACTTGTCTGGATTTTGTAAATCTCTACAGAAGGGTTAGTCTGAGACAATATACTCAACATCGGGACATATATCATTTTTTGAGCCAAATTTAACAGAGGTGGACTGCCTTAGGGTGTGAGAAGTGTTGTTCTTTTATCATTACTTTTATTCCCAAATTGATAGTCTATACTGAGTCATTTTTGTTGCTTGAAGGTCTTGGCTTTTGAAACTCAAAGCCAGAAAAATACCTCCTATGTTTCTCTTCTGCTGTCACAGCTCTTCCCTGAGGCAGAAGCATAGAATGGTCTAGCTGCCAGTTGAATAATGGAGAAAGTAGGGAAAGTTACAGGGATGGATGGATAAATAGATTTATTATAAAATATATTGCTCCAACTAGATACCTAGATTTACTTCTGGTTTTACAATTCTAGGATATAATAAAAGCAATTATTTTTGTAGTTCCTTTTGCTAAGTGCTCACTCTCCTGGGTCACCATGATATGAGCACCTTACGTACAACTATCATTTTCAATCTTCTCAATAACCCTATAAGACAGTCTTATCTTTAATTCATAAATAAGAAAACTGAGACTTGGAAATGGTTAGCTGGGATCATGGAGTTAAAGTGGCAGAGCCAGTATTCTAGTCCAGGTCTTTCTTACCTTATCAGTTGTGCTCTTACTCACTTTTAGCTATAGCTTTTTAGGGGAGTGAAGTCTTGCCATTTCTGTAACCCATGTCAGAATATATTTAATTGTATTTAGCAGTTGTAAAGCTATGAAAGAAAGTTTCAAGGCATTGACATTAGGTATGAACCAAGCCATAACTTAGCCTGTGACAAGTAACTTGCTTATGCATGTTTATTTATCTTCACAGGAAAATTAAAAGATTGTCCTAATATTATATTATTTTATAGATAAGAAACTTATGCACAGAAAGGATTTGAACCCAAGTATTTGGGCTCTAGAGGCCACGTTCTTAACCACTCTGTTTGGCTTCCCCCTCCATAAAAAAGCTAGGAGAGTGGTGGGTACCCCTAGGAAAAGCTTTTCAAGTGGTAGACAAACCTATAACTTCTGCAACTTCTCATGGGATCTTCATATCCATGGCTTCTACTGCCTGAAGGCTTACTAAGCAAGATTGTATACAGTGGGGAAGGTAATATTTCATCTCCCTCCAGGTCAGTTGGTTCTTAGCAGCATGCATTCTGGTTTGAGATTTGAGGATCTCCAGACAAACTTCACAATCCAGCAAAGGTCAGTCTAAATATCAGCCATATAAACAGCACCTTAATCATAAGCACAAGGTTGATTTATAGTTCTCACTTCATTTTTTCTTTTTCATGATAGGGCATAGCATGGATAAATGAAAAGACAAAGAGTCTAGGAGTTGCCTAACTCCCTCTGAACTTATCCAAGTTATTTCCTTGGCTATTTGTTCTTATATCCCTCTTTAGCCTGAACATTTGTAACTTTATCACGTGTTGAGTCTTGTGTCTTCCTTCATTTTCACCCATTTCCTTTGTTGTGGATGTTGGGGTGTGTGTGTGTGTATGACAGAGAGAGGAAGAGAATATGTATTTATAAAAAATATGATACCAAAATGATACCTTTGTTGCAGTATGCAAAATAAAGACATAATGAATGGAAACATATTTTGATTCTCAATGCATTGGTTTCAGCTTAATAAATGCGTGTTGTTCATGGTAAGTAGGTCATTACTGGCAACTTCTTCTCGCCAAACTTCTTATCTTCCTCATGGGCAGCACCTGCATATTGACATCCTCCTCAGACGCATGCAGGAGATGAGCAGACATCACTGAGCCCTTTCTCTGATGAATGTCTGTGATTGAACTCAATCATAAGCTGTCCTCACTATCTTTTTGACTATTTACTCCCTCTGAGCATAGCAGTGAAGAAATAATCTTCTAGTTCTGCTAGTAGATTTCAGCTGGTCTGGCTTATTGCACTTAATGGATTTAAACAGAACTTTAGAAAACTTTATAATTAAATTGACTTACTTATTCCTTGCTTTCTTTTGTGAGCACTCATGCTACTGAGTTGCAATGGGTGTCCTAGGATAGAAAATGATCCTGGATGCTTGCTATGGTAATTTTACACTTTAGTCAGGCAGCAGTCGTTACTATAGGGAATCTAATTCATTCTGCCATGAGCTTTCAGGTGGGGTCCAGTTCATCATGGGCCCTTGGTGATTACAAATCTAAACACCTCTTACTATTTGAGTAGGGATTACTCATGTGGTTTTGCCCCTGAGGCTAACATCTGCTCTTAGATTGGCATCATCTGCCCTTGGCTCCTGGTGTTAAGGGATTGCTGAAGAATTCAAATGTTGTCCTAAAGTAATCTGACCTAATCCCCAGATCACCACCTCTATAATAGTCACTGTTTCAAAGTAATAATAGAAGGCTTGTGTGTTTATTGATATGCTTGGCAATATACTTCTGCTGTGCATCACCTATATAACTTATGTGGGTAGAGTATTACCCCAAAAACTGAGACTGCTTTTCACCCTAGGTTCTGACACTCACCAGTGGATGGCTTTGAGCAAGTCACTTGATCTTTCTGGATCTCAGTTTCTTCATCCTTCTAGTGACAGAGGTGTTGTACTTCTAAGGACCTTACCATCTTTGACTCTTCCCTTATTACACTCCGAAAACCTCAGAAACCTTTCTTTCCACATTTTCTATAGCATGCCTTTAAAACTCTGCCTGGTTAACACATCGCTTGATAGCTCATAAGAGGGGCTGTATGGTTTGGATGCCCAGCATATGCTAAGAGCACTGTGGGGCGTTCTGTACTCTCCCTGCCAAATTGATACTGAGCTGAATCAGGGAAATTGCCCAGTAAGCCTCCTCCATCTTTCTTCTCTCCGTATAGTCAGCCTTGAATGTTGATTACATTCAGATCACACTAAAATGTTTCATCCATTTAAAGAAATGTATGCTTTCCATTCTAGACCTTAGTATTTTTTTTTCCACTTGAACTCATTTGCCTTTTCCCAGCAGATACTGTATTTAGTCAGTTTGTGGAAACTAATTTTTGATGTCACTGCACATTTGCTCAAGGTATTTATTTATTTTTAAACTATAATAAGCTAATATTTGCCAGCAAAGGATCCTGTTTGAGGTTCACTGATGCAACTGGAGATGCTGGCAAGGGAATTCTAGTTTTGTTAGCCAGCTCCCTGACGATGGCTCAGGATTCTAAATTGCACAGATTATCTCTCTGCTATGAAATCTTAATACAAATAACTTTTCAATAATTAGTAAGGTTTTATCACATGCATAAAGACATTGTAAAGTTATGAAAAACACTAATGTTGTTTTAATTGCCTTTAAGTTCCCTATGGGAGTTATATTTTCATAAGGATACCCCTTATAATATTCACAGTTGGGAGGACACATCTGAGTACAGAGAGGAGTACCTTTTAATTTGCTTAACTCTTTCAAAGCCTTCCTTTATTTCATATCCCAAATACTTGTTTAACTTCTATATATAAAACTTCTTATCTGAGGACTGCATTCATTTTTAAAAAGATGGCAAATGGGGAAGTCAAGTGCATACATAGAGGAATAGCTGGGAATAGCCAGGCAAGAGAAAGGAAAGGGCAAGCAGTGAGATACCATCTTTGATCAACAAACCTAGGTACTAGGCATATGACATATGTGCTCCCAGAGTTCAAGTGAGATTTATACTTTAATAAATTGTCATGAAACATGCAATTAAAATTTGTTTCTTAATATCATTTTCTTTAAAAGCAACAGAGATTTGTTAGAATTATTGCCCCGCAACCCTAGCCACTTTGGATGCAGTGTATTAGGAAGGCATAGTTAATATAGCCAGAGCAGTGGAATTGTGAACCAGGAATTCTTCATCCAAGCCATAGAAAGCAGGAAAAAAGAGACTGTTAGAAGCTGATAAAGTTTCCAACATGGGCACCAAATACACGGTCCTTCCAATGAGAAATGCCCGAAGTGTTTGGTGAGGGGAAGAGAGAATGAATGCCAGGCTCTCACTGGACTTAGAACACAAAAATATTAAGTCAACTGTTGTAAAAATGTTTAAGAAACTAAAGAAAACCCTGTCTAAGGAATTAAAGGAATGCATGAGGATACCGTCTCACCAAATAAAGAATTTCAATAAAGAGATACAAATTATAAAAGAAAACAAACCAACTAGAAGTTCTGGAGTTGAAAAATAAAATAACTGACATGAAAAATTCAATAAAGATACTCAACAACTGATTGAGGTATGAGAAAAAGAATCAGGAAACTTGAAGATAGGCCAGTTGAGATTATGTAGTCTGAGTAACAGAAACAAGAGTGAGGAAAAATGTATTGAACTTCAGAGAGTTGTGACACACCATCAAGCATGCCAACATACACAGTAAGGGGAGTCCAGAAGGCGAGGAGAAGGAACATTGAAATTAAATTAGAAATCCATAACAGAGCAAAATATGGGAAATAATAGGTATATATCCAGAATAAATAAAAATATATCCCCATACAAAAACTTGTACCTGAATAATCATAGCAGCATTGTTCTTAATAGCCAAAATGTGGAAACAACCTAACTTTCCCCCAACTGCTGAATGGACTGACAAACGTGGTATATCCATGCAATATCCATACAATATTATGTTTTAATAAAAAAAGAAGTTTTGATACATACTATAACATGAATAAACTTGGAAAACATGAAAAATAAAAGAAGCTAGTCAGAAAAAAAAAATACTATATAATTCCATTTATATGAAATAGCCAAATGAGACAAATCCATAGACATATATAGTAGATTACTGGTTTCCAGGTGCTGGGAGCAGGAGGAAAAGGGAAGTGATTGCTAATGGACACAGGGTTTCTTCTGAGGTTGTGAAAATATTATAACAGTAAATATAGTAATAGTTGCACAATTTTATTAGTATGCAAAAAACCCCACTGGATTGTATATTTTAAAAGGGTAAATGTTATGACATATAAATTTTTTATCAATGATGTTATTATAAAAAAAAAGTTTAGCCTGTCCCATCCCTAGCGTTGTCATGCCCAGAGATGGCTTGAAATCTAAGATCCCTGGGAGTGACCTATGTGAGAACATATAGCATATGGAATGCTGCCATCAAAATAGTAGAAAATTAGGTTCACTTGGTTCATTGTCCGAAAGCAAAACTTCTTCATGACTTGTTTATCAAATGAAAGAAACAGAAATAATTTTCATTGCTAGTCATCAAATTGGATAGTGTGGGGGAAACTGAATATGGTATCATACAGACTTTGCCTGCTCAGGAAGGTTGCATCTTTTATAGTCCATGGTGGGATAAAATCATAGGTTGGTGATACCTACTCTGTCCAAAAAATAACCATAATGTTAAATATGTTTACCACATTTCTGATAAGGATCTATGTTACTCACCTTTGATTCTCTGTTCCTGACAATGACAGATATACACAATGTGTTTAATATGTTTATCAAATATTTGAATAACATAACAATTTAGATCTGATAAATCTGGTGAGGGATTATGAAAATCATTGGTTCCCAGACTTTAAAAATACTTCGTAACCTAAGAGTTATTTAGAAGGAATGATAATTTCTAACTTCTGGCAATAGCAGGGTAAATAGTACTGGACCCACACACTTGACATAAAAGTTATAAAAATGAGCAAAGTAATTGAAGCAAATATTTTGAGACGTTAAACAATAGGCAGCACAGTGCTTTGATCCCTGTGAAGGGGGTAACAAATGAAGTGAAGCCTATAATTACTCCAGCTTTCTGCCTAGAAGTACTTTCCAAATCAAGGGACCAGGAGGGATAGCTCAAACAGAGTACTCAGCTATGGAGGCAGAGATCATAATTAGATCATAACAGCAGGAAATTTACTGGGCAGGGTTCCAGAGAGGATAGAGCTATACAGAGAAGGATCACCATACATCTGTATAGAGATCCTTGGAAATTTCTGGCTTAACACTATGCTGCACTAACCTAGGAAGAAAATCCACAAGGGCTAGTGTAGAACAGCTTTTGGGGAACTGTGAGTCCAACTGAAATTCCAAAGGTTACTTGGTGGTAGAGTTTTTGATCAGAGTGAAGAGAGCATGCTGAACATCCCAGGTTTTCATTTGAGACCTTAGAAAGGCCACAGATTAGGAGCAGAGAAAGTCAAGATCTACTCTAACAAAGCTTTCGCATGGCCTTGAACTAATCAATCTGATTTGCCAGAGTATCAGTTGCCTTCCCATATAAAGCTAAACACCCTTTAAAGGAAGCAAGCTAAATCTAGATTCTCAACAATATAGTAATCTAAACATCCATCAGTTTAAGATGTTATTAGATGTGTAAAGAGTGGGAAATGTGATCCATTTTCAGGAAAAAAATCAGTCAATGAAATAAGACACAGAGATTACCAAGTGGATGAAATTAGCACTCATGAGCTTAAAGATAACTATTACTTATATTCTAAAGAATTTAAAGGAAAACATAAATATAATGATAAAAAGAATGGAAGATACAAGAAAAGAACCAAGTGGAAATTACAGGGTCAAAAAATCCAGTATCAGAAATACAAAATTTAGTCGTTTGATTTAAAAGCAGATTAGATACTGTGAAAGAAGACATTGATGAACTTGAAGTTATTGTGATAGATACTATCAAAACCAAAGTATAAAATTTATCTGTATACACTAATAACAGTATAAATACATAGATTACTAGAACAAGTAGACAAAAATCATTCAGGATAAAAAAGATTTGAGGAACTCTATTAACCAGATTAACCTAATTGACTTTATGGAACACTTCATACAATAATAATAAATACGTAATATTTTCAAGTGGACTATTCACCAATATATACCACCTGCTGGACAATAAAAGTCTCAATAAATATTGAAGGATTAAAGTCATACAGAACATGTTCTCTGAATAAAACAGAATATAGTTACTAATAAATAACCCCCCAAATCTGGAAAATGCCAAATTCTTGGAAGTTAAACAACACAATTTTAAATAGCTCCTTAATCAAAGGAAACAAAAACATAGAAAATGTTTTTTAATGAATGACAATAAAAACATAACATTAAAATTTCTGGGATGTAGCTAACACAACAGAAGAAAGAAAATATTTGAACAAATACTTCATGAAAGATAACATATTATAGCCAAAAACACATGAAAAGATGACAGTATCATTAATTGCTAGGGAAATAAAAATTAAAACCATAGTGAAATGCTATTTTTCACCCATCAGCTTGATTAAAATTTAAACGGCTGACAGTACAAAGTGTTGACAAGAATATGTAGAAAATGGAACTTTCGCACACTGCTGCCAAGAATATAAAACAGTCCAGCTACTTTAGGAAACAGTTTGTTTCTTATCAAGTTAAGCCCTCACATACCATATGACCCAGCAATTCTACTGCTGTGTGTGTACCAAAAAGAAATGAAAACCTATGTCTACATAAAGACATATAAAAATGGTCATAGTAGCTTTACTCATAATAGCCCCAAACTGGAAGTGATGCAAATGCACAGTAATAGATGAATGGAGAAACAAACCATGGTAATATCCATACAGTGGAAGACTACTGAGCAGTACAAATGCAAGAACTAGGAAGCATGTAACAACACTGATGAATCTCAGGAACACTGTGCTAAGTGAAATAAGCCAGATAAAAAGAGTATCAATAATTAGTTTCTACTGATTTGTCTAGAACAGACAGAAAAATTATGATGAATATTCAAAAAAAAAAGTATCGACTATCTTTACAGAAGTGAGTAGGAATTGGAGAAGGGACACAGGCAACATTCTGTGTGTTAGAATTGGGTATATGCATTTTTAAAAACTTTTTGAGCTTTAAAACTTACATTTTGTTCTTTCATTTTATGAAAGTTATATATCAATAAGAATAAGAATAACAGATTAATGTGTAGGGTGCTATAGTTATATTTTGCTAAGAAGATTTAAAAATTAAAATAAAAACAACAAAAGCTCCTATTATCATCATTTCATGAAAAATAAATATTTTAATTACATAAAAAGGGACACCTTACAAAGAAGACAATTATTTAAAAGTGGACAATTTAGCAATGTGAATAAGAAAGTTAAGTGACCCTTTTTCCTCATGTCACTTGTGACTTGAAAATTTCATCCTTGATTGACATCCTCAGCTGGGCCAGCTCTAACCATTTCATCTAGTCAAACCAGACTTGCCAGATATTAGCAAATAGAAGTACAGGACACCATTTTTGCACAGGACAGATATTGCCAACTGTTACACAGGACATAACTTAAGCTAAAATGTTATCCATTGTCCTCTGAAATTTACATTTAACTGGATGACCTGTATTTTACTGGACAAATCTAAGTCAAACTCTACTAAATGAAGCCCCAAAATGCTGATTTTTCCCAAGACTTAAGTCATAAAAAATTTTAAAAAGCCACTACTAGAGAGCCCTGGCTTTCTCTTCTGCCACTTGATGTTTAGAATTGATAAAATGAATGGTCAATTTTTTGGAGTAGAATTATGAAATTGTAGTTTCCTTCTGAAATCATGCTAAATTATGTTTTCCACCTAGAGGTACAGCAATGCGATCAATCAAGAGTGTCAATCCAATGGCACCATGGAGGCATGTTCAATGAGCATTTTCCTATATCTCATTTTCCTCCCCCTTTAAATGGCAGTAATGGTAGTACTGAGCTCACAGCTGTATTGTGAGGATTGTATGAGGTAATATATGTCAATCATGCCACACAAGGTGTGAGCCTTAACAAATACACAGTAAATAGTTATGGCTTCTACTTTTCCTTTGCCAATCTTGCTCTTCATTGTTAACATTATTATTACCTGTTTAAAAGTGTACACAACATTCAACAATTTCCCCTACCTCAAAAACACTTTTAAAGCCTGCAGCTACATAGGGGTTATGTCTGTACCCAAAGCAGGATAAAGAATTAAATTAATTAACCAGAGAAAATATTGCAACCTGTAAGACTCAGATAATAAGCAATATATGTAGGGCTTTTGAGTTTTCCTTGCACTTACCATAAAACCAAATCCTCTGCCCCACCTAGGAGATCCAAGTGCTTGTTTTTGCCTATCCTTGTCAATTTCTTCCTCACTCACTTTTTGGAGCCACTGAGCAAGTGCTTTTTGTTTTTGTTTTTTGTTTTGTTGATGTTGCTTTGTAATCACATATTCTTTGCTCATCTTGTTCCCTCTGCCTAGAATGCTTTTCCTTATATTCCTTGGACGAGCCTTGTGTATAAGGCTCTTTCTCATCCTTTATGTCTCAGCATAAATGTCACCTCTTCAGAGGGACCTCTTGGACCACTTTATTGATCTTTATTGTTTTCCCTCTCAACCCCTTGTTCATGTCGTAAGAGCACTTATTACTAATTGAAACCATTCTGTTTATAGATTTCTTTGCCCATTTATTACCATCTACTCACCAGAAGGTGGTCTCTAAGAAGGCTGGCACTGTGGGCACAGTGTCTTCTTAGTCATTGACACTTGGCATGGAGCTTCATCCTATCTGAAGAAGAATGGACTGCTCCTGCTCCACCCTACACACCCTGACCACCCCTCTTCTTGCTCTCTACATTTTCAGTGAACTTTCCTGACCTTCACCCCCAGGTTTGAGTCCTCTCTTATAGACCCTTGGAGTAAGATGCTAGCAGTTACTACAGTTTGTAGTCATACACTCATTTGTGTGGTTAATTGATGTCATCTCTCCCATTAGTCTGTCTGCTCCCTGGCTCTGTTTGCATCCATTTGTTCACCTCTTCACCCATGGCATCTTCCATGGTGCCAGAACATAGGATTAGAAACATATGAGGTAGACATTATTTGTCCATTTTTTGACCTGCCAAAATGACACTTTCAAGTGTCTCAACCTAAGTCTTTAATACATGACTTTTCCTGTTGAAATTATGCTAATTTTTTTCATTTGGAATTCTAGCAAAACCCATTTTCTGATGGATAGAAACTGCAAAGCAACAACTAAAAGGCTATATACCCAACTGAGTCAGGCACACACACAAAAACTCACCAACAACAAAACAACAACTCCTTTCTCCTCTTGCCACACTCCTCTATCTACACCCACCATCCTTCATCTGCTTCAAGAGTAGAAGCAGAAAAGGAAACAGGTTTGTGAAATATTCTGAGGTGGGAGGTATCCCACTGTACCTGGCTGTAGAGGGTCATCGCTAGGGCAAGATTTACTTTTCTGTGAGTTTTGTTATTTTGCCCATATCCCTTTGTTACTGTTATAGGGGTCATTTGTGTGAGAAAGCCAGAGAGCTTGGAAACTGTTAAGCTCCAAATTCTGTTTAACATATATTTCATATGGACGTATTTCTTGCATCTAAAAAGTCAGATGCTGTAACAATCATTTTAATATCCCACATTTCCTTCTTGTGGACTTTGTTCTGTTACCATCTTCATGTTGACTTCCTGTCTCTTCATGTCATTGCTCAACCACCACTTTCTCCTCTCTTGACTTTTCTCCCCTCTCTGCTGGAAGAGTTTTTGGTCCGTAGAAAGTGTCCTAAACTTTAATCTACCAGCACTATTCACATCAGTAAGGAATTTTTCTTACTCATCCTTCACCTTTACCATGGGATCAGCCCATTGCCCTCTTGACCTCTTCCGGGAGCAGGATTAATAGTACACATACATTCTCTATGATGTTTTATCTTGGGGGTTGGATCAGTGGTATATTTCCACTCTTCTCTGTTGTGTCTGATTCAATGTCAGTGTGATTTGAACCATGGGATACATCTCCACCTGCTGCTGTTTGTCGGGATCTGTTTGGAACTAAGAGTCCAGGAAGAGAGGCTTTAAATGAGCAAAATGAATGAAGGAGGAAAGAAGCCAGTACATAAACAACAGAGATTTTTCTGTGATTAAATGGGGGACTATGATCAGATGGAAGCTGATTAATATTTTCAATGTTTATCAACGATGATTTTTGATGGGATAATAGTCATGGATAAGTGTCTTCAGCCTGGAATTCTGGCAAGCCTGCTCCAGACAACAAATATTCAATATGATTACCAGATTAATGAAATATATTCCATGAAAACCACTGCAGGTCTTATGCAGTGAATTTACCTTGGAAGCAAACTAAATAAGACAATAATTTGACTGTTAAAAAGGGATCTACATTTGCCCTGTCCTAAGTTGTAATTGCTGTATTAATTTGAGTATTCTCAGGACTATACAATTTGGGGATTGGAGCTTGGAGAGGGCCATTTTCCAAAACTAATCTGTGAAGTAACTCAAAGTGAGCTCCTAATCCCACATTATTAAAAGATGACGTAAGAATTTTGGGAGACAGGAAGGCATGGAGAATAACTTACATAGTAAGTATTTCATTCATTTTGACCTTGTGGCATCTGAAGCCATTTCCTTGGTTTGGGGAATACCCATCTTAGTTAACAGAGTCTGCCTCCTAATATGCAAGCTCAGAATTCCAGATATTTGCTTTTTCAAGTGTGCTTGCAGCTAAGTGGAGGGCCTCTACCTTAGGCACATGACCTAGGCACTGCAGCTCAGACATGCTGTCTCCAGACGCTGATTTTGAAGCTTTATTAATGGAAAAACAGGAACAGACAGATGCTATCCTCATGTGGCTGGAAGTTGTCAGCAGTTACATGTGCTTCCCAGAAACAGTAGTAGCTTTAATAGTAGACTCCCATGGACAGCTTGGGTTTTGTTGACTATATGACTGCAGTCAGTGCAGCCCAGTGGCTGCAGCCATCATATCTCCATGGGGCCACTTCCACTCTGTGACTTGGCAAATTGTTTCTAACTGCATAGTTTGCAAGTCTGGTTTCCCAAAACTTTCTGGAGATTACATGAGCTATGATATACCCTTTGATAAGTTCATCAGAGTTGACATTTGTTGCTTATAACTAATACCTTGACTGATACAAAGCCAAAGATAGACCTAGGAGCAATTTGACTATTGTGTTAGTTTTTAACTGCTATTGAACAAATTAACACAAACTTTGTGGTTTAAAACAAGGGACATTTATCATCTCACACTTTCCATGGGTCGGGAATCAGGGCATGGTATATCTAGATCCTTTGCTCAGAATCTCAAAAAGTTGTAATCAAGATACTGGCAGAGTTGCACTCTCATCAGAGACTTGACTAAGGATAGATTTTTTTCCAGGCCCCCTCAGCTTGTTGGCAGAATCCATTTCCTTGAAGCTACTGAATTTGTGGCAGCTTATTTCATCAAGTTCAGCAGAACTGAGTCTCTAACCTTAGACATTCTTTTTAAAGGCTCACCTGATTTGGCCAGGCCTACCCAAGATAATCTCTCTTTTGATTTACTTACAGTCAGTGCTTTAATTACATCAGTAAAATCCTTCCATCTTTTCATGTAAGGTAATTTAATCACTAAGAGTACCATCCCATCACCTTTGCCATATTCTATGAATTAGAAGCAGGTGGCATGTCCTGTCGGCTCTCAAGAACAGGGGATTATATGAGGGTATGGGTCATTTAGGGGTCATCTTAGAATTCTCCCTTTCACTATTGTGTTCACACACATGCATCTTTATGCAGCTGAATTTACCATTTCAAGTTGAGCTGCGTTGATAATGGTTCCTAATAAAAATTCTCTTTGTAACATTGGGGCCCTCCATAGAATCCTACCTTGAAGCAAGGATTTCCTTTTGAGTTAATAGACTATACTATGAATTAGATGATGCTTTTGGTCTCAAGTTTATAAAAAGATGATACGGATTTTATTACATGGCTATAGATTGACTATGCCTATACTTTGAATTATCAGAGAGTAATTAACTTTAAGGTTATAATTTCAGAGAATCTGCAGATAATTAGTACATGCGGAACTCAGCCTGTGATTGCCTGGATGTTCTTAATAAAAGATTCTCCTCCACTCTTAAATCCCCCTTGAGGTGAAGCCCTCTTCCTTGAGCCACCTGTCAGGTTGCGTTCCATGCAGTTACTGTTTCAGATGCTGGGACCTGCTCACAGTGTTGCCATCCTGATTGGCTAGAGTTAACGCAGTGCTGCTCAGGGAGGGACCCCATGGTATGCTCAGATGTTAACTCCTCTTCCCTTGCCTTGTACACCGTCTTGGCCTCTTGCCCATGAGACTTCAGCACGAGACCTGGAGTGTGCAGCCTTTACTCTCTTCTACACTGAGAGCCTTCACTTCTCCAGGAGCTGTAGAGGTGATGTGAGTTAGCCATAGGCTTGCTTTTGTTTTCACTTCTTTCTGATGAATTCATGTTCCCAAAGGGCCCACACAACTTAAGCAAAACAACGTGCTGTTAGTTATGCCTTCAGAAATAGAAGATTGTTTTTTCAGCCAGGCTAAAAATGATGGGAGACAGGAGTCAAAGTTGTTTTCTGGAGTGTGATAGCAAGTACAAAACTTAGACTGTCGCAATCTTTTGGACTTTCATGACTGTTATTCGTTGGGTATGTGATGTCTGGCGTTTGTTGAAAAGGCAAATGTGTATCGTTTTTATCTCTGTGAGAATTTGTTCGTTAAAATTTTAACTATGCTTAGCTGGAGAGGGAATTCATTTTTATGTTTTGATGAGATTTTCTCCCTCCTATATTTTTACCTCTCTTCTCTACTAATTTTTCCTATCACTAGATGCAAGTTTAAGGCTCTTTTAATCTTAAAACAGACAAGCAAATAAACAAACAAAGCCTACATAGTCTGACGTTCCCCACCAGCTACTGCCCTGACTCATGTCTTATCTTCACAGTCAAGTTCTTCAAAGAGTCTATAAAACTCTGTCTCTTCTTTCTTACCTCTCACTTCCTCTGCAGCCTGCCCTGATCAGCCGCTACCCTTGCTGGTTCACCGAAATGGCCCTAACATTTGCCCTCATGACTTCCTGATTGTGTAATTAATGAACATCATTCAGTCGTCATCTTTTGACATCACTGACCATTCGATTCAGGCTCCTTGACTCTAAAAAACATCATGCTTCCCTGGTTTTCCGAGCTGTTAATGTCTTTTTCTCAGTGCACTTTATACTTTCCCCTCCTCTTCTTAATGCCTGCCCCCCTCCCCCGCAACTCCCTCCCCCACCCCCCATGCTCACATTGTTAACTTCATAGACTCATGACTTCGTGCTTCTCTTGTCATGCTGCGTGACCTTGGGGGGATTTTTCATATACTGTGTTTTATCAATCATGTATACCAACGTCTCCCTCACCCACCAAGAGACAACTGCTACTTAAATTTTGTATGATTATTCTCTTGCTCTTCTTTATAGTTTTCCTACTTTTGTTTACCCCTGTGTATTTTACAAAATACTACAGAGTGGCCTAAACCACAGAAATGTGTTTTCTCACAGTTCTGGAAGCTAGAAGTCCAAGGTCAAGGTGTCAGCAGGTTTGGCTTCCCCCCAGGCCTCTTTCCTGGGCTTGCAGATGGCTGCCTTTTTGCTGTGTCCTCACATGGTCTTTCCTCTGCACACACATATCCCTGATGTCTGTGTCCACATTTCCTCTTCTCCTAAGGATGCCAGTCACATTGGAATAGGGCACCCTCTAATGACCTTTGAATTTGTCACCTCTTTAAAGAAAGTTCCTATATTCCAATACAGTCACATTCTGAGATGCTGGGGGTTAGGGTTTCAACATATACATTTTGGTCTTTTTGAGATTTTTGTATCTATTCTATTTTTATCAGTCATCTTTTACCAATGACTCCTTTCCACATCATGAGATAACTGCTACTTAAACTTTTGTGTAAATATTTTCTTGCTTTTCTTTATAGCATTCCCACATTTGTTTATTCCCTAAGTAATATTTTGTTTATTTTTGAAATTTATACATATGGAATTTTGTTGTATATATGCTTTGGTGACTTGTTTCTTTTATCCACTGTTAGATTTAAAAAATTCATACATGCTGATACTTGTAGTTTCATTTCACTCATTTTCACCATTATTTAGTAGTCATTTTATAAATATACAGCAATAAATATTCACCTTATGGCCTATGGATACTTATTTTTTCTAGTATTTTTGACTGTTATGAACAATGCTGCTGTAATATTCTGGCACATATCTCTTGGTGCCCAAGAGTTTCTCTATTTAAGAGTAGAATTGTAAGATTGGAGGATATATAAATTCAACTTTACCAGGTAATACCAAACTTTTTCAAATACATTGAGTCCATTTAGTCTTCTATCAGGCGATTTAGTTAGTTTTGTTCTACACCCTCACCAACACTGGGCAGTGTTCCATGTTACACCCTTTCCCATCTGCAGTTTAATATATTTTGAATCAAGTCATAAACTGTTGTATAGGAAGAAAATGGTGCCTATAGACATTGATTTTGCCATAGGGATCCTGAGGATCCCAATTCCTTATCGGATAATTAATGAAATACCAAGTTAGGCCTATTATCCATGTGATTTAATTTAATTTAATATTTTTGTGTGAGATATCCCTATTAGTGGAATTAGAATACAGTTCAAGTCCTATTGAATATATTGAGCCAACTGCAGTTCTCGAAAACACTTTTCGTGAGAGTAAACAGTTTTTGATAATTCCATTTCAAACAAAATTTTTTTTGGTTACACTTAAAGACACATGCATGTTGACCAAGTTATAATGGATAGCCAACATTTTTATTTACTTGTTTCCCATTCCTTTCTCAGAAGTCTTTAGAAATAGCTTAATAAAGCAAACCCAGACATTACTTTGGGAGTAATTATCAGAAGAATGTTTATCAATTGGATAAGGAGACGTTCATAAAACAGAACTTTTGGCCTAGGCCCTAATCCAGATAGGGAAAGTATCCAAATGACTTAAAACTTTCAAGTAGTAGAAAATGATTCTATGGAATATATCACCCATGGTCTGATTTTTTTCAGAAGACTTACAATATAAATCAAAATAGGCTATATTACTATTTTCTAAAAATGTTATGAAAATGAAATTTAGTTTATGGCTTTCTCTGTCAATTCTGAATGATGTCTTAAAAAAACTATTTGAACTTGTTTTGAACTTGATATTTCCTATTCTTATTTATTTTTTGCCCTAGGATATTTACATATTTGTCTGTTTCTCAGATAACTACTATTAATGGTAATATCTCTGTTTAAAACTAATCATATTTTTATTTTCATTTATTTGTATTTTGCAGCCGTGTAAATGTCAACCTGACACTTAATTGGTCCAAGGGGGTAGAAATGATGATGAACTGTTCTGATAATATTACCATGCATTCAATATATTGCTTTACCATTTTCAAAGCACTTCCATATACAAGTGAGGAAACTGAGGTCAATAGAGTTTAAGTGACTTGCCCAGCTGCAAAGCGACTATTCCTATTTGATAAAAAGTTAGAGATCAGAATGATATTAGTAAGCACCAAGGCTGGAACAACAATCTTGTTCTCCTGAATCTTTCACTGGCACATTTTTCCCTGACATTCCAGGCCATTCTCGTGAAAATGATGAACAGCATATTGGCTGGTTCTGTTTTATACAAATTATTACTCATTGGCTAAAGATTTCACAGTGAAGTGAACTCTTTGGAAATAATAAAGATTACCAATACTGTATACTACCATACACTTTCAGGTAAAGGTATATTTTTCTGCTTAGCCAGTTCTGTGTTTTATTTTGCATGGACAGAAATGACCTGGGTCTACCCATGACACAGAAACAGATTTATTCATTCACCACAGTAGATAAATATAAACAGTTCTATTTTTAGGAAAAATTGCAGTGTCCAACCTTTATGAGGTTCCAGAAACTGCTGGTTAATGGGAGATCTAAGAATAAAGCCTCAAGATTGTAATACAATGAATGGGATAATATACTAAATTTGTAAGGAAGTAGAAAAAAATAATTACCTTTGGAGGAAGAACTGGGTATTCAGATTTACTGCTATGAGATTGCATAGCAATAGCCATACTTTGAAACTTCTACAGAAATTAGTGTTTTTCAAATAGACTATTACTTTGAGCAGGGTGCCACACATATCACATATTTCTTTATGATATACTTGGATTAGAAGCGATAGATATGCGTAAGGCTCAGTAAAGCTCGAGGAGAGAAGCAAGCAAATGAAAAGGGGGTTGAAGAGGAAATGAAGATGGGGTTACTCCATCTGGCACTGCTGCCTTCCTCTTCTTCCCTTCTTTTTCCTGTTTCTTCTCTCTTCCACTCTCCGCTGCTAGGGCACTGGTTTGCAATTTGATCCACTTAGTTTGCCAAATGACAAGTCTCTGTCAGCCATTGTTTTACCAGATATGCTCCATTCATCCCTGCTTCTGCCGGCCTTTGAAAACAAGTGCCGTGGCCCTGCTCTGTTTGTTGTCAAGAATGAATGGCTCAGAGTAGGAATGTTTCCCAGACGGGAGGTGAAGGGGTCAGTCTGGACCTCTGGACATTTGCAGTGCTTAACTTGCCAGCACGTCATGTGAAAGGAGGGTGACTCCAAGCGCTTCTGACGGCAGTTTGTATATATGCCGCAAAGCACCGCTCAGATCATGAGATTGCCTGTCAGGTCATCTGCTGTGAAATCCATTATGAAAAACACCCGGAAACTGATGCCTGACTTGAAATCCTTAGTTTACTAAATTGCAGAAATTATCTTTGGAAGGTTTTGTCACTTTTATATTTTTTTTTATAAAACAAATAATGTTTGCAGTAATGCCTCATGCAAAGTGCTAGTTGAATGAATCTGTCACTGAAACTTCAATTCCAGATTACCACACTGCAAGATCTGCTATTATAAATGAAAACACATCTTTAGAAAGTTCACAACAGTTTGAAGTAGATGAGCTATTGAAATGCAGTAGAAAAATCTACCCTTTACAGATTAGTCAAACAGTGATTGTAGTCCAATATGTAAACACAGTCTCACTTTATTGTCAGGGTAAAATGGTCCTTAATGTGCTACTCCAAGAGCAGGATAACATTACCTAAGCCTGCAAATAATGATATAAATTATCTTTAAGAATTCTTTTCTTGTGAATATGGCACAGAATTCAAAAGCAAATAGAAAATTGTTGCATTACCAAACTACTAGACTTTCTTGATAAGTTTTTTTTTTTAATCTCTGCAAGCTCCAAATCACAATTTACTGGAAGAATGTTACTGAGCAGTTCTTAGGAAGCCTTTAAAAGTAAGTATTATCTCTTAAAAGGCCTACAAGAGCCACATCCTTGAAGGGACAAGATCAAATGTGAATAAGTTGTTCTCACTTCCAGTGCACTTTGCTGTTTATAGGGTGGTAGAGGGGTAGGGTCTCCTTTTTCTTTATCTGTTGTTTCTTCAGGACATTATTATTTAATGGTATTTTACTTCTAATGTGAGCTGTGCTTTTTATGTAATAAAGGTTGTATTTACTTAGTTTGCCAAATGACAAGAAATTGTGTTAAGGAAAAAGAAATGGGACTTATAAAATGGGAAGACTGAAGAAGAGAACCTTGAGAATTTTGGACAAATAAATCAGAAGCTTACTGGGCTTGTAATTTTTACCCTTCAGGACCAGCTCTCTACAAGATTTTATACTGAGTGTGTTTATACTCAAAATATTGAAATGATGATTCAACTTCTGAATTTAGTAGAGTTTTGCAAGGAAAGAGAGAAGAAAAGGACTGAGCATAAGAAAGAAACTGAAAGTTCTTTTTGTATTGTGTCTAACCTGAATCATGTCCTCAGAGGGGACATGATCACGGCTATTCATTTAGATCTCAAGGCCGGCCGTGGCACATATCGCTACTACACCTTTTTTTTTAAATCTGCATAAAGCAATTACCCCCATGGTCAGTGGCTTCAGAGCTGTCTAGACAACATGCTTCAGATGGTATCAGTGACCTCAGACACACCAGGCTAGCTCTAAATTAGTGACGAGCAGAGCTGGTGGAATGTATTATAGTAGTTATAAACCATAAGAAGGTATTTAAATAGATAGATAAGACACATGCAAATCTTTTCATTGCCATGACAACCATCTTGATATAGGTTTTCCATATGTAGCAAGAAGGGCAGAGCAAAAGGCACTGGAAAAATAGCAGGAACCTGTAATGAAAATGAACCCTGGTAGGGGATTAGTTTAGATCTTGGTCATTTATTAACTCCTAATGGAATACAAACTTCTGCAATAATATGCTACTCACCAAGTGAGAGAATCATTATTTTCAAACCTCGGCTCTAAAGTTCTCAGCTATATGATTACGTCCCAGGTCCAAGTCTTCACAAATGGCTCTGACTGATGTAAGACAGGAGGGAGGGAGCAGTACCATTGTGCTACTAAATGTAGATTCTTTGGTGCTCCCAGAGAGCTTTTCAGAGAAGGGTTCGTCCGGTTCTCAAGTGGTAGACATGGGTTTAGTTGTTTGTGTTGATCAGAGAATCTAAAGAACACCTAAGTGATCACATCATGAGATAGTACATTTCAATTCAAAGCAGGATGGAATTTGTTCTTGTGCAACTACTATGATGGAGCAGAAAGGAAATTCTGCCTGCCTCCCTCCCTCTTTCCACTTTGCTTCCCTCCTTTCTTCTCTCTCTCTCTCTCTCTCTGTTTTTCCTCCTGGAGTTCTTCATTTCCTCTAAGGGCCAAAGTAGTTTCAGGGCCAGCTCTAGGCCCTGGTGGTCCTCCTGTTTCCTAGGAAGCTCCCTCCATCCGTGCTTCCTCCTGCCACAGATCTGCAGAGTGAACCCCATCCTGCCAGCTAGCTCATCCCAGCCGTGATCCAGCCTGAGCATCTGCTCAGAGGTGAACGACGGGGGTGGGAGGACACAGGACACCTCCAGGTTGATGCTGCATTGTCCTCTGCAGATCACAGACCTCCACGAGGCCCTGGAATCTTTGGAAATATAAATGGCAATTCTACTTGGTACTTTTAAGGATAAGACTGGTACTGTCGGCACCGCAGAGTCATTAAAATTCTTCAGTGAGATCTTTGTATGTACAATCAATGAATGGATTCCTTTTGACACAAACTGGCATTTCAGCACACAAGGGAACATTGATAAAAACAAGCTGGTTTATTAATTAAAGTAATAATAAATAATCCCCCCAAACTTCAATATGTTTAGTGCAAATCTTGGTGCAGTCATCCACGTTCTGAGGCTGTTTTAAAAAGTGGACTTCCTTTGTGCTCTTTCTAGCATGAAACCAGATCAAAGCCAAAAAGACCCTTTCCTATAACATAGTAACTTAAATGCTAATTTGATAGTAGCCCTTATAAGCCAGTCTATATAGGATATCATTTAAATATGGTTTGTTCAAAAACTATTTAAGTGGCAACATACTATAGCAGGAGGCAGAGACAAGAAAGGGTTAAACAAGAAGCACCCTTCAGCAAAGCACAATTTAAAATCTCATTCATCAGATTCCACCTGTCCTTTGGAAGACATTCTAACTTTATAGAAATTGAAGACTAACCATAGCCTCGAAAACTGTTGGTATTAACACTGTAGGGCATCCTGTGTACTGGCGTCTCGGTTCCTTATCCAGAATACGTGTTCTGTCTGACAAATTTGGGGGGTGTTGTTTTGCCTTCAAGATATTCAGATGTTCCTTTTTTGACATCTGGGGTTTTAATTAACAATCTTTCCATGTATTTAAAGCAAAATGAACTTTCTCTGGCCTGGACAATGCTGTGAAGCATTTTTATTTATGAACGCCATCCCTGTCATGTTAATTTGTACCACGTTTCTGATTTATCCTAAAAGAACACATTACACAGTGGATTTGGAGGAGTTAAAGGGAATCTACAGGGTGACTTTAATCTTTATGTCTTTATATACTGGAGGGCATTTTACTGCCCCTCTGCACTGCTCTCACTACACAATCATTTTCTGCTTTAGAAATGTAGCCATTTGGATCAATAGTTACAGTACAATATATTGTACTTCTGATGGGGGCCTCCTAGGACAGGAGTTAAGAAGCGCAGGCTGTGGTGATTTCACCAAATGCCTGGTTATACTCTGAAATCTATTTAAAAAAAAAGAGTTAGCACAACATACACAGAGTCAAATTTATAGGCATTCTAATGAAATTTTACTTACTCTACTTACATATATTAAAATAAAATTAGGAAAAATGGAGTGCAAAAGAACATTTTGCAGCTTGAAAAACAGAGATTTTTAATGGGACATCAGAGCAGTAAGCAGTTAGAAGTAGCTATCTTTTGAAATTTGTAGCTGCTGCTACCAAACACTGAGATTTTGGATTTGGTGTCTATTTCTAGATGTTGTGATGACTGAACATTTCTAATGTTGGAAAGAAAGGGGAGAAAAATCCCTGATATGGCCACAGATGTTTGAAGAGTGTGATGATGGAACAAGCAAAGATGTAAAGAAATTATATGTCTCTTAAAGTGTTAAATGTAGGCTGTGAGTTGAGGATTTTACTGTAAATTTTTAATCTATAAACAAACTGGGTTATCACAGCTGTTTATTGTACTGCTAGCCCTGATCCTAACCTTTATGTCTTTATTGCTTACATACCATTCCCTTGTTTATGTGTCTGTACCATTCGGTGCCCTTGAACTTGGTCCCTCTGAGCCCCGACCCCTGCATGCTTGCTCACTCACTCCGCTCACGTCTGCAATCAGTAAATCTGAGACAGGCCCTGGCTGATCGCCGAGCTGCAGTAGGGCAATTAACACAGAACTAAAGTGTCATTCCTGGCAGGGTGGGGAGAGTGGCAGACCACAGATGACAGTTCTCAGTTCTGAAGCTGTGACATCCAGGCCAGACCTGGGATTATAGGGAACAAGGGGAAAAAAGGAAAGGGGGAGTGAGGAGGGTGCATTTGGGGGGAGGGGAGTGTTCCTCAAAGAAAAGCGCTGAGTGGCTGCTCTTTGAAGAATTGTTTATTCCCTGTATCAGATTCCAGCTGTCTGACCAGTTAATTGGATGAATACCTAGAGGAAAACATTCTGTGCACTAAGTGAATTGGGGGAAATGGGCATCTTTCTTTCTCTTTAGAAGGAGAAAGTGCTTTTTCTTAAAAAAAAAATCGCCAACTCTCAATCACCTTTTAATGGTGTTCCTGCCAGACTTAGATTAAAAAAAGGAAAAGAAATATCTTTTATTAAGTGCTTGCCTCCCCCCCCACCTTTTTGCCCACTCACGGTTTCCCCTGCAGCCACCTACCTGCTCCGGCTCTGATATCTTAATAAAGTTAGTGTTGAATAGAAGCAGGCATCCAGGCAGCTGCCTGCTGAGAGGCAGCTTCGCTTTCAGCCCTCTCTGCTAAGTAGCTCTGGAGATCCACCTATACCATAAGAGAACGCTGTTCTTAGTCCTGAGGTCCAGAGGACTCCCAGGCCACCAGAGGGCATCGTGAATCCTGAGCTTGGACATCTGGGTGTCAGCTTCTTGGGAGCCGTGCAGATCAATTTTGAAAGCAAAGTCAGCCCTACCTTGGATTGATCGCTCTCTCTCCCCTCCTTCTTCCCACTCAAGGCTTTGCTACTACTCCTGAAACGTTAGAACTTTTCATGGGTTTGCTTCCGATTGTTAGGAAACCATAGTAATAGCAGCTATCACTTATCGAGTATTTCACTGATGTCAGGTGCTCTGTAGGCTGTATCTTACTTGTTTCTCACCAATAACAAATGAACAAGGAGACAAAAAACACAAAACCTGTGTTATTCTCTTCACATTCCAGTTGAGAAAGCTGGGACTCAGAACAATCAAATATCTTGCCCAAAGTCACATGGCTATAAGAGGTCGAACCAAAGTTCAACTTATGCTGATGTCAGAAAATGTGTCCGTGTCTGTCAAAATGTGAGCCTCTGTCTCAAGTCTGTTCCACATTGGCTGTGAGAGCTTGAGACAGTCCCTTAATCACTCTGTGTCTCAGGTTCCTTGTCTGTAAAACAGGGGATAATAAACCCAGTAGGGTGGTTGTGAGGATTCAGTGAGTTGATGCTGCATATATGAAGTGCATGGAGTTGTGTCTAGCACATCTTAAGAGTCCTCCAGATGTAGTTGTTTTAGTTGTTGCTGTTGTCAGCATCGCCATCGTTGCCTTGCCTCTCTGATTATTTATAGTGAGGAGGTGAACGGATTAGCAGGTTGAGGAAGCCAGCATGGTAATTTGCACAAAACAATTTGCAATCTATAGAAGTGAGGAAGAAGGAAAATAAAGAAAAGACTTGACCTTTAGACACAAAAGGATTAATTTGTGAAGTATCATGAAATATCCATCCTGATAAATGTAGGGGATTTCAACTGTGCAGCGAGTTCACACAAGCAATGGATTGTTCAAAAGTAGCTCCTAGACTAACTTTTTCACGTGGATGATTTGTTAGTAATGTAGCTGATAGGGCTTTGGCATTGCTGCGTCTCATACTGTACAGTCTACTATGTGGTTGTGAAGTGAATGCAGTGTTTTCAGACTCTGCCTTATAAACATTGGAATGAGCATCTTGTCAAGGAAGATAAGATTCAGATTCTGAATGTACACTTGATAGTGTGATGCTCTGTATTAGCACTAAGCGGATTGTAGAACCCATTTTAAGGATGAGGTGATGGAATAGTTAAGAGCTGTGATGGTTTCCCATCTGTCCCAAGGGACAAACCAGCCTCCTGGTTCCTCACTTTTCACATCACACCACACCATCCATACACCTCTATATTTTCTAACAATATGTAGAACTCAAGAAGTGACAGGTGTGCTCAGTATTTATTGCAATATCAATATTGGTGTCATGAAGCACTCAGAATGAAAAGAAAATAATTATTAGTTACTATTCTGTAGCAAAACTGAGCAAGAAATCCTGAAATTCTGATTTCAGCTCTGAAGTCACTAAGGACTACTCCTTAAAAAATGGCACTGCTAGGAATCTGCCCTTAATGCATGTATTCATGTTTGTATTTTTATTGCCTTTGAAGAATGCTGAATGTGCCCATGGTTTAACTGAAGGGCATCACAATTGAATATCCCTTTACCTCATCCCCAGGCCTCTGCTAATTCTACTCTTACTTTGAACTCTATTTCCCTGACAGATGATAGGTGTTTTTCATAAAAAAAAATTCTGTGACTAAATAAGTTTGGGGAATTCTAAATGGCGCGGTGCCTTCTTAGAGACTCATGGCAACCATTATTATATTTGATTTATAAAATGATCCAAAAGAAGAAAACTCTTTAAGTTTGGTTGGCCTAGCATTGCCTAATCTTATTTAACCATAGGATTATTTTCTAGAATAACAGCACATAACTGTAGCAGAATTGTTTGCTGAAACATCTGCATCCAAGTGCAGTCAAGGGAAGAAGTGTGGATTATTCCTGTCGTACACAGCAGAGGCAAATCTGTCCACATGCCACTGGCCACACCTAACCTCACGGGAAGCCAGAAAATGTAACCTAGCTTGTGCCCAGAAGAAAGAGGAACTGTGCCTTGGGAATAGCCAGTTCCTTTCACCTTATATATCAGTTGATAACATCATTCCGAATGAGAGTTCTGCAACCCAGAGACTGTGTTCTGCGCCACGTCCTTTTCCCTCCTTGGAGTATGACTAGGTGCTCTCCAAACTGCTTTCAAAAAAAGGAGCCAAGACCTACAAGTCTGTCTTTAAGGTATGCTTGGTAATGGAGCAGACAGCATTTCTGCTATAATTTGATTAAGTAAAAGAAATGTTCTCATGGATCTTATTTCTCTTAATTACAACACTGGAGAATTCATATAAATCTTAATTCAGAAGTAGAAGCAGAGAGAGATGGAGTTATGTGGCTCAGACACACAGATCTTTCTGCTGTTCCAGGTTAACACAGAGATAGAGTTTAGAGATTTGGAAGGGATGGTTGTTCATGACCCATTTGGCAGTATTTCTTATATATCAGATGTCCCCAACCAGCTTTGGACCAGCAGTAGCTCACACTCAATTCATGGTTGAGTTTGTCTGATGAATATTTGAAATGTAAATACCCTGAGCTTCAAGTTGAGAAAAGGATACACATGGTTTGGAGTTTAGGCAGGCAGGAAGCAGACTGGCGTGCTGGTGTGACAGTTCTGAAGCCAGGCTTGCTTTTTCTCTAAGGCACATGTTCAGCTATTAGCCTGTGGGAGTACATCACAAGGCTGCTTGAAGGTAAGACCAGGAGGTTTCTGAAAAAGAAGTAATGAGTCAACTCTAGCTCTGTGACAGCCACAGAGGTGATATCACAGAACTATGAATCCTTCATTTGGACCTGGAAAATATAGTAAAGACAGGTTTACTAATAGTTGCACTGCCACCATTGACCCTCAATGCATGTGAAATAAGAAATGATTTTGCAAAGGAAAAGCATGTCCCTTGGGGCCTTCTAGGTTATTGAAAATTCATCTTGAAAAGTTTAACTCTGATCAACTCATAATCGTACCATTTATTGAGTTGGGATGTATCTTAGAAATAATCTAATTTCCTGATTTTGTAGGAGAAAAACTTAAATTCCAAAAAGGCAAAATGGCCTGGCCGAAATTACTTGTGATTTGTGGCCGAACCGATCATAAACCTCACATGATTAATGGCATTGCCCAATTTCTAGGTGATGAGTTATTTCAAAATATTTAAATAATCCATTTACATGGCTATTTACTTAGCAAAGATAAACTTATAGAACACCATGAATTTCGGTGTTTTTCTTTCTTTCTTTTTTTTTCTTTCCAAAACGATTTACTGGGTGCTGTGGTAGGTGCTGGATTTATAGCCAGTAATAACAAAAAGAAGCCAGAGGTTGTTTTGAGGAATAAATGAGCTAATAAGGTGTGCACTTAGAATAGGGTTGGGCAAACTGTAAATGACCAGTGAATGTTCACTGCTGTTGTCATTGTCATCCTTGTTATTCTTGCCTTTATGGAGTCTTAGTAAAATAAGGAAACATCTCCCCATTTGGTTTCTTCTCTGTAAAATCTCATTCCCTGTGCTTGTGGCTTCAAGAAATTCAGCTTATTCTATGAGAACCCCTGACACAAGGCTCTTACTCTTCACTGACTTCATTTCTTTGTGATTCCAAGCCAGAGCTTGTTTGGCAAGACTTCCTGGGAATATTTATAGTTAACAGCTGATTTGGAGCAGACAAATGATTTAAGCTTTATAAGCAGCTTGTATTAGTACTTTTTACTGTTGTTTTTTTTTTTTCCTGAATTGACTAAGTTTGCAATTGTAACAGCTACTAAGCATCCCAGCAAGAGATAGGAAAGGAAGGAGGAAAAGAGCGGGAAGCAGAGAGAGAAAGAGAGATCAAGAGATGATTACGCAAGTTTTAAAATTTAAAAATGTTAAGGAAGTGCTATGGTTGGTATTGCAGGAACAATAAAATGGGTGAGGTCCATCTTTGTCCTTAGAGGACTTTGCCATCTACTCATAGAGATAAAGTACACAAATGAGAAGATACAAAGCAAAGGTGGGAAATGCATGAAGCTCTGCCAAGGAGACAGAACTAAACTCTGAAAGGAAATCGGAGGAGACAGAGGCTACTTGCTTTTGAAAGCATCAAGTGCAATGACCATCGGGCCAAAAACTCAAGAGGAAACAGGGTTCTAATAGCAGTTTTTTGTTTGTTTGTTTGTTTGTTTGCTATAAAAATACATGTTCCAAATTGCCTATTGTTATATTGGTATTTATTTGTGCACTGCAAGTGCACCCTGTGCCTGAGGGAATTTCTCTTCAAGTGCTTCAGGTAAGACATTTCAGGTATAACAAAAGTGAGAAGGAGTGTAAACTCAGAGGCAACATTGTTAGGAAATGTGAAGCTTCAATGCTGAGCGACCATTCCGGATTCAAAGGCATTGGGATTGAAGAAGACAGAAATATAGATTGAACGAAGGGCCTTATTTTCTGGATAGAGAGAAGTTCTAGCAATGGCTACAGTTGTTTCAAGCTTTGGAAATTTTTACAAATGAACTTACGTTCTCAAACTTAGTGAATAAAACTGTTAAAAAAAATACTCCACTAAAATGGGAAGCAATCTAGATACATTTCATTTAAAATATACCATCAGCTCCGTCAATCAGCACTTGAGAGTCACAGGGTTTTCCTCTACACAGTAATCATTGCAAACCAATAATTCATGCCAAATTATTGTACCTTTAAGTCATATGAATAAATGGAATGAGGTGCTAAGTTGATAGCAAATACCTGTTTTAAAGAACGAAGTCAAATGACTTTGATCTTCAGCCAGGTATTTTTTTCTGTTCATTTTCTGTTCCATTTGTCTGTCTCGATTCTTGATAATTGCTAATTTTTATTTCAACTCTATTAAATGCCACCCTTGGGGAAAAAATACTATTTCACACCTATATTAATTTCTTCCTGTTGTGAAGACTATGTTGGTATAAAAAAACAGCATCCACATGTTTCCAATTATCAGGGCACTCTGCACTGTTAGACAACTGGGTCCTTTACCTTTTATTTATTCATGCATTCAAGTATCATTGATTATCTACTATATGCCAGATGCTCTTAAATCTTGATGGTAAAAAGATTGACAAAAACATGTGCTGGTCATCTTTGCTACCCTTCCAGAGTCACCCTCTACTTTTCTTTTCCTTGCTCTATGTCATGGAAGCCTGATCTTTGCAAACATTATCAACAGGTGAAGGAGAGAAAGGTTGGAGTGCTTTTTGCTCCCAGTCCACGATTGTTGCCAGATTGTTTTGTGTGACCGTGTTCCACTAGTGAAGAACTGCCTCCTATCAGGGGTTGCTTTCCCCAAGGCTGCCCTTTCTAGGTTCTGACACCTGCTCTTTCCCGGAGCCCCTGTGGGCCAAGGGATGGTAGGGAAACTGCTATAACTAGGCCTGTGATACTACTGGATCCTTCTTGGTTTCCTTAACACAAATTTCAAATAACTCCTTTAAAAATTCTGCTCAAATACTCAGCTGGAGAGTGGAGGCTGTTTTTTTTTTTTTCTCCAGTACTCTGATACACCATGTTTTTTCCCTTCAATCCTGAATGAACACCTATTTAATGTTAATACTTAGGAATTCTCTAGACCCTACTGGATTCAGATAGTTGCAGCGGCAGCCTGACTGATAAAAATAACCTTATGACACTAACTCCTCTTCTGTTGCAAATGTGCTCATAGATTTTTTTCATCATTTCTAAATGCAAAGATATTTCCTGTCAAGTATTCCAGTAGGATCTTAATGGTTATAAATACTCTGTAACTAAAAATGCCCTTTCTTTTTAGAATATATAACAAAGGCATTACAATGGTTTACAAGGCTTGGAGCGGGGGTGTCACAAAAGGCTATATGTGTGCTCTGATCTCCAGCGAGGCATCCAGTCTGTCTAAATGAGACCCATTGTAAGCATCCATTCATAGTGTCACATCTTCTCATGCCAGCATGCTTGCACATCCACATGTACTTAGAAAACAATGAGAAATCCACGTTGGCTTTCCTTTCCCCATTCACAATCTTTTCTCACTTACTGTTTATTTCCTCTTCTAAAGGCATGAAGTCACTTAGGTTTTCAGTATGGAATTCTAACCATTTTGGGGGTGGTACTTTACTGTTCTAAGATGTTCCTCCATGTTTCTTTTATCTTTTTAAAAAGATGAAGTCTTCCTAACCAAAGGCAACATTAAAGGTGACTCCTTAATTCCATATTTCCTGAGTGACTATTAAGATGTTTTAATATATAACAGTGTGTATTATTTTTCACATTGTCATTGATTTCCTTCTTAATACAACCCAACATACTGCTTATTTTTTTTCATCTTCTCCTGTATGTCAACGTATTTTTTTTGAGCTATTGATGGTGGCGTCTCAGTTTCTTTCTTGAGAGGCTGTGGGTAATTCAGAAGCCATTAGCGTGCTGTGTGTGAGTAGTTTGAATTGCTTCTTCCCCTGGGTCTTACCTTGAACTTGCTACACTCAATTCCATTCACCGTTGTGGAGCTTGATTACTTAACCACCTTTGGTCTTTCTGAAGTTCTTCCCCTCCTTATTCCTGACTACATCTATGTTTAGTATCTAAATAATTATGTGATTTTGATAAATTTGCTTTCCTGCTATTTGCCCCATCTCTTAGGTTGTTAATAAACTTAGGGAACACCAGTGTCACTTTGATCCAGAGGCCATCAACTAATTTCTGAGTTGATAACTGGTAATTTCTCTCAGCTTTCTTTCTTTTATACAGTTTTCAATCCAGTGCTGTTAGAATCAATGATTTTTTTTTTCAAAAAAAGATACCAAAAGAGTCAAACTCTTATTATTCAGTGAAAATAAAAAGTTAAAGCTATTTTGAAGGTGAAACCTACATATTATCCTGACTCAATATTCTAGAGCTTCTTTTGAATCTCAACCCATGGCTACCATTTTGCAAAAGTGCAAGTAAATCATTTCTCCTTTTTTTTTTTTTGGTTAAAAAAAGACATTTAAACTTTATGAACAGGCAAGACATTATGGGATATAACTTAATATTAAATGCAATTTTCTAGTTGTTGAGATTTAATCAAAAGTCACGTTTATTGAATATTTACATGTGGGACACACTGTACTAGGTACTCTAGAGCAGATAAAGTAATTTAAGGCTTAATGTCTTACTTCCTTTAGGGAAGGTAAAGCATAAGCAAAGATTTAATGTATAAGCCTACAGGGAGTTACATAAGAATACATGTAGCATTATGACAGGATTCCAAAAGATGAATTACAAGTGATTTTAGGTTTCATTGTCAAATTAATGTTAGGAGCAATAAACACTAATGTTCTCAGAAGGTCTTATTGTACCAGTTTCATAGTGGAGTGGAAAGAGCATGGACTTTGGAGTTAGGCTTCTGCTTAAATTTTCTCTCTGAGTGAGGTCTGGGCTCACTCATCCAACTTTTTAAGATCACAACTTAGGTGGCTCACAGTTGACACATGATGATTTGTTCAAAATTAAACTTTGATTCAGCCTGTTTTTTCCCTCATTCACTTCCCCTTAGCTTCCCACATATGACCAAATACAACTATACTTCCAGTAGTTCAAGTTAGAAATGTAGAAACTATTTTTGAGTTCTTTTTTTCCCTCAAAATCCTCACATTTCACCCTTCAGCAAATTTATCAAGTCCATCTCTAACATTTGAATCACTTTTCTGTCTTTGCCATGTATCCCCTTAGCCTGGCTACCATCATCTCTCACCTGGAATACACCAACAGCCTCCAACACATCTTCCAACTTCCACCCTCAACCCACTCACCCACCTTCCATGTGGCAGCCACTGTAATTTTCTTAAAATTCAAAATTGTAAAAGTTTGTCTCTTGATTAAAATCCTTCAATGACTGTCAGTACATGTAGAAGAAAAAAAGAAATCTTAACTCCTTCCCAAAGCTGACAAGGTCCTCCATGGATCAGGTGCTACCTGACTCTTCAGTTGCACTTGTGCCACTCAGCTCTCCCTACCTACAGCCACCCTGGTCTCACCTCACATCCTCCAATCTGCCAATCTCTTTTCTGCTCATGGTCTTTACACAAATTGCCTCTGTCTAGAATAGTCTTTATATGGCTTGCTCTGTTTCCTTAGGTATTAGACTTCCTGAGAGAATAATTTTTAACCACACTACTTGTATTCCTTTTATTTTCTACTTTATATTGATTTTCCAATGGTTCTTGTATTTCTTTCCATTGTTTTTAGTAATTTCTTTGTCTTTCTCCTCCATTTGGGACATCATCTCCAGGAGGACAGGGATTTTATGTCTTGTGCACAGTTCCATCCACAGTACCTGGTATGTAGTTGGTCCTCAAGAAGTATTAGTTAATTGAATAACTAAAGAATAATAAAATAAAAATTTTGTGGCTCCTATTGTCATTCATTTGGACAGTTGTCACCATTTGCAGCTTATATTAGCATTTCTCTGAACCTTTCTAAATTAAAGGTCATTTTCTATAACCCGAAAATCTCCTCATATCTTAATTGGAAGATCTTTGCTTACGGACAGCAATGACCAAGGAGTTTAGACTGAAAAAAAACACAGAAGCGTCTTAAGCTTTGTGAAATGAGAAGTTTAGTACAAGCTTCAAGTGATAGTAGATTAAAAATACTAAATAAAATCAGAGACAGTGAAGAGAAAATTGCATTGTAAGAATGTGGGTCTCAACCACTTCTTCTAGGTAAGATCCCAGCTCAATATTTACACTAAAATAGTTCCACATGTGAGCTGGAATGATGCCATAGTGTCTTGATACAGAATTCGAGAAAGTTCTAAGAATGCTTTCTGATGGGTTTCCACAGTCATCTCCTAAAGAAGGGGGAGCGTGGAGTGTCATTACAATAAAAAAGAGAAGCCCTGGGGGGAAATAGCTTCCTGTTTCAGTGAAACTATGTACTAGTAGCTGAATTGCTAACACTTGATGCATTATTATCTGCCAAACCACACTGTTTTAATTATTGACCATGGCTCTATTATTCTTCTATAGAGTTTCACCTAGAAGTGGAAGAAGTCACTGAATTTCCTTTCTGTAAGTTAAAAGAGACTTGTAAGTCCCAGCTCCATCTTTTAAACCTGAAATTTACAGTGAGACCTCATTCTTTTCCCCTTCGCATTATCCCACCTGTCATCTTTTCCAGAGATTGGTCCTCTTCCGTTTTGTTTCGCCAAGTTCTCAGCAGCCTCATGTTGCAAAGTGATGCCATCCAAGGATATCAAAGTATAGCTAGAGTGTGACCATAAAAATTACAAGGTGCAAACAAACACTGCAGGCTGGCTGCATGTTTATCAGCAATACCCAGAGACCATAACACACAATCTAATCAGCAAATCACCTAAATATAAGTTGTCCCATTGGCCACCCCAGGTGAAAATGAAACAGCTGTTTAATTTAGCTTTTATGAAAAGAACTCATATCCTGAATCTTTGATGTCTTTATTGCTATTGCAGTTTATTTATTTATATTGTTTTGATCTTCCTTGAGATCATTGTGTTGTTCTAAAATTGTGATCCTCCAAGTGTATGACATGCATTTTCTATGGTGGTATGGGAAATAACTTTAGAGGGTACTTGGATGAATTTCAAATAAAGTAATAGTGGTATATTTATTTTTAGGTGTATTAGAAAACATATAGCCATCAAATCCCTGACTTATTTCTTAGAACAAAATTAAGTAATGAAATGGGAGTTTATTTAAAGTATTTTTATTATAGAGTAAGTAATAATACAAACAATACTCAGATCTCAACAAGAATTATGAATGTAGTAGGTGACTACCTAAATTTTGGGAAGCACGGTAATAATCTCCAGTCATAATCTATCTTGATTTATGAGAAGGATAAAAGAGGTTGAGCAACTTCCTTCTAATTTGGTGACTTGCAAAAAGGAAAGTTTTGCCTGAATGGAGCCTCAATTAATAAATGTCTTTGCAGCAAAAAATGCTAATGATGAAAGTGGAGGGAAAAAAAGAGAACTGGGATGGGAGAGCAAAAAGGGGGAACAAGAATGAAATCGGGGTTCTGACTGTAATAGGATACTTGTGTGCCAGGCCAGTAAGTGGAGGAAATACGATTTGGGGACCTGGACTATTCAAACTCTTAAAACCTCCCAAGAAAAGAGCTTTTGGTGGGTCTGAGGCTATGCGATCGCCAGCCACAACTAAATGCTTTATTGCCGTCTGGAAGTGTTTATTTTCTGGACATAAATTCAGGGGACAGATTCAAGGCATGTCTAGAAATAAAGCATATCATCATGTGAGCTGAGCTGACAAGGACAATTTACTGTACCCTGCATTTGTTCTGGGCCAATCGGAGGAGAGCCGGTGATTAACATTCTAAAATCCCTGCTGTTACGTTCTGATTGTCCCTTCACTGAACTTTGGGATGGCATGGATTAACCCCTGAGGGACTCCAGTGCAGAGCCCAGAGCTAAGAAGGGACCCTTGTTCTATCCCAGAAGATATATGCGGCATTGGGACGTTCCTGTGTCAACAGGCTGGGCTGATCCTGTGCCTTTGAGGGCCCTGGGAAGGAAGGGGCAGCCAAGAGCTGGGCTGTTTCTTAGAGGCTTTTGCTGAGAAAGCTGAGGTTTGGGATTTATGGGTTAAGTTCACATTTAATTCTGCAGTAAAGGTGGGGCAAGTGTTCATGCTGATTGTTTGAACAGGGACTGCAAGCCTGTTAAGTTGGGAGAGGCTGGAGAAGATAGTGTTTAAGAGCATGAATTCCAAAGACTGGTAGGGCTGGATCTGAGTGACAGCCCCATTATTTATAGCCATGTGCAAATTATTAATGCATCTGACCTTTTGTTTCTTATTTACAAAGCAGAGTAACACGAATTTCATAAAGAAGCTGTGAGAATTAAGTGAGATAATGTGTGGAAGTCTCTGGCTCAATAAATACTGTGTCCCATAATTATTGTTATTTGTTATTATTATTTTGTTCACATGTTGAGCAATAAGGATCCACAGAGGAAGTTTTTTGCTATTTTCCTGGAGGTATGAGTGTTATTTTACACACTGTTTTTAGAAAACCTAATCTCAGCTATAGGTGGCAATGTTTAATCCATTACCAGAGTGTATAATTTTGAAACCTTTTCCAAACCTTAAGGACATTAGATTGAAAAAAAAAAAAAACCTTCAGTTTCAAAACGCTTCAACATAGTAAATTTTAGAACGGTCTATGGAGGCAAATTCACAAATAGCTTGTAATCACTTTGATGTGCAACATATTAGAAAAAGGAGCCTAGAATTAAGTTGAAGTTGTAAAAAGAAATTGGCCAAGGTAGTATGGTATATTTGAAATTGAGATTTCAGTGTGTGTTCCTTTCCATCATACAAATGACTGAACACTTAAAGTTTGAATGTGCTTATGATAGGAAGGCATTTTCTACCACTTCTGTTTTGGGTTCTCTTCCACAGCTCACTCCCTTCTGCTTCTGTTGTTTTGCTCTAACAAGGAACAAACATCAGGAGTCAGAAGTCAGACAGGTGGAAAGGGGATGGGATGAAGAAGAATCGCAAGGAAACATTTCTCTGAAAGGACATAACTTACACTCTTGCATGATTTTTCCTAAGAGACTGCTGAGCATCCTGCTGAGTTACTGGGTAGACAACAAGGATTTTAGAAGCATGGGTTTTTATCTTACTTAACATTAGTATTTGATCCTTTAACTTTCATCTGAGAGACAGAGAACAATATCATTGAATTTGGGAGTTGGGGAAAAGCCCTACAAGTCTTTACTGCTATTTTAAAGGTTTTTATAACAGCCATTTTCATGGCAAGTTGATCTGTGAGCTGAGAGTATCCAGGGAGCAGAGTTTTCCTTCCTTCCTTCTTCCTCCCTTCTTATGTTCCTTTCTCCCTCTCTTCCTTCCTTCCTTCTTGCCTTCATCTTCCTTTCTACTTTCCTTCCATGTGTCTTCTGATTTTATCTATCTGTGAAGATGAGCCTATGTTTCAAAGTATACTATTGATTATTCTTTACTTTCAATTGTGCCTCATCTTAACTTATGTAAAATAGGGAATAACCCAAGTGGGATGCTAATTCCTAATTTTGCTAACTTACTGCAATTATGTTTTTTTACGGCATCTGAGTTAGCGATGCATTTTTCAACTATCTATATGACTTAATATGGCTATTACAAGAATTATACAGATATTTGGGGAACAAAAAGCTGACTAAATGGCGTATTTTGTTTCTCTCATGGATAACTCCACATATTACTATTTCTATTTAATAATTAACATTCTTGTTTTTAAGATATTAACAGTTTAGTCTTCATCCTACTTAATCTGCTTTTATAATTAGAAGCTCAGTGTGTCCTATGGGCCTTGTATCACTTCCACACTAATTGTGATAAAATGTTCAGTAGAATGCCCTGATAAATATTTGAAAATTGAGCAGAAGGAATGTGGAAAAGTACTCTGTGCTTTTAATTGATATGCTGAACAACATTGGTTGTAAGTGGAACTAATGCATTTGATTTTTTTTGTTTTATAGATGTGATTTAAAAATTGTGGTTCCTGAAATTACCTAAGTTGACTGTTTAAACTCTAGAGTGTCTGTGTCTCTCTCAGCAGTACTTCCTTCCTTTTTCTTTTCTTTTTTTCTATAATAAGCAATTTCCAACAATATATTCAACTTAGTAACCAAAGTTCATTTAGACTGATATAAAGATGTTACTAAAATCTGGTTCACCATGACCTATTACTGACCTTCCCCCATTTCCCCCCTTACTCTTCTGAAGTCCCCTTTCTCATTTTGCCTGAGTCAGTTATGTTTCCCTGAATTAATCTCAGGATTGAGAGCCACTGGGCATCTTTCACTTTGATGTAGTGTCAAAATTATGGGCTTATTTTTTTTTTCAGCTTTGGAACTGTGCTGTTTTAGTCACTTCCATTCATTTAGTTTTACATATATATTATATATTATATATATATAGAATATATATACACATACATACATACCTACATATATATTCAGATTCAGAAAGATCTTTTGATGACTTCCCTATCTTTTCCATTAAAATTTTCCTACTTGAAATTTAGTGGCCGCCTAACAGCTGTTGAAATCTTCCCCCATGGGCCATGGTATTCTGGATGCTCCAGGCTCTTTGGGATTTACTGCTTGCATCTCTGGCCTCATCTTCTACATCACTCCGTCCCTCCCCTCCCCCCGCATCTGCTTTTGCACCTTGTGATTAAAGTGATTTTGCACTTTAGTGTACTCATGTGCTCTCTCAAGCCTCTGTCCCTGAGTTCAGAAGATGTCACCTCCCAGTACCCTTCCCTGATACTCCAGGGCAGAGTTAGGTTTCCTCACTCATTAGGTCACACAGCCCTGTGTGCTCTCTATCAGTCTGTACCGTAATGGCCTGTTTACTTGGCTGCCTTTTGCATCTGACTGGAAGACCCTTGAGGGAAAGATCCTGTCTTTGAGCTTCCATTCCTCAGTACTCAGCAGAATGTTTGCAAGTGGTAGGATGTAATTTTTGGTTGAGTGAATGTGTGAATGAGCATACTGTAATTGAATGAATGAATTCTCCTGAGTGAACGCCACAACCTCCAAAAGACTCCTAAATTAGATTACCTGTCTTAGAGATCATCGCTTGCTTTTTCTATTTCTCCAGGACTAAGAAAAAAATTAAGCTAATGACAGTTTTCTGGTATCCACTAGTGTTTTCAGCACTCTAGGTATAAAAAAGAGATGAGAGACAAGAACCTTTCATTAGGAAGTTTGAACTTCCAAAATATATCAGGTCACTTGACACCGCTATGGACACTGTTAAAAACAGAATTATTTGCTGCGTGTTTGAAGGCTACTCAGCCATTGTTTAAGAATTGACTGGGTGGCTAAGATAGAGTGGGATTTTTTTGATTAGAGGCAAAAATAAAGCCAGAAAAGACCTGAGATGGTGCCATTTTTACAGCTACTTTAGATACCCTTAATTTAGGAAGACTGACCAAAAATATAATGTTGGCTCCAGCCTCTCCCTGCAGTTTGTAGGCCTTTGCCCTCTTTTCTCCTCTGTTTATATATGAGTACTTTGTATTTTTCTCTTGCCTGTTAGGAAGTTATACACATGGAATTTTGGGAATTTTTTTAATGTTATAGTAATGTAGAGCGGCTATCCCAGCTTTCCATCAGAAGTGGCAGGCAGCCAAAAACTAGAATCATTGTTTGCAAACTCTAAATATAGAGTCAAGATTTATATGAAGAAAACAGATATGTCTTGTTATAAAACCATGAATAAGCATTGGCACAAACATAATAGTTTATTCTTCCTTGATACCGCTTATTTTAAATAGCTATCTATCTTTTCCTAAGATACTGTAGAAAGATACATCACAGAAACATTTGCTTCAGCTCAAAGTACCAGAGGGTTGCTTGCTCTTTTCTTCATGCAGTCAAGACTTCGTTATTTCTAGGAGGTGATGAGGGAAACAAGAGCCTAAAGGTGATTTGGTCTTTCTGCGCTTCAGATAGCCCATGGGGATGTTATTATTAATAATGCATCATATTCATCTTTAGGTCACTGTTGATGTGGTTTGCTTTTTTTATTCTGGGTTTGCTCTAACTTTGCACAGAGGTTGCCTTGATCTGGAGACTTCTTTGGCCTTTAGTTTACAGGATGTCACATTCAGCAATGAAAGAAGTCTCTCCCATACCCCATCTGTGCTCCTTTCTGCTTCCTTCCCATCCTGCCCCTTTGTTTTGATTTCCATCCCCTTTAATCATTTCTGCTTGGTCCGCAGTGAATGGGCAGCAGGGGGAAAAAGACTTTCAGAAAAAGTTAAAAAGGATGGATGAAATTCATACAATGTACACCATATGGCCTGACAGTTTCCAGATTAGGTAAACATTTCTATTGGGGATAAATAGTCCTGTACATTGATGTAAAGAAATTGCATGAGACAAGGGCATATTTAGCATAGTTACTCTATGGAGTAATGTTTGCTCCGTGAGAGAAATCTGAAAACTCAAGGGCAAGTGGCAGGGGGCAGGGAGGGGGGCCTTGATATAGCCTAACTTTTGGAAGAAGGGGTTAAAAATCATGGGTTTGTGGCCAAAGTAAATACAGTCTCCTCTAAGTTGAACATTTATAATTTTTCTTCAAATGTATACCCACATATACACAGACACACACTTGCAGGTAATTCCCAACAGTCTATCATCAGACCTTCCTGAAAAAACAGAAGGATTAAATTTTATCAAAATCCATTTCTGAGTGGCCCATGCCTGCAGAAAGACACTTGCAGTGGCTGGCAAATTGATGCTAGGTGGATTATCATGAGTGTGTGTGCCTGTTTGGGGTGTAGACTGATCTCTCCTTGGTGAACAGCCCCAGAACCATAGATTTCATTTGATCTTTGCAAAGGCTAACATCTGTCTGCTGTCGTTTTAGTAAGATTGATGACAGGCAAGAAAGGAGAGGAGAGGGAGTCGAGGGAACAGAGACCTGGAGAAGGAGCTCGGGACGGCCCCAGTGGCAGTGGCCGAGGCTGCCAGGGGTCACTGCTGCGAACTCTCTTCCTTGGTGGGAAGCAGCCGAGCCCCACACTGGCAGTAACTGTACTGGGTTGTTACAGCTGATAGCTGGAACTCCAAGACACAGAGGCGGCATTTTGCACCTTATATATCTTAATAGATTACTCACATTGCAGGCAGCACCAAGCTAAATGTTATGACAGCCATAAGAATGTAGTTTACTGTTATCTTAATGTAGCTGGGCAGCACAGGGTAAAGCCATCAAAAAATATATATTTTTTAAGTTTCCAAGAGAAACTAACTGATACAGACATGGAGCTATTTTTACCACGAAGTCCTGAATTTTGGCAAACGCCTTTCAAACTATAATTTTAAATATATACACACATATTTCACATATGCATATGTGTATGCATCTCTGCACATTTGTATATGCATTTCCTCTACTTGCTAAATATCGTTTTTCTTTCACTACTTCCCTTAAATTGTTACGTGAACACCATATAGGGAAGAGTCACTTTAGATATTTTTAAGAGATGATCTCGTATTTGGAGCTTGTGTAGCAAATAGTAAGCATTGTTTTTGAAAATATAAATGGCCCACTTGTGTGATTTGGCATGAATGAGTGAATAAGTGAATAAATGAAAACATGAATGAATGATGACTTGGACCTTCAGTCGACAACATGGGTTAAATATACTACTTGCCTCCAGTTTCTCTAGGCACACACACCTGGCAGGAAGACGCCTGTACTGACCTGTGATGCAAATGAAATTTGATGAGGTTAAATACCCCACTGCACAGGGGGAGTCCAGGGACAGCAATAAGACCTATTTCTGTGCATTTGCTTGTTTTTGTACTTGTGTGGTTGGATGTTTGATTTGAACTTGCTGAAGCAGAGGCTGCAGGGAGTGTTAGACTAGTTTTGGCCTTTATCAGCAGGAGGCAGATTCCATGAATAGAATTTAATCCAGACACATAGAGCACTTTCCAAATTTAGTTGGAAAGTTAAACAAGTTTGCTTTATTCAGTGGGAGCCCTCAGGGCCTTAGGATTCCTCGTGACATCATGGTGATGACATGATAGAGTGGCTGAGTTCCACAGTCCAGTTTATGCAAATTCCAGAACCCTCCAGAAAGCAGCCTTAAAGATTAAATCATCTAGTCCCACACAATTCTACAAATGAAAAAATGGGTATTTAAAAGAATTAATCTCCAAATATCTTGCCAGAATTCTCTTTTAATTTGGCAAAGTTGTGCTTTGAATGAGTTCATATAGAGCCAGATCAGCGGTGAGAGAGAATGAATGTTTAAACATCGGAAAGGAGTGAACACACAAGTGAATGTAGGTTGCTATTTGTACAATATTGAAGAAATTGTTTAAAAATTGTCAAGGCCTGTAGGTTATAGTAAATTAGGGGACTGATTTATACAGTGTCAGTCAGTTTTACTACAGTTTGGTTCACCGAATTGTTCCGTTATTTGGGGGAATTTTTGAATGTGTAAATATATTCATTGAAGTTAATTATTTTTTAGCAGAGGGTGGGGAGAGCTTAATTATAAATATTACTCCTTTTTTTCTGCAGAGTACCAATACTAGAAACTGCCTAGCTGTAACATAGCAGGAGCATGGAGAATTAGCTCTTCTGCCCCAGTGACCTTTTTACAAGTGTGTTCCCGAGTTTTCAGTGGCGAATCCTGCTGAATGAATCAGGGGAAAAGATTCCACCGAGGGTGGGGGAGTCTCTGGCTGAGACTGGGAATTCATAAAGACTTGGTTGATAAGTCATGTTTAGTTTTTGTTTGTTTGTTTGTTTTTTTGTTTTGTTTTTAATCATCCTCAGCAGTACAGTATGTAATTTATATAACTGCCTTAGTCAGGGTCCATATACATTTGAAAGGATAAGTTTAATTGAGGAATTTTTTTTTTTTTTTGTGGCTTGAGCAGTGTTAAGAGGATCCCCAAGGGATGGTGAAGCATGGAGGTCCTGGCAACTGGGGATGTCTGAAGGAGAAAGGGGGGACCAGAGCACCTCAGAGCTAGACCCATTTGTAGTGGGCTGAAAGGTGGTCCCTCAACAGATATGCTCTTCCAGATCCTACACATGTGACCTTACTTAGCAAAGGTCTTGGCAGATGTAACTAAGTTAAGGATCTTAAGATGAGATCATGCTGGATCATCCAGCTGGGCCCCAAATCCAATGGTAAATGTCCTTATAGAAGAGAAGACACAGACAGAGGGGAGTAGCATGTGATGACAGAGACAGAGGCTGAACTTCTAGGCAGCTACAGACCAAGGAATGCCTAGAGTCACCAGAAGCTGGAAGAAGCAAAGAATTCTCTCCTACAGCCTTCAGAGGGAGCATGGCACTGCTGACACCTTGATTTTGGGCTTCTGGCCCCCAGAGCTGGGAGAGAATAAATGTCTGTTGTTGTAAGTCTCCCAGTTTGAGGCACTTTGTTATGGCAGCTCTTGGAAACTAATACACCATTGGACAGGGACTTACTTCCAGATAAGAGCCACTGCCAACACAGCTGCCAGCACAGCTCATGGGAAGGAAGCAAGGGCAACATCACACATAACCTGTCCCCTCCCTCTCTGATCTCTCACTGCTGCCTCCCATTGGCCAAAGTGTATCAGAAGATGGGTACAAGAGAGCCCCAGTGAGCTGGTCCAAGGAGGCCAAGCTTTGGGATGTGAAATAGAGGAAAGAAAGATTTGGAGGGGAAACAGAAATGATTGGGCACAGCAGGGATACAGCATGTATTCCTTTGTAACTCAGTCTCCAAAAGTAAAAACTTCATAATGTCTCATTACTCAGAGAGAGGCTCAGAAAGTAAATTCAGACTCCCAGTTATCACTGGTTTGGGGGAGCCCGCCCTCAAGGCAGGGTGATGATAGTTGTGAAGTGTTGGGGGTTTGGTTAAAACTGAAATTAATGTGTTTAGGCTCATCAAAAGACATGTATTTTAAAAGGCTGAGAAAAAAATAGTTTCGGAACTATATAGGGAACTCCAAGCAAATATGAAACATAAGAAGATGCACACAAAATGATGTTTTCTAGCTGCTCTGCTACATTCTTTCCATGCTCTGTTATACTCTGCTGCTAGTCAGTTATGACTTTTTATATGTTCAGATTTCTAGCCGTCCAGTCAAACGAGGATTTGAGCTTCTCTGTGAGAATCTCAAGCCTTTTATGCTTGTAATTAGTTTGCTCCTGAGAAATGAGAGGTTTCATAACTTTTATCATAGAACTGCCTGTATTTCAAATTATATTTGAACTATATCTCAGAGCTTCACGCCCATTCTAGGACAACCCACTTCCCAAAGTGCAGGCTTTCAAATTCTGTGTGAACTTCTAACATCCCAAAGTGGAACAGTAAGCATTCAGGGAGACACCACAGAAAATAATACTCAACACATTATTTTCTCAATTTTAAGGTTTTCATTTGCAAATGTTTATTAGAAATGCTGCTTGCTAGTTTTGATATGATGTGTGATGAGGTCTAATTTAGCACCAAGTTAACATTTTACACATTTATTTTACATTTTCTGTATCAGTTTTTCATGGGAGCTTACAGTGAAAATTCCTATTTCTAGGCACTCTGTCACATGACATTTTTAAGAAATACAGCCCCCAAATTCTGCAGGAAGTGTTAAAATGAGCAGCATCTTTTCCTGGACCTTCATCACTATAGAATTTTCCCAAAAGCAATACATTGTTACAGCACTGGCCTTTCTATTGAAAGTAAAGTATTGATTTAGAAAAAATTCCTCCTTGCAGAAGTTAGCGATAAGCATCTCTCTTACTATTTTTACTCTATTAGAATAATGGAACACGCGTAAGCTTTGGAGTCAGGCAAACCTGCAATTGGATTATGACTTTATCACAAACTAGAAGAACTTGCTCTTTTCTAAACCTCAGAATCCTTAGGTGTAAAATAGCCCATCACACAGGGTTGCTACAAAGATTCAATGAAATTATGTAAGCAGAGCTCCTCCTACTGTGCCTGGTCCATTGTAGGTGCTCAGTAAATATGTAGTGATTAATAACTTTGCTGTTAAATAAGGATGCCCAGGAAGATGAAATGGAACAAACTGTTGTGCCTTGAAAAGCTGCTTTTGATTTTGTCACCTTGGGCTTTCTGGTACTCCCCTCCCCCCTCCCCCCCAACCCCCGCCGTCTGCTCTCCTGCAGCCTTGTCTAGCTTCCTAATTTATCTCCCCTCCCTCTTATTATGTTTTATTTCCACCCATTCTTACCCTCCTCTGGCTGTTTGGTGCCCAAGAGAGAGCCCAGCATGAGGATTTGGCTGAGTGTACGTGTCCCCTTTTCCCTCCCCAAATTAAATGCAAGCTCTGACTTGGCAGATCGGGTCCATTTTCTTCAGCTCCACAGGACCTGAGTGGGATAAGGAGCTGATCTGCTGCTAATTAGAATCAGTGACCCTGGCCTGATTCCAAGGTTTAGAAAAAGACAGAGCTACCTGTCCCAGCACTGCCTGGTACTCGATACCTTTTCTTCCCGAACCAAACTGATCCATTTATCCACATCCTGGAAGTCCAAATAATCAATTGTCTGCTGGGTAGGACGGAACACATGCTCCTGAACTTTGCAGTTTGCACATGTTACAACGACAATGCTTACAGTATGGTGGGTAAAAATGTGAATGGTGTGTAGCTTAGAGTCAGGCATTGAGCACAGATGAAAATATTTGTCTGTGTCCCCCTTTTGGACAGGTGACACAGTTTCTGTGTCTGTCAAGTGTTTTCCTCTGGTAGATTGTTCAATCTTATTAAAAAATCACTTGTGGGAAGGGCAGATTATCCCAGGCAAACCATTTGTATTAATCTGGATATATTTGGCTCTTTATAATTCTGTTCTAACAGTCACTTCCTGAAAGAAATGTCTTTTCTTGGGGTTTTTACAAAATATAGTAGGAGAAACGGCTGATAAAAAATTTTACTTTATAAAAAGTAAAGAATTAGTTTAGAAAGCAAAAGAACAGGGCACATATATCTCAGTGACACAGGGAACTATGATATGGATATTATGGGTTATCACAATTTCAGCCATATTTGAGGCAAAGTATTATGTTCAAGTCACAGGTGCCATAAGTATCACAAAGTTTGTTTCCTACTCTGCTGTAGTTGAACTTGAGGAGAAAATCTTCCTTCAGGAAAATGGCCTTCCTTCCAAGGGCTGGATATCATTAGATATTGCCAACAGGGGTGTTATCATAAAATTATTAAAACCTCTGCTCTTTCCTACTGGAAGGAGTAATTTACATGGTTCTAGAGAAGTTGACAAAGAAAAGTGTGAATGAGGATGGATTATGTACCTACATCCAGTTGACAAACGATGTTCCAGAATGCAGAGAGACTGGGCCAAATTAGATGGCAGGCTACTTGCTTTTCTATTGAGAGAAATGCTACAAAGGCTTTGCAATGGGCAGTAGCCCCTTTACACTAGAATCGGGGGTTGGCGAGGACATGAAGAGAGGATCCTTTAGAATGTGGGTATGTAGAAATTTGAAGTGTGTGTGTAGAAGTTCGAAGTGTGATTGTGTGTGTTGTGTGTGTGTCTCACCACAACCAGGAGAGTACTTCAATAGCAACACAAACAAAAGCTGCAGATTCAATGGTAAGGAAACTCACCTTGTAACAGAATGCTATGTAAAACCATAAGAAGTCTCATGATGCTCTTCCGTGCCCCCATTTTCCTAATATTTAGATCGGTTCTAGAATGTGGTAGAGAACACGTGAACACTAATTCTGAAGGAAAATGAAGAGTGTTCCATTTAAATTATAGATCTACCTATGTTCTTAAAGTATGATATTCCCTCTTGCGAAACACAAACAAGAACTCAGATCCAAGCAGCATGCTAAAAACTCCAGCGTTTTAAAAGAAAATCACACATGCTCACAAAAGCCTGTCACAGGCCTGGCAAAAGCCTAACCACCTAGCCATCATTGATGGTAATGGGAAATCTGATAGTTTTCTGTTTGCAGCAGAAACTCCTCCCTCTCCCACTCCTTTATTTTTTTATTTTTTATAGTTTTAAAAGCAGAATCTTGATTGGAGTTTTGATGGGAAGTCTTACTGGGGATAGGAGAAAGTATTAAATCTAAATCTTAATGGGTATGTGTAATAACTACAATATTTCATCTTTCACTCAGTATTCATTGCCTCTCACCACGGGCCTGGCATGGCGCTAGGTAAGGGGCTGCATGGGTGAACGGGACAGAAACTAGGTCAGATTTTGGTGAGGGAGACTACAGAGAAATCAGAAGATTTTTAAATGTTGAGAGAATAATAATGGCTTATGTATCTTGAGTCTGATATGCTAGACAATAGTCTTAAGTGTTTACCATGTGCTAATTTATTTAATTCTCATAAACACAGGCTGGACATACTTGGAATGGTCAAAGTAGGCTGAAATGGGGGTGCATGGTTGGGGAGCACTAACCTAGGTTTTGGGGACACTGAAGACTCCATATTAAAGGTAAAATTTACTGCCACTTTAGGCAGTTAATTAGCCCCAAACATGTTGAGAAGCACTTTCCAGGCAGAGCATCAAGTATACCTGTATTTCAGGGGCTGAGACCATGATACAGCCAGCCTTCCATATCCGCGGGTTCCACATCCTCAAATTAAACCAACCATGAACCATGTAGTTCTGTTTATGATCCTCGCGTGGTTGAATCCAAGGTGGAGCCCATAGATACGGAGGGCAGACTAAGGGACTTGAGCATCCCTGAATTTTGGTAACCACAGGGGTCCTGGAACTAATCCCCTACGAATACTGAGGAATGACTGTATATATTTGGGACTGCAATTACTTAAATTTCACTGGAGCCAGATGACAAGGGGATCAGGGATTAGACAGGAATCTAGGGAGGTAAGCAGAGGTTGTTTGGTTCTCAAAAGGTAATGAAACACTTTGAGGACAATATTGAAGAGAGGTTTTGGTATTTCCTTCCCCTCTTCACAAGTGCCCAGGTGACCCCCCCTCTGTGTGCAGTGCACTGTAGATTCCAGAAGCTCCTGAAGGCTGAGGGAAGGAGGAGGTTTGTCAGCATCATCCTCTCTCTGTGCTTGGCATCTCTGTTCTTGCTGCTGCCATTGGCTTGTCTACAGGGAGAAAACAGAGATGATTCAGCAGATTCTAGCCTGACTCTCTCTAGCTAGTTTCAGGGATGGTCTGATGCACCCTCTTAAACCTCTGGGGGCTTGTCTTCTCCTCTCCACATCTGTGCTCTTCTCTCCCCAACTTTAGCATAAGATACACAAGGTTAAGAATTAGATCATAGACTTTATTTGTCACTCAACATATTGTAGTTTCTTCAAAAATACCCACTAGTTTGTTGGCCATCATGCTTCTGGAAAAGTTGGTTATGAATCACATGTTGCTATCCAATATATTTCAATATTTAACCATTCTAGTGCTTTTATGCAGTAAAATTATTTTAATCTTTAGTAAAAACATACTGGCTTAAAATATGAGCATTGTGTTGAACACATCGAAGATACTCAAAAATTGCATTCTAAATTGAGAAATAAATTTTGGAATTTAGAAAGTAGGTAATGAGGCATGTTGTTTCTGAATTATCTATAATATACAGAAATATGTATATATGAAAGTTTTGTGAATGAATAGACATTAAATGAACTATATTATTTTATTTATTTTAATGTTATTACTATGAATCTGTGGAGATGGAGAGTTGAATGGATCACTTCCCATTTGGGTGCCATCTTGTGTAAAGTGAGCTTTAAGCTCACATGAAAGAGCTTATCAGAAAACCTCATGTGCCCCAAACTGGTGAATGTCAGATTTTTACCTTATAGATCTGGTGTTTTTGTCCTAGATTTCCAGGATGGGAAGATGTAATAAAAGGGCAAAAATGGAAAAAAGAAGCAAATGGCTTCAGGTCTTCCCATATCTCAAATGGGAAAAGAGATAAGGAAGGGTACACGGTCTTCTGGGCTAAGTTTTCTGAGTTCCAAATAACAACTATGGATTTCCTAAAATCTTAGTTTCATCTTTCCAAAGAAAAAGTATAAGAAAACATTGTTAATGATGAGCAAGAGTGATAGCAAGAGGGGATTTTTCTGATCAGATAGCTCTTACTGAATTGCACATTGGGCGTTTGCAAATGTTTCTAGTAGATAAATGGTAGTTACACCACTTGCAACATCAGGCTGCACAATCTTGGTCCTGTCAGCCACAAACCAGCCTAGAAGAGAATGAAAGTAGCTAGTTGTAGGGTGATGATGTGTTTAAAAAATATCTATGTGTATGGCATGTGCTGAAAATCCACAAGTGCCCTCTGCATTGGAAAATTTATACAAGGGTCCAGAAATTGTGATTTATTTTTTAACTATCAGGACCACTGAACTGTGCTATGAGGACCAAGGAATGGAACAGGGCCCACGAAAAAGGACACGAGTGGCCAGAACTGGCTCAGCTGCACTCACCAAGTGCTTGTCCTCAGATGGAGACCCACGGTCGGCTCTGTTAGATGCTATTTTCGAAATCTTCACAAAGGGCTGTGCAGTGATTATATGTATTCATGATGTGCATAGCGTGTGCTCAGCTCAAAGGATATTTGAATGATGCTTTGAGAATTATTCCTAAAAAAGGATTCAGCATCTGTAAACTGCTTCGTCTTTGAGAATGGGAAGAAAAAAAAATATGGCTTGATTTTCTTAAAAAACAAATCCCAACTCATAAAGCAGAGCAGCTTCTGTGAGATGGTGTTAATGCCCTATTACCCACCTAACACACTGAGGCATAATCACGTGCGCTTATGTGCACAGAATCACAAGCACACGTAAACAACTGGATGGCATTGGTGCTTTCAGTTTTCTTTGTTTTCCAGCATATTCGAAACACTGAAGGATTGTCACCCAAAACAGTCTAGTGGAGTCTAAGAGAACTTTTGCTATCTCACAGCTTCATTCCCTGTTTAGTTTTTATCCTGTCACTGCCGAGAAGTTATTCATTGACTACCTATTACAATGTGCAAAGCACTGTCCAGGTGACACTTGCTGTGCACAAACTCGTGGGATTGTGAACTATTTGAGAATAGGGGCTGTGTCTTAATCGTACGTACACTCAGCATGAAGCCTGGAACATAGTGGACACCTGGTGAAAGTCCATTGAATAAATGAATACACAACTGTTCCTTCTCTCTCCCCCATTAGTTTGCAATTTATTTAAGAGACCCGATTCTTTTTCTTCTTTCTTTTTTAAACTCCCTTTTTATCTACCTGAATTACTTTGTTAAGGAAGTCAAGGTTCTTGTGTTAGACTGTATTGAAGGTCCTGCTCTATAGATTTCCTCTGCAGTGCCACTGTGCACCTAGATGGGGTCTGTTACTTCACCCCCTTGAATGTGGGTTGGTCTTTGACTGCTTTGGGCCGTGTGGTATGAATGACAGTGTCGGTGTGTCTGTTCTGAGCCTAGGCCTCAAGAGGGCTTGTGCTCTTTTGTTCTCCGTTTTGGACTTTTGCCCCATGAGAGTGTTTCCTGACTAGTCTGATGGAGGAACAGAGGTCACATGGACCAGAGCCAGTTCATCCCAGCTAAGTCCCTAGATGAGCCAGGCCCCAGCTGACCTGCCAACCAATCGCAGGGACATGAGCAAGGCCAGCTTAGAGAGGCAGAGCTACCCAACCAAAACGTAGAATTATAGCAAAAATAAATATCTATTGTTGTACGCCACTGAGCTGCTATGGTTGTTTGTTACGCTGCATTTCTGTGAGAAGAAATAACTGATACCAACATCTTTAAGTTGATTTTCCTCCTGGCTTTTTCTTTACTCTTCATGGTCTGTTAATCACATTTTCCCAAAATCTGTTCTCAAGAAAATTTCTGATTTCAGTCACTTGTAAATAAATGTTAATTTAATATATTACTTATTTACAAGGTATTAATATTTTAAGCATATACTATGACTGTGGAAAGCAAGGTCTTACACCGTGTTAAACCAGTTTATTCTCATTGTTGATCAGAGAGAGGAGATGTGGCCATGTCATTGAATGCCTAAGAGTAGCAGTTGGGCTCTTGGATAGTACAACCTCAAAGACGTCTAACCTTGAGACAAGGCACCAAATCTTTACCCTGTCTAACGGTCAATAATGTTGCAGTCACAATCTCTTTGCCTTCTGGGAGCTTTTAATCTAAACATATTAGCAATGGCTCAATAAAACAGCAGAGATGATAAAGACAACTATGTAGAAGTGGACCTGTTTATGACATTATTTATATTTATTAAAACTCAGATAGTGTACTGAAGTTCTAAGGAGTTGTTTTAAACTTTCAGATCAAAAATAACTGATCAGTAAAATGCCTAATGTGTATGCCTGTTGATTGCACCAATTTGGATATGAATGAAGCACTCTCAAGAGAATGTGTAAAGACAGCAGAAGTGCAGTGGGAACATTTTATTAGGAAAAATATAGTAGACAGAATTTTGAAATAGGAAGACAACTATGAAGACAACTTGTAGAAAGAAACCAAAACTCATCTTGTTCATGGAGGATGATTTGGCACAACAGAAAAGAAACATAGAAAGTAACAAGTAAGAGAAAAACTACTTGTTTCATAATCTAGAACATCTTCCCCAGTGAGCTGAACATCTCTGAGCTTCTGAAGTTAGGATTGCAGACCCCAGCCAAAGAGTGGCGGTTTGTAAAGAGTTTTGCCCCTCGGTGTGTTCCCTTAACCCAAAAAACTGCTGCAGCGCTTCAAGAATTACAGATCTTACAATGACAATTCTTACTGAACAAATATTTGCACTGTTTTAATTTCATGCCATCGACATCAACAATCATTTATGGAGTGTCCACAGCATGCATGAAGCATCAGAGTAAACACAGGTTTTACAGAGTAGAGAAGATAAGGTTACTGTCCACAAAGAAGTTGGGCTGTAGGAGTCCATTTGTTCACGTAGTTCAATCATTTAATCAATCAATCAACCAGTCTATCCATCAGCCCATCACCAGCAGCTCTGAAACATCAGAACCCTGCAGTTCATTCTGTTTCTCTGGGCCTTGGACAAGAGCCTAGTGCTTTCATGTAGTAGGCGCCAAACAGATATTTGTTGACTTGATACAACGGCTCCATATATTTTGACTGACTGATGGACAGCTTCCTGGGAGTACTGCCAAGATATCAGGGAGGAGCAGGCTTCTGGAAAAGGACTTTCTCTTCCTGTAGTATCTGGACCTCTCTTTAGAACCGACTCTTTAGCTAAGAATAACAACAGGAGTTGGAAGCTCCTTTTAGGTTGCATGATTTGGGCTTTCCTCCAAAAGCGAGATACAACATCGCTCCTGTGTTTCTCAATTTTATTCTAAATCCTTGTGGTGTTTAATGTGCATGCCTAGGTCCTAGCAAAATTAGTTTAGAAACAGGTTTTAGTCACTGATTGATCTGGTCTAGATTTTCATAAGCCTCAATTTTGTCTGTTATATTCCTTGCTTCTCATAAATATATTTAGTTACTACATCTTCTGTTTTAATTTATTTTCATTTGACAAACATATTTCCAGTAGGTTTGCCCTAGCCAGGTGCCCGGCTAAATCAAATATATGATTTAGAGAATTAATGAGCTCTCCCATAGAGTATATGTTGCGTTTTGTCCCTCACTGGATCCTCCACCCTATGGCTCCCAGAGGGCAAGGGTGATGCTCTAAGGTACTCTACACCAAGATTAAACTAGGATTAAACTGAGTAACAACAGGCAAACAAGATCACTTTTACATGTGAGGTGTAATGAACGAACCATGGGGACTGGACTAGATGAAGCAAGCCCCACAGCAAAACTTGGTATTGCTCGGACACACTTAATTTTAGATCAGCTTTTACAGCAAACAGTTGGTGTCCTACCTAGATCGCCTCAATATTCACCATTCTGTACACGCTGAGGGCCTTCTACTGTAAGCACCCGACTCTGCTGGAGAGCTTTCTCAGGCTGTTGGAGTGTGTCCAGCCTTCTTACAGGGTAGGCAAGGATGCTAGGGAGCCAATATCTGAGTGCACTCTTGGCCAGTGACCAACAGGAATTGGTGGATAAATACAGGAGCTTTTTTAGCCCTCAGGTGGGACAGCTCTGCACGTTCCACACTGTCATCCAGTGGTCTCCAGCAGGATTGAGCTCCAGTTGACTGCAGTGGACATCTTGTGAACACACTGTGCTGGCTTCCTTTCTTGTCTGCTTCTGCACTCCACTCCTATGTCTTTGTGGGATCACATATTGAATAAATCCTTATCTCAAGCTTTAGTTCTATGGGAACCCAACCTACACAACTCTTAGTATGAATTCAGCATGTAGAGAGATAATATCTCAAGGAAAGCCTGGCACAATTTAAAAAGAGTTGTCATGGTGATTGTTGCTTCCCTTTCTGGTTAGTTTATTCCATATCTGAATTACAGAAGTGCTACTACAAAACCTTAAAAATATAATATTTAAATTTAAACATTAAATTTTAAAAGATATTTTAAAGTATGTTTCCTTCCTTCCTTCCTTCCTTCCTTCCTTCCTTCCTTCCTTCCTTCCTTCTTTCCTTCCTTCTTTATATGTAGTTTCTGACTTACAGCCACAAGAATGAATGTCTTACATCCTTGAGATGAACTCAGTACCATCCTCATTGACCTAGCAAGCCATTTTTTCCATGATGACAAGCTAGGATCACGCCTCTTAATGACGGCTGCAAGATTGTCTTGTTAGGAGAAGGGCTAAGGTGGGATCGTCTTTAATGACAGTGAAAGCACCTCATAAAACCTGACTCCTCAGTTTTACAGGCATGAGTCTGGAATTTTAGCAGATGTAGACTTACTAAATCAGTCAGTCAAAAATTATATCAGTTGAAGTGCAATGTTCTTGGCAGTCCGAAAATCCTGAACATGTAGGTGACTTGGAGGGCATTTCGTTAACTCTTTAATTGATCGCTTCAGTGCTAGAGGCAGTAGCTAATTGCCTGTAGGTCACTGTAGTACTGGAGCTTAGGTAAATGTATATTGTCGTATGTCAAATTTTTATATGATTCCTTTGCACAAGTTGGTAAAAATGATCCCTACATGATTAAATTAAGACAATGTGGGGTGGGTGATTCAATTAAAGCCCCAGAGCCATTGCACCAATTATCAGATATACAAAAAACTAATGAATAGCTGTAACTACTTTTATCTTTTGCATCCTTGTTCTTCAGTCCTACGTGCCTCATAGAATGCCCGGAATTCTTTTCAAGTTCTCTGTGGCTGGATGTTGGGTGGGCAACTGGTAACTGGAGCAAAAGTGCAGGAAGCTCAAGATTTTAAAATACATGTATACAGAAACTCTGTGGGTGGGGATTTAAACTGAAACTAACTAGATGAGAAATTCGAGAGGTCTTTCCATAGCCCAATGTTATTTTGAAAACGTCCGCAATATTTCAGTCTTCATGGAGCAGGTATTATTTACCAGGGTGAGTGATGACAGGGAAAATAAATGGGATTTGTCATACCTAAAACATCCTATATTTTACATCATTTATTTTACAAATCTCCAAACATTCTCAGGAAGCATTATGTTGGAGGCAAGGGTGAGAACTTTGTGATGCCGTGGTTAACAACAATTTTAATTACTTAATGTTGACATAACAACTGAATGCGTGTCTTGCTTATATAAAATTAAGCAGTGAGGTTGTTAAAAAAAATACATAATATGTCAGACAGGCTGTGGGCATTTATCTCCCGAATTCTATGTTTGGAGTGAAAGCTGTTCACATTCAGCCCTGACTTTATCCACATACAGAAAGGAAGCAGCCTTTAATCAAGAGTAAGTAGCAACTTGAGGGGAGACTCAGGGTCTTCGGAATCCTGATTTGAAATTAAAATCTTCCTGGGAATGTGTCAGGAAACTAACAACATCTAACCACTTATAATTACTAACTCTCATTAACACCAGTTGCCAGGAATTTTACATATATTGTATCTGACACTTTAAAACAGCTCTGTGAAGGATTACTATTGTCCCATTTTAGAGTTGAGAAATCTGAACCTCATAAAAGTTGAATAATTTCACCAAGGTTGTCCATCTATAAATAGCAGAGAAAATGGTCTCACGTGGTTCTACTAATGCATAACAAACTATCCTGAAACATTATGGCTTAAATCAAAAACCATTTTATTACCTCTCATGATTCTGTGGGTTGACAGGGTTCAGTTGATACTGAGTGAGTCTGCCGACAGCTGGTCTTGTGACTGAGCTGGAAATCCAGGATGCCTCACTCTTGTGCCTGGGGTCTGCGTGGGGTTGGCTGGAAGGCTGAGCTGAGCTGTGGTGTGAGGTTGGCTAGGATTCTCTCCTCCATGTAGTTGAAGAACCTCTTCTTCTCCACGTGGCCCTTCCATGGGATATCTCTAGCAGGGCAGCTGGATCACTTACCTGGTAGCCCAAGGCTCCCCAAAAGCACAAAAGGAGGACTGGTAGGGCTGAGACCTGAAACTGGCATTGTGTTACTTCCAGCACGTTCTATTGGTTAAAACGTAGCCATGTCAGATCTATCGCAGGGGCAGTGGTGATGCACAGGGGCGTGAATACCTAAAGGCATATTTGCTTGGGGATATTCTGGAGAGTCATTACTGCAGTGGGTGATTCCAGAGCAGATAACGTTTTCACTAAGCATCTGCACTGATGCTTATTTGTTCATGAGAACAGGGATTGTGCCAGCATTTTCTTTCTTTCTGCTTTATCTTTACATCTCTGGCACCTGGCACAGTATTTGGAACATAGTAGGTGATCGGTCAATGTTTTTTGAATGAATTGTTTTGAATGAGCTGGGATCCTCATATTATGGAACTGTTATAGATGCATGTTTGCAAGATAACTTCCCTGAGAATGAGTTTGGGTGGACCTGAGTTGAATATGATGAAATATAACTAATTATTCTATTGAAGGCTAAAGATGACCAGGAATGTATAGATCATTCTTTTGTGTCCTGGAGCGTCAGTAACAACAAAAACAAAAAGATTCCAAGCTTTTCCTAAGTACCCACTTGAATTAATTCTTTAATTCTTTTCAAAATGCTATGAAGTAGATATTGTTGTTTTTCTTATTTTATAAAATAGGAAACTGAGACACAGGAAGGTAAAGAAGTATGGCCGAAGTCACACAGCCAATGCATGGCATGGCTAGGAATTGAATCACTACATTATCCTATGTCTTTATATTGTCGGTCATGACTGTCCTACATTTCAAAGGTGATTTTTTTTTTCAGACTAGAAACTGGAAAAGGTGTATGTGACACTCTGGTCAGGAGGGTTGAACCAGGACAGTGTTTCATTTTGAAGAGTTTAAACATACTCACCCTGGAAATTCAGAAAACAAAACAGAACTTATAGGCATTTGGCCCAGGAGCCTGGGAGGAAAGCAAAAGCCATCTCTGTCTGGGGTTACACCAACAATTCCCAGACGTAGTGTTCTTATCGAAGGAGGAGCCCTTTCTTACGCTCAGCAAATAAGGCCCTGCTCTCCTTTTATCGGAATCCTTGAAAAGGAAAGCTAACACATTGAAAATTTGACTAGTTTTTAAATTATTTGTAGTTTCCGTCATTATTTTCTTTTATGTTTTACCGTTTACATTTTGGTCAAGTTTTGTGGAGAGCCTGGGGCTGCCTCTGTTGCAGTGAGAATATCCAAGCATCTTTCTCTGTACTTGAGAAGGGGCAGCACAGGAACCCTAGTGAGGGAGGGGAGGTGGGACCGTTAGGAATAAGTGCAACAAAATCTTAGAGGGGAAATGGAAAGTGTAAGAAACCTTGAGAGAGATTTTTTTTCTTAATTTCTTTTTTCAGAGACAATTTGGAGTGGTCAGATTTATGTTGTGTTTTTTAAATGGAGGCAGCTTAGAAGTAGATAACACAGTGACTCACATTATATTGTCCATTATATAAGTAGTCTGTGTCTGTGAAGACAGGAGGGTCTCATGGTTTTCAGGCCACTTCTGAAGTGAAAGCAACACTGAATTTTATATGTATGGCACACACCCTTCTGAACTTGGGAAGACTGAGTGTGAGTGGGAGGATTCACATTCCTAGACTTGAAACCCTTCTTTGAGGTGATCTCACAGAGAGAAGGGTAGGTATCTTGGACTTGGTAACCAAGCTGAGGAGGGAGGCTGTTGCCCCTAAAGGGAAAACCAGCCACGGAAGTGAAGGATTGGACAACTGGAAAAAGCGGACTGCTAAAAATGCTGAAAATTATAGGTGTAGGTAAATATTGATGGATTGGCTTCTCAGTTCTTTCTGGAAGTCACCATGAACCAACCCAGAAAAGCCCAGACATGTAAAATCTGCAGGCAGGATTCCCAAGGGAGAAAGATAGGTCATTTGTATACCTTTACGTCCTTCCACCCCAGCCGGGAGTGCAAGTTAATCCCTAACATGTCCTCCGAGGCCATCCTCACCTGAGCTTTGCCTCATTGCCTTCAGCAGGATAGAGATTGGATACCCAAATGATCTTTCATTAAAAGAGATGTAATGAGCATGACCATTCATAGGCGATTATGTAAGTTGAGGGGTGTAGAAATACATAGGATTAGGGATGGAAGCTGAAATTTCAGAAATATACAAATACAAAATACCCTCAAGGATGCCAATTTCACATTATTGAAAGGAGGTCATAGATAGTACTTGAACAATGGATTGATTTGAAAAGCAGTCAATAGTATAGACAATCATAAATCTTTGCTCTTAAAAAGTATTAACACCCTTTCACCAGAAATAAATACTATGAATATCTACTTCAGTCAGAAACATTTACTGAGAAGCTGCTATGGGCCAAGCCAAATTTCAGAGTCAGGCACCCAAACCCTTGTAAAAAAAAAAAAGTTTACTTTTCAAGTTCCCCCCCAACCCTAAGTCTTTCTTTTTCCTTTTTTACCTCAAAAAAATGAGAGCTAGAAGATCTGATTAAAGACTGTTGATTCTTTTATTGCTGATCACAGTGACAGAAAAACAATCTACCTAGCTACAGGGGTCTTTAAAGAGTCTCCCTAGAGCACTGGGACGCCCCCCAAAAGTATTGAAAGTGTATAGACAGGGGTGATTTAATTCTTCCTCACAGCTTTGGCACTGAGGCTAATGTGACGGAAAAGGATTAGGAGTTACTCTGATGAGGGAATTTCAGGTCTCTAGGGAAACACATTCCAATATATCAAAACCATACAGAGACCGTTTTTTGGCTGCCCTTTCCTGAGGTGTCCAAAGTTCAGTCATGGGGACCTATCTAAGTTCATTGGTGGACAGTGAGGTGTGCAGCCATGGGGCACTAAGAACTAAAAGCAGCTCTACATTCTGTAATAGGAAGCACAGTGTGAAAGGTAGCCAATCAGTTAATCCCACAATGAACAGGAAAATCTTTATGGAGAACGTTCTGTAGTCCCAGAACCATTTTACATGCTATTGTAGGAAAGGCAGCATAAATTTGTCTAGTAGTGGAGACAAAACAGAAAAACATGAGTGTTTAATAATAGAGAATTTTGATAGTAACAAATAGTATAAAGGGCCACATAAACATTTACTAAACTTGGAGGGAGGCAAGGATATTTGAAGGAGGAGACATACAAATCAGGGTTTAGTCCTATTGATCTTAGAAGATAGGAAAAAAAGGTAATAACGCTCAAAAAGTAGATGGCCCTTCAAATCCTAAGTATCTCTCTAAGTGGCTTTCTCCTCCTTCCCTTCCTTTTCCTTCTTCCTCTTCCTCTTCCTCTTCCTTTTCACAAGAAATGACTGTATGGATTATTCTAAGCGTCCTTCTTTCCTCTTAGTGGTTTGTTATTTTTTAAGAGAGCCCTAGAGTAAATGAAACAAGTTCCTCGAATTCTAATGGATGCCTGAGGTTTACAGTTGAAAATCAGAGTTTCCATGGCTGTGGTAGGAATTCTGTAATATGGATTAAGTGTGGAAAATGGGCTACCCTTGAGAACTGTGTTTCTCAAATGGGAGATTGGAATTCAGGGAGTTTACATCTGGTAAAACTTTCTGGTGATCATTATAATGAGGTAGTTGACTAGAAAGGTTATGATTTTGGCCTGGCATATCGGAGCACTCTAATGGCAATGCTTGTTAGGTGCTCAGCTTGAAGTCTGCCATTGCTACGTTTTGACAGGGCCACCCTATTCTTCCTCCTGATTAAGCCGATAAATCGTCCCTTATTGCCGTCTGATAAACTGAGGAGGAGAGAAGTTGAGAACCTTGGAGCTGCCTAGCACTCTCAGCCGCTAAGCTCCTAACACATTGCTTAGACTGGAAAATTATTGTCCTCAATTATAAAACCATTTCAGAATTATATTTTTTGAAATCAAATTTTTTCTTTTCATATTTAAGGAGAGGAATAAAATGGTAACTTCATGGAGAATAGCAAATGATCATGATCTCAAAATGACTTCAATCCTGGTTGGACACTTTGATTGCCAATTTGCTCAATTGGCCAGGATAGCCCCATTAGACCTGATGCTGTCTATGTTGGGGATTGTATAAATCATTTATCAAAAGTTTAATATGGCTCTTGGAGTCATTTCACATTTCTTGAATATCTGTTAATTTAGGATTTTACAGATTTCTCTACAAAGCAAGATATTATCAAATTGTGATGAATGTTGATTCCAGTTTTCTGACTCCCTCAGGCAAATTTTAGAGTTGAATAACATAGCTCTAGATCTCATGTTCTTTGCCTCTGAATGTGTATCATAAGACGTTAGGTCAGAAAGGCCTTTGAACTCATGTTACTCAATCATTTATTTGGATGAAAGTAAAAATACTCATAGCATAAATTTTGCTATTGGTTTATTTACTAACATGTCTTCAAAATTTGACTTTTTGAGATTATAAGAAGGCTTAAGACTATTTTATAAAGCCCTAAACCAAGGAAGAAAATTACTCTATCCTATAAATATTGTACTCTAATGGGGAAAACAGAAAATAAATTCAAAAATTAATAATTTCAATGAGTCTTACAAAGAAAAACAAATCAATTAATGGGATTAAGAGTGGCAGGTGTGGGGGCGGGGAGGCTATTTTAGAGAGACGGCAAAGAAAGCCTTCTACACTTGAGCTGAGAAGTCAGCTGGATGAAAATCTGGAAAAGATAACCTCAGGAAGAGGGAACAGAAAGGGCTGACATAAGTCATCATTGAGAAACTGCTTGAAAGCATTATTTAACGAAATATCTTGAAGTGGACATTAGAGATGGGGGTGGGGTGATCAGAGCAGAGCCTCTCCAGGAAATTATGGTTGAACTTGGATGAATCTGTAGAGAATTATACCAAGTGAAAAAGATGATCCCAAGATTATAAACTATGACTTCATTTATAGATCATTCTTGGAATGACACAGTTGTAGAAATGGAGAACAGATTAATGGTTGTCAGGGGCTAAGGGTGTTGGGTGGAAATAAGTGTGTCTCTATAAGGGCAACATGAGGAATCCTGTGATGCTGGAAATGTTCTGAATCTTGACTGTCAGTTTTCTGGTTGTGGTTTTGTACTACAGCTTTGCAAGATACTACCATTGGGGGAAACATGGCAAAGGGTACACGGGATCTCTCTCTCTTACTTCATATGTGAATCTACAGGTATATAAATCTATAGTTATCTCAAAACAAAATCTTAAATATATGAAATAAACCATCACAAGAAATGTGGTGGAATGGCAGTGTATATAAAAGAGAGATAGAGAGATGGACATAGATATATATAGATAGATAGATATAGATAGAACCTAGACCCTTATCTCATCCATATACAAAAATTAAATTGATCTATGTAGTTCTAAACATTAAAGTTAAGATTATAAAGCCTCAAAAAGCCAGTAGGAGAATATGTTCATGATGTTGAGTTAGCCAAATAATATTTAAACATGACACAACAAACATTTACCATGACAATTATAGATTGAACATTATTAAAATTAAAACCTTTCTGTAAATCAATATGTAGACCATTAAGAAAACAAAACACAAGACACAAACTTGGAACAATTTGCCTAATACATATATTTCAAAGAGGACCTTATTCAGAATATATAAAGCTCGTCTAATTAAACAATAAAAACATGAATCACCTCATTTAAAAAATGGGTCAACAACTTGAACAGATACTTTAGAAAAGAAAATATACAAGTGGTTAACATATAAAACTGTTGCTCAATATTATTAATCAGAGAAATATTAATTAAAACTATAGTAACATATAATTTTATGTATTTGGGACAGATTTTTTTTAGAATAAGAAATACTGGCTATACCAAAAGCTGGTGATGGTGTGGAACAACTGGAATGCTCACACATTGCTGATGGAAGCATAAAATGGTAATGTCAGTTTTTTTTAAAGTTAAACATACACATTCTTTATAACTTACCAATTTTACTCCCAGGTATTTACCCAAAAGAATTGTAGATACGTGTTCACACAAAAAAGACTTATATAAGAATATTCACATCAGCCTCATTCATAACTGCCAAAACCTGAGCACACCACCCTATCAACAGGAGAATCAGATCAACTATAGTGCATTCTTACAATAGAATACTACTTAGCAATGAAAATGAACATACTGTGGATACAACAAAATGGATGGATCTCTAAAACATTATATTGAACAAAAGAAGCCAAATATAGAAGAATAGCTGATATATTACACTTTAATGATATCAAGAACAGATAAAACTAATCTTGGCTGATAGAAATAAGAAAGTCCCTCTTAGGGATGGGGAAAATTGACTAGGAAGGGATGGGAAGGACCCTTTCTGTGGTGATAGAAATGTTCTGTAGCTTGTTTCAGGTGATTGTTTTATGGGTTTACAAAATTGTCAGAATTCATGGAACTGAAGAGTTGAGATCTTTACCTTTTATTACATTTAAATTATACCTCAATAAATAAGTGAAGTTTAGAAATATATAAGCATTTGGTGAGATTTCTCTAATAGTGTTAAGATAATATTAACTTATTTGTACCATTACTAATTTAAAAAAAATTGCATGCTGGAAAATGTCTCTTGATTGGGGTTCTACTTGGACCTTCAAGCCCAAGAATCTAAAATGTAAATATTTTCTGATTATTTCCCTTATTTAATTCCCCAAAGATTCAGCTAGTTGACACACATGAACATACAAGGTGGAGAGCTGCGAAAAGACAGAAACAACTTTAAAAGAGAAAAAAAAATGCAAGAAAACCCAGAAGTTTTCCCCTTTCCCTTTAAAAATGTCCAAATAGATTTTTCTCTTTCAATTTGTGAAAAGAAGGAAGTCTCTTTTTAACTGAGTCTTATTAAAGCACCAAAGTATTGTGCAGTCAGATGAGAAAGCTGTGAATCAAAGGGTTCATAACACCGATGCTGACAACTCTCTCTCCGGGGCTCAAGATGGAAAGAGGAAGGTGGTGAAGACCCGCCTCTGCATTGTCCCCTATCACCCGGCCTTACTCCTCCAGTCTTCAGCCCCACCCACAGCAGCTCAGATGTACCTTAGAACTTGGTGAAGGATGTGACTTTTGGGGGAGTCCAGTCCATCGCAATTCATCACCTTTAACTGAAGATAAAATTAGGAACTAAGATGCCTTTTTAACTCCAGTGGGAGTTGGGTAGATTGAAAATCCCACTCATTTTATACTGTTAGCTGGCCAGTGTCCTATCTTTCCATTGATGGTATTCTAAGATGGAAGGTATCGTATTATTTTGAACCTGGCTTTTCTCTTGCATTCATGTTTACTTGTTCCATAAATATAATGAAACACATACTGTGAACAAGCTATTGAGCCAACAGCCAGGGTTACTGTAGAGGCTGGGCCAGACACATGAAGAAGAGACTATGACTGGAGCACTCCAGGGGGCACATTTATGGATGGTGGGGGCTTCAGTGTGTATCATATGGGATAACAAGTAGTTGAGTGAAGTTTTGAATACAATTAAGATATAAGTAGGAACTCCATGTTATGATGCCCTTTTGAGACTATATTACAGGATGTTTAACCAAACACTCTCATTGAATGTTAACACCTTTCACAAGTCGTAGACATTAATTTCTGGATACATAACTTGATTGCTCAATGTATCCGAAGCTATGTTTTAATGAAGTTTGTGAGATGGTGTAGCTTGCTACATTTTAGGCTAAATGTACCTAACCTCGTACTGGATGGAGATGTGACCCATAAATGGCTTTGTGTAGTAAGATTACAGTGATGCCCTAAATGTCATGCTATTGCAAATACAGTTTTATGTAGACATCTTTTCAGGGATGGAAACAAGTTTGCATGGCCCTCAGGAGTCTAGAGAGAATAGTAACTAGATGCAACAATACTTCTTGGGACCAAGATGATGGGAATTTAGGGAATGTTACCCACCCCCTGCCCACCAGCCCTAGCTTCTCTAACAGCATAACTGATGAAAAAGGACTATACATGAGGGAAAGAAATCAAACTACCTGAATTTGCAAAAGGGAGAGTAGCTGATTAGAGAACAGAATTCGATTCTGGCACAGTGTCACATAAATCTTTTGTCTTTGGGCCCAAGCTCCAATCTAGGGTGTTACAATCTAGGGTGATGGTGGTTATCAAGAGCCAGTCAAATGACGAATTGTATCTGTAAGAATCTGAGACCTTCAGCTCCTCTGTTTGTGGTCTGGCACAGTATGGTTAAGGAGAGTGTATTTCCTATCACTTCCTTGTCATGCATGCCTATCTGAGCAGAAAAGTTCCTGTTCCCTGATAATAATAAGCTTATGAGTGCCCCCAAATTAATACTTGAGTAACAGGAATATTGTGTATAGCCTTGCAAAGTGATGACCGGAAAGATAAGTGAACATCTTTTGGAGGAGTTTTTGAGGCAGTACAAGACAAGGATTCTATGAGATGAGTATGAGAATGACCATTACTGAAGGGCACTCATAAGAAACCTCCAGGGTACCTTGATTCAAATGCGTGGGCCTAGGCTCCCAGAATGTCACTAGTTCTGTTATTATCATCGAGGCTGGTATGGTCTGGGAAATGAGAGCTGTACTTGGGATTCCCAAAAGCCAGGGTGTGTTCCACATGGTGCTTGCTTGCTGTGCTCTTCCGGTTTCCCCATTCTTAAACTGCAACCAACACTAGGGGCTCCTCATGCCAGTGTGGGCAAAGGACTTCGAGTCTCTGTGGATCTCTGTGCTTCTGTTTCTTCACACCTGTAGAGTGGAAGATGTCATTCCATGTACTTGCTGTTGTTGTTGTTTACATTTATAATCTACAGAGAGAGAGAGAGAGAGAGAAGGAGGAGGAGGAGGAAGAGAAGGAAAAGAGAGAAGACAGAGGAAAGAAATGGAGGAATTCCATAAAAGGGAGTTCCTGAAGTCAGACAGTTGTGAGGACTGAAAGAGAGATGATACATTTTATATCAGATATGCTATGTAAGATGAGCATTATTTAGTTATTTGTGGAAGTGGGCTATATTGTTGTTACCTACTGAATTGTATTTCCCTCCAAATTCATATATTGAAGCCCTAAATCCTAGTACTTCAGAATGTAAGCATATTTGAGATAGGGCCTACAAAGAGGTGATTAAGTTAAAATGAGCCCAATCAGGTGGGGCCTGAATCCAGTAGGACTGATGTTCTTAAAGAAGAGAAAGGGGTGTGTGCACACAGAGAGAGGGCCACGGGAGGACACCAGTGAGAAGGTATCACTCCATGGCAGGGTCATGTGCGATTCATTCCTTCTCTAGGCATTTCTGCTTTTCACTTAACAGTGCTTAATGATCAAATGTTACACTGATCATTATTTTTAAAAAATCATTGAAATGCGAATTAAAAACCCAAAACAAACATACGAAACATTCATTTGCCACTTCTATCTGTTAATCCACTGAGAGAGAGCTAATTTTATATGCCGCCTTCCTAAGGTATACTTCTATAAAAGATTTAGTGAGACAAAAAGTAATTTCCATATGATATTTTATTTACTTATGAGGAATGTTATTTTTGTCATTATCACTAAATAGAAAATAAAATAAAGGGAGAAAAGTGGAGAATCTTTAAAGCAAAAAAGAAGAACCTTCCTGTTCTAAGCTCAGAGAAATTAAACCTGCAGAATCTGTATTTTGGTTTCATTCCTCATATTTCATCAACACAGAATATTCTTCAAAGCCCTAATGCTAATCAGGGCAAGCTTTGCATCGGTGCATATTAACCTCTACCTTAGACAGGTTAACGCCATTTCCTTTTTTGGCCTGCTGTGAGTGAAAAATAGCATTGTTGTTTTAAGTCATAATGATTTTGAGGATTTTTATTCACTGCAGAATAAGCACGACCATCCCAACTGATAGACTGTACTTCTTAAGAGTGGCCTGAATGTGGAGTTAAGGGACTTCAAAAAGAAAAATGAAGAAGTCTAACATCTGAGATTTGGGAGATGCGTCATGGAAGGATGGAATAGTGACACTTCAGATGGACGCTGATGACTGGACAGGATTTAGACAAGGGGCGATGGGCACAAGGTCACTCCTGATGCAGGGAAAAAGCACAGCGAAGGCACACAGATGGGAGAGTGTGGGGCACTATAAAAAAGAATTAGTAATTTTGTTTACCTGGAGCGGAAAGATATAATGGGATTAGCTAGTAATTAATCTAGAATGACTCATATGCCAACAATTTTCCCATTAATTCAAAGGTACCTAGATATTATAATTGCTCCCCTTTGGGCATTGTGGAGTGTTCCCAGCTTCCTAACCACTCCACAACTACTGTATTCTGCAGAATGTAAACTGATATGTTGAAATTTAAATGACCCTACTGAATCCGAGGTTCTTTGATTGAGGGTGGCTATGTTATTTGTGTTAATAATACTTCCATGTGGCACCTTAGCTCACAGTGCCAGAATGACATCATAAAACAATACCCAAATACACTTATGCCATCTTTCATCTGAGAATCTCAAAGTGCTTTACAAACATTAATTAAGGTTCAAAATTAATTAGATGTATTAATTTTTCATTGTATAGAATAGACTTTGCAGCTCCATTGATTTTTATGTGCTAACAAGCTTTGCCTGAGTCTCTTCCTTCATTCTGTTTTCCCCTTCCTGTGTAAATGGGTATAAAGAGGAGAAGAAAAAGACTCATGGCATTTGGAAGACTGGAAGTTGATTTGAATTTGGGCTTTTCAGCTCTCCATGTGTGTGTGTGTGTGTGTGTGTGTGTGTGTGTGTGTTTTTTTCTCTTTTTTTTTTTTTTCTGAAGTATAGTTGGTTTACAATGTTGTGTTAGTTTCTGGTCTCTGGTCTACAGCATAGTGATTCGGTCATACATACATATATACATACATACTCTTTTCAAATTCATTCTCTTTGCAGGTTATTATAGGGTAGTAAATATAGTTCCCCTGTGCTATACAACAGGATCTTATTTAGAACTTGACCCACTCTTGCTGTCACATCTGTCCGTGTGATTTTTAAATGCCAGCCCTATCATAGTGAGGACTGACTCTGTGAGGTCACCTCTAACATTCCTATGTGACACTGGGGAGGTGTGCCAGGGGCTGAGTTTGTGCTCTGCTGCATTTTCTTTTTTCCTGGCATACCAGGTTTTTAACATTAAGTATGATATTGCCTTGACCTAAATTCATATGGAAATAGTGGTGCTGATGTCTGGACAAGACATGGACAGTTTGTGATTGTGTGGCTTAAGTGCCTGTAAAATATGACTCAACTGTCTGAAAGGGGGAAAATGCTGACAAATCACATCTTTTCACACTAAAGGTTGGTTTGAATAAGTGCACCTAAGGATCAGATTATTTTTTTCCCTCTGGAAAATAGGTGGAAAAAAATTTTAAAACAAGCAAACAAACAAAACCCCCAAATGAGTATTATATTATACATGGGGAGTGGAAATTGGAAGACCCATCTCAAAGGTTTGAGTTTCTTCTTTTTCCTTCTTTTGTTTTAATCATGTTAGCTTCCAGCAGCAGACCAGGGTTTTGGGTTTGTTTGTATTTACAATTGGTGTCTTAAAAGATTCATTATGAAATGTGTCACTGTTTCAGAAAAGGAAGCTGAGGCCCAAGCTGGTATGTCCTGGCTGGGCAAATGGAGACTCCCCCATCTGCACTGTGTTAGGGAGAACACTGACCCTGTGTGTCTGGCGGGGAGCAGGTTGGGGGTGGTATTGCTCACACATGTGTCTGAGAGCCACGCTGAGCTAAAGCTTATGAAGGTTTCCTTCTTTCAGGGTCAGACACCGGGCAGCACAGATTTAGCCATCTCAGCCCTGACGTCCACCACATGGCTCACATTCCCAGTCCATTTACCCTTGCTGGGGCTGAGCTGCCAAGTCCCTGGCTGGCTCCTTCCTGTTCTCCAAGCTGTTCACTCCTGCACACAGAGTGCAGCACATTTTCCAGTGTTCACACTCCTCTGTCGGCTAGTTTTCTTGCACAGTTAGTTCCACAGAAACAACAGAAGCAAAATTTCTGGGATCTGGTAATTTGCCTGGGAGCTGCCGCCAGTCACTGGCATTGGATAAAAGACTTCTTTAGCCAAGGTGAATTTAAAGGCAGGCAGGTAAAAAGAGGTTCACATGAAACTGGCTCTTTCTTTGGTGAGCCAAAGGGCATTTTCCATTTGGTAGAAAATGCTGAATTATTTCCTGCAGACTAGAGCAGTCTTTGTTGTCACTTCTACTTGTCCAGCATCCTTCTCAGAGCAGGTCATCAGGCTTCTGGGCTCTAAAGTTCCCCTACCTAAATGCTTTTGCTCATGGGAAGCCTCCCAGTGGAGGAAGTCTCACTCCCTTCTCATTCCTGTCCAGCTTTGCAAACCCTAACCATTCTTCAAGCTCCAACCCCTGTCCTCATTCCTTATTGTAGTTTACCTGTCCAGCCAGCCCTCGGCTCTCCTCAGCCTCTGAACTCATGGCATTATTGTCTGAACTATTTGGCAATTAATAATGTATACCATAGCTTTGACACCCTCTGTATTACATCATGATTAAATTTGTATGATTTAACTTTTCAGGTGTCAGTTTCTAATATTTTCTGTGGCAGGGACCAAATGTTATGCAATCTTTGAATTCTCCTTGGTACATATTAGATTTGGGGGGCATATTGTTCCAGTAAGTATTTATTGATTTAAAATACTCAGGCAAGAAGAGTGAATTATATCACTTTTTCATAAGAAAAATATGGTAAATTATCTGATCTTATATTTTTATAACATATGCATATATAAATCCACATGTGTATATATATTTTTTTCTTTGAATGTAGGTTTTAGAAAGGCTAATTATTCAGAAAGAGAGAAGAGAAATTTGTTGGAAGAATATTGGTTTGGTAGGTTCTGGAGTATCTCTAGGAAATCAAAGGCAGCTAGGTTTCTGGGGTATTTTAAGCAGAAACTGAACAGTCTTCAGAAATGCAGGCAACCCTCTTTCTTCCTCAATGTCTCTTCTGTTTCTCTCTGAATACCTGATTTTCACTCTTTTGGTATATGAACTGACTTCCTCTGTTGCTATGAGAGGGGAACAGCCTCAGAGTTTGAGAATTTATGCTACCTCAATTCTAGCCAGATGCAGAAACTGACTAGGTATCAATCAACCAATTCCAAATTCCAGGGAAAGAGTCTGACTGGCTCAAATTGGATCAGGTGACCATTCCAGAAACCCTAAAGTATGGCTAAGGGACCAAGTTATATAACAGATACAGTTACTGTAAGTCAGACAGAGGAAGACAAATGTTATATGATATCACTTATATGTGGAATCTAAAAAAATGACACAAATGGACTTATTTACAAACAAGAAATAGACTAACAGACATAGAAAACAAACTATGGTTACCAAAGACGAAAGGGGTTGTGGGGGACGGATAAATTAGGAGTTTAGGATCAACAGATATATGCTACTGTATATAAAATACATAAACAACAAGGACCTACTGTATAACACCAGGAACTATATTCAATATCTTGTAATAGTTTATAATGGAAAAGAATCTGAAAAATAATATCAATATGTACATGTATAACTGAATCACTTTGCTGTGCACCTGAAACTAACACAACATTGCAAATCAACTATACTTCAATCAAAATAAATAAGTAAAAAATATAGTTTCTAGGATCCCATCCTTGTGGAAGAGAGTCAGTTCAAAGTAAAAGGAGATTATCATCATCTAGTCAGACACCTCCAAATTTTATCAACTACAAATCTTAATTATGGTCCTTTTCCTGATTTTCAGACTAAGTCAATAATATCATCATTCACTCAGGTAACTGGGGTTAGAAACCTGGACCTTATCCCTGCCTCTCTTCTATCTTGTCCTCAAGGTCTATGAGTTCTACTTCCTCTCTCTTCCCCCTCCTCTCTGTGCGCACTGATATTGCCTTAACCCAAATTTTCCCAGCTTGTTACCTGGATTAGTAACATAGACTTCACACTGTTCTCCGAGCCTCTAGTTCCACCCATCACTTCCCAGTCACATTCCACATAAAGATATTTTTTGGAGCACAGATCAAACGAGGTCAGTCTCTTGTATTGGAATATGAAGTGTTTTCACCATCACCTGCATTCCTTTATTAAATATTATTCATCTAGTGTTTGTTGGTCACCTACTATAAGCCATACACTTCTTGAGAAGACGTAAGTAGGAAGAAGATTAAGATACAAAAGTTCCCAGGCCCCATGAGGCCTTGAGGGAAGGCAGAGAATACAGCTAATTTTAGATAGGAACAGTCAAAAGGAAGGCAGTAAATAGGCTGATATGAGAAGGAGTATGTGAGGGAAGTGAGGCGACTTCAGATGAAGTCATCAGGAAAGTGTGAGATGGTATTTGGGATTTTAAAAAATGGAGATATGGAAAGAATCCATTCTTATGAAGACATGCAGGTAGAGAATTCCAAGTAAAGGGAAGGGAAGGTGCATAAGCTCTGAGGGATGAATGAGAGTTTTTAATTTCAGAAACAGAAAGGTGGTGAGTGTCGCTGAGCACAGTGAGCAAGGAGCTAGGTCAGATCAGAGAGAGCAGGGAACCAGGACTCAGATGGCTTGGCAGTCCTTATGCTCTTCTTTTTTTTTTTTTTTCAATTGAGGTGTAATTGGCATGTGATACCATATTTAATTTCAGGTGTGCAACATAGTGATTGAACATTTGTATACATTGGTAAACGGTCACCACAGTAAGTTTAATTGTCATCTGTCACCTTACAAAGTTAGTATGTGATCGACTGTATTCTCCATCTCATGCTCTTCTGTGTTCAGTGGGAACTGAGTACATGCAGGGGTCTTAAGAGAGGAGTCACACTGAAAAGTTTCAAGCTTCAAACATTCACTGTGGCAGTTGTGGAAATGATTGTACATTGTTGAGAATAGGAGGCCGGTTAGAAGATGACCTAATTAGTCTAGGCAAATGATGCTGGCATAAAGCACGGTGGGCAGGGCGCTGGAAGAAGACCTGAGAGGACTTGTCATGGAGAAAGTGCAGGGGAAGTGAGGGGAGGGAAGAGTAAGGAGACTCCTAAGTTGAGGCAGATGTTAGTATCTTTTCCTAAGATGAGGAAGACTGAGGAAGGAAGAGACAAAGGGTGTGTGTGGAGATATAGGGATGCGAGTAGGGGATCAAGCGTGTGAGTTCAGAGATGCCTGATACACATCCAAGAAGAGATATGAATCAGGAAACTGTATGTATGAGTCTAAAGAGAAATTTGAGCTGTAGAATATTAATTTGGAAATAATCAGCCTCAAGATTGCATTTAAAGCTGTAGTGCCGGATGGCATCATCAAAACAGAGAGTATAGATAGAGGAAATAGGACCTGGGACTGAGGCTCAAGGTCCTCTAGCATTTACATGTAGGTAGAGGACCAGCCAGCACAGGGATTGAACAGATCAGGGCAACATTCCTGTTAACCTAACAATCCAATCAGCTCATGTTTCCTTGAACAGTGTGCATTGCCACAGCTTTCTGGCACCTTCAAAGAGGAACCATCTTAGCTTCTTTCTCCTAAAGAATGTAGAAAATTGGCATTTACACAGAAAAAGTGTTTGCAGAGAAAGGATAATCTAAAGCCAGTATCCCCAGCGGTAAGCCTCCCAACCACCCCCCAGGACAGTCTGAATGAAAAAATGATTATGTACTTAATGTCCACTGAGCACCCTGGAGAGAAAAAGAGCATACTATAATTGCAAAGTATTATTTTTACCATTATTAATACATGAATCATTCATTAGGAAAAAGAACGCGGAATTGGAAAGTCAGGAGATAATAGGCTGTGTTTCTAATGTTGCACAGAAGGAATCACCCACATAAATTTCCTCCCACTAGGATGTGTAGCCAGATTTACACATGCTGAGTATGTTGTCGCAAAGACAAACCCTTAGCAATAACTATTGGAGACCAAAGTGTTTGTAGTCAGGTGAACATCTACTCTTTACCCCTTATTTTTCCCCTTTGATCTTTGCCTGCTTTACAGAAGGATTTTTGCATAAAATGTCCTAGGTGGAAGGAACCTTTTTGAGTAGGGTCTCTTAGAAAGGTATCAGCCTTCTCATGCAGGCAACATTTTCAAATGGAGTGTTTCAGCCTTTAAAAAATGAAGGCATTTATAGAAGTTTGGAAGGGCTTTTAAAACGCCAAGAATAGGCACCAAAATCCTGGATTTTCTGCCAGGATACCTGCCACCTAGAGCCAAAAGATCTTATCATGAAGCAAAACAAACACACACACATAAATATGAGTATATGCATTTGGATAAATCTTTGGAAACACAAAACAACAAAAGATTCTGAACTTGATTTGCAGGCTCTTATTGACTAAAACAGGTAGAATAAACAAGACTGAATTGAAATCCGCTATTTCTATTCCTGTATCTTGTAAAGGGAGAGAACTTGCTTCTCCAAACAGGCTTCTGGAATACAGTGACCAAAGGTAACTGCTGTTTTAAAGAAAAGTCCACCTTAAACTTCTTCAAATGGGAGATTAAATTTAATGGAAGTAAATTAGTACTGAAACGGGTATTGAGGAATAAGCAAAAACTAAGTGTGTGTCTTTCTTTATGAATAATAAGTAAAATACAGAAAAGGCAAAAGGTAGAAATGTGTGCATATCTGTGAAGCATGTGTGTGTGCGCGTGTGTGTGAGAAAGAGAGAGATGATTGGGGTGTGAGGGAGAGAGACATTCAAAGAGAGAGTGACATTCAGAGAGAGAGACGGAGTGATTAGGTCCTGAATTTCTGATAGATCATTGGGATGATAGATTCCTCTTCACAAACAGTACTGGGAGATTGGAAGTGGGAGATTCAGGTGATTTAAGTTCCATAATTTTATTCAAATATCACATAGCTCTAAGACAGGATTCATAAAACTCTTGAATACATGTAATTCTGTAATAGAATAATAATGTTGCACAGTCCTTCAGGCTCCTGATTATGAAGGCATCTTTACTGCTGTGTCCTGTGATCCATCTGAGTGTTCTTCATCTCTCCACCATAAATTGTAAGTGGCAATTGGAAGGTCTAGAGTATCGGTAATCACAAGGGAGAGAGGTGGCTATTAAGCAGTAGCCTTTCCTTCAGAATCATTTTTTAAGCCACATGTAAAATCAGTCTCATTTTTGACCAAAAAAAAAATATTATTCCCAGTTTAACTATCTTACTCACCAGATTTTAGCCAAATTAGGTTTTGCTATGTCTAGTAATGAAATTCACTCTAGAAAGGATAATGTGTTACTGTTGAGAGTATTTAAATAGATATGCCTTGGGCTCTGACAGTAAATCTAAAGACATAACTCCAAAAATGTGGAGTTCAAAGAGACAGTTATTATTGAAGTAAGAATAAAAGTGACCCAAATTATAACTTTTGACAGGGATGCTTTTATTGTTGATTTTTTGTTGTTTAGTTTTAGTAAATTCAACCCTATTATTTTTATGACATGAGATCTGAACCTGCAATAGAACAGGAATGCACGTAATCCAAGGCGGACTTACTCACTTAATGAAAAGACACTTGGTTATTTTTTGGTATGTTCCTAGATAAATTTATTTTTGATTTATATAACTAGATAGCAGATCCTTTAGTCCTACCCTACCATATTGTCTTCTTCAGCGTTGGGATTGTCTCTGAAATCTTGAGCTAGTTAAAATTTATGTTTCAAAAACTGTCTTGTTAACTCTTTGAACACACAGATTAAAAAATACATGATTGCAGTTGTTTGCACCTGCTGACACACCCTTAGAAGTTCTGCACAATGGCACACTGCTCTTTTAAGATGAAGTGGAGCACACATATTCCACGCTAAGCCACACCACTCTCACTCTTATGATGAACATCATACTGGAAAAGTGGCAGCTGAAACTTGAAATGTAATTTGGGTCAATCCTTACAGACTAGGTAAATATTCTGGGCCCTGTAGTTTATGCACAATATCTGGCTCAGTCCTAATTGTTTAATGAATGAAAAATAAGCAAGTAAATGCCAGTTGACTGGGTCTACAACTCAAAAGTCTTGACCTCATTAATCACACTACCTATTAATTAACTGAGCTGAGGCCCCCAAATAACCCTTTCCCTGTGCAAGAAATCCAACTTTAAAAGATTGCATTCAAGGTACTAACTGAGAACAAGTTCTGGAGTCAGATGCTTTAAGAATAGCTGCTTGTTCTGTAATAAGTTACCAAATCTGCTCCTTCTTCTAGCTTCTAATCTCAGATTTTATTGGGGATAAAAACTGAAGAAAAAAATGTCCTTACTGGAGCGCCTTTCTTTTGTCTGTGTGTGTTGTGTATTTCCTATTCTAGGGAGCTTTTATGGTCTATCAGTTTCCATCTGCTAAATATCTTCCAGATTTCCTAACTGATCATTCATCTAGGACCCCCCAGTGGGCTTCATAGAACTGATATAGATTTATTTTTATATTTCTTCTGTCATTTCGATGGGATCTGAGTAGGGAGGAGAAGTCGTTTGTTCAGTCAGCCATCTTGATCCAGAGTTGATAACCTTTTATCAGGGCAGCCACAGAGGGACAGAACTCATGCCCTAGATCCTTTAAAAAGTAATTTTGAGAGACATTTAGCACATTCAGAAGACTAGCAACCTGACCTACATTCTTTCAGTATATTGATTTGCAAAATCCAAGTCTTTCTTTACTTTCATATTTTCTGTGCTTCAGTTCTTTAAGAAGAAAAAAATAGCAAACAGATAAAAGAGGCTATTAATTGTATCAATGTTTACTCTTAACTCTCTAAGCATCATAAACATGGCAAGAGTATGAGATAAATGGTTTTTTTTCCAAATGTGTATAACAAGAGAATATGTATCAGTCTTGGAATTTCCATTTATTAGCTTTTTTTTTTTTTCATGAAGAGGAGTATTCTTGAGAGGGATGTATTCTAAGTAGGTATATATTATTTGGTTGTGATTCAATTAAAATTACATATTCTTAGAGGGAGAAGAAAAACTGTACCAAAGTGTATTTTTACTTACTAGTTATTACAGTGTGCAGAATAAAAATGTATGTTTTACTCTAATCAGGGACTTTTGTGCATTGTTGTATTATTAAAAGAGATGTAGTATGTCTTATTATTATTAAAAAGTTATGACAGACCAATCAACAAGATGGACATAGTGTCTATTCTGAAAGATAAAAACATGAGACAAGATATTACTCGTTTTAGTCTCAGTAATTCGTAGAAATGATGATGGTGGTGGTTGTGTATGTGTGTATTTATATGCATGTGTTTAGCTTCCATGTAAGACTTCATTTGAAATCATGTCTTAGTTAAGGATTTTCTCACTAAACCTATGTGAAGATGCATGACAGGGGCTGGCCTGTAGGAATGTGCAAGAGCTACCGGAATAGAAGAAAGAGGGGGAGGAGAAAAGGTTGGGCGAGGGAGAAAGGGAGGAACTATTGTAATGGATTCTGGTTTTTCATGTGCTAAGTGCCATGGACTGAGTTCTGTGTGCCCTTTTAAGCACGTTACCTTGACACCCTATCTCAGTACCCAGTACTCTTCTGTTGCTAATCGTCTGCTCAGAAATCCTACTAAGAGTTTCCTCTGAGACATCCCTCTCCAGCACTACTCCGCGTTCTCAGACTTCTCCTTCTTCTCTGTGCTCATTAATCTACTCACATCATTTCTGCTTTCTTCACAACATACCTCTACTTTCTCCCCCACCCCTATAAACTTTCCTCTGACTACTCCTTATGCTAATGTCTCCCTTTTCTGATTCATTCCAACACCTGGAATCTCCTTTCAATAAAATTAAATATTTTTCTGGTAAGGGTAGTAGTGGCAAGAAGTAGTAGTGACATCATCCAGCCTTTGTATAATGCCTTAAAACTTATGTTGTGCTTTCACATTTTTAATCTGGATTTAAGAGAGGTGTTACAAGCCCATCTAATGACAAGAACATAGAAAGTAAAAAGTAGTAAGAGTCTGTCCAAGGTCACTCAGCTATTTATTTAAGAAGAGAGCTGGGAGTGGAAGGTAATACCATACTGGAATTCACAGAAAACTCTGAAATTTTCATTCCAGGCAGCGCTTCAAGGCTATACAGGCCAAAGAGCTTTGGACCTTGGTCAATATCGAGGCTCTGAAGCTTACCAGCTGTGTGACTTTGAGCAAATCACCAGTCCACTTTGACCTCTGTTTTCTATCCCAAGTACTGCCAGTGCTTGTCATGAAAGGAAATGAGATGCAAGGACAAAGTTATCTGTTAAAAGCACAGCTCTGTAAAAATATTAAGCACAATAGGGCTGTGGTATTTCATGGCTTCAGAAGGCATCATTCATGAGAATGAAATGCTCTGGGGCCTCATCACACTACATTACATTTCAGTGGTATTCCAATGGAGTCGTTCAATTCTTGTGTTTCTGCAAATTGTTTGTGGTGGTTGTTTGAATTTTCACCAGGAGGAAAAGAGAATTGGAGATGTTCACAGAGTAAGTTGTTTGAAGGCCCCACTAGGACGGTGGGCAATGTTATCTGTCGCTGTGTTGTCTATTGTTTTGTGACTTGAAGCAACAACTGACTGTTATCCCACGATTCTGGGGGCTGGTGGGCCAGCTGCGGTTCTCACTTGGGGACACTCCATATGGTTTCAGTCAGAGAGCAGCTGAGGCTGGAGTAACCTAAAGGCTTCTTCACTTAGCACCAGGGCTGCTGAGGTGGCTGGAACGGTTTAAGGCTGATTTGTCATTGACTCCTCGAAAGGAACCTCTCCAGAGGGGGAGCTGGGGTTTTCTTAACAGATTTCAGCCTAAAGGTAGTTAGCCTTCTTGCTTGGAGGCTGGCTTTCTCCAGAGTAAGAATTCTAAAGAGCTGGCAGGGAGGCTGAGATGCTTCTTACGAGCTAGATTTGGAGCCCTAGAACAACATTTCTGTTGCATTCTGTTGATCACGCAAATTATAAATGTCAGCCCAGATTCAGGAACAGGGGAGGAGTGAACTCTACTTCTCAATGCAAGAATGGTATGTGTTCAGAGAGGGAAGGAATTGATGGCAGTCACCTTGGAGACAAGCTACCATAGTGAGCTCTGTCTTCTAACCTCTAGTCTGTGGTCTGACTAATGTCCCAAAGTGTGTATGTTGCCACACTGCCAATGTCACTCTCCCCAACACCATGCTCATTACTACCCCTTGCACATCTGTGTTATACACACACACACACACACACACAGATTAATTTCTTTGGGGGGGATTATTAGGTTTGTTTATTTAATGGAGGTACTGGGAATTGAACCCAGGACCTCGTGCATGCTACGTATGTGGTCCACCACTGAGCTATACCCTCCCCTCAGATTCATTTCTGCTACTAAATAGCTATCTCATTCATACACCTATCCACTCTCCTGAATTTTGTTTTTAGACTGAACATATTGGTACTGAAGATACCATTTAGATTTAGCACTAAATGCATATATAGAGCAAAAATCTGTTCCTTGGTCATGCTTGCTCTCCTTAGGCTAGCAGACATGACAAAATATACATGTTTGATCACAGAAGAAACCAGGAAAAAGAGTTCAGGCAGCTAGTCAATGTGACCAATATCTAAGAAATTAGCATATCGATAGAGGAGTGTGTCTGTGCGCACATGTGTATGTATATATAATATGTGTGCATGTATATCATACACATTTTATAATATGTATGCCCATGTGTGAATATGTGTGTGTATATATACAGGTACATTTATATACATATACATATATATAGTCCAGACTATCCGAGGGTAGTGATATGCAGAAGAGCTATAGTATCATCTTTATACAGAAAAATAAACCCTAAAATTCTGAGACTGTGATTCTCCCCTAGGTCAGCATTAATTTTTAGGGGACTTTAGCATGGTAGAACAAATACCTTATGGTCTTTACCAAATAAGCTACACTAAAATTATCAGAAATTATTGCCTACTTGCTTTAGTGTACTTTTTGTATATCTAGTTTTTATAATGAAACTAGTGAGATGCACTTTTATTTTAAATACTAATGGTAATAACCCTAATGAATTCAGGCTGCTTCTGGATTATGTGTTGGCGAAAATGCAGTGACAGCTATGAAGCTGCCAGGCATATCCTGCCAAGAAAATGTACATAAGGTACACTCTATATGGAACGACTGTTAGGAAAGCCATAAGAACTCCCCATATTGCTTTAATATGGTATTAAAATGATTTTAATTGTGCACACACACCCACAGACCTCCAAGGGTTAACTGCACACAATGTAATGAATTCAATAATGATGAGTTAAAAAAGGTCTAATTAGCAAGTAACCACTTTATTATGAAAGAAAATGGTAATGAATTTAATAGCTCAAAATCATTAACAATATTTAGTTTGCTGGTACTTGTTCTCTATTATCCTCATTAATATGAACATTTAATATGTTTTAAAATGGATTTGTAATACTTTCTGTGCCATGAGGTTACACTGACAGAAAGAGTGTAATTATTCTGCTAATTGTTATCACTGTATGTTTGTGCTCCGAATAGAAGTATATTTAGGTGTTAATACCAAAAAAAAGTAATTAAGAAAGGAAAGATTTAAAACCTAATTAAACAAAAACTCAAAAAAAAATCTTAGTCCACCATAAAAAAAGAATTTCTGAAGCAGTTGCTTTGGAAAGTTTTTTTTTTTCCTCCTTCCTGTTAATGCATTTTTCTATTATTGTGGGTTTCTTGAAGGAAGGAATAAAGTTATCTAAAAGAAAACTGGGATAAAAAGAAAGAAACAGAAGTTCAAGATTCACATTCTGCAAAGCAAAGTTAGATCTTTCCAATGTGCCTGACTGCAATGAAATGCAAACTTTATCTTTCAGGGCACGCTTTGATGGTGGACAACAGCATCTCACACGTAGGACAGTTGTTAGCTTTGCTCCCTCACCTGAACTTATCCTGGAAACCTCTCTGTCTCTGTTGTCCCCTAAGAATCCTCACACATACTCTGGTTCATTCCCCACTGAGTCTTGTTTCTTCTGAGATTCACTATAGTTTCTTCTTTGAGCATCCTTTAATAACCAGGGCCACTGAAAGTTTCAAAAAACAACAACAAAAAAAACCCAACTTCCAGCCACAAATCCTCATAGATGGAAAATAAAAGTGTGAAAAATGTAGAAGAAATGAAGACATTTCTACCCCTTGATCTCCTTCCAGACCTTCACCCCAAGTCTGGAACCACAGGGTAGGCAAGGTGTTGATACAGGTGGCAGTTTGGGATGCAGCAGAGAACAGAGAAGGGTAGAATATGGATCTGGAGGGGCAAACAAAAGTCATATGGCACAAAATCCATTTGGAATATCTTGGCTTGGATGGGATTGCTGAATGGACCAATATCTTCCGGCCTCTCAGTCTTGAACTAGGACCAGCCTATCAGTAGGAAGTTTGCATCTGCAGAGCAGATACATTTACCCTGGCCATTGCCCTCTATAGGTTGTGTGAAGAAGGAAGGAGAAAGGGATCGTATCAATCCTCTTTGCTGTATTAGTCCAAACAGAAATCCCAGTTCCAATTTTGAACTTTTCTCTCCAGACATGCTACATAGCTTTCATCCTGGAGTTTCTCTTCACCATCGACTTAGTATTTCCCCTTGCTCTGCTTTTTTCTGGATACCCCTCTTTCCTGAGTCCCACGACTTCCTATTATTTTTCATTAGTCTCTTGATTTGAAGAAGTACCTTCCACAATAGTTCCCTGAGAGAGATGCTTATAAAATCATATATATATATAATCATATATATATAAAATATGTACATATAACATTATATGTGTGTTATTATCTGTATTTATAATTATATATGCTTATTATAATATATACACATTATTATATATGTGTAGTATAACATATGTGTAATGTAGCATGTATATTATGATATGATATGATTAATATAATATAGTATTTGAATAGTATTTGGAGGAGAGTGGCCTTTCGGGTATCTGGAAATGTCTTTATTTTACAGTTGTTTTTTGACTATAGATTTGTAGGTGGGAAATATATTTTCCTCTCATTTCTTCATTGTTTCTAGCTTCCAGGTTTGCTTTTGAGGAGACAGGTGTCATTCTGATTCCTGATCTTCTTATGTCACACATTTTTCTCTCTGGAAGCTTTCAGGATCTCCTGTTATCTTTATAGATCTTTAATGTCATGCTGATGGGCCCTTGTGTGATGAAACTTTAGTTAGTAGTTTTTGAGGGGCAGGTATTCTGTGGGAACCTTAATTTGGAGCCTCCCGATCATCAACTCTGAAATATTTCTTGTTAACGTTTTCATGATTTCTTCTCCAACCTTTCTCTTTTCTCTCTCAGATCTCTATCATTTGGATAATCGCCCTCTTAGATTTGCTTACCTACTTTCTCATGTCTTAACCATTTTCCCCTTGTTTAATTTCTCCTAAAAGCCTTATTTTTCCTTCTAGTTCTTTTATTGATTTTATATAAAAGTTTTCAGCTAACATGTCTTCAGTTTCTAACAGCTCTCTCTTCTTTTCAGGATGTTTGTTCTCAAAGCAGTTTATTTTATCTTGGATTCCGTATCTTCTCCAATCTCAGAAGACATTAATTATAGATCTTTTTTTTTCAAGTTTTCCTCTAATATCTATATTGTCTTTATTTTCCCTAAGTTGTTCTGTAGTTTGTTTTGTTTTTTTCTTTTATCCCCTTTCATTTATGCTTAAAGTTTTCCTCGAACATCTATGATTAATCTTAAACTACCCATTCATTTCAAGAAAAGAATTGTAAAAGTTGATAGAAAACTTGTGGGTTTTACTCTAGATAAAAAATGACAAACCAGCGATTTCATTCAGGGACCATAAAATGATCTTTTCTCTGAAGATGTTCATTTTTCTCAGAAAAGAATCTTTCAAGCAGGTGAAAGGGCCTAAAGGCATCTCACTATTCTTAATGCTTATATTATATATATACCTATATATTTAAACTATTTTCATGTAATTTATACAGAATTTTTATGGTTGAAAGGGTTCTTCCACTTTATGTCTATCCTATTTCTTGAAATTTTTACAATTTCTTTTAACTTGTGTTTTTTTGATTATTAAGGTAGTTGAACACCACTTTATGGTGTTTCATTGTTTATGTCTAATTTGTGAATAAACATTATTCCTGCACATAGTTTTCTCTTGTCATTTTGATCATTTTCTTTGACACTTAAGAACACTCTGTGTTAAAGTTATTAATCTTATGTATATATTGATAGTTTCTTTCAACTTAATTTTCATTCTGAACTTTGATTATGGTATATTTTGAAGTAAATAGATGTTTTATTTTTGCCTTTTGTTTTTATTTATGACCTTGTAATAAAATTAAAAAGTGTCTTATCCATATCATATGTATGAAAATGCCTTCCTATATTTTCTCCTAGCAATTTTATTTTCTTCTTTCCTTAATGTATATATTTACTTTTTTCTTCTTTGGGAGTTGTACATCTAATTTTATTTTTCCCCCAAATTAGCAATTGTGTCAATCAAATTAATTAAATAATCTATCTGTTCCCCCAGTAATTTGAAAAGCTACATTTATTTTGTCATAAATTGACATGGACTTTATTTCACTGTTTTCTTTCACTGTTCATGGTCCAGATCACACTGTTTTAATTACTGTAGTTTTATAAAACATTTTTATATTCTGTCTCTTTTTTAACATAGTTTTGCTTCTTATCTATATTTAAGCAAGGTGAATTTTTTTTGGAAGTACAGTCAGTTAAAATGTGTCAATTTTTGGTGTACAGCCCTATGTCCCTGTCATGCATATACATACATATATTCATGTTCATTAAAGGTTATTACAAGATATTGAATATAGTTCCCTGTGCTATACAGAAGAAACTTGTTTTTTTAAATCTATTTGTATATATAGTGGCTAACATTTGCAAGTCTCAAACTCCAAATTAATCCCTTTCCACCCTCTTTCCCCTGTAACCGTAAGATTGTTTACTATGTCTGCGAGTCTGTTTCTGTTTTGTAGATGAGTTCGTGGTGTCCTTTCTTTCTTTTTCTTTTTCTTTTTCTTTTTTTAGATTCCACATGTGAGTGATATCATATGGTGTTTTTCTTTCTCTTTCTGTATGCCAGGTGAACTTTTAAAAAAATTACTAACTCAGGTTTGACTTGAAATGTTCTATTTTTAAAAGCAAATTAGAGAGTCGATATTTTAGCAAGACCCATAATATAACATAGTTCCTTTTTACTTTTTGTTACTATGCTTTTATTATTAGCTTTTTGGTAAATTAAAAAATTTATTGAAGATAGAGGACTGTTTGACTTGCAGAATGTATTGTATTAGCTTCATAAAATAAGCTGATATCGTGAGAATAAGAGAATGAGAGATATCAAGCCCAACTTAAAAGTCTAATTTTTCACAAATCTTACATAATTATTTCTTGATTTGTGGGGACTGGATCAAGATACGAAAATCTGTGGATACCCAAGTCCCTCATGTAAAATGGCTTACTACAGTCAGCCTTCCATAGCTGTAGATGCAGAACCCTACGGAAAAGGAGGATGAACTGTATATAGGCACAGGTATAAACTTTATAGATTCTTAAGTGGATATGCCCCTCTTCAGATGGCAACATCAAGAATCACAGCCTTAGTTGTTCATCCCTCTTCTCATCACCATAACAATCCACGACTCAGGGTAAGCAGTGGAAAGCATTACTAGGAGAGATGGGGACCAGCAACCTGTGCCCCTTATTTGCAGATACTTTTCCTCGGGAGAATAATCTTTTGATTTTGGCTTACTCTTAATGAACCTTAGTATACTCTGATATGCAGGTGCATCTAGTCAGACTTGAAAATTTTCATTTGGATCATAGGCAGAGTCAAAGTTGTGTATCATGAATGCTACTCAGACTAATTCTTCTAATAGACCATCAATAAATAAAGAAAATACCAAATCTACATAGACCTTTTTTTTTTAATAAAGAATAGACTATTTTTTAGAGCAGTTTTAGGTTCACAGCAAAATTGTTAGGAACGTAGAGATTTCCCACATACCCTCATCCCTACGCATGCGTAGCCTCTCCCATTATTAACACCCCCCCCCAACAGAGTGATACCTCTGTTGCAATTGATGAACCTACACTGACACATCATTATCAGCGCAGGTCCATAGTTTACAATAGGATTCACTCTTGGTGTTGCATATGCAATGTTTGACAAATATGTAATGACCTTTCTTGATAAATATAGAGCAGATTTTAAGTTCCAACTCTGATATACTCTAATCACATAAGAAAATCAGATGCTTTTAACTAATAGGGAATATAAGTTATCAATCAGGAGCATGTTAGCTATAACAAATGGAAATCTGTCCAAAGAGCAAAAGACACTACACAAGAAGCAAAGGGAGAGAGAAATCCAGGGCAAACATGAAAAAGAGGAGAGGTGTGTTCTGTAAGAATTGGCCTCAGTTCCTTCTGAGAATCCATTTTAAGCCTCTACAGACACTCCACAGAATACTTCCGTACACTCCAATTACAGACTCTCACTCCAAATTCCTTAAAGTGAATATAAAGCTGATCAAACCTCTTCTTCTGTCTACTGACAAGCATAACCCACAGCTGTATGTCTCAGGCTATGTATGCATAACTCAGGATTCTGGCTTGCAAAGGTTATTTTATTTCTGAGCTTTTATTTAAATTTCCTTTTCACCAAATTCTTTTAAAAGAAAGTATTTAGATGGAGTTTTTGTTGTTGTTGTGGGTTTTTTCCCCCATTATTTTTCAGCAGAGCTGTTGCATAACACAATTGGTTTTGCATGCTTTATAGGAAAGCAGGCCACCTTCCTTCATAAAGTGAGGGCACTGATGTGCCTTCCAATCACTTGATTCTATTGTTCTAAGCAGTCCTTTCAATGTTTTTGGCAGGCTCAGGCTTCTGTGCTACCGTGGCCTTATTTTATTATTGTTTGGAGGGGAGTGCAGTGTGATTATCCATTCTTCCTTCAGGCAGAGCAAGCCATCTGGAATGTTTATTAAGCCCGCCGGCTGATCAGGAGGCTAGAACTCTGGTGATATACATGAACGTGGGTTGTTCTACATCATCACAGCTTTGTTCCTCTGATGATGCGGCGTGCAGAGAGGGCCCTGCTAATGGATTTAGAGCACTTCACAGTGGAGGTGCCATGGGCTGAATGGGGGAAAGAGATATTTCCAGCCTCTAGGTAATTGACTGGAGGATGGTAGAAAAATGTTTAATGTAAAGCAAGAAGGCTTCAAAACTTTTAAATGTTTAATTTGGGGTGGTAGAAGGGCAGGTGATCAGCAAGAGGTTTGAGGAGCGGCCTTTGAAGCCCAAATCTTTGTGATGAGGTCATGCCCCGCTAAGCCTATCTGTCGCTCTGTGTAAAAAGATCAGTCGAGCTTGTCCAGAAATAAAATGCTACTATTCTAATTTTAAAATTTAGGCATTTCCCAGTCTACACTAAGCAGCACTTATATTTCTTTCCTTTTATTAGTGTCACCGCAAAGAAAGAGGAACATTCTTCCTTTGCTATAAATTTTGGTCTGTAATTGTTGAACATATTTTTTGCAAGAAGGCAAAGTTTGTCTCTTCGTGCTTTCGCTGTTTGTAAAATGAGTGTTTGTGGAGCTGCAAGGAATAATTTACAATGAGGGTTTGGGTTTCTTTCTCAATTTAATTTGGATTTTACACTGAGTCAACTTTTCAGTCAATTATAGAACTATGATTAGTTGCTAGTCACTTAAATAAGCACCTTTTAAAAATAGACCTATAAAAATGATGCAAGGACTAATCACTGATGTGAGAAATCTTCTGCAGGGCCACCCAAACCATAATAAGAGGAAGAAAAAATGGTTGAGCAAATAAAACCTGTGTTTGGCTAAATCACAAGATATGCTAGTTAACCAACCTACTGAATAAATCTGCCCTGGGCCAGTTTATGTCAGCGCACAGGATATGCTACCAATAGATCCTTTAGTAAATCCTTGACGACAGAAATGAGTAATTTACCTTTATATGAAGATCAATGTATTAGGTTGAGGAGCTCTGTGTAAAACATCTTGTCTGATTTTACAGTGTGTGTCTGTTAATCTAGATATAGGCAAGTATAAAGTTGAACATATCTATAGAGACATGGTTATATATATTGTGCATATGTGTGTGTATTTATATACACACCTAGATGAAAAAACATATATTCATATTCATATTCATATTCATATCCTTATACTTTTCTCCACAATCAACTTAGTGACATCTAATCCACTTCACCAGAAGACAAAGCTAAGCTAATATTATAGATGGGGCTAATCCTGTAGACACATACATCTCTCTATCAGTGATCTATTATCACAATAATGATGCACAATAACTACCTCTCCCCAAATGACGTGGCTTCGTATAGCAACCATTTATTATTGCTCATGAAGCTGTGGGTCAGGCCCCAGAACCACACTGATCCGGTATGGCTGATACATGCATCTGAGTTAGGCTTCAGGTCAGCTGGGTATCTTTGTCTCTTAGCTGGTTCTGTCCCACATCTGGGGTCTTGGCTGGGAAAACTTGGCTGTCTTGTTCTGCTCCTCACGATCTCTCCTCCTCTGGGAGGCTAGACTGGGCTTCTTTATAGCAAGAGAAAGACAGCTGGCTTCCTAAGGCCTAGGTTCTGAATTGGCGTGCTGTCACTCCTGCCATATACTATTGGTCAAATCAAGTCACAAAGCCAGCCCAAATTCCTAGTGGGAAGTTAACACCACTTCATGATAGGAAAAGGTGCAAAGTCACCTTGCTGGGGACGTAAGGGTGAAGATAGCTCATGCCTCCCTGCAGCTCACAGTTTGTGGTATATCAGGACAAGAATGCTTGCCTTCTATTTCTGTCTCTGTTTTTAACACACTTTGTTATGCCTCTTCTAAAATTAAACAATGCTATACAAATATTTGCCCCTGAACCCCAATAAGTCATCTACAAATTGCCAATATCAGTGTTCTCAAACAAGATCCAACATATAGAATGACTATTTACCGTAATTTTGGACCTTTCTATACGAAGGAGAACATTAATTGAGATTATTTTGTATGCTGTGCCCAGAAAGTCTAGAAAATGTCATAAGTTCAGTTCTCCTCTTAAGACTTTCTTAAACTAATTAGGCTTCTACTTAAAACTCTGAAAAATAATATTTTGGCTTCACTTATAACCTCTCTCTGTCTTAGTGTCTTCATCTATAAATGCAATGTATCAGACTGTGATTTCATGCAGTTCAGCCTTTTAGTCTAAAACTCCATTATATTCCTATAAAAATGGAGACACTTTCCTATTGGCAGTCCTCCTGTAAACTTTTTCTTGGCTCCTCTAACTGTCCCATCAGTCTTCTTCCTCAATGTAGTGTGTGGCATGGCTCTGAGTAGGAATATTAGATAGGTAAAAACAAACAGACAGTCTCAAAGTGGGCTGTTAACTATTTGCTTTAATTTGTGTCTGCGGATTTGAATTCATAGCAGCTCACCAACTATCGAATTAACATGTAAACCTTTTTTATCTGTCTCATACCTGGATGAAGCTCAGCCAACTTTCAGTGTATTCAAACTGAAAAAAAAATCTGTTTCATTTAGGTTTAATTTCCTCATATGGCCTACCTACTCCTTCTCCAAACCTCTTGCTCTTGACTTTCTCTTCTTGTGCGTGATATGTGTCAAGTATTTATCCAGTGCTTTGACATCCATGCACCAAGCCAGATGGACAAGAATCCACATGTCTTTTGTGCCTAGTGATTTACATAGAAGAGACTCCTGGGAGAAAGGGGACTTAGACAGATAGACAGACAGATAGATGAATGGAGGGGCAGATAGACAGACAGACTTGGTTAAAGGTCCACATGGAGGCTATATCACAGTTATGAATGATGAGGCCAGTGAGACCCTGTATCACAAGCAAAGACATGGAAGCAATTTAAATGTCCATTGACAGATGAATGGATAAAGAAGATGTGGTGTATATACATACATATGTATATATGGAATGGAATATTATTCAGCCATAAAAAAGAATGAAATAATGCCATTTACAGCAACATGGACAGACCTAGAGATTATCATACTAAGTGAAGTAAGTTAGACACAGAAAGACAAAAATTACATGATATCACTTACATGTGGAATCTAAAATATGACACAAATGAACTTATTTTAAAAAACAGAAAGATTCATAGACAGAAAACAAACTCATGCTTAACAAAAGGGAAGTATAAAATTGATAAACAATAAGGTCCTACTGTAGAGCACAGGGAACTATATTCAATATCCTGTAATTTTAAAAATCAACAGGGATAAAGTCTGGCACCCAGGCAGATAACACAGCTTGAGCCAGAAGTTAATGGTGGTCCTGGATATCACCTGGTGGTGACTGTCAGGATTAGTCTGCTCCAGCTACTCTGGTGGCCTGTCTGAGAGCACTGCGAGAAGCAGATTATAACTTCCCAAAGGAAAAAACTTGAAAATTGAAAGATATAATACTTGAGGCCTCAGTCATTCTTGCTGTGGTAGACTAACCTCCCTGCTCCAATCCAAACAAACCTACAGAGGCCAGTTTGCTCCTGACCCTGTGAGTGTGAAGTCGGAACTCACTGGTCCATCAAGTTCCCCTCCTTTCAGAGGCAAGCACACTGAAGTGCCAGTGCACTGGCACCATGCCATGGTTCTGGCTCTTATCCCATTGGTAAGATGATAGTGAGGAGGTTTCTACTGCAGCCAGCACCTGCGTGAGTGACGGGAACAAGGCTCCAACTTGGACCAACACTTTTGGGGGCACTAAGTTCTGTGGAGTCTCAGCTGAGATCATTGTAGCAAAGGTGGAAAATCAGGGCAGGTCAGTGGATGTGGGAATGTCACCTTGAAATTGGGAAGTATTTGAGGAAGAGGGATTCTGTAAATCTAATTTTTCTGCAGAAACCAGGTGAAATATTGGGGCGTCAGAATATGAGTAATAGTGTTAGTGAGGCTGTACTTATTTTCAACAGTTTTTAAACCCTGAGACTTTTGTTTTACCTAAATTTCAATCTCATTTGATTTTGTGAGTTATTATTACTTTTCTTTTGCAAGCGGGGAAGCGAAGGCTCAGAGAGGCGAGGTGACTTGTCCAAGTCACATGGTTGAGCTGTGCCAGTTCTCTGTGATCCTGATGGCCAAACCCTCCCTGCTCCGCACAGAGCCGCAGACTCTTCTTCCCTCTGCTTTGCGGTGTTTCTGTTGACTTGATTCTGAGTCACTCGCCTAGTGTCAGTCCTAGTGTTCTCTTCATCAGCGTCTGTCTGTGTGTGTGTGTAGCATTAACTCACCTATGTTTTTATCCTTGAGAAACAAAATGTATTAACAACCGAGTTAGGAACAATGCCTGAAACTTTGCTTCCTAGTTTATAATAAGGGAATATCGCTCTCCATAATCTGTAGTGTCATCTCTTGCATTTTTTACATGATAAAGATTTTTTGACTCTTCTGTTAGTAATGAAACCAGCCAGTTGCCAACATATACTTAATATTTTACTTTCATTTCCATAAGATCTAAAGCATCCATTCAGAACCACCACTAGAAGACTTTCTAGGATTGCAGCCTGGCAGATGTCTCTCCCTTCAACCTATCCTACCTAAGAACATATGATTGATCAAACATAAGCTATATGCATAAAGCGTATTCTTGTTCTAAGTGAGATTACGACTCTCACTAGATACACAGTAATGCAAGTGGCACTGGGTTTGATTGAATGTGTACATAACTCGTTGCTGAACTAAACACTACAACTCTTCTGAGATAGAAGGTCAGAAACTAATCAAAGGCTTGAAGGCAGTTGGGAGGGGGTGGACTTAAGTGAACACTGAAGGATGGATAGGTATTGAAGGGAAGACACTTGTAGAGGATTTTTCTAATGTGGAAAAAAATTCTGGCAGATTTAAGAAAGGTGAAAATTGGAAACCCTGAAGGCTAGTTAGATATATATATATATATATCTGTCTATCCCCAAACCAGTGTACTTCTTGGGGAAAAGTGATGGGATAAGGGATGAGATGTTTCTTGAGGGCAGGTTTTATGTCTACATTGTGGCCATTTAACATTTCATTCACAAAGAAAGTAAAAGGATTGCTTGTTCTCTTCCACAACATAAAGAGTGTGTACAAAATCCAACAATAAATTGTCTAAGATCTCCATAGTGGGTGAGCAAGGATTGGGTGAGAAAATGTGTGGCAGGAGAGAAGCCCCGGGAGACAAAGCCATGGTCTATATGTGATCTGTTACTTCACGTATTAATCCAGAGCATGTTACATTGATGGTTTTGCTTCTAAGAGTCCAGAATTTAAGAAGGAATGCTATTGACTCAATGCCTAATTAACTAGAGACCCTTGTAACTTCGTAAGTCTCTGTTAAGCAGCAGGAGTAGGCTCTAGTTTTAAAAAGGTGAATCCACAGGCTAGAAGTTGAAAGATGGTTGAAGCACCAGAGTCTTACATCCTTCCCTGCCTGGGAGGAAGTCAACCAGTTTCCCTAACACCTCTCTATTTCCTACTCCCTTTCATTTGTACCCCTCTTCAATACTTTCTAAGGATTTATGCTGCTTACATGTGGAGCTGCACTGAAAAGTTAGGACATTCTGACTTCTTTTTTAGGAGTAGACAATTGCCAAAGTGTTAGGTTTCCCCTGCTAATCCCTACAGGTAATTAGAAAAAAGAAAGATTTGATGGAGGAGCCCATGTTCTATTTCAAGGGTTGACAGGTAAATAATATGGATCTGAATTTATTTGGGGCAATAGAGCATCCACTTGCTGGTTGGATTAATCCCCCCCAGGTGTGTCTTCCTTTTGTCTATAGGATTTAACCCAGATCCTGTTTTCTATGTAAAGGTGGCTGTTAAGCAAATAATTAGTAAGATCTAGTAATTCATAACATCTTCATGAGGTATTATGAAAAGTTTCCTCTGGCTTGAGAGGTTGTTTGTGAAGATTGGAAAAATCTCTCTTGAAGCATTTCTAAACAGTTGCATTGGAAATTGCCCCTGTAACAGATGAGCTCATCTCTTTTAATCTGCATTAATAAACCACAAAGCAAGAGAGATGGGTAGAGGGGCATTTTCATCCAGGGCGGAAGTTTGGGAGTATAAGACATCGATTTGTTGGACATCATGATAATTGCTTATGTACTATCCTGCAGTTGACAAGTCTGTTTCTTTTAAAATATAAAATAAATAAAATAAAATAAAATAAAATAAAATAAAATAAAATAAAATAAAATAAAATAAAATATTTAAAGAAGTAAAGCTCAGGAAGGGGCAGCATCTGGACTGAATTTGACCTACTAGAAGCATGACAGGGTACGGTAGCAACCCTATGGTGGCAGGTCGAAGACAAGCAATGTTGCAGAGTAACTGACCCAAGGACACCAGTATGAATTTTTTTCGAAGTATCCAAAAACCATCAGTCTCATACTCGATTGAGGATGTGTCTCTATTTTTGGATCAAATTACTGACTAAGCCTGAGAATCAAATTTCATTAAGGCCTAAGACTCAAATTTCAGTGAGAAGGCACCCTCTGTTAAGAGATGGGGCTGTGGTCAAGATGAAGCATGGGAAGCTGGCATGCCTTGCCTTCACCTGGGCGTCCACAGCATCGACTGTCCTACCCCCTCTTCAGACCAATCATGAAGCTGCAGAGATAAAAACAAAACAAAATAGCATTTCTATTCCCTTTACAGGCAAATGAAACCCAAAAGATATGGATCTTTGAATGGATCCTGTAGTCATAAATAGACTTCTGGGTGAGCTGCCTATATTTCTTCTCACTGTTGAATCCAATCTGCTGTGAAAAATTTTCACTGTCTCCAAGTCATCATGAAAACATTCTCGGCTAATTGAGACATTCCCAAACAATTAAGATAACCAGATGCGTCTGTTATTTGTAATTACCTGAACATGCATTCCTTTCTTTGAGAATAGTTCCATTTTTTGAGCCTTTTGAACTACTCCAGATAATGAAAATGAAGATTACTGTGTGCACATTTTTCACTCAGCCTAATTTTGACATCGAATTACCTCTTTCCAAAGTTAAGCAGCAAAACTGGAAACATGTGTGCAAAAGAACTTTTTTTCATTTTGCCTGGTGCCGAAATAATACCTTCTCCCCCCATTTAAATTGCATTTTTGACAGTTTCTAAGACTTAAGTTAACACATGTTTAAGTGTAAAAGATGGACTCCAATAGTTAAGGAAAAAAATAAACAATTTATAATTACCACTCAGACCTGCCACGTTTGATCTTTTAGATTCATGATGGGTCTGCAGTACTGTTTCTGGTTCTTGGCATGTAGTGGGTGTAGTAGGATTTCCGTAAGTGGTAACTACCACCATAACTACTACTTTTTCTACTGTTACCAATGCTACTATTCCTGCTCGTCCTGATAATAACAGACCGTTTCTCCGAATGGAGATCTTCATCAGTGATTTGGGATTTGTATTCAAACATTTTGTTATTGATTTGCCTAATTATACAGAGAAATGATCAGAATAATTCACCACTTTCATCCAGTAGGGGGTCCCACTATGTTTTCACTTTTCCAGCTGTGCAAATTCTTGTTAGATTTCCAGATACAATTCAAATACTACCTTTGTCTTCTCTCAACTTTATAGCATTAGTCCCCACTATTTATTTATAAATTACTTTTATATCTCCTTATAACTTTTATCTGTGGTTTTCTCTAATTGTCTTGGGCAGTTATTTAGCTTGCATTATAACTTAAATTTTTTGTATGCCCAGTGTGAAGACAGGGCTTGCTCTATCCTTGTTTTCATTTTTTTTTACCTACTACTCTAGTCCTTGCACATGGTAGATGCTCAATAAATATTTCATTTGCTTTTATTTGAAAGGTCTTGTGCCTTTCTGATACATTAGCTCCCTCCAGCAAGTACTGTCTTTCAGTGTTAAACAATTTTGGATTCTCAGGCATTGGAACACTAGAATCCACCTATAAGATAAATGGAACTCTTTTTTTTTGCCCTGGGCAGTGGAGCTGGTATCACTCTAAGTCACTCTATGAAGGCAAAGTTTCCTACTTAGAAGATCAACATGGGAGAAATGTCTCTAGAGGTAGACAGTGACATCAGGAGATGAGAGGGAGGTGAGAGAAAGGAACAGAGCAAAAACACGAAGAAGAAGAAGGTTGAGGGGGAAGAAAACGAGAAAGGAGAGAAGGGGAAGCAGCAGGAGGAAGAAGAAAGGAGGAAGGAACAAGGAAGGGAAGAAGAAGGAATCATTTGAAATGATTGAACGTGGCAGATGATGTTATGTTGTTTCGCTGAACTAAATGATCTATGTGGGTTTAATTATAAAAGAAAGAATACATATAGGCATTTGATTCACTTTCTGTGAATTTGTATATTAGTAATATTGAGCCTGATAGGCCATTCCTTAAATCATAGTCATCACATAGTCATTTTCCCTCTTTAAAGAATGGCTAATTTAGAACACATTCCATTGTTTTAATGGACCCCTACATTTAGTCCACACAAAAGTTAATACTAAAAATAATTTTAAAATATAATTTAATTGGAAATTCTTCATTGTTTATGACCATTTACTCCTCATGAATTGCTGCAAGTTATGATGTGCAAAGATGGGTCTGCAGAGAACATCTGTGAGGAAGACGGATGGCACCTGTTGCTCTGCACGGACGTCTTTGAGTTCAGTGTGCTTCTACTGCCAAATACCCTGTGATGGTTTAGTTATCCAACCAGAATTCTCTATTTGAACAACTAGAAAACCTTTGGCAGTTTACACCAGTATGTCATTTACTCTTCATTTGGTTCAAAAAATCCCATTCATATATTAAGTCTGCCTCTGTTCTTTTCTTATTAGCCTGTGACAATTAATGTAGAACATTATTCCACCACATTGTCATTTCCATGATGTCAAAACATTCTGGATTTATTAAATAAATTATGAAGCTAAAATCCCAGCCTGTAAAAATATCTTACAATTGTAGCTGATCACTGTAAAAGAGAAGTTTTGTCTTTTTAATTAGTAAAAGAATCCAACAAGAGTACAATAGCAGACACGTGATGATCCCTGTCTCATTCACATTAGGACCTGATCACCTAAAGCCAGACAGATACGCTCTGTCTGTATGTTATCACTGGGGATCAATACAAATATAAACTCACATATAAACTGTAGCACTGAAATCATGTGACTCTAGTTAGTTTTAAGGTAGTCTACTAGAAGATTCAGAATGTGTTTTGTTCTCCCATATTTTAGAAATCATAATCAATGTGAAATCATAAAATTAAAATCAGAAAACTCACCACTGTTGACCTCATTGTCTTTTCATAATACTGCCACAGGCACTCACGAATGAGCATACACAGAAAATTAACACATCCAATACCAAGAGGCCTTCCCTGGAGAATGCACAATGAGTTTGAATGTTGGGACTTGAACATCCTATGATTGCTTTTCCTTTTGTAGTCTTTATTTATTTTGTTATGACAGAGACAGGCATTTAGTTACATCTGCTTTAAAAATCTTCTACACTAAGATTATTATAGTCATGCCTTGTAAACCTAGAGGTCACCAACGTCTTGGCTGGGCTTTTGTTTGTGTCAGTGGTGACCTCATACCACTTCAGGAGAAGCGAGGCCTTGACTACAGAAGCTCCTGTGAACTGCTTCCGTGGGAAGGAAGATGGCCTTCAGTTCAGCCAAGTGTCCCTGTCAGGCTCTTCAGCGTTCATAAGAGGATGTCAAACTTTGTGTCAGCTTGGTTGGCTACTGGCCTTACGTTTCTGCACAAACCTGAAGCACGGAAGAGCAGCACACTGTGTACTTGTGAGGGGACACATCTGTGAGCTCTCTGTCTCTGGGGAATATCAGAAGTTCAGGTGAGGAAGACAGTATCTACAGAGGCATTCCTGAAGGTCATGCAATCCATTCATTCCTTAAGATCAACTGCCTCAACCCTTTCCTGCCTTACCACACGTGAAAGATGGAACCCACCTACAGAGCTTACTTTCATGTGTAAATGCCGATTTTGATAAAACCAAGAAAGAAAATACAACTACTATAGTAAAATAAAGAACTGCAATAATTCATGATCTCAATGACTCTATAAATGGTGCACCAAATGGTACATGGTATTGTCTCCATTTTACAAAGGAAGAAACTGAAGCTCGGAGGGGCTAAGTAACAGTTACAGGGGCGGATACTTGATTTAGTCTGACACGCTTGCTTTGTTGTTCTGTCCACTGTCTCCTATCATTTCAGGACATTTTAGGGGAAAATTGCATAGCCTTACATAAAGGGATTGATCAAAGAAGAGTCCAGCATTGCTTCAGAGTAGGAATTGTACAGGAAGAACAGCGGAGCCATCCCTCTTGCAGAAATAGACATGGATTTGACTGTTTCTTACCTATCATTCTAGCCTCTAAAGGGGGGCAAGTCTAGATACACTCCAGATGCAGACTGAGTCTACTCATGCAAGGGAGGGCTTACTTTTGTCCAGCTGGTTTTTTTCTAAAGTTTATAATAAAGTTAGGATAACTTTGAGAAACCATGGTAGAAAAAAGTGCAAATACATAACAAAAAACAAAAAAGAAGGTAGTTGGATAATTCTTGGAAAAAAAAAATCTGGTGGCAAAAGACAGTTGACCTATAGGTATTCAAGAAAAGCTACTGAAGGGGGCTGCTTATCAGTATTCACTGTCTCTGGGTTACCACCCCCTTTCTACTTCCTTCTATAGTGCTTACACTCTGCCAGGTATTATTCCATTCCATATACATTGACTCAATGTGCACAGCACCTTGTGAGTAGATACTATCATTATCTCTTTTTTACAGAGAAGGAACCTGAGTTTATGTAACTCTCTCAAGGTCATAGTAACTTGCTCAAGATCATACAGGTATTAAGGTGTAGAGATGGAGTTTAAACCCAGGCAATGGGCCCCCCCCCAAAATACATATTCATCTCTATTATGCTCTGCTTCCTCCCTCTATATCCCCGGCCCTTGTGGCATCTCCACATCTCATTCATTTTGGGGTTGGGCTTGGGTAGGCCAGTCTCTGTAGTGGTGACAGCCAAGGAGAGCAATCACTTCTCACTCCTCCATCTTCCACTGGAAGAGTTTGGGACATCATTCACAGATGCCACACCATCTATAGACCACAGTGATAATACCAAAGAAAACTGAGCGCTTACTGTGGTAGTTATCAAGGAAAGTCCAATACAAAGACCAATCCATTCATCCTCTCAACAACCCTTTGAGATGGGCATTATTTTTACCTTCATTGTATAAATAATGAAATAAAGGGCAGAAAGCTTGTAGACCAGGCAGTCCTACTCTAGAGCCCATCATTGTTGCAAGTGTAGAAGGAAAATCTTTGATAATTTGCCCCGGAAACTTAGATATAAACAGATAACGTCAAGAATAAGGATATTAACCTGGATAATTTATACTAGATGACATCAGATATAAGTTCTCCAAATAGTCACAACCTGGACTGGTGATATTTTGCCCAATTATGTATTTTGCTAGTTTATATATTAAATAAGTCCTTGCTAAATTAGAATATTGGTAGAGCAGTGGGGGAGCAGAGCATGGCAAAGAACATTTTCTCTGGTATGGTCTTTATGCAAGAGGACCTGAAAAGATATCAACTCTACCAACCTTTTACATCACTGTGTGCTGGTTACAGGAATGGAGCATGAGGAGGAAGCCCTGGGCCTCTCTTCCTACCCAAAATGTTTCTGGTCCAAGGGAAACTTGAAGCAACAAGTGGCGAATAACAGAAAGGAATGGTGATGGTTCAGCTTTCAGGGCTGGCAAGAGTAAAGAAAGGAAGAACCTCTCCTCAGGGTTTACCTGGCAGAACCCTCAACTGCCCGGTTCCTCCTTTCTGCAAGGGCCTGCTCCTGGCTCTCACTGTCTCTACCTGCCGGAGCGCCTTCCTCAGGTTATAGGATTTCACCTGGATGCTGGTGATTTGGAGAGATCCTGATGCACTGCAGTGCTTGGGGGCTATGGTTTAGATTTATGTCCTAAACATCCCAGAAAACTTTTTTTTTTAACTAAAGAGACACTGGGACACCTGATACTAGAGTCCATGCATCTATAGCCAGGCTTTTGTGGCTAAAACCTAAACTATTAACCTCATTTAGAAGACATTTTTCCCCCATGAGAATATGCATTCATGATTCCAAACAACTTTCTTCAAGAAAACATTTGGAAGACAACTGTTCGTAATTTGGGGACTCTCTCGGCCCAGTAAATCATCATTGTACTCTTCATGCTGTGTTCTGTTTTATTATCACCAGAGCTTGATGATGTTTGGTCTCTCTCACTGCACCGGAGAAACTTGGAGCAGTGGGCTTGTCCTTGACTCCTGACACATTCGCAGGGGTCTCTGCAAAGAAAAACATTAGCTGCCTTCCAGTTTCCCACTTTCTTTTTTCTCTTCCTTTGACATTTGTAAATTGATCTGATAAAACAGTATACAATCGGTATTTGAGGCTGAGCATAAAGTTTACTATAATGTTTTATTATATATATGGAGTTGGCTTCTCTAAACAACAGCTGTGGTGGAGGAGGCAGCTGTTTTGGAGCGGAAATGACTCTGGCCTGGGAGTTAGGGGATCCAGGGCTGTCCCAGACCTGCCCCTTGTTTCACCAGGCCAGCTATTGGACTCTCCTGGTGATTGGTTTCATTATCTATAAAATGGGAATAATTCTTCCCCACAGGATTAAATATTATATATCTATATCTGTGTATCTATCTATAAAGCAATATTTTATAACCTACTGAGTAAGAGCTCTTAAGCTTGTAAAGTGGATAGTTGTAAATTTTAATGGGTTTGGTCCGAAGAAACTCTTCCTCTCTCTCTCTCCCCCTTTCTTTCTTTCTTTCTTTCTTTCTTTCTTTCTTTCTTTCTTTCTTTCTTTCTTCCTTCCTTCCTTCCTTCCTTCCTTCCTTCCTTCTTTCTTTCTTTCTTTCTTTCTTTCTTTCTTTCTTTCTTTCTTTCTTTCTTTCTTTCTTCCTTCCTTCCTTCCTTCCTTCCTTCCTTCCTTCTTTCTTTCTTTTTTTCTTTCTTTCTTTCTTTCTTTCTTTGAGATTCAGGAGCTTATTTACTCTTCTTTTTTAATTTAATTTTTATTAACATATAATTGATGTATAATATTATGTAGGTTTCAAGTGAACAACATAGTAATTCACAGTTTTTAAAGGTTATATTCCATTTATACTTACTATAAAATATTGGCTTTATTCCCTTACGTTGTACAATATATCCTTTTAACTTTTTTGTTTTATACATAGTAGTTTGTACCTCTTAATTTCCTACCCCTTTCCCTTGCCCCACTGGAAGTGTAAATGCCTTTGACAATTCTTCTGTCTTATATTTCACACACACATATATGCAGTCTCCCTCCTCGCTCTCTCTCTTTCCCCTCTCCCTCTCTCTGTCTCCCTCTCTCTCTCTTTCTCTCTCCCTTTTCAGAAAATGCAAGTAGAGACCCATAAGTGAAAGTAAAGGTTTTCAAAGGTTTAGGCACAGTTTTGGAGAAAACCGAAATTGTTGATCATGCCATAAAAAGTCACATAGCCATAAAATTGCATCATAGAGATACCAAGGGAACATTGGCTCCTTAAAAATCTCACGAGAGCGCAGGGCTCAGTTTGGGGCATCTCCTTTCAGAATAGATGAACAGCAGTGGGAACTCCAGGCAAGAGAAGCAAGATGATTAAGCCCATAGAAGAATCCAGGTATCTGGGTGGATTAAAGAAAATGGATAAGTCACTGAAGCCATTGCCAAGATGGGGAATAATTACAGTCTATGAAAATTTCAAAGGTAGAAAAGCCAAGGAAGGAGAGGAACTATTTAACTTGATTCAGAAGACAATGCATTGAAATATTCATGAATGAGAGAAAAGGAAATTTTGTGAAATGATATTTGATAATTTGAAAGCTAATATGAAGATTCCCTGAAGGACACCAAAACCTTAAAGGGGGGCAGGGGCCCTGCAGAGCAGTAACATATGAAGATCTATTAAAAAGTCTTCACGGAAAGTCTTCACCTCGAACGCACAGGAGAGTCCTCGGTCTCAGAAACCTCTCAGGACATAGGGTGAGCAGACTTGATTATTCTGACACTTACCTGTTAAACTGTATGTATTAAGAAGCCAATTTTCAAGGAGGAAAAATGGTTGAGAATCTTGGAGCCTCATTCTTACCAGTCGAATCCAAATACATGCTAGCTGAGAGCTTTCATCTGGGTTATAGGAAATACTTATTCATTTAAAAAGTATTTACTGAGCACCTACTAGGAATCAGGGAGAGTGCTAGGCACACATGTGAGATGCAACACTCTAAGGACTCTTAAGTTTTCCTCCTGTTTGGCTCTTATTCCACTAATTAATATTATATTTGGTCTTTTTCATATATATCTACTATCCAAAAGTTATCTTAAGCTCCAGGGGGGTAATGAAAGGGATTGAAAAGGATTCTTCCATCACAGCAGCCAGCCCCCTGCTATGACTGTATATACGAATACCAAATGCATCTGCCCTCTGCCCAGTGTGATGCCAGGATGAGGGACAGGTGGCAAGGTGTATGATTTCTAGAGTGAAATTATTCTTTGAGCCTCATAATGTTATCAGCCCCAGTCTTCTTTTAACTTCACAAACATGTCATGAAATAATATTCATTTAGAAATATAAATGAATTTTTTTCCCTAGGATAAATCATCAAATCCTGAAGAGGCAAACAGTGTCACAACCAAATATGTACAACTGAGACAATCCCAGGGCTATTCAGGTATAGACATAACTAAGTTGAAGGACAGAGTCATCAGCCAGGTTGACATCAGGAGCGTTAGTTAAATATTGATGACATTCTAAGGGCAGACAATGGTGATAGGTTTCTCTTGTCCTCCTTCCCTTATTTTATGTGTTAAGACTTCTTTATTTCTAACAGTTGATCAACTGTAAACATCTCTGATACGGTAAATACCAGAAATGAGACACCATTAATTCTGTCTTTTAGCCTAGAAAAGACCAGCTAAAGAGAAGTTATTTTATTAGTATTTCCAGCTCTGTGCCAAATATCCACACATGTTCTCTACAGTGTGTGCTTTAAATTACTTACTGAAATGGATATTTGTCTTTACAAAGAAATAATGGTTTCCTCGTGTCTCTCAGTAACAGGAAAAATTTCCATCCTTACTGGGGTAAGATTAAAAAGCTAATCAGCATTGCGGTCTCTCAGAGTCTGCACATGTGCTCTCCCCAGATCCACAGTGGATTTGGATTACCTGGCGATATTTGAACTGCCCTTCTACTCTTCTTGTACGTTTGTTTAACACTTTGCTCAGCTTTGTTTTTAAGTGATTCTGACAGCTCCTAACTAAGGAACAACATGTTCTGGCTAGCTGTTTGGGTCAAGGGTTTTAACAATTTAAAAATAAGCTTGTATTCACTTTTGTTTTAATGTAGAAATGTCTGCAAATGGGAAGGGATCCAAATGAAGAGCAAAGAGATGTCTCCTGTGGAAGCTGAGCTAAGTTGTTGCAGAGGTGTAGTCTACCCTGAGGGACCTCAGCATAACATCCCCCCACCCTCCAATTAAAGATAGGCAGCCTTTGGCTCGTTAGCAATTCATCTGCATATATTTGAAAAGTGAGCTCTTCATCAAATTCACCTTTTTAATACTTAAGTGTTCATCATCCTGCTTGGCACACAGTAGGCATATAACAGGAATTGGTGAATCACGTTGTTCTCCCGACATCATTGTGAGAGATTTGAGGTCAGGTCTTTGACAGGACTAGTGTTGTCCTGGGTGTTGCTGTAGGTCCTCAACCAGGACTAGCTGAGTGATTGAAAGACTGGCTTGTTTCTCATTCCACTCTATGCCAAGCCAGGCCATTCATCAGAGGAGGAGTAAACAGAGTTAATAAGAGATGAAAAGAGGAATGGCTGAATCCCAGTGAGAGGTTAGAGAGCAGGAATGTGTGGCAGAGCCAATCAGCATGCTTCCAAAAGTAACTCTAACAAAATTTGGCAGCCTGGGAGACAAGAGAGAGGATGAGAAAGGTGGGGGGAGGGGCCCCGGGAAGAGGGTTTTGCAAAGTGGTGAATGGAGACACTATCTCCATGCCTTCTCTCACTTCTACTTTGTGGTGTTCCAGATAGTGAACTGGCTTCTCTGAGAATAATTCTAAGAATGGTAGGGAGGCTTCAGAGTTGGACAAGCTCACAGAGTGTTTACAAATGACCATAAATTATTATAATGACTCTTGTTCTGAAATAGGCCTTCATCTATATTTTATTTTAGGTTTGAGAGTTTCCGTCTCCCAGCACCTCCTGAGTTCTTCCTTCCTTTTTCTTGTTTGTAGGGTTACCATATTATTTTATTGTTGAAACTAAGACAGTTTTGAGAGGAGAAGAAGAAAGCTGTGAATGATTATACCCAGAGGTGTATTATGACTTCTGTGGTCTTCAGGCACTTTTGATTCCATGGGCTCTTTCCTCCAGGAAAAAGAAAAAAAAAAAGAATAAAAAAATTTAAGAATTACAATTTATGACTGTGATGGTATAAAGATGAATATAATCCAGGCTAGATTTATTATAATATATTCATTGTTAGCATAGTTATTTTTCTTCTTATTTTAAAAGAAATCAAAATTAAACCATTTTTGTGGACCCTTAACATCATGATCATGATGGACCCTAGCACTGTGCCTGATGGAGAAGCCAGCCTTGTTTAGGATTTCAGAAGTAAAACGGATCTGTCTTAGGTGTGGTCACTGTATAAGTCATTAGAATTCTGCTACTAAAGGCTGTGCTAGGAGGGCTCCAGGTTCCCTGGAGCTTGGCTTCAGACCTATTCAGAAGGTAATGAGTTTAAACTCATCAAAATGTATACATTAAAGGTGTGTAACTTTTTGAGAATCAGTGATACCTCAATAAAACTAAAAACAGTAGTGAATTACCTCAACTATTATAATGACGTTGAAGTGGGAAAAATGGCATGTGGTAGGTAGGAGGTAAGTGGATGTGGTTGTTTAAGGCAGAGACTAGGTATGGGGTGTGGTGGGTGGAAAACAAAGGCAGATTCCAGAGAGCTTTGCTGGAAATGCCTTGAAACTGTCAGAGATGGGTATGGGAGGCTTGCCAAAGGTGCTGGCTGTGCTCTTCTTTCTGCAGTGAGTCTTCTTGGAGCTTCTTTGGGCAAGACATCCAGTTAAACACCAGTGAAGGGGGAGACTGACCTTGGTAGCAGTGACATTAGGTGATCTTGAGTCTGGTTTAGAAGCCAAGAGCGTAGGGCTTCTTCATTTCTCTGCAGTGAAAGGTGGTGACTTAGCATGGTCTTATCCTGAGATATATTCGTAGAAAGAATTACCATGCCACTCACTTAACATCCAAACACTGTCTTGTATGGTCATTGCTCTTCTCTTTTTAATTAGTTTTGCATAAGCATGTAGCTTATCTCTCTAACTTGACTGCTTGCTTCTCGAGAGCTGTCATCTTAGAGTTCAGTTATCAGATCTAACTGGAAGTAATCTCAGAGTCCAAGCCCCTTACTTTTCAACTGAGAAGCCTAACAGCTTGTTGGTGGCCGAGCCGTGATTCAAACTCAGATCTCTTAGGTTTCAGGTAAATGTTTTGTTCTGAAATTTTATGGCATCTTTGAACAGCCTCTTTCTTCACAAGCCTTGGGCCTATCACTTTCTAATCTCACCTTTCTTCACTGAAGGTCTACCGCTGTCACTGTATTACATGTTTCTTCCTAAATGGTCAGCTCAATAATTTGAGAATCTTTATTGATGTTCAAAATCATAGCTTTCACAAGACTTTGTTAACCCTTTCAACTCTGATGGCCTTGATATTAATGTGCTTCTGCCACCCTTCTGCTTATACCACTTTAGACTCCTCGTAAGACTGACCCACCTTCAATAATCCATATTTAAGAGCTCCCCTTGCCCACCACAACCACCTTGCCTTCTGGCTGTTCAGTTCCTTCCCATCGCCTGCATCTGTTCTTCACATTAGTGATGACCACTGTGTGCTCAGCCCATCTCAGTTCTCCTACTTCTTCATCCTACCTCCAGCTTCATGGGCCTTCCCCAGCCCCGAAGATGACACGTCAGTTACTTTCAAGTGGTCCCCTCTAACAGTATAGCCACTCTGCACAGTGCCCTTAAACTATGTCATACCCCCAAAATGAGTTACCTTACCGTTTGTAGGCTACTCAGTCATTCCCAAGCTGCCAAGCTTTGCCGGATACATTTATGAGAAAGTTGCCTGCTAAACTCTTGTTTCCCAACCTCACTTTTAGGCATCTTATTATCTTATGCCTCTCTGAACTATATATCCCTTTCCTCTCTGGGAAAAAAAAAATAAGTGTTCTAACATTTTCTACATTTTTTATGCCTCATTCTTAACCATGCCGTCCTCACTCTGAACAGATGACCTTCCTTCCTACTTTACTGAAAAAGCAGAGGCCATCTGGTGCAACCTCCATAATCTTTCCTCCTCTCCATCTGTCACCACGCTTCACTCTCTGAAACTTTCTCTGATATCTTCATCTTTCCTTCTCTTCCCTCCTGTTTCCTTCTCCCTTCCAAAAGAAATCCTAGGTTTTTAAAAATAATAACGACTGTGTATAAAGCACTGAATTAGACTTACACATTTCACGCATAGGCCTCTCACTGACATTTAAAAATAGGTATTTCAGGCACCATGTCAGGAAACTGAGACTTCATAGTTAGCAGCTACTCCAAGGTCACCATGCACCATGGGGCTCTTTTATCTACTGCTTAGTTTTTCCAGGATCTGCCAGATACACCTCTTCCTTCTTTGCCATCTTCGTCTTTTTCTCTGTTTTAGCTTACATAAACATATAAAAAAGCATCTAATTTTCTAAATAAATTTTGCCATGAAGAACATAGATCAGTTATTTTGAAAAGATACTAGTGTAAGAGTATCATTCTGCCATACTCATTTATTTAGTTATTAGGGAAATTTTAAGAGGCTTCCTAAAGTCCATCAGTCCAGAAATTGTTTGCTGCTTATAATAAAAAATATCTCCCTAAGCCTGATTACTAGATGTTTACAATTCTTTAAAGTTAACAGAGCCCAATTAATGTATAACTTATATACAATCAAATGCACCCATTTTTAGCAAACAGTTCACAGATTTTTGCTATATGTATACATTTGTGGAACTTCCATCACAATCAAGATATAGAACACTCCCATCACTTCAGTTAAGTTCCCTTAAGCGTATTTGCATCTGTCTTTACTCCACTCAACCAACCCAGTTCCCATGCAACCACTAATCTGCTTTCCGTTACTATAGATTATGTTTACCTGTCCCAGAATTTCATATAAAAGGAATTCTACAACATGTAATCTTTTGTTTTTTACTTCTGTCATGTAGCATCATAGTGTTAAGTGTATCAGTGGTCTCTTTCTTTATTGCTGCATAGTACTCCATTGAACGGAAAGAACACAAATGGTTTTTACATTCAATTGTAGATTGACATTTGGACTGTTCCCAGTTTTAAGGTATTACAAAGAAATTTGCTGTGATTATTTAATTACAAGTCTTTTTGTTAAAATATGTTTCATTTTTCTTAGGTAAACAATTTTAAAAGAATTGCTTGATTCCAGAGTAAGTGTGTTTCATTTATATTAAAAAACAAAAACAAAAAAATACCAGCAACTATTAAACTGCTTTCCAAAGTGATGGCACCATTTTACAAATACCATAAGCAATATGAGAGTCCCAGTATTCCACACCCTCATCAATAATTGGTATTGTCAAACTTTATAATTTTAAGCATTGTAACAGGTGTAACAGGTGTGTAGAAGTAATAATTTTAATTTGCATTTCCTTGATGACTAATGATGTTGACCATTTTTCTTGTGCTTATTGGCCATTTGCACATTTTCTTTTGTGAAGTGTCTGATAAAATCTTTTGCACATTTCTACATTGCCTTATTTGACTTGTTATAATTGAATTGAAAGATCACTTTATATATTCTTGATATGAAATAATTTGTCAGTAATATGTATTGCAAATACTACTTTTCAGCCTATCATTTGTTTATTTTCTTAATGGTGCTTTCCAAATCACAGTTCAAATTTTTATGAAGTCCAATTGATGTTTTTTTTTTCTTTTTTGGTTAGGTTGTGTGTGTGTGTCTCTGTGTATGTCTCCTATCTAGGAAGTCTCTCTTTTTATTGAAATATAGTTGATGTAGAATACTATGTTAGTTTTAGGTATACTACATAATGATTTGACATGTGCATACATTATGAAATAATCACCATTATAAGTCTAGTAATCATCTGTCCCCATACAAACTTATTACAATATTATTGACCATATTCCTTGTGCTGTTTATCACATCACTCTGACTTATTTATTATATAACTACAACTTTTTACCTCCTAATTCCCTTCACTTATTTCACCCACCCCCAAACCCTCCCTTCTGGCAACAACCATTTGTTGTCTGTACTTATGAGTCTGTTTTCATTTTATTTTGTTTGTTGTGTTTTTTAGATTCCACCTATAAGCAACAGCATGTGGTAGTTGTCTTTTGCTGTCTGTCATATTTCATTTAGTGTAATACCCTTTAGACACATATTGTTACAAATGGCAAAATTTCATTTTTATGGCTAATAGTCCATCGTATATATATGCTACATCTTCTTTATCCATTTGTCTATCAGTGGACACTTAGGTTGCTTACATAGCTTGTCTGCTGTAAATAATACTGCAGTGAACATTGGAATGCATATATCCCTTCGAATTAGTGCTTTTGTTTTCTTTGACTAAGTACCTAGAAGTGAAATTACTAGATCATATATCAGTTCTATTTTTAATTTTTTGAGGAAACACCATACTGTTTTCCATAGTGGCTGTACCAATTTACATTCCTACCAACAGTGCATAGGGTTATCTTTTTTCCACATCCTTACCAACCAACACTTGTTATTTGTTCTTTTTGATAATAGCCATTCTGAGAGGTGTAAGGTGACATATCATTATGGTACTGATTTGCATTTCCCTGATAATTAGTGATGTTGAGCAACTTTTCATGTGCCTGATGGCCATCTGTATGTCTTCTTGATTCATAATCATTTTACAGTGTTGTGTCAAATTCCAGTGTTCAGCACAATTTTTCAGTCATTCATGGACATATACACACTCATTGTCACATTTTTTCTGTATGTCTTCTTTAGAAAATTGTCTGTTCAGGATCTCTGCCTATTTTTAAAATGAGTTGTTTGGTTTTTTGATATTGAGTTATATATTTTGGGTATGAATCCCTTATCAGATATATCTTTTGCAAATATCTTCTCCCATTCAGTAGGCTGCCTTTCATTTTGTTCACAATTTCCTAAACTGTGCAAAAGCTTTTTTTGTTTGTTTGTTTGATGTAGTCCCATTTTTAAATTTTTGCTTTTGTTTCCCTTACCTAAAGAGACATATCAAAAATAATATTGCTAAGACCAATGTCAAAGTGCATACTTCCTGTGTTTTCTTCTAAGAGTTTTATGATTTCCAGTCTTACATTCAAGTGTTTAATCCGTTTTGAATTTATTTTGTATATGGTGTGTGAAAGCAGCCCAATTTGACTCTTTTGCATTCAGCTGTTCAGTTTTCCCAACACCATTTATTGAAGAGGCTTTCTTTCACCCACTGTATATTCTTGCCTTCTTTGTCATAGACTAATTGACCATTAAATGTGGGCTTATTTCTGACATCTTTCTTCTGTTCTTTTGATCTATGTGTCTGTTTTCCCCCCAGCACCATACTGCTTTTATTACTATAGCTCTGTAGTATAGTCTGAAGTCAGGGAACATGATTCCTACAGCTCTGTTATTCTTTCTCAAGATTGTTTTGGCTATTCAGGGTGTTTTGTGTTTCCATAAAAATATTAGAATTGTTTGTTCTAATTCTATGATAAATGCCATTAGATTTTGACAAAGATTGCATTAAATATGTAGACTACCATGGGTAGTGTGATCATTTTCACAATGTTATTTTTTTTCAATCTGTAAGCACGGTATGTCTTTCTATTTGTTTGTGTCATCTTCAGTTTTTTTCATCAGTGTCTTACAGTTTTCTGAGTATAGGTATTTTACCTCCTTGGTTAGATTTATCCCTAGATGTCTAATTCTTTTTGTTGCAATTGCAAATGGGATTGATTTTTAAATTTCTCTTTCTGATAGTTCATTGTTAGTGTATAGAATCATAACAGATTTCTACATATTAATTTTCTATCCTACAACTTTATTAGTTCTACTAGATTTTTAGTACTGTCTTTAGGGTTTTCTACATATAGTATTATGTTTTGTGTATACAGTCACATTTACTTTTTCCTTTCCTTTTCCTTTTTCTTTTGTTTATTTATTTTTTCTTGCCTGTTTACTATGGCTAGGACTTCCAATGCTATGTTGAATAAAATTGGTGTGAGTGGGCATCCTTGTCTTGTTCCTAGTCTTAGAGGAAATGCTTTTAGCTTTTCATCATTGAATATGATGTTGGCTGTAGGTTTATCATATACAGTCTTTATTCTGTTTAAGTATGTTTTATCTATATCCACTTTGTTGAGAGTTTTTAAACATGAATGGATGTTGAATTTTGTCAAATGCTGTTTATGCATCAATTAAGATGATCATAAGATTTTTATTCTTCAATTAGTTAATGTTATGTATCACATTGATTTACATATTTTGAAACGTCCTTGCATCCCTGGGATAAATTCCACTTGTTGATGATATATCATCATTTTAATGTGCTATTGAATTTGACTTCCTAAAATTTGGCTAAGGATTTTTGCATGTATGTTCCTTAGTGATATTAGCCTGCAGTGTTCTTTTCCTTTTTATTTTCTTTTTGTGGTATCTTTGGTTTTGGTATTAGGGTGATGCTGGCCCCAAAGAATCAGTTTGGAAGCAGTCCTTCTTCTTCAGTTTTTTTCTTTGAAAAGTTTTGAGAAGTATAATTATTAACTCTTCTTATAATGTTTGATAGAATCCACCTGTGAAGTTGTCTGGTCCTGAACTTTTATATGTTAGGAGTTGTTTTATTTTTTTTCTTCTTCTTCTCCTTCTTCTCCTTCTTCTCCTTCTCCTTCTTCTCCTTCTTCTCCTTCTTCTCCTTCTCCTTCTCCTTCCCCTTCCCCTTCTCCTTCTCCTTCCCCTTCTCCCTCTCCCTCTCCCTCTACCTCTCCCTCTCCCTCTCCCTCCTTCTCCTTCTTCTTCTTCCTGATTCAACTTAATTACTGGTAATTGATCTATTCATATTTTCTATCTCTTCATGATCCAGTCTTGGGAGACTGTACATTTCTAAGAATTTTCCATTTCTTTTAGGTTGTCCATTTTACTGGTGTTTAACTGTTCATAGTAATCTCATTTGATTCTCTGTATTTTTGTGGTGTTGGTTGTAACTTATTTTTCATTTCTGATTTTATGTATATGGGCCCTCTCTTTTCATTTTTCTTAATGCATCTGGTTAAAAGTTTATTAATGCTTCTATTTCATTTATTTCTGCTCTGATCTTTATTATTTCTTTCCTTCTACTAACATTCAGTTTGGGTTTTTAGTTTGGTTTTTTTGTTTGTTTGTTTTTTTTGTTTAGTTCCTTTAGGTAGGCATAAGGTGAGATTGTTTAGTTGAGATTATTCTTGTTTCCTGGAGGTACGCTTATACTGCTATAAACTTCCCTCTTAGAACTGCTTTGCTGTATCTCATAGATTTTTGGATCATTGTGTTTCCACTTTCACTTGTATCTGGATATTTTTTGCTTTCCTTTTTGATTTCTAGAGTGACCCATTTGTTGTTTAGTAGCATATTGTTTAGCCTCCAAGTGTTTGTGGTTTTGCAGTTTTTTGTTTGTTTGTTATCTTCAAAGTTTGTGGCTGAAAAACTTTGTGGTTGGAAAACATGCTTGATTTGATTTCCATCTTCTTAATTTTGAGATTGTTATATGGCCTAGCATATGATCTATCTTGGAGAATGGTCCATGTGCACTTGAAAAGAAAGTGTTTTCTGCTGCTTTTGGATGGCATGTTCCATAAATATCCATTGTCTGTCTGTTCTAATGTGTCATTTATGACCAGTGTTTCCCTTTTGACTTTCTGTCTGGATGATCTGTCCATTAACATAAGTGGAGTGTTGAAGTCTCTTACTAATATTGTGTTACTGTGAATTTCTCCCTTTATGTTTGTTCATATTTGCTGTATGTATTTAGGTGCTCCTATATTGGGTGCATATATATTTATAATTGTTATATCTTCTTTTTGAATTTATCCCTTTATCATTATGTAATGTCCTCCTTAGTCTCTTGTAGGCAGAATATAGTTAGGTCTTGTTTTTTTAATCTACTTAGACCTTCTATATCTTTTGTTTGGAGCATTTAGTATATTAACATTTTAAGTAATTATTGATAGATATGTACTTATTGCTATTTTGTTTATTGTTTGCTGGATGTTTTTGTGTTTTTATTTCTATCTTTAGTGTTATATTTGGATTCCTTTCTCTTTTGTGTGTGTGTATCCATTAGAGATTTTGGTTTATAGTTACCATGAGTTCATATATAACTATACACACACACACACACACACACACGATTAAGTTCATAATTTCTTAAGTTTGAGCATATTCTAACGACCCTGTATTTTTATTCCCCTCCCCCAACATTTAGTGTTTTTGACATCATATTTTACATCTTTTTGTTTTGTGTGGCTCTTAACTATTTATTGTGCATATAGATAATTTTAATACTTTTGTATTTTAATCTACCTACTGGCTTTACAAGTAGTTCATCTACTACCTTTAATGTATGTTTGCCTTTTCCAATGAAAATTTTCTTTTCATAATTTTCGTATTTCTAGTTGTGGCCCTTTCTTTTCCACTTAAGTCCCTTTAACCTTTCTTATGAAGCTAGGTTAGTGATGCTGAACTCTTTTCACTTTTGCTTGTCTATAAAACTCTTTTTCTCTTCTTCAAATCTGAATGATAGTCTTGACTGGTAGAGTGTTCTTGATTGTAGGTATTTTTCCTTTAATTACTTTGAGTAGACCACTCCCTTCTGGCCTATAATTTTCTGCTATAAAGTCAGATAATGGTCTTATGGGAGTTCCCTTGTACGTAACTAGTTGCTTTTCTCTTGGTGCTTTTAAAATTCTCTTTATCTTTAATTTTTGCCATTTTAATTAAAATGTATCTTGGTGTGGACCTCTTTTGGTTTAGCTTGTTTGGGACTCTGTGCTCTGTGCTTCCTAGACCTGGATGTCTGTTTCCTTTTCCAGGTTAGGGATGTTTTCAGCTTATTAGTTCTTCAAAAAAGTTCTCTGACTCTCTTTTTTTCTCTCTTCTCTTTCTGGGAGCCCTGTAATGTGAATGTTAGTATGCATGATGTTGTCTCATAAGTCTCTTAAACTATCCTCATTTTTTTTAATACTTTTTTCTCTTTTTTGTTCAGCTTCATTGATTTCCACCACATTGTCTTCTAATTCACTGATGTGTTTCTCTGTATCATCAATCTACTGTTGATCCCTTCTAGTGTATTTTTTATTTTCGTTATTATATTCTTCTGCTCTGTTTGGTTCTTTTTTATAATTTTAACTTTTTGTTAAAATTCCCACTGTGTTAATTCATTCCTATCCTGAGTTCTTTGAGCATATTTATGATCATTACCTTGAAAGCTTTTTCAGGTATCTTATCTGAGGTGTTGCTTATCTTCACTTTGTTTAGTTCCTTTTCTGAGGTTTTGTCTTATCCCTTCATTTGGAACACACTCCTTTGTCTCTTCATTTTGCCTAATTCTTTGTGTTTATTTCTATGTATTCGGTAGGTCAATTACATTTCCTGATCTTGGAGAAGTGGACTTATGTAGAAAACATAAGTCACAGTGTGGGCCCAGCACCACGCTCCTTTCTGGTTACCAGAGCATTATGTTCTAGGGGCGCCCCTTCTGTGGGCTACATGGGTCCTTCTGTTGAGGGGAGGCTGACTAATATGAGTGTGCTGGTAGGCAAGGCTGGTTCCTGGCCCAGCTAGCTGCCAGGCCCTCACTATGTGGCCCACTAGTGGGTGGGGCCAGGTTCCAGCATAGCAGTGTAGGGCATTTAGGGAGCCCTGAGGTTGGTGTCAGCCCACTGGTGAGCAGAGCTAGGACCTGATATGGCTGGCTGCACAGCCTGGGGTGTGGCCTGAGGCTGGTGCTTACCTGCTGGTGGGCAAGTAAGCCCCTGGTACTAATAGGCTAGAGGGAGGACTCCAAAATGTCCCCTTCTAGCACCAGTGCCCTCACTGTAGAACAAGTTTCACTAAATATAGCTGCTGCCAGAGTCCGTGTCCCCAGAGGAAGTCATAGTTGCCTCCTGCAAATCTGGGAGACTCTCCAAGGTCAGCAAGTGGGTCTGACCTAGTATCCTTTAAAATTACTGCCTCTGCACTGGGACTCAAAGCATGTGAGATTTTTGTGCATGCCCTTTAAGAGCAGAGTATCTGTTTCATACAGCTCCTTGGCTCTCCTGTATGCCCTGTTAACCTTCAAATTCAGACATTCTGGGACCTCATCTTCCCAATATAGAACTCTAGGGCTGGGAGCCCAATTTGGGGCTCAGACCCCTCCCTCTTTGAGGAAACCTCTGTAATTATGATTATCCTCCCATTTGTGGATTGCCTTCCCAGGGGTGTGGGTCTTGACTCTACCACATCTCCAACCCTCCTACCTATTTCATTGTGGTTCATTCTTTGTATCTTCAGTTGTGGAAAATCTTTCCTGCTCATCTTCGGATAATTCTCATAGATAGTTGCTCTGTAAATAGTTATAATTTTGGTGTGCCCATGGGAGGAAATGGGCTCAGGGTCTTCCTACTTTGCTGTCTTGGCCACTATCCCTCTAGGACGTCTATCAACCTCAAGATTGCAAAGGTTTTCTCCTGTGATTTCTCCTAAAAGATTTACCTTTTATTTTAGGTCTGTCATTCATCTAGAGTTAATTTCCGTGCATGGTGTGAGGTAAGGGCTGAAGTTAATTCATTATAATTAAGTACAATATTTATAGTAAGTCTTTAATCAAGTATATGTGTCTTTCATATATTTTTTTTCCTTCAACATTGCTTTGGCTCTTCTATATTCTTTGAGTTTCCATATAAATTTCTCATATAAATTTTAGAAGTAGCTTATTAGTTTTTACCATATAGCCTGGTAGGATTTTCTTAGATTCTGATTGGGATTGTATATAATTTGTAGACCGTTTAGAGAGAGCTGGTATCTTAAAAGGATTATCTTCCTTCCAATTCATAAATATTTTAAATCTCTTCATGTATTTAAATCTCTTAATTGCTCCCAGCAATGCTTTTTAATTTTCAGTGTGAAGACATTGCACATATTTTATTAAATTTACCCTTAGTAATTTTATGATTTTGAAGCCAGGATATATGAAATTTAAAAATTTTATTTTCAAATTTTTCATTGCTAGTATATAGAAATGCAATTAATTTTGGTATGCTGATTTTTTCTATGTTGTGACCTTGCTAAGTTCATTTATTACTCCTAGAGACTTTTATATAGCTCTTTAAGATATTCTATGTGTATGATAATATCATCTGTGAATAAAGACAATTTTATTTTTTTATATCCAACCTTTGTGCCTTTTGTTTTCTTTTCTTGGCTCATTTCATTAACTGAGACTTTTAGTAGTGAATACAGTAGAAATGGTGTTCAGAAAAACTTGCCTTGCCCAAACATTAGGGAGAAATTGTCAGTCTTTCGTGAATAAATATAATACTTGCTCTAGTTCTTTTGTATATACCCTTTGTCTTTCTAACTTTGCTGAGCATTTTTTTTATCATGAATGAGTGTTACAAATCATCAAATGTATATCTTTATCTATTCAGATAAATATATGTGTGTGTGTGTGTGTGTGTGTGTGTGTGTGTGTATACACATATATATATTCATGTATGCACCAGGCACTCATATGACTCTTCAACTTTTCTATTTCATCTTGTGTTAGTTTTGTTTTTAGGAATATGTTGTTTTTGTTAATTTGTTGAATTTATGGCCTAGAATCTTATAATTTCCTCATAATATCTTATTCATGTAGGATTTTTAGTATTGTCTGCTCTTTCATTCTTGTTATTGGCAAGTATGTCTTCTCTCCTTCTTCACTTGATAACTCCATCTAAGCATTTGTCAAGTTTATTGATCTTTTTAATAACCAGCATTTGATTTTATTAATTTTCCATTTGCCTGTTTTTCATTTCCTTGACTTTTTACTCTAAACTTTACTATTTCCTCCTTTCTACTAAACTTGAGTTCAATTTATTCTTTTTCTTAATGTGGAATGTTTTATTACTTAATGTGGCAGCCTAATTTTTTTATCATTTCTATCTTCTAATATAAGCATTTTAAGCTAAAAAATTTCCCTGATATACTACTTTAGCTGCATCTGGTGCATTTTGATATGTTCTGTTTTACTAAGTTTACAATATGTTTCAGTTTCCCTTTTGATTTTCTCTTGAGCTGTGTTATTTTAAAATATAGGGATTTTTGTCTCCCAATAATTGTGTTTTGCAGGGTTTTTTTCTTTTTTTAATGGATCCTATTTTAACTCTCTTCTAGTCAAATAGGATACTCTATGCCCTTTGATGTTTATTGACTCTTCTTTTTTGGCACAATATATGGTGACTTTGAATGAATAATCCACGTACATTTGAAAAGAATGTGTATTTTGTTGTTGCTGTGTGTAATGCTACATAAATGTTAATTAGTTCATATTGGTTGATAGATTTGATGTCTATTTCTTCTATTAAACTAAGAGAGGGGTATTGAAATTTTCAGTTACAATTATAAATTTGTCTATTTCTTATGGTAGATCTGTGATTTTTTATTTCATATATTTTGAAGCTCTGTTATATAATTGCATACACATGTAGAATTTCTTATATTTTAATGAATTTATCACTTATCCTACGAAACATCCCTCTTTATCTTTTGAATATTCCTTGATCATAATCAGATTTTTCTGGTATTAATATAGGTGATCTAGTTGTCTTTAAAATAATGATTGCATACGATACCCCTTTCCACCTTTTAACTTTTATCCTATCTCAGTTTTTATAGTTAATGGCTATTTCTTGCACATAGCATATAATTGGATTTAGCTTTGGTTATCTAATCTGTTTGCCTTTGCGTTTAAATTATAGTGCCAAACCATTTATATTTAATATAATTATTGGTATAGTTGGATATAAGTCCATACATTTTTTTGCTTTTTTTTTTGCTCTCCATCCTATTTTTTGTTACCTTTTCCCCCTTGCCTTCTTTTTGCTTACATGAACTTTTTTTGTATTCCATTTATTTTTCTTTGCCTTTTTAAGTATATCTCATGTTTCATTTGTTTTTAAATTAGTGAGTGTGATGGGATATACGGTATACATTTTTAATTTGCCACAGTCTACATCCAAATGATATTATACTCATTAAGTACAATATAAAAATTACAACAATGTTTTTCTATTCTCCCTCTACTATTCTTTGTCTCTTTTTCATGAAGTTTATCTTTACACATTTATAATTCACAAATACTGTATTATTTTTGCATTAAATTTTAAATTATGTTTTAAATAAATAATAAATGAGAGTCTTTAGTTAGCTACTCTTATATTTTAATTTCCAGTCTTCCTCTTATCTTCATAAGGATTTCAATTTCTATCTGGTATTATGTTTTCTTCTGCTTGAAAAACTTCCTTTAACATATCTGTGCAACAAGTTTGATGTTGATGAATTCCTTCACTATTTTTGACTGAAAAAGCTTCTTTATTTAATTTTCATTCCTCAGGATTTTTTGTTATATATAGAGTTTTAAACCTACAGGTTTTCCTCTTTTTGCACTCAAAATCTTGTCCTATTGTTTCTGTCTTACATTGCTCCTGATGAAAATTTAGCCCTTATTTTTAATCATTTTTCCTTGTACTTAGTGTATATTTTTAGCCTAGCTGTTTTTTAAATTTTTCTTTTTAAACTGGTTTATAACTATTTCATTACAATATGTCCAGGTATGATTTTATTTGTGTTTGTCTTTCTTGAGGTTCTTTGAGCTTCTTAGATTATTGAGTTTTTATTGTTTACATCAATTATTTCCTGTTACTATTTCTTTAATTTTCTTCAATATTTTTGATCCTTTTTTTATGACTCTAATACCACTTGGATTAGAATACTTTCAAATGATCAACAGATCATTAATTCTACTTTTTCTGTTTTCTTCAGCTGTGTTTCTTTCTATGTTTAGTTTTTCTATTGTTTTATCATCAAGTTCACTGATCTTTTCTTTTTCAGTAGTAAATGTGCTGTTAGACTAATATAGTAAATTTTTAATATCAAAATATATACATTATAGCTCTAGAACTTTTGTTTGGTTCTTGTATGTTCCATTTTTTTGGCATATTTTTCTTTTAATACTAAATTATATTTAGAAAACTTTTAAATTCCTATATGATAATTCCATCTTTTTGTAATTACTGGGTCTCTTTATGTTCATTGATTTCCCTCTTGATTATGGGTCATACTTTCCTGCTTCACATGTTTAGTGATTTTTACCTGAATGCAGAAGATTGCTATTGTTATGTTTTTAGTATATATATTTTTTTGTTTATCTTCATTTTAATAGTATTGAAAACTTTTTTGGTGCTAATTTAATGTACTTTTTATCAGCTTGATCCTTTCAAAGTTTGATTTTGAGCTCTCCTATGGCAAGTCTAAAGACATTTAAACTACAGTATCAGCCTGTGGCATGGCTTCTCTGAGATCTCTGCTAAGCTTCTCACTCAAGCTCTTAAACATTTGACCGTAGACTTCTATTCCAATTTTATCATCCACTGCCCTATTTATGCACATTATGCTCCAGTCAGCCAGGTCCCTTGTTTGACTTATTCTGTTGGTTCCCTTTGTCTAAAATGCCCTACTATTTTTCCTGCCTGTTTAAACTGTGTCCTTATTTTCATACATAGATTATGTCATCACTTGTATGCAATCTTCATTGATCATCTACATCAAAAGTGACTCCTTCCTTATCTGCTTCTAAGTTTTTTGGCTTGATTCTGTCTTAATTTATCATATTTTGAATTATAGCTATTTGATGTTAAATTATTTTGCCTTTCTTAGACTTAGCTTACTCATCTTTAAAATAAAGAGGTAAGGTGGCTAGATTTATCAGATAACATTAGTCTATTGTGAAGAAATGTGGTATTACATATGAAAAGTTATTATTATTATTATCATTATCTTGATGATAATCTTTTCATCATTATAATGCTATAATGTCCTTGATTGGCAACATCTGGTTGCCATAAGCATTCTGTAATTCTTTGTATTTTTAACGTTATTCCTCAAATATTATGACCGTTTTATTTGTCCACTATAGATCTCCCAGGCCACAGTCAATCCAGTTAATCTCTATGCATGAGGAAATTGTGAACAAGTACAATTGCCTAGGTCATGTGCCAAAACATGTATTTCTCAAGCATTTTGATATGTAAATTGAAACTATATTTTGGCTCAAATTACTTCGATACTTACTTTAATTGTTTAACCTTTTTCTTGTAGATGTGGATTAATTGGCCGAATAACCTGAAGCTATTAGTTAATATGCACTTATTAAGTGCCTGTTAGCTTTCCAATAACATGTTAGGTACTTTGAGTGAAATAATAATAATAATCTTGACAATATTCATACTACCTAACATTTACTGATAATATGCTCTGGTCCCAGCATTGTGCTCAAGGCTTTTACATATAGGAATTCTTTAATCCTCCAAAAAGAAGGCAGTTATAAAAGCTATTTTACCCCATTTATTTTACAAAGAAATCAAGACTTGAGGATGTTAAGCAACCTGCCCAAGATCGTTCTCTCAATCCTGCTTGCACATTCGAATCACCTGGCTGGCTTTTAGTAAATTACCACATCCTCTTGTGCTCTAGACCGTTTGACTCAGAACCTCTGGGGGCATAGCCCAGGAATCAGTATTTTAAAATATCTTTCAGGTGATCTGAACAAGCAGCCATGTCTGAGAGTTCACTACTCTCAGGCCTCTATTTTATCCTTTATAAGGATAAATTAGGAGTTTGGGATTAACAGATATGCATTACTATATATAAAATAGATAAACAACAAGGACCTACTGTATAGCACAGGGAACTATCTTCAGTCTCTTGTAATAATATATAATGGAAAAGAATCTGAAAAAAATATATGTATATATATGTATAACTGAATCGCTTTGCCGTACACCTGAAACTAATGTTGTAAATCAACTACATTTCCATAAGAAACAGAATTTTTTAAAAAAGTATTTATAAAAGATAATTCCTGCCCAATATGAGCTTACAAGTTAATTGGGTAAACATACACAGATGAAACAATAAATAACTAGTACAAAGGAACCAGGAGGTTACAAAGTAAACACTGAATTATATAGCCTACTCTTAGAGCAGCAGAATTTAAAAGATTGTAACTCAATTATAATTCCTAAGTGTGAAAAGTGTTTGAATATAAAGAACAACCAAATGCCTTCTCCCTAACAGAACAGGAGACGCTTTTAAATTGTAGACAAGATCTTGTCTAGTTTAAGAAAGGGTTTCAACGTTCAGTTGGACTGAAGGGCATAGGTTGTCTTGAAGACTTTTAACATAGGATATTTTTTAAAGTGATTCTACTCAAAGGCAGGGCATTGGACTGAGTGACCCCCTCACATTCTCTCTCAGCCCAGGAATTTTATGACATGCATTGGAATGCAGACAGCTCATCACCGTGAGGAAAATGAAACAGCCATTGTGTCTTGCTAACCCAGACGCTTGCCTCCTCCAGCCATCTCTACAAAGTTGCCCTAAGCCATCAAAGCGCGTTTCAGTTCTGGTCCCCAACAGCCAAATTCTGAAGAACAATAGTGCAGTATCTGAGATAAACAACTCACTCTACCCAGTACTCATCATAGCAAAACCATCTGTCTAAGCATTCAACATTATTACAAGTTTGCACCCCTTCAGAATAAATAAGTTAGACCAAGGAGGCCAAGTAATCAGTGTCCCACAGATAGTTTTTAAATGTATGATGGGGATCCATACACGTGGGGGGAGTGTATCCAGTCCAGTGGGAGTGATAAATATACCAAAGGAGGTGTTACTGTGGATAAAAACAGGGAGAGCCCTAGAAATCTTGAACATAAGTGGTGCAAGAGCAGGGCTTCATGATGCTCTTCATTTTCAACAGCAGTGCCCCTATGTTGAGGGTGCAATGTCTAATCCATGCCATGTTCCTCTCACTCTCACTGCTGCCTCCTCCCTTATAAGAGCTGGCCACCTAGTGCCAAATGTGCTAAGAATACACAGGAAGGGCGGCGATGACTGCTGAAGGAAGACGTGGGAGGCAGAAGATGAGGAATATGTATAGGAAATGACTGTAGACATATCTGATCAAAATGTAAAATCTGACATTTATCTGTTTGCAATGCTGCAGAAAGGTGGTCTTGCCAACCACGGATGGGCCAGGAAGCAGTGGTTTTTCTATTAAGGGTAAAAAAAATGAGGGTAAAATTTTAAGTTGAGGAATTTTTCTGTTGCTAGAAGGCAAATTACTACATGCAGTAGTACAAAAGAACAGGGGTAAACAATACAATATGCTGTGAATTGCGAATGCATGTGTGGTAATGTCATGAATATATTAACTTCCTTCATTGTCAAGGCAAGTGACAGAGGCTGCCTGAAATTCAGAGAGGAGCCGGCTGTCACTCTGCAGCTCAGACACTTGGAGTCACATCTCTCCTAATAACAAAGTCTATTCTGTTTACATTTGACATGGTGAGCAAGGGGTGGTGGGTTGCTCTTTTACAAGGAAATGAATGAAGGTATGAATGAATGAAGGAGCGTATGAGAAGATGGAGTCTCTCTACCCAGGCTATCCTGAAGCCATCAGTCTTCCCTGTTTGGATGAAAACAAATCATCTCTGACAGGAGCACATTTAGATGAATTTTTAAATATTTCTGGCAATGGGTTGTATTTATTTATTTTAACTATGTCAACATACTGCACATTTCTGAGTCTGGGTCCCAGTGGTGTTTAATAAAAGAAACCTGCAAAGCACTACGGTGTCAGAATCCGGGAGGGAGGAGACTATACAAACAAACGGAGAGAGGGAATTTGAGGATGACGCCAGTGAGGCTGGTGACAGGTTAACGTTAGTTCTGGTTGGGCTGGGGGGGCCTGGCTATCTGGCTGTTTCCCCATCCTAAATGCATAACTGAGGTAGGAAGGTAAATATCCCATTGTGCTTAATAGCAGGATCCAGAGAAGTGTTCTCAGAGTGAGGGAGGGAAAAAGCGCCGGAGGCAGATTATTAGGTTGGAATTAAAATGCAGACGAGATTCATTAAATTGTTGACCCTCCTCCCCACTCCAAAAAAAAAAAAAAATCAGGTTGCCATCTTAAATTGACAGCATTAGAGAGGAATTATGTGCGCTGATTAATAAGTGAATGTTTTTACCATTATGATCGCAGCACCTGCTAGTTATGTCGACACTGAAGAGGCTCTCAAACTACAGTGTTTCCAATAATAAAGGTACCATCAGCTGAAAGTTGTGCACAAGTGTCAGTGCAGGGACACATCATCTTCTTTTACAGTTGTGATGTTTAAAAATATTGCCACGATTTCTCCTGCTAGTTTCCTTCGCACCCTCCCCCCAGCTCTTACCTATGTATTGTGCTCAAAAGCACATCATTGACTCACATCAGTGAAGCAAAGGAAATTTAGGGTCAAATCAGAAAATGCCAAAGAGAGAGAATTCCAGACCAAGACTAGCATGCAGCTTACCATTTAGAGCCGCATGATATGAAGTGATTTCAAAACGTGTTATTCTTTCCAGGTTCCAAGAAAAATGGTGATTTTATCCAATTTGGGTGTTTGCCAAAGGTGCCATTTCACCAAATGTAGCTACGGTCATAAAAAAGGAAGCTTCAGAGTAGATTAACTGGCTTTGCTGTACTATAATGGTGCTTTAAATGAGCAATTTGAGACAATTAACCTGAAACAGGCACTTCTGAGTGCTTTATCCCTTTAACAGTTTTGGTTCTTCAAACAAGAACAGAGAAAATGAAAATTGGCTCCTTCCCATCATAGAATCTTCTGTATAACTTTGTGAATATGCATGTGATCCATAAGGAGCGTGTAATGGGAAATCTAAACTATGTAATTTGGAGATGTAATACTCCATCAACTAAACAAAATCATTTAAAAAATTAATGGGTATTTATGTGGCTGACTTAAGATAAAAATATTCCCCATCTTTTGGTAATACTTGATAGCTCTTTCCTTGGATACAAAACACACATTTTTCGTCTGTGTACCTATTATTTACTGTAAAGTATGGGAGGGAAAAGATCATTTCGAATTATATGGAATTATTAAAGTATTAAAATGCTTTCACACACTATCAAGAGATACTGTTCTCTCATTATATTTAAAAATAGCTAGGCAGAGGGGAACAAAAATAAAATCAATCTTACTAATCAAAACGAAGGACAAGATTTAAGAGTGCACTTTTAAAAATTGCGTAGTTTCAAACCATACAGGAAGTATTTGTTGAGTTCCTACTATGTGCACAAGATAGAGGAAGCTAACATGGAGTAGGTTAATTATAGCTATTATCATGATGAATGCATTGTTCCAGAGAGGTTAATCTAGAGATTGTGTACAGGATGGAGTAGAGTCAAAATGATAAAAGACTCTTACAGTGATTGAAAGGCCCTGACTATATTGTGGGGGTGACCCAAACTAAAGAGAACTGTCTTAGGGAAAACCAGTATTTAAAAACCATTGCTGGGAGATTTGGAATTCTTAATAGAAACTCCAGGAAGCCTGAGGCATCTTTGTTATATGGAAATAGGAGGAAAGAAAATACCAGTTTCTGCCTGGGAATTGACCTTTCCTTAATGACGTGTGATCCTTTCTTCAGTTCCTTTAGGTTTAAGCCCCTACCAGAACCATGGGGAAGTCTCTCCACTGCACAGCCTGAAAGGGTGGTACTCAAGGAAACAAGCACAATGGCTAGAAAGATGATAGCAAATGGAAGAAAAAAAAAAGTCAGGCATTATGTATTCTGTAAGAAGTAAACCACAGTTATCTAAATTTTGGAGTTGTTCCACATTGCTTAATCTGGCATTTAATTCTCAGACCTTATCTTACTTGACAGTTCTGCAGCATTTGACACAGCTGATCACTTCCTCCTTGGAACTTTTTACCCTTAGCTTCCTAAATATCACTCTCTCCCACCCTGTTGATTGATACTTCTTAGACTCTGCTGGATTTTTCTCTCCTCCTCAACCTCTACTTTGGAGTTGAGCTCTCAGCCTTACACATCTCTTCTGTCTTCACGCAGTCCCTAGGTCATCACATCCAGTCCCATGGCTGCAAATGCCAAGTTATTCACACCATGATTTGCATTTCTAAGCTTGCTATTTCCCTTGAGCCCTAGATTCATATATCCATCTGTCTACTCAGCATCTCCCTTTGAATGTCTAATAAATGTCTCAAAATATGAACATGGCCAAACTGAACTGAACCCAAACTGTTCTTCTGGCCTTTCCATCTTAGTGAATACCACCATCTACTCTCAGTCTTTCAGGATAAAAACCTCAGAGTTAGTTCCCCCCTGCCCCATGGAGTTCTATTTCTGTTCTGAATTTGGAAAAAGTGAGGACACAAGATTATTCTTTGCATAAAATAAGAATCCTGAAATATAGCCTCCCAGCAGATTATTTTCTCTCTCTTCCCAGTAATAAGTTGCCCAGCCCACACATGCATTTAACAAATAGCTGTTGGACATGGTTCACGTGGTAGATTCAGACGCAGGTGAATTAGACATAGATCTTGGTTTCATGGAGCTTACAATCACATATCTGAAGAAACAGTTGTATGCCCTGCTAATCTACGGCCTGGTGAGACAAGTCGTGAGTTCTCTAACTTAATAAAATCTCTGAAAAGGCAGCATCTCAGAGATAATCATTGGTATCCACTCCTTATCCCATCAGATTCTAAAGCATATATTCCCTGACGGCCCATCTTCAGATCTCTAATTCACTGGGAGAAAAGAAGAGACAGAAACAAGGTTAATACTCTAAATATTTGTTGATAAGCAGGGAGAGTCTGGTGGTCAGTTACATTTTTCAGACTGACTTTTGAAGTCAGTGAGGTTGGTTGGAGTTTTCTCTGTTCTTCTCCTGGGATCCTTATAAAGACGTTTCTTTCTAGTCTTTTACATTCACGAAGCATTCACTGAGTGCTTATTTGCATGGGTGTAGATGCTAGAGATAAAATAGCCATTAAGACAGGGTCTCTATTGTATAGGAGTTTAAAAGTCTAATCAAAAGAGAGAACCAGAGAAATAGATCGTGTAGTACCAGGGCTCAGATGCATTGAGTGATGATGGAGGACACATGTTGACGGTGTGGACTGTGCCACCTGGTGGGCTTAAAGCAGGTCTGTAAAGAAAATGTTTGTCCTTCTCCTGGGCGGCATGAAAGCAGGGACAAAGGCAAGAAGTTGTGAAGCAGCAGGGCCTGTTCAGGGGACTGCAATTCTCAGCTTGAAAGTTGACTGCAAGGAAGGCATTTTCAGATGAGGATTAGATCACAGGGATCGGATGTGCCAAGCTAAAGGACTGGGCCTTTATCCTATACGGATGGGGAAGCCAGTGACAGCTTAAACAGAAAAGATGATGTAGTTAGATGGGCACTTCTGCAGCTCGCTGTGACAGCTGTGTAAAGGTGAACTGGACAGGATGAGCAGGATGGAATTCTTCCTCATGACGCAACTGAGTGCAACCAAACCTGGAGATGGGTGCTTGGTGTTCTCACACACGTAATAGGCCTTAGTCTTTGTCTCTTTGCTTTTGGGCCTTTATGCATTTTCACATTATTAATTTGCTCATGAGAGTTAAAAATCCACAGTCACGTATTTACGATTTTACTTTGATCAAGTTACATAATGTCTGCTTTGATTTACTCTTCTAGAAAATGAAAATAAAATTTTACCTCTCTTATAAAGTTTTTTGGAGGACTGAGTAACTTTTTACATGTAACAGGGTTAGCCATGGCATGCATACAGTGCACAATTAAGTACAGTCATTGTGGAAATTATTTTTTCTAAACAGTTAGGCTAATAAACAAGCACATTTTCTTTACTCCACCCAGGGCTGGGGACATGGCTGTCCTCATATTTTTTAAGCTACTTGGTATCTTAGTACTACAGTAGATTGTGGGTCATTTGAAGAAAAAGAAAATAAGACATAATTAGCATTGATAAATCCCAGTGTTAACTCTCAGTCCTGAGCTGGAAAGGAAATTACCAACTGAAATTTCTAAATGCTGTTAATAGTCAAGTGCAGTTCTGGACTGGCCCCATCATACCATTAAATGAAATAATTATGTTCTCCAGTTACGAGTTATGGAGTGACAGTGGACACACCAGACTTAACTGAATGACCCTGGTGTCTTTGAGGTAGATGCACTCTTACTGGACATTTTCCCTTTGCTTCCCTATTCCAGGGTTTGAAAACTTCATTCTGAGGTCTGCTTTCCACGAATAACAACATGTGTTGCCCTAATTTAAATACTTACTATAGTAGTCGCCATACTGCAGGCTTTATATATATCTACTCTTTTAACTTCGCTACAATCCAGTGTAACAGTTATATAGTTACTGCCATTATTACCCCCTTTTTCAGGTAAGGAAACTGAGGCAGAACATGGTTTTGGTTGCCTACTTCTCTGACTTCAAAGCCCTAGGGAGCTGAATCACCATGTTACAGAGCCCTCCTTAAGACAGTGCTGGACACATATACTAGCTGCTTAAAAGTCATTCATTATTTCATTCAGAGCTTAGCTGATTGAAGAATGATTAACTTGTATTTTAACATGGTGATACTCATTGGCACCTTTAGAAAAAAACCCACTTTGTTAAAAAGATAGTATGCTTTGAAAATACTAGCGTGTAGCCAAATATCAGAATTAGAGGTATTAGCACGCTAAGTTGAACCACCCCTTAACCTATTGATTACTAAAACAGAAGAAAACAGCACCTTTTCAAGTTTTTTTTTTAATCTCTTTTCAGTGTAATTGGATTCCAATTCACATCTGTAGCATTAAACCAGTGTTTTCAACCTTTTTTTCCCCCTCCCAATTGTTTAACCTCCATCTACATCTCTGGCATAAATTTAAGCCTTTATTTGTGAATATTCGGATAAGCACTTTGCCTCTAACGGTATTGTTCAGGGCCTGGCATCATTGTTACAGCTGTAATTGTAACTATCAAGACACAGTTCTTTGTAATTAGAAAGTCAAGATGATATTCAGCAGTACGGCAGCACAGGCTTACATTTGTTAAGCTATTAGAAAAAAAATGTTTACAGAGAAAACAGTGTCATTGTTTAGTGCTCTTAATTGACCATCTGCCTGGTAAAGAAATGTCCAAAGAAGGATAAATAAGACTACAGTACACTTACTTATTTATTTTCTTTGTGCAGTGAGGAAATTAGGAAAAGCAACAGCAGAGGCAAACTAGAAACGACGTTGCTAAATCAGGCTGCAAGTGAAATCATCATGCATCTTTTTTTTTTTTTTTAATTTCTTTGTGTCAAGACAAAGACCTATGGCCTCCTCAAAGTTTGTTTAAGAAATATGTTTTAGATTGCCCCTGCAGTTCCCAGACGATACGGTTCCTGCCTTGGTTCTCCTGGGGGTTAGAGACACTCCGCTCTAACCACCAGCCTGCATTGTTCTCCAGTGTACACTTTCTGCAAATGGATGCCTCTCCTCTGTATTCTACTTAAGCCAATTCTATTTCACCCTCCTCTCTTTCTTCAAACAACAGATATCTTACCCATTCCTTCAAGAAGTAGGTCAAGTCTCTCTCCTCCACCCAAACTCCTATATCTTTTCCTGACCGTATAATAAGACAAAAATCTCTCCCTCCTCTGAACTTCCATAGTGCATATTATTTTTCCATTCATTTGGCAATGGAAGGTGACCTGTCTGGTGATGTTCTTCTGTTGTGCTGGAACTGTTATTCAAATTCAGCACTGCCATTTGCATCTTCATATGCTTCTGTTTTGACTCTCCCCTCAGATTGTAAAGTTCTCTTCCTAGGATTACGTCTTATTCTTCTTTGAATTCCCCCCAAAATGCCCATCACTTTTTCCTATTTTTTTTTATCATTTCAAAAAACAGAGTAGTAGTTGGGGTCTTGTGAAACATCTATCATTATTTCTTTTGACAAAGCCAACGAAACTCAGGCTGATTTGACCCTCAAGATATGTTTCGAGTCTCCTCCATAAACATACTAAGTACCAGTTATGTGCCTGACTTTGTATTAAGCTGGGGGATGCAGAGAAGATTCACAAGTGTTTCTCCTCTCAAGAAACTCACTTCTGGGAAATGGTCTCCCTTGGGGTCATGGGTCTCGGAGAGACGGGCACAGGGGAAAACAGGAAATGCATGGAAGTCAGAAGGTAAACTTCTTGGAATTTGATTCTTAATAACAGAAGTTAATTGTGATAAGGGCTTTTTTGTAGTTACCAAAAACCCCGCTTCGCATTTGATGGGCCTGTTCCTCTATTGTGTCACATTGGCATGACTCTTAGAGAAAAGGCTACATCAATTGTTCTTGCCAGGAAGGAAAACAGTATGTGGCACTCAGGGCAGAGCTGGTCCCAGAGTCTGTAATGTGGGTCCTATTCCATGTCCAAACAACAAAGAGCAGCTGGTCTTGAGGAGATTATCTGTTGTGCTGTATGGATGTCCTTCTGCCCAGGGTCTGAATTGAGTTTCTTCCCAAGACAATGAGTGACCAGCCTTATGCTCCAGGACCTCTCTTCCAGGATCACAGATGGAAGCCCTCCATTACAGCCACACACAGATTCACCACAATATGGAAACCCTTCAAGTAGGAAATGGAACAAAACACAAAATATGACCTGACCCAATACCAGGGAGTCTTTTCCTGTCTCAGACTCTAGTGGATAACTCTGCTTGTTGTATCTTCTCTGTAGTTTTCTGGAGGCAACAGAACCTGATTGCCTAGCAGATATTCTTAGAGACCCCTGCAAACATCTTTTGTAATAATTTCTCTGACCCAGTCTGTTTCCAACTCAGTTGTTCTTGGAGCACTTTGTATACTTTGTGCATTTTATAGTATTTCCTGGGTAATGCTTTCACCACCAATGAGCTGTAATTGCACTGACCACACCTTGAGTGTAAATGACCACATAGATAGGTTTTTATCTTCCTGCTACTCTGTTGTCCCAAGCTGTTAAAAGCCGCAGGGCTTTTGCCTTTGCTATTGTGCCTCTCTAGACTTTTCTTCCCAGATGGCCTTATAGTTCACTTCCTTTATTTATAGAAGATTTCTTTTCAAGTTCTGCCTTCTCATTGAACTCTTCCCAATCTCCCAGTATAAAGAACAACCCTTACCCCAAACCTGAGCATATCCTGTATTCCCTACACTGCTCAGATTTTTCCACAGCTATTAACATTTAACCATAGGGTGCTCACATGTCCCATGAGTTGTCAGGCCCAGTAGCCCTTGCAAATAGCTAGAGAGGCATTTTTGCCCTGACATACTTTTATCCGTGGAGATCCAGAGAACCTGAAACCGTGCCAGAAACGAAACCAAATGAGATGCGTACGTTAGCAGTGACCAAACTGCTCTGACAACCACACGGATCTTTAATATTCCTTTCCAGAAGCCTGGCTAACACCCAATGCTCAGTTCACACCAGGGGGCCTTTGCCTTTGCTGTTCCCTCAGCCAGGGATGCTCTTCGGATCCCTACTGCATCCAGACACCTGCTCAAATGTCACTTCACTCAACAAACCTTCCCTGACCTAAAAGAAGTCTCTTTTGTCACTCTTCACCCTGTTTTATTTTTTCCTTCAAAGGCATCATTACCTCGTGAAATAGCATATGTCGATTTGTAAACACCTGTTTCCTCCCTGCTAGAGTGTCAGATCTCCCAGTAGGACCTGAGTTGCTGTTGCTTACCTCTGATTTCCAGCGCCCAGATTAGTGGTCAGCTTTTCGGAGATGGCCCCAAAATATCTATTAAACAAATGAATTAATATGGAGCAAATACTTCAAACGTTCCAATAAGGTGGCCACTCCACCCACCTACTGAAGGCTAGTGGATTCTTAATTATTTTGTCCAAGATGTGCTTGGCTTCCCAACAGTTCCTGCCTCTCCTTCTCTCCACCTCACTCCATCCCATATGTAAATGAGACTAAATTCCCTTCAGTACCATCAGCATTTTCACAGGATGGATTCAGGGAGCTATTCTGACACAAAGCACACACAAGAGTGCCTTATGATGGGGAAAGGCTCTTTCTGTCTTTGCTGGGTGATGGCCTAAGATCTTTATTAGGTCAGTGCCTCACAGGAACCACAAGCCTCTTAGGGAGGTAATCTGTCCGGCTCATCCTGTCACTCTTCAACTTAGTGCCACTCAGTAGTGATGCGCTCTAGCTGTCATCTCTATTATCCTTGTGCAATAAAGCTGCCACCTCCTTCCATCTTCAGATCATTTGGAGTCCAGTTTTGCATCTCACCTGGATATGTTTGTGATTACATCTGAGAACCCATAAAGGACTAAGCATTCAAATAGTTATCAAGCATATCTTGCGTGAGAGAGCAAAGGAGTTGGCAAATACTGGTTTTGGTTTTCATGTGATGACAAAATCCAACAAACTTGATATCAAAACAACAATAAAATATTGTTGATATCATTTGGGAAAAGTAGCAAGACTTATATACTCATATAGTCGAAGCCACATTCACACAATGAAACACTGTCCCTCCCCCAAATCTCTTTTATCTTCCATAGATCTTGTTTTAAAGGTACCTGCCCATTTATTGTGGATGACAGACTAATAAAATGAAGTCATTTTAATAAACGCTGTATCAGAATATCCCATCTTCTAATGTGGCAATGTGAAATTTCACCACTGGAGGAAACATTTAACATTCTGACTATTTTAATACTTTTAATAAATATTTGCAATTCCTATGATAAAGCATCACAGTAGAAAATGCATTTCCTCCAAAATTTATGTGGCTGCTGGCAGGTGGCCATTTTCTAATTTTCTGTCTCACTTACAAACATTTATTACGGATTTCTAACTACCCCTTTTTGCTCTTTGACTGGCTTTGAGCATTGTTTCCTCTGAGTAGAAATGTGTGCGGTTAAAATTGTGGATGGTAAACAAGAGACTCTTGGTTTTGCAAATTGGAGGGTTGGTCATATCCCCTTTGGCGGGGTGGGGGATCCCTTAACATCTATTTTATTCCGCTCTGTAATACATTTGAATCAAGTCTTCAGATCCACATGGAGCTTGAGAATCCTTTCTCAGTTCCTCCATACGGTGAAATGTTGGGGCCGGGGTGACGGTAGGTTTAAGAATGGGGTCTGCATCATTATTTTGCTCTGTTAAGCTTTGGACTTACTCAGGAACTGCAGTAGAATTTGTGAGATACTTGTTGGAGTAATAAAGCTTAGAGAGATAGTAACATTCAGATTAAGTAAATCGTATTTTAAATACAAAGTGAAAGGCACTATTTAAGAAAATTTACTCTAAATCTTCTTGAAGGAGAGAAAAAATAACATTATAAACTTTGTCATCACCTCTTCATGCATGTATATTTCAAATCTTTGTTAAACCCCTCCATGTAAGATTTCTGGGTGCACCTCAAATGCAAACATTTTGAAACAAAACTCATGATTCCTGCAACTTCGTATTTCCTACCTTCTGAGCACTCAAAATTGAATCCTGTATCTGCATGCTGGATCTCACCTAAAGTTACTGCCACTCTCTAATCAGACTGAATAGAAATGTGAGTCTTTTTGAGGCATTTCCTTCTTGTTTTCTCCCAAGGCCTTTGTGTTCTGCATTGTCAGTGTCTGTTTTCTCATTCCCTCCCTCAGTTCCTACTGAAGCCACCCTGGCTGAAGTGCTTATTATTGCTAATGGCCACTGTATTTTATGAATCACCTAACCAATGCATTATCTCGTTTATGCCTTGCAACAGTTCAAGAGTCGACCCCGTCTTACAAACAAAAAGAAAGGCAGACAGTCTCAGTGACTTTCCCAAGGTTACTCAGCCAGGAGGCCTTAGAGCTGGGATTTGAACCCTGGTAATCTGACATGAGAAATGAAGCTCTGAACCTGTAGGCTCCCCACTGCTTTTGTAAAAATCTGTAACTATTCTCCCTACTTCCTTTGAAGTGGGAGGGAAGGGAGCAGGGCACAACCATTGAAGGAATGACACAGCAAATGAGGACAGGACAAACTGGCTAGAACCAAGATGGCAGAAGATTCGACTTCCAGTAGACCCTGAGCCTCACGGTGCACCCATAGGCGCTGTGACAGTTCCCAGGCTGACCATAAAAGGTCAAAAAGTGGGCGAGGGGTGTTGTTTCCTGGAAATCCTCTCCCTTTCCCCAATGTAGTTGGAATAATCCCCCTACTTATTAGCATATAAAATTACTGAGCCCATAAAACCTAACAGCTCCGCACCTCGTGGTCACTCGCTCTCTCTTGCCTTCTGAGACGGCCTGTACTCTGTCTATGGAGTGTGTATCTCTCTGAATAAACTTGCTTTCACTTTACCATGTCTTGCTCTTGAATTCTTTCCTGCGCGAGGAAAGAACTTATTCTCCTACGATGTCTTGATCTTGTCCTCCTATTCCTCCTTTTCATTTCTACCATAGACTGTTTATAAAAATATGGGTTCGTGTCATAAACTGCAGAACCTCTGATGGTGGCCTTATGCCCATCATTTATTCACTCAATGGTTTGTTCATTCATCCTTGTATTTCTTTTTTTTAACATTCTGTTTCCATTGTATTTATTTATTATTATTATTTATTTAATGGAGGTACTGGGGATTGAACCCAGGACCTTGTGCATGCTAAGCATATGCTCTACCACTGAGCTATACCCTCATTCTTTTATTTCCACACATTATGTACCCAGCACAGTCTAAATATTGGGGCTTTTATAAGGATAAAAATGTCCAGAGTTCTTGCCCAGTGGATGGAAAGTAAGGAAATAGTGATACAACACAAGCTTGGGTAGTGGCAAGTGCTATGAAGAAAGAATATGCAGAAAAAAAAGCAGGGAAGAAGAGGATTTGTGATTTTAGACGAGATAGTTAGGAAAGGTCTCTGCAATGAGTACCATTTAAACATAGACCCAGATAGAAGGACGGAAGATGAATTCCAGGCCAAGGGGGAAGAACATTTTTGAAAAATGAAAAGAAAATGCACAGTCCTGCATCGGGGTTATGCTGAGCCCATTCACAGTAGCGGAGAAGCCGGAGTGATGGGAGCCAGGAGAAGGCGCCCAGAGAAGAGAGCCTCAAGGAGCTAGGCCCTGTACACTGTGATCATTTCTTTAGTATTCCTTTTGCTTTCACTCATGTACCTTTATTTCCAGCCTCTTTGAAAAGTGGACAACTTCTCCCTGTGCACTACTTGTGGTCTTCAAAATGGAACGAGCACCTTTCCACCTCCTTGACTTCATCCGTAGCAGAGCCCCTCTTCTCTGTCTTTTGAAACCTTCTCAGTCCTTTAAGGCCGATTTCCAACACCACCGCCTAAGTTAATTCTTCTATTATGTCTGATCCTGCATTAGCTCCCCACTTGAGGACAAGGAGAGGGGACAATTGTAGAAGACCTCCAGGGTCAAGCTACTTGAGATCAAATCCCACTGGACACCTTGTTGGCCAGGGTCCTTCAGGGCAACTGAGAAAATATTTCCAAGCCTCAATTCGGTTTTGACATTTTAAAAATAAAGCACTAGAGAACAATTTCACAAGATTTTCAAAGGAACAAGTGATATTATACTCACGTATAGTAAGAATCCAATCATTTTTAGCTTTAAATTATTTTAAAGGACTTCTGGGATCCCAGCGCCCTTCTCTTGTAACCCTGGTACTATGTGCTAGTGTTAAGCTTCTGTGCAGTTGCTTTTCCGGGCTATACTTTAAGCATCTTCAGAGCAAGAACCATATCCAACGAATGTAGTGTTTCCTTCAGTGCCTTTGCATGGAGTAGGTATTAATAAGATGGGTCAAAGGAATTGATAATCCAAATCACCAATTTATATGCTTCATCTAAAATATTTAGGACACACATTAGTGAAGGATTTCATAAAGTCTAAAACCAAATATTTTTCTTTTTTTACAAATTGAGATAAAGGGCTAAGGAGATAAAGGGCTTCTCCAACACTTGGAGAAGATCTCTACAATATTGGGGGCAGGAAAGAATCTTGAACAAGGCACAAAAAGTACTAAACTCAGAGGAAAATTGATGAATTAAACTGCATTAAGATTTAAAACTTAGGCTCATCAAAAGTAAATGATACAACAAAATACAAACTACAAGAAGTTATTTGTAAAATATATAATCAGCAAAGATTTTGTATCCAAAATGCACATGAAATGTCTAATAGGTTTAAAAAGATATAGGCCTATAAATATGGAGAATAGGATAAAATAGAAAATTTACAAAAAATAGGACACAAGTTGTGAATAAATGTATGAAAAAATAATCAAAATCCTTTGTAATTAAGGAAATAATATGAAGGTAAAAATGACAATGTTTGTTAATAACGACTGGTGGTAAGGATGTGGACCCTTGAGAATACATAGACATTTCTGGTGGGAGTAGAACTTAATGGGAATGATTGTCATGTTGGGAAAGGATCTGGTGCCAGTTTGTGATTTTGAACAATTGCATTTCTTAGGAGCCAGCAGTTCCACCTCTATTTATGTGATTTAAAGAAACTCTTGCTCATGAACTTCAGGAGATATATACAAGAAAGTTCACAGAACCACTGATTATAAGAGCAAAAAGCAGACTTAGGATAGTATATATTATAGATCGAATTGTACCTCTCCTCCGAATCCCTGTGTTGAAGCCCTACCCCTTGATATGACTGTACTTGGAGATAGATCTTTTAAGGAAGTTATGAAGGTTAAATTAAGTCATAAAGGTAAAGCCCTGATCCAGTAGGACTGGTGTCCTTAAAAGAAGAAGAGATGACGGCAGTGCACATCCACCAGAGAAAGGCCACATACTAAGAAGGCCACACAGTGAGAAGGCAGGTGTCTGGGAGCCAGGAAGAGAGGTCTCACTGGAAACCAGCTCTGCCAGCAGTTTACATTTGGACTTCTAGCCTTCAGAACTGTGAGAAAATAAATTTCTGTTGTTTAAGCCAACCAGTCTTTTGTTATGGCAGCCCTAGCAGGTTAATACGATAAATAAACTACTTATGAAATATACACACAATGGAACATTATGCAGCAATGAAAAATGAATAAACAGTTACACCCTACAAGGTGATGAAATGTAAAAAACATACTTATTGATAAAATCAAGTCATAAGACTATATTCAACAATATACAATTTTTATAAGGCTCAAAAACAAGAAATAGTTCATTTTGTGTATATGGATTATATTATATGCTGATACATTAAGACTTTTTTTTTTAAGCAAGGGAATAATCAACATGAAATTCAGGATAGCAGGAAGACTGGGAAATAAGATGCAGACACTCACTTAGAAGCAATGAAATTGTTAATATTTTAGTTTTTAAGTCAGGTAATGAGTTTACAAATATTTATTATTATGTTTTAAACTTGTTTATAGACAATATGCTACTGTTTTTAAGTATCAAATATTACATAAAAGGGGACAATAGCTTTTTTTTTGAAAAAGTGCTCTTCTCTCATATGCAAGGATATAGCCTTCAACTTTTTAAAAAAATTGCAGTTACCTTCTTCTCTCTTTCCTTCACATACTTTCCCTTTTTTCTTTTTTCCATATAACTTGATTTTCTATAAGCTTTAAAATTAAGAAAATGGCCAGTTTCATCAATCTTTTGTTATGAAAAATATTCCACTACTGTAACAGGTGTGACAGTACAGTATTCAGAATTGATTCTAGTATAAAATTAATTCCCAGTTACTTATAATATTTAATTTGTGTATGCAAAGTACCCTAGTCACTGAAAAGATAATTGACTTTGCTCTGAAGTCTCTCAGTCTACATATTAATTTCAGCTCCTCTCTCAGACCCACATCCTCCCTGGACCTCATTGGTATTATCTATGTGAACTTAGAGGAGCTGCAATATCAACAAGTTTGTCAAACACCATCACAACCCGACTGCTGGGCAGAATTTGTTGATGTTATCCCAATTCTATAACCATACAGTGTTGAACAACTGCCTTCCAATCCATTATGGATTCTTCCCTATTTAACAAGTCACAATCACCACTGAAGGTTAAGTGTTACTGTAAAATTTTAGCTACATTAAAATACTTATGGCAAAATCTCTAGCAGCTAAGGGAGCATATTTCCCAATCTCCAATTGGTAATCTAAAGAATTAATTTAAATTCTAAAAATATGTATTGATTGCCTACTATATTCCTCATGCAGTTGTGGGACCATTTTTGTGGCATTTTTGTGATATTTTATTGCCACTTGTCCTATCCTAAAATCTTCAAAACAGACTGTCAGTCTTGCCACATGGAATGTCTTACGACAACTACAGACACATTTGGTTTTAATCAGAAAGTTTCATGCAAGACATTATCCAAAAAAGCAGGGTGGGCTGATGAATTATTATTACTTTTTATCCTTTTTCAGGAAATATGTTAAATATGAAACATTTCGATGTTAATAATTCAGAGTGACACCCATCAACACCACCACCACCAGCTTGGAGAGTTTGATAATTGAAAACTAAGTTTCTTTTTACAAATACCAGCCCATGTCTTTGGCTGGCTGTGTCTGAGCAGGGAACACTGAAGAAGTAATGGCAGGTTCCTATCACTAGACGGGTCATAATAAAAAGGTTTACTTCTGCAGGTGATTCCAAAACCGAAGCTGCATTCATTTCTCTTTAAAAAATAAAGTTTATTTTCTCTCATTCAGTGAAGTTCATTTTCCTTCAGATGCTAAATCTGTACATCCCAAAGGCATGAATACAAAAGCAGACTTCCTTGTTCCCTAATTATCTTTGGCGGAATTAGTACCATCAAAAGAAAATCCCTGCGAAATCAACTTACACAAGTAGGAGAACGGGAAACAGCATGTCATTTAAAAAGTCATCTGTTGCTGTGGCCCACCCACAGGAGCACAGGGATTGGAGCCAGTATCCTCTGCTAAAGACATCACCAGGGCAGGCTGGCAAGACAGAATTAGATGTTATCAGGTCTCCTAATTGTAGTGGGTTATGTTACTGTAAGAACTTAAAGGCTGGGGGAATAATGTGAAGTCTTACAGTTTGTTGTATCTATGCTCAAAGAACTACCCCGTTCATTGTCAAGTTTAAAGATCTTGACGTTTGGAGTTAATTTCTTGTGAAAGTGCAGAAGTTCCATTGTGTGACACTCGGTTAAGAGCAACTGGACTTGATGCCTCCCTGAAAGTTGACCACCATCACTTTGTTCCATCAGGACTTTAGTGTTCGCTGGTAATGAGTTTCTGTTTAATCTGTACTTTTGTTGGATGGACTAGAAGCCCTAATATGGATGGGAGGGCTGCTGGCCATTATGGGAGCTGTAGTTCAATCCACAGTAGGTGCTGATAAAATGTACACTGAATAGAGCACCCTACTCTTACAGCTTACATTTATCTGAAACTCTCTCTTGAATTACAACCCAGTAATGTCTATTTTCTCATGTGTTATCATATCTGTAATGATAACAAAATCATGCTAATCTATTCTGATTCGTTATTATTTTTTTTTTTTAGTGACACTGAAGTTGAATAGCCCCTCCAGCCAGCCTCTTACATCAAAGTGCTTCTTTCCTATCGTGCCTCTTAAGAACAAAACTGTATTCCACTCTTCAGCACACTCTAATCTTTCCATTTCTATTACAATACTTCATTAATTTGACTACCTCGTTGCTTTGTAGCTTTGAAGAAGGGCATAAGTGGAAAACACTTGAATTCACAGTAACCTCTGGCGGGGAGGGTTTGTTCTTCCAAATATTTCAGTTATTTCCTCCCCGCTGGCTTACTATCATGTTTGAGTTCCTGTGAGGAGCAGATATGAATCGTGCTCTCCCACCTTAGGCATCATAAATATCTTTCGGATAATAGATAATTCACCCGATCTTATGCGTTCCTGTGCACTTAAGAGATTCTCAGTGTGAAGAGAAAAATGTGTTTTGATTTGAGGCATTCCTAGGTTTTATAGGGGTGCTAAATTTTATCCCTGTAATGGTGGGGGAACTGCTTCTTCCATCACCAAATGCCAGCTTTATCTCTTTCTTTTCCCCTTCCCCAACCTCTGAAGAAACATCTGAACAGCTACACAACCCGATAAACAGCAAGATTCCCCTGTATATAACCCTATGTTTGTGTTATTAAATAATGTATGTGGGCACATGGATTGCAAGGGTCTGTGTAAAGTCCGGGAATTTAGTTACTTTGAATCTCTGAAAGGAAATGTGAATCTCTGCCCAAAGCAGCCCCTTCCTTTCTTTGCATGCTCTAGATTTAAAATGTACCCTTATATTGAACCTACATCTGCCTTGGTCAAATTTCCTAGTCTTAATCTTGCCCTTTGGAGCTTAACCCATCAGTTTTATCTCTTTTTTAGAGGACACTTTCTCCAAATTTGACTATGGGCATCAGACTTATTTTTAAATCTTCCCTGCACAGTTCCTACACTTCTCTCTGTGGCATGGCTTCTAGAACCCCCCTTATCCTGATCAGCCATTCTCATAGTATGTAATTATTAGGATGGCCTCACAATAGAACACATTTAAATACTGTCTTAGGTTAACTTCCCCTGAAAGCAACCTGAACCCAAGGCTCAGTACACACAGCTGTGAGTCTGCTGGAAACTTCTACCTCAGCATCTGGGGAATTTCTGCAGGCTGAAGGAAGATGAGACAGGACATCGGGAAGGGCTGCTACCAATGCAAGGCTGGCAATACGAGTATCTGAATCTGGCCAGGTGTAGAGCAATGGGGATGTTGAGCCTGTGGAAGTGCAGAGCTCAAATCCTGCCCTAAAGCATTACAATGTTTAAAATATTAGTAACCATTTAGAAGCTACACCAGCCAAACAAAATATGTTGACCTGTTTGTAACCTTTGCAGCAATGAGCATTTGGGATGGTGACAAATTCGAATGCACGTCCGTACCTAAAGGAGGCTGCCATTCCTCAGAGCTAGCCAGTTGTTACTGTTCAAGAATAGGAGCTGATCATTGTTAGATCCTTTGATTCTTTCTTTGGGAATCCAGAAATCCAGATTGTATAGGAAATATCTTGATTTTTAAACACTGTGGAAACTGAATTTGTTTGGGCCTCATGAAGCACATCTGGGCGGGGGAGGGGTCCCACTCCCCTTTAGAGCCTCTGCTGCAATAGCAGCAGTAACCATGGCTCAGGGGCAGTGGGAAGTCGGGCTCTCAGAAGTATATGGAGTGGCCCATTTGTGCATTTCTGGGCAGACTGGTTTTGCTAAGGCAGGCTTATTTTCTATGGCGCTGAACACGGTCTTTGGGGTGGCGCTAGAGGGGAGAGGTGCTCTAAAATCAGTAACCAGTTTTTCACCCTCGTTAATGTAACCCAGGTTAAAGCAGCATTGCTTTGCTTCAGGAACATTTAAGGTAGAGCTTTGATCTCCTCTCTATTAAAATAAAGTAATGCATTATCCTGACCTCAAAAAAGTAGTCTTAATTAGGGGCCTTGAATGAAATAATTGACCTTGACATTGCCTTCAGCTCAGGGCACAAAGCTGTTATCAAAATGACTTATCGAGAATTAAGACGTGCTGCAATAAAGACTACTTAATAAATCTATATTTTTGAATTTTAAGCTCCCAGAATGCTTATACGTCAAGGACAAATACTAGCTTTGCAGTGGCCAGTAGGGAGAATTGTTGCATTGGGATGCAATTTCTGTTGAGATTATGCATTGGTGAAAAATATAATCTTAATTTAAACACTAGTTTGTTGATATTTTTACCTATTTCATTTGTATTTTAACATAATTATTTGATTGTGAAATGTCTCTTTTTGTGTGTTGCAGGGTATCTTTTTAAGCATTGGTACAAAGGTTGGAAACAGAAAAAGGATTGGACTAAAATAAAAGGCAAGAGATTTCATTCTTATTCCTCACTTTCTTGCTATCCAGTGTGGCCTTGGGAGAATTTTTTATATGATCATCTTTACACTTCTTAAAGCTTTATTATCTCATAAGGTTAAAATAATTATTGTCTTACTTCTTAATTTAACCTTTCTTTGTCCTATTTTTCACCTAAAAAATCAAACTGTGATCAACTCTTCTTACTAAGGAAAACTTGGCAAAATGTCTTTGCAGTTCCCAAGACCTTCTTTCTGGTTCTTTTTTTCTCTGCCATGACCTGCTCCCTCCCTTCATGTGCCTCTGCTGATACCCCCAAAATATTTTGTCACACCAGTAAACTCTTACTCTCTCGCCAAGCCGGGTTCTCACTCAAAATCTCTAATCAACCATTAACCCCATCATGAGAAAGAGCTAATAACCCGTTGCTATCCTTTCCTTCATCTGCACTTACATCTGGTTGCAGAGTTTAGATTTTACTTTCCTGTAATAAGAATTCAAGAAATAAGTATCCAAGTGGGAGAGGTTTCAGGGTGCCAGTAAAGATCGATTTCTACTCTCCTGCTAGACTTTTAAAGGGAAATAGGGTGTATAAACAGTATGAAACCTAAACAAGCGGAAGGCTCTAGATACAGCCTGTGGCAGGGCCAGGAGAAGAGCTCAGGTCTTCTGTGCATCTGAGATTGCATACAGCAAACATCATTTATTAGATGACTACCTAGCAGTCATGGTGCTGAGGGCACAGAGCTGAATGTAACAGTGTTTGCCCTTCAGGAATTCACAGGCTAGCAGAGGAGATGGAGGGAAACACAGATCTACAGAACAACCCAATGTTGGTACTGTTAGGCTCAGGTAAGGCCTCATATGATGGGGTTTGGCACAGGCCAACAGACCCAATCGTGCTTTCAACCCTTTTTTAGACAGTATGTGTCCACAGTAATCCAATCAGACCACACCACATTTGTTTCTTTCATTATTGTTTCTAAATAAATCATCTTTCCCCTCCATCTCTCAATTTCTTGTCCCTGCTGTCGAGTCACTGCCATTGCTCTGGTGTCCTACCTCCCCTGACACATCAGCCACAGTCCTTGTTTCTGGTTTGGATGGGAAAGTCATCCCCAGCTCTTCCCTGTATCCCTCAGACAGCTAAGGGCATTCTCCCACTGCTTATTTAGTCCTAGGTTTCTATTTGGTTTACCTGACATGGTGCCTCTTGCCCCAGTAATAAAGATTAAAAAAAAAATTTGAGAACTCAGAAGAGACAACATATAACAGAGGTAGAAGAGGCATCAAGGAGGCACGTTTCCTCTGGTCTTGAAGGGCAGGCTGGTGTTTGACGGGAGATGGACTGAGGGTTCAATGCATGTAGAAGCAGGAGGTCATGACAAGCTTGGTGTGTTTGCAGAAGAATGAGTGGCTCCATGAGGAAGTCAGTCATGTCCGCACCTCTCTGACCTGTTACGTACGTCTGCTTCATAAGAGAGGAGCACTGATACCCAATCAGAAACCACAGGGTTTATCTCCTTAGGCAACAGGGTCCACACCCCGCAACGTATATATGGAACTGACAGAAATGGCCTTGGCAAAGAGAAAATTGCAGAAAAAACCTTGCTATTGGGCTAATTTTGTATCACTGACTGTAGTAGCTATTGATAGAAATAACTGTATCTTGGCCCCCAAACCTTTCCGTTCCACCCAGCACACACACACATACACGCACACACCACACACACATGCACAAACACCACACACATGCAATCCTCCCATCACACCCCACTCGTTCCTCTCCAGACCATCTCCTCTCATTGTGCATTTTTGTCCTGAGATTTTTCCTTTAATGATAGGTGGGGCCCATCTTTCTGATTTTTAACTTCTTCCCACCAGGAGGTAGAGATTTATCTTGACAAACTGTTTGGAATTGCTGGGGGAATATTAATAAAATTTGAACGTGCGTCCTACAGCAGTGAACAGAATACCTGAGAAGTTTGAAAGCTTTCGTGGGAGATTAGGGGCGGCTGTGAGGAAACGTGCTACCCAGTGGTGAGCTCCCAGCACAGATATTTCACTATCCGGGGATCTCTAATTACTAATACAGTACATGAACAGTATGATATGTCCTTACAATTGCAGACGCCTTTTCAAAGATAATCTTTAATAGTTTATTTGACAACCTGTAAAATTATAGAAAATTATTAGTCTTGGGAATTACAAAAATCCCCGTAGTACAGTCAAACAATAAAATTATAATTACCTGTGGGTAATTGAAATTTAACTGTTTTTTTTATTGTATATTACACATCAATAGCAACATAAGTTCAAGAGGTTTTTTTTTTTTCTTCTTTCCTTTTTTCTTACAGAACCTGAGAAAATGGACAGCACTGTTGAGGGCTTTTGAGTTCCTGTCACAGTACTGAGCTTGAACAATTTCGATTAAAGCCCCATGTTTGAGACTGTCATTAGACCTGCATTAAATTACATATCTGGAGTGTTAAAAAATAAAGAGTACAGTAGCTTTTTCTCAGCTACCTAAGGTAGGTAGTTAAGGCCTTGATTATCTTTAAAGATCTATTTTTTCCTTCCACTGAAAGTCATTGTTTCTTTCATTAAACATAAAACACATTTAAGAACATTAAACTGTGCAGACAGGAATATTAGGATGGCATATTACAAAGTACCTTTGTTCTGTATTCATTGCTGTAGTTTGACTTCTGCATTGTGTAATGTGATTTTATTATTTAGCTTTCATTCAGGTGAACTGAACAGGATTGGCATTGCCTGGGAATTTTAATTCCCTGGGCTTCGGGTAAAGTGGGTACTTGCCTTCCTCCTCTTCCTCATTCACCCTCCACTTCCACCACCCACAAAGTTTTTTCTTTTTTAAAAAGCCGCATGAGCATTTTCAAACCAAAGCAAGGTCCTGGCATTTCAACTACTCTGATCACTTCTCCTTCAAATGATGGCCTTTATCACAACACCCCCAAATTCTACCCCTTTGGTTTCCTTTGTTTAAAGGAAACTTCTAGTTTTTCAGTTATTCTCAGCTAAATAGTGGTTTAAATGAATGGAGGGGAAAAAATGGACCTGAATATGGAAAAAAAGTCATAGGTAAAGGGGCTAATTCCTTTGCAGAAATTGTCTCCACTCTTTGCCACCCCTCCTTTCCAGCTCCGTCCTGGTGCCCCTGTCTCAGGGTCCTGCCATTTCCTGTATGTAAACGTCACCTGGGCTGTGAGGCCTGTGGGCAACTGTGGGCCTCAGGGTAACCCCTTAAAGCTTTTATCCAGAAGTAGAAGCTTCGGGCCAACTGGTCTGACCTGCTCCTTCTCTGTGGTTCAGAGAGTAATGGGAATTGAAATCTGCTTGTGTTTTATCCAGTGCTGATTTTCACCTCTTTTTCTGGATGCTAGGAGATAGGGTCAAAGAATGTAGATTGATCTTAGAGATTGGCCAGCAGTCTAGTGCCATCCTTTCTTCTATAAGAAGCTTGACAGGCCCAGTGTGGGAGGACAAGAGGCCTTCATCTTCTGTGGTCACCCACAGGGAGTTGATGACATGGGAAGCAGGCAGAGGAGGGGCTACCGCATCCAGACCTTTGCCTTAATTATGTTAAGTGGACCAAGAGAAAGAGGATGAAAGAAAATGAAGTTCAGAAACAGCGGCTTCAGATCGTTTCTTCTCTTGTCCTCCCTCATGAATTCATTCACATACATAGTGGTGGACACACAATCACACACACACAGCCCTCATCTTTTCGATAGACTATCATCAGGATTTCCCACTGGATAACCTAAGTCGTAACTTCATCAATCTTCAGAGCCAATGTTGACAAGCAAACATACATAAAGCATTTCTTTTGGGAAAAGTCAGTCCTCTTAGAATCAGTTCTATATAATGATTTAATGAGGTGCCTTAAAAACACTAGATCTTATTTTCTTTCCAAAGGTATGTTAGAAAATATGTGTACCATCCTGAGCATTGAATCCAAGCTGCAGAGTGATGAAAAGCTGATATATTGGTCTCATGCGGATGAAAGTTCAAGGTGGATAATGTCCCTCTACAGACTTGGGGTAAACCCAGCAGTTTGTGGTGCCATGAACTCATGACTTTGTAAGATATCAGTTCGGTGTGATCTTTTAAAACAGGAACCAGCTCACATCTGCTTTCCTCGTTACACATCTCTCTTTTCCCACTAGAGCATAAACTCCATGAGGATGGACACTTTGTCACGCTCATCACTCTCACTTCCACAACTCTCCACTGACTTTGCGTAAAATACAGTCCAACCCCACATGTCTGGCCCTGCCTCCTCTCCAACCTTTTCCCCCACCACTCTTATTCTCATTTCTCTCCAGCCTCTGGGGTCCTTGCTATTCATGAATGCACTGACTTCTGCCCACTTTGCCTTTTGTTTTGTTTTGTTTTTATTTAATTATCTTCTCACCTCCTCAGAGAGGTCTTCCTGATGACTCCTGAAATTCACCTCCCTCCAAACCTGGCATTCTCCTCCCCTTGGTTTGCTTTTTTTTTTTTTTCCATAGTGTGTATCACCATCCAGAAAGAATTTTAAGCAGTGATAATAACTCATAATCTTCATTGCATGGGTAGAATTTTGGCAGGTGACGGACACCCAGATTGGGAATTGGGTATAAATATCAAAGTGATCCCAGGTTAGCAGCAGGGTCCTTAGGGACATTAGCAGAAACAGAGACAGCAGGAGGGGTAGGTATAGAGGAAAGTAACTGATCACTGATGAATTATTTTGATCTTTATATAGAAATATGTCATTTCTGATTTCTAAAATGGAACTTGGTGATCTATGCAGAGTTAAAGACTCTGCATTGGGTCCAACAGTTCAGCATTACATTGGGGAGATAAATGTAGAAACTATCAAATCTGTAATAAGGTAAAAGCTGGTTTCCACCAATTTAATCTCTATTAAAAGCCTCATAAACCACATTTTGGTAAAAGAGACTAATATCTATCTCACAGCTATGCCCAGCTTCTAACTCAATTGGCATATGTTTCTTCATATTCCTCTTTAAAAAGTCAATGGTTTATGAAATTATCCAAATACCTGAATCCTTCCCTAGCCAGAAAAAGTCACTAAATGCAAAAGAATTTAAATTGCACACACTCCTTCATCCCCTCAGGCTTTTTTTCCCCCTCAAGTGCAAGCATTAGTTTCAAGAAAAGAAATGCATGTAAAGTTCAGTAAATTTGGGGTGGATGGCTCTATGATTTTGACTCAGTGCCATGAATTTTAATCCAAGCTGTTGAAAGGTAAGGCTTAAAAATAGCCAACTGTGATTTTCCCACCCTGTCCCGTGACTTCGTCAGCTCTTCTCTCCACTTCAAGAGGAGTGAAAGTGGAAGCCTTTTCCTCAGCAAGGTCCTACTCAGCTGAACCCCAATTCATGGCGTCCTGTGGAGTCCTTTGTGGGGCACACCTCCAAGGCAATCCTCTAGAAAGGCATTCCTCTCCTGGACACTCATCAGAATCTTTAATACACAAGACGCAGGCCTCGTAGCGCCATGGTGGTCTGAGGGGCAAGGGTCAGTTGAAGGCCCAATAAATCTCTCAGTCTGGACAGTGTCCTTCAGTCAGTTCAGCTGAAGTCTCTTTGATTGAATTTTATTTTCTAGAAGGTTTGAAAGATGTGGAAAGCAAGACAAAATTCCAACCTCTGGCTTTCTGGGAGATTCTCATCTCTTGCTGTCTATTCTTAAATGGCCATCCTCTTCCAACACCTTCAGGCTATTTGGGAACTTCAAAAGGGCTTCACAATGTGTATCATGCAGAGGTCAGTGTTGTTCCCTCAGTGTTCACATCCTATGGGTCCCAGATTCCTACAGATTCAACGTTATCAAGGGAACAGATTTCTCTCAAGTCTGGAGGGGGCCTCACACTGCTTCAAGTTTCATAAGCATTTTAAGTCTTTCCTACTGAGACCAGAGGCCTGAGTGACAGACTCTTTTCACATCCCTTCCAGCTCTAGGAGTCCAGGTTTTAGCTCAGGCCCAGATAATTTTTGTAGTGAAAAAGTGAAACTTCTGTTCTAGCTAATTCAGTCTTCGGCACATTTGCTACTGTTTTTTAGAAGCCAGAGGCGATTTACAAGGGAACTTGCAAAGCCATTTTGCCTGAACAAATTCTCCATCTGGTGACTCACTGAACATTATCTCATATTTCTTAAAGGAAGAAACAAGAAATGGACTTAGAAGGCCTCATGTTGATGTTTACCTGCCAAGACTTCTTGTCTGCTGACTCTCTGGACCCATTTGTAAATCTACATAGAAAACCACTCTTTTGGTATAATTTCCCGCTATTCCTTTGCTTCTTAGGTCAATGAAGCTGCAAGCTGGAGCCCTGTCCACATATGAATACTGGAGTAGCTGAAATTCAAGGGGAATTTTGTAAAGAGAATTTGTTTTCTAATTCATGAGACCTGTGAATGAGTCTGAGTATTTTTCTATCAGTTGTTCTGTGGTTCCTGAGAACAACACAGTTGGTAGAGTACTTCACATCACCTCCTGTGGACAACATGACCATAGAAGGAGGTCCCTATTATATGAAGGGGAAAAACAGAGCCTCTTAAAGTGGAGGGGTGCCCATGACCTCTCACAGGCTCTGCTCTCCTGGGATCCTCTCAACTCCCCAAACTACCTTCTTCCCCAGCCCGAGCCCTTCGTCTTCTCCTCCTGATTGCTGGGGCACCCGGGGCGGTCTGCTGCTTTCCCTGCAGCCTTTGTGATGAACCTGTTGATTTCTGCGTTTCTCCTGATTCTGTAAAGCGAGATGTCCCTTCGCATTTGAGGAGCCACTTTTTCCTCACTCGCTGATTGCATCACTTCTGCTTCTGCCCTTTCCACCTCTAAAGGCAATATCTCCCAATAAGTCGGATTGCTTTCTAGCCAGCTTGCACCTAGGAGAAGAGATTACTCTTGGCTCCTGCCCCTTCTCCAGTGCTGCTTTCTCAAGGCCACACTGGTTCTCATTCAGCTGATTTTCTTTGTGTTTCCACTCTTTAATCCTTAATTCTCTTTCTGTGTGATCCTTGTTGCTATTTGACTTTGGATCTCTCTTTCTATAGGCCTTTGTACTATTAACTCTGGAGGACAGAATCTGGGCCAGGTATCTGTAGAAAAGAGGGCTAGGAAAAAGATAAGAACTGACTAGGTCAAGAAGGGGTGCAAGTTCACAGGACACAGGGAAATGGAAATACTGCACATAATCGTACATAAGGAAACACACCAAGACTGGAGTGCACTCTTTCGCTCATAAACGCAAACATTCATTGATCAACTCAACACCTGCTTGTAATAAATGCTCTACCTCTTAGTTGTCTGTTGTGTAAGATAGCTCAAGATTATTTCATCTCTCTGTGTAGGAATCCTAGACTTACACAACCATCCTCCAACACAGCTGTGAAATGACCATTCTCTGAGCCAGAGGCACTTGTCTCTCTTTTATTCACATAGTCCCTGACTGATCTAGGACACAGTGTGACAAATTTGAGGCTCTTACCTAGACTGCCATATAACAGTTCATCCATTCATTTATTCACTCAGTCAGTTAATCATTGAACTGATATTTACTGAGCAAGAACCTGTATGTGCCAAGCATTGTTTTCAGCACTCCAGAAATGGTAGTGAATAAAACAAAGCCCCTGGTCTCATGCAACTTATTTATTAGAGATGTAGGTTGAGAGGAGATTTACATATTCTTTCAGAAGTTGATGAATTCTGTGGTGGCTAAAGAGGCAGAAAGCAATGGGGAGTGAAGTTGCATCATTAAGTAGAATGACAGGCAAAGGCTCCACCAATAAGGTATTATTTGAGGGAATGAAATACAGGAGTGAGCCACATGGATATCTAGAAGAAGAAAGCCTTAGGTAATTGGAGCAGGAAATCAATAGCCCTCGAGCAGAAGAGTGTTTGGTATACTTGGTATATAAAACAGCAAAATTTTGAGTCATTTAGTAAGTTCCTCTCCTATGAGCACTGATAGACCTTGCATTTCCCCCAAAATAAGACCCACTTCATTGTGATCACTTGTTTAGTGCTTATTTTTCCCTCCAGGCTACACATAACGTGAAGCAGGAAATACAATCGCTTGGTTTACCCCTACATGCTAGTGCTTACTGGATATCTGGTACATCAGAGGTGCACCATAAATAGTAATCAAATGAATGAGTAGATGTCTGAATAAATTGCTCCATAAAATGAGATAATGCAAATAAATCTTTTAGCCCAGTGCCAGACATATACTACACATTTAATGGTTTTCAGGGACAATATGTTGCTGCTGATGCAGGTGATGATGATACAACCCAGGAGAAGATGAACTTTTTTTCCAAAGATAGAGGGACTGCTCCTGGTCTATAGGTAGACCTATTCAGCAAGAAGTTCACTTAACTACTTCTTGCTGAAATCTGTCCATTTGGTGTGTGCCCTGTGTAACCCTGATGATAGCTGTAGCAGCAGCAGACGCACCTATAATGACATAAACAGACAGTAACATCCAACGGTATAGTCAATAACCAGAAAGCAGAACTATTCAACTCTTAATTTTCCATGGCCTTCCAAACAAGGAGTAAAATCTTCAGAGAGAAAACAATTAGATGACATCAAATGGAGAGTGTCATGCAAGTGAGGGATTGCTAAAGAGGAGCATTGCTATTGGAAGTGAGTTCCACTCTCTTGGCCCAGGTATAGAATTAGCAGATATCATTGCAAAGATCTAGTTCTCACAACTTTTGAAGCATCGCATAGAGCAGAGGAAGTCTCAGTTTTGAAATAAGGGGAGAATATGTACCTCAGAAACTGAAGAAAGGTCACATTGTCATAGAGTCAAGAGACACTCAGGGTCTGACAGTAATAAATCAAATAGTGATGATTAAATTGCAGATAAATGGAATGTTAGAGCTGGCAAATTTTGTCAAGGTTATTTTACAAAGCTCCTTTAATCTTTCATTTCATAGGTAAAGGAACCCAAGAGTATTTGGCTGAACTATCTCTCCCAAATTTCATGCCATCAGTGGCAGAGCCAGGAGAAGAACAGAGATCATCTGGCCCAGAGGTAGGTGTTCCTTCAGTTACTCCCCGTAGCCCCATAACTGGTCTCCCCACTTCCATCCTTGCTCTTCTGTAGTCCCTTCCATACATGGTGTCAAAATTATCTTTTAAATTTAAAACTCAGGTTGTTTTATTATGCCTAATAAACTCTTTAATGGTTTCTCATTGCAATTAAAGTCAAATTCCTACAGTACTTCTCAAACATACAATAATGCCTGGCAGATAGTAGGCAGTAATGAACAAATAAACTTCTTTTTTTTCTCTTAATATTAGTATAAAGTTGGTGAATCAAGGTAAATCTGCAGTGACAGCTTGTTTAAATGAAAGAGTCAACAGTACCCCCTCCAAAATTAATGCACAGGATGAAATGCAAGCTGGATGAAAGCGGGTTAACTGAGTTCTACAATCAGACCCCAGTGATTTATTTTAGCCTCTGTCGTCCTCAGATGACCACTCATTCCCTGTTTGGCCCAGCTTCGTTAAGCCTGTTTACCGATGATTTTGACAACAACACAGAAAGTAAGCTTATGAAACCTGAAAGGCACAAAGCTGGAAAGGATAGTAAATATAACAATCAACATTCAAAATTGTTCTGACAAGCTGAAATTCTGAGTAAATTCCAATAAGGTGAAATTTAATAGCAATAAATACAATGTGCTGCATAAAAGTTCAATTATTAATTATATAAGTACAGGATGGAGAAACTTGGCTTGGCAGAAAGTCATGTGAAAAAGATCTGGAGGATTTAGCTGACCACAACTTTAATAAGACCCATCAGTATGCGGCAGATGCCTTTAAAAATTCACATTCATAGGCTGCATTAGTAGAAGTCCTTTTTCTAAATTATATCCAGTCAGTAATAGTTTTCCTGCTCTCTGTAGCTCAGACCACATCCGGAGTATGTTACTCAGTTCTGGGTGCCATATATTAAGGGGGACACTTAATCCAGGGGAAGAAAACCAAGATAGAGAAAGTTGGAAAAAGCAAGCCATGGTTGAAAGAACTGAAATCCAAAATCATGCCAGTATTTTAAGTTCCACGAGATATTATAAAAGTTTCATTTTTGCTATACTGGAAATCAGAATATGAAGTAATGGCTTTAAGTGGGTAGTAAATATACTCTTACTGACAGCAAACTTTTGAATCAATGAGTAAGTGACTTAAAGGAGGAAGGAAACGTTCATTGCACATGGGGGAAAATTATGTGTACCTGGAGTAGTTTTAGAATAGAATAGCCACCTAAATGAGCTGGAATACATAAATTGCTTGCCACTAGAGGCTGTCAAAGCAACCCGGGAGCAAAGAACTAAAGCTCAAAAGTTAGAAACACCAAGTGATTATACTGGCTCTGTATCTAGCACTTCTAAACTAAGCGAGTGCTCCCTTCTCACCTTGCTGACTCACCAAGGTGGCAACTCAAGGGTGCCTTTCAGTTCCACAGTCAACAGATATGGAATACGGTATATGGGGCCCAGCCACTTACTTTCCCAAAAAACTTGACTTCTTGTCCCCAAATAAAAAGATGCTATTCTGGGGCCTACAGAAATGGGAAAAAAACCAACCTTGTTATTTTGACCATAATATATAAAGCTTACCAACCCAAAGTAAGAATGAAAGTGTTAAGGTATTGTAGGAAGGTGCAGTCTTAGGTTGCCCTTATGACTCAGCATTACACTCTTTTCTGGTTGATTGTAAGAATCAGAAAGTAGCAGATGAGGAGAGATCAAGATGGTGGAGAGGAGGATACTGGGCTCCCCTTCTCTCACAAACACATCAAAACTACACCTACAGGGACTCTCACTGAAGCCAATCTGGGGACTAGCAGGCTAGCTATTTTACAACTAAGGGTGTAAAAAAAAATTCACAGGTTGTCTGGTAGGAAGGGAGGAGAAGCGATCTGGTCAGGACCCATACCCCTAGTGGGGGACACAGAAGAAAAGGGGGAATATCACACTCTCAGGGGTCCTCCCTGGGGAGCATGGGGTTTGATCCATACATTATGCACACCAGCGCTGGGGTCCAACCCCGGGAAGGTGAGCCCTCCAGTGGGGGTTACTGGAGGGCTGTAAGAAACTGCGACTCTGCTCCTGAAGAGCACAAGCACCAGCTTGCTTACTCCAATTCATAACATGGAGGCAGCAGATTGAAAACTGCCTGGGCCTCTGGCCAGCTGCCAGGACCAGCCAGCACATCCCCTAGCCCTTCTGCTCCAGCCCTTCTTGCTCCAGTGATGCTTCCCACTAAGGTGGAGGCTGCCATTTCAAAATCATTTCTCAGTCTCCTTTATGTATGAAAACCCAAGCATTTGTTGCCCCCTCAGAGAACTTACACATGCCTACCTCAGAGCTACTCCTGAGTAGAGTTAGGATGGGTATTATGATTCTCACTTACGGGTCTTAAAAATTTTTTTGTTTTGAGAGGCTCATGAGTTGCTCAGTCATATGGTCAGTATTGTCCAAGGCTCTTTGCTCCAAGTCCCAAAAGGGTAGTCACAAAATAATGAGAATGATTTTCTAACAGTGAGTATATCATAAGGTCTACAACTACAAGAGAGATTTCTCTTCCTTATGTTCTCTTTTAGAGTTAAGATATCATTCCAGTGATGCTGCATTTATTTTGTGGTTCTCATTTATAAAAGATCTTCATATTCTATTTTAGCCTGCTGCATATTCTTGAAGGTAACACATCGTTATCTCCTGAGAATAGACATAATAGGGCAAAAACGGTGAACATAACAGAAACTCACTGAAGCTTGTTTTATTTTGTTCTTTTAAAAGAGGAACTATTACAAAGACAGAAGAGCCAATATTTGAATCTGCTGTCTTGAGTTTTTGGATTTTTAAGGTTTCTTCTCTATATCAGGTGACAAAGTTAGTATTTTACATTTTTTCCCAATAACTTAGTTTTACCTTTAATATACATTTTTAATTCATCTAATTTATCTGAAGTCCAATTTTATAAATGGTATAAGATGAGTATTATTTTCAAGACCTTTTACTCTATGACTTGTTCTGTAGTCATTGATTTGTGTTGACCCTTATATAATGATCAAATCCCCACATATATATGAGTCTGTCTCTGAACAGTGAACCCTGTTCCATAATTATGTTTGTTCCTTTAGGACTACAAGACTATTTTTCTACTGCAGTGACTCTGAAGTCCTAATATCTAGTGTGCAAGTCCCCCTTTTTGACTTTTCTTTTTCAACGGTGACTTATTGTTTATGAATTCATTTTTATTTTTACATTTAACTTTATAATATTTGTTAAATTTCTTCAAAAATCCAGCTGATATTTTGTTGAGAATTGTTTTGAAATTATAAGACAATTTGACCTGAATTAATAATTACAAAGTTAGGCTGTCTCACCTATGGTGAGGGAATGAACTTAAATTGGATCTTTTTTTATGTCCTTTAACAGACTTTTAAAATTTTCTCCTTGCTAAGTCAATATCCTAATAATTTAGGGGTTTTCTGTGCATTGTCGATGGAGTCTTATTTTTTCTATCACTCTTCCAACTGATTTCTCATATGGTCAAGGAACATTATTAGTTTGGGGATGAAATCATCTTCTGTCAGGCAACTTGGTTGAATTTTCTCACTTTTAGTAGTTTGCCTTATTTTGTTTATTTTCTAGAAAGATTAAGTTTTGCTTTCCTCTTCTAATCTTACACCTCATAGTTCTTTAGTTCTTTCATTACTTTACGGAGTAGCTGAAAACCTACAACATTATATAATAGGAAATGGGCTTATTTTACTTCTTCCTAATCTTAAAGTGAATTTATTTAAATCTTTCCTTCAAGTATGTGTTTTCTGAAGGTTTTTGTTATTTAAACTTCTGTAGTATTTCTCCTTGATATATACAATTCAATGATAAATTATCTTATATTGAATTATCCTTGACTTCCTTTAATAAATCATTGATCACTTTATTTTTAATCTACTATTAAAGTTAAATAGTATTGTATTTATTTTTTTTCTTTTCTTTATTTGTTTTTTTTATAGTATTGTATTTAGTAACTTCTTATGTATGTGTACAAGTGGGACTGTATTTTTTTAATAATCTTATTTGATATTTAAATTAAGGTTTTTCTAATCCCCTGAGTTAGTTTTTTGGCTCTCCCTTTCTCTGGCTTCTGAAACAACTGTTCTATAACACAATAATGGATTTTCTTTAAGTTGTTCTGTATAATAACTAAATTTGATTACTTCAGTATTATAAATACACCTGCTTATTGAAATATGCCACATAGTGAAATAATAGTTTAAGGATAAGGCAGATATTGCAAAAGGGAACTAATATCTTGACTATATAAAGGATTTATGCAAATTAGTGATAAGAAAAGAGAGATGACCCAACTGTGAAAAAAGGAATGAACAAGAACATACAATTTTTTGGAAGGGAAAAAGTGAATGGTAGCAATTAAAGGGTAAGATGTTCAAATTTATTAGTTATTAGAAAAGTGGAAGTCAGAACAGGAATGTGATATCACTTAATACCCATGAAATTTACAAAAATCAGAACTACGTAATGCCAAGTATTAGTGGAGTTGGAGACAAGTTCTACAGTTGGTGACAGTGAAGGTATTATAATTTCCTGGTGAGCCCTCTAGCAGTACTTTGTCATAAAGGATTCGCACTTATGACCCAGTAATACAATACAGTGAAATTCTGTAATGGGACCCATTCTGTGATGTTTACACTAGAATTTATGTGTGGTAGTATAAAATGGGAGACTAGTTATATATCAAAGAGGTAGATATGCAAAATGTAGTAGATTTACACTATGGAACTCTATGCAGAAGTTTGAGGCAACCAAATGGATAGATATACACATAGGAACATGCATGGATCTTTGAAGCACAGAAAAGAAAGAAAATTATAAAGAAAATTATGGCTGTAACACAATGCCACTCATGTAGACTAAAAAATACACACACACAAGAATAATTCCATATACTTAACAATGTTAAATTTAATTTCAAGCTTATGTATTACTTACATTGGAGCGAATATTATGGGAGTAAGGAGAAGGGGAATGAAGAATAAGAATAAAATGAGTACACACTTTGCCTACATTCTTACATATATACATACATTCAGAACAAGAAGGGGCCTCACATCAACCTAAAAGAGAGTGCCATGACTGAGAAATAGGATTAATCAAACCTTCTGCATCTGGGTTAACACAAAATAAAAACTACAAAGGTGTCTCTTAGAACTCAAGGGACTTCAGGGAACAGGAAATGGAGAGTAGTCAGAAATCCAGAAGAAAACGTCCCTCCCCCTGCATCTGTCCTTGTCTGTATGCTTTCACTTACTCTTCCCTTTCAGTAGTTCCATCTTTTTCCTTTTCAAGACAAGGTGGGAATTCCGTGTACACCTCCACATTGTTACACCTCCTCTCTTCAAAAGAACAGCCTAGATTGAGTTTTAGAAAAAGAAAGTAATTCACAATTTAGATTGATGAATATGGTGGATGACACATTTTTGTTATTACAAAACAGCATATAATGTGATAAGACTTTTTTTCTTTTATGAGAAATAAACTGATGGTTTCCAAGGAAGAATTTCAACTATCAATTTGTTCAAATATATCCATAAGCTCCTGAAAGAAAGTTTTTGAAAATCAAATTTTTTTATTTTTTTTAAATATTTTTTATTGATTTATAATCATTTTACAATGTTGTGTCAAATTCCAGTGTAGAGCATAATTTTTCAGTTATGGATGAACATACATGTATTCATTGTCACATTTTTTTCTCTGTGAGCTACCATAAGATCTTGTATATATTTCCCTGTGCTATACAGTATAATCTTGTTTATCTATTCTACATTTTGAAATCCCAGTCTATCTCTTCCCACCCCCCACCCCCTTGGCAACCACAAGTTTATATTTTATGTCTATGAGTCTATTTCTGTTTTGTATTTGTTTTGTTTGTTTGTTTTAGATTCCACATATGAGCGATCCCGTATGGCATTTTTCTTTCTCTTTCTGGCTTACTTCACTTAAAATGACATTCTCCAGGGACATCCATGTTGCTCTAAATGGTGTTATGTTGTCATTTTCATGGCTGAATAGTATTCCATTGTATAAATATACCACCACTTCTTTATCCATTCATCTGTTGATGAACATTTAGGCTGTTTCCATGTCTTGGCTATTGTGAATAGTGCTGCTATGAACATTGGGGTACAGGTGTCATTCTGAAGTAGGGTTCCTTCTGGATAGATGCTCAGGAGCAGGATTCCTGGGTCATATGGTAAGACTATTCCTAGTCTTTTGAGGAATCTCCATACTGTTTTCCACAGTGGCTGCACTAAACTGCATCCCCACCAGCAGTGTAGGAGGGTTCCTTTTTCTCCACAGCCTCTCCAGCATTTGTCATTTGTGGACTTTGGAATGATGGCCATTTCTGACTGGTGTGAGGTGATACCTCATCGTAGTTTTGATTTGCATTTCTCTGATAATTAGTGATATGGAGCATTTTTTCATGTGCCTATTGATCATTTGTATTTCTTCCTTGGAGAATTCCTTGTTTAGGTCTTTTGCCCATTTTTGGATGGGTTGTTTGTTTTTTTCTTATTCAGTCGTATGAGCTGCTTATATATTCTGGAGATCAAGCCTTTGACGGTTTTCATCGTTTGCAAAAATTTTCTCCCATTCCGTAGGTTGTAGTTTTGTGTTACTTATGGTTTCCTTTGCTGTACAGAAGCTTGTAAGTTTAATTAGGGTAAAGGAGTTTTCAAAGTGATTTCACTTTAATAACATGACACTGTATTTTCACTGTTTTCATAAAGTTTTAACTTAGGCTTCCCTTTGAATGCAACACCATCAAGTTGGATAGATATGATTCTGAACTCTTAAAACTTACAACATATCCAGGAACCTAAAATTCCCTATCTTGGCTAACCAAAGAAGACTAATTGAATATTTTTCAACCAGTGTTTCTTAATCTTCTAATTTGAAATAGAAGTTTTGGTTAGGCATGACATTCAAGTAGAAATATGGCACTGAAGTTGCAATGCTGATGCCCTTCCAATGATGAAGTGAACAAAGATATTAGGGTTCGAAACTAGGTGCTTCCTGGCTTTTTACTGCATCCATTTCACTTATTTGGGTGCTTCAAGCCAGGAAGTCTTGCATAGTTGGAAATAATAGAGACATATGATGAGCACTTTACAATTCAGAGAGCCATTTAAAAACACCCACCATGTAATTAAGTTGTTTATTTTTATTTTCAGTCTATTAGAATTGGTAGAATATTTTCACTTTAGCGCCAGCATGTCAGTGAGACCACAGGGTAGGGTGAGAGGATTTTTACAGCCACCAGCTTCATGTCTGAAAAGGATTTACTTTCTCTCCTGCCCACTCCACATCCATGAAATTAAATAAAGGATTATTTACGTGTTTGTTTTCACAAAGATAATGAATTGCTCACTGGCTACCCCCTTATTCATCTGCCTCCGTTCTCTTAGCTAGTATTAAAAAAATTAAGCTTTGTTTCCTGTAAATGGTGTTATTAAATCACAGAAAAAGTTCATTTTCAAGAGCTGGTTGGGTAGTTATAAAGACAACCCTAGGGCCCTCTCTGTGAGCTCCAGAAAAGATGTGGTGAGAGCCTTCACAGCTTATTGCTTTTTCTTTCCTCAAATATATACCATTGTTTTAAAAACTAAATTTCTTTAGTTACATATGTAAGAATTTGCTCTAAATGAGACTCTGTCATGTTCAAAATCCATCCAAGTGTCTTTACTTCGTCTGATGGTTCAAGGTCGTAGCTTCTTATCTCTATTGATAAGAGAATCAAATTCTAGTTCTCCGCTTTGAAGATTCAAACCAAAGCTACTTCCTAGTAACAAGGTTCTCAGAATCAACTCTATCATAAGTCACTCTTAAAGAATTCCCCTTCAACTGTCATAAAGTATACTTCCGATGTAAATGGCATCCACCTGACTTATCTAACCCCCTGTTCTCTCCTACTCCCCCAGTTACACCCTCTTGTTTCCAACAAGCAGATAGCCCCCACTTCAGGTCAAGTTCTTCTTGCTTCTGAGCTTTTATTCTCTACTGTACCACTCTTTCCTTTACTCCCTCTTCCTCATTTCTCAGCTTATAGAAATCTCACACATTCCTCAAAAAAAAAAATCTGTTTTCACTTACAAAAATTAATCCAAACAAACAAAAGAAACAAAGGAAACAATGCAAATAACCAACTTCCCTGATTACTCCAAGGGCCAAACCGCCCTTTCTCTCACTGGCTTACTCTAGAACATGGGGCCATCAAATACGGCATTTATGGAATTCTTTGTCTTCTCTGATTATTTCCTTTGTGAACACGTTCTATATGCTAATAAGGGCAGGGAATCTGTTGACCATTGCTTGTTTTTGGCTTTTTGGTTTTTTTGTTGTTGCTTGTTTGTTTGTTTAACTTGCCTGTTGCCTAAGGTAAAGCTGGACAAACAGAAGATATTTCACAAATACCTTTTAACTCAATAAGTGGCTATTTGCCTTAATTGTAACAATATTTACCCCATAATTAATTTTTATTTCTGAGAAATTCAAAATCTGAATTGTGTAGCAGGGGTTGATTGGCTTATATCAAGTGTGTCCTTGTTGATAGCTCCTCTTTCTTTTCTTCCCATGTAAAGTCTGGCATCATTTAAAAAACAGTAAGTATTTTATTGTGAGATATTTCAAACACAGGGAAACCAGAATAGAAAAATAAATACTGAGGCTTAACTATGCAGCTTTAACAAATAAAAATATTAAACACTCACTACGTGCCAAACATTCTTCTATGAATTTTTGCACATACTGACTCATCAAGTTCTCGGAACACTCCTGTCATGTGGTACTGTTGTCACCTTTCCACATTTTCTGAGTGAGCAGAGAGTTGCTAAGTACTTTGCATAAAGTCACACAGATCGTAGGTGGCAGAAGGCAAATGTGAACCAAAGCATTCTGGTTCAGAACCTGTACCCATGATTCTCATCCTGAACTATCTTTTCACCTTGCCTTTCCATTAAATCCTAACAGTGTGACACATTCACTTTAGATTTTTAAAAATAACATTCCCACTCAAAACCCTTTTCCAATCCCATTTCAGTGACTCTCTCTGCTGTGATGACAAGAACTATTAATTCAGTGTTTTATCAACCTCATGTGCTTTTACCTGTGGACTTATATTTATTTTTGTGCTTATGTGCATGCACTCTTGTTTTTGAAAGGTTTTAAAGTTTATTTAAATATGTATCGTTCAGCAATTGCCTTGATTTTATTCAGTGTGTTTTTAAAAATTTATATTCATTTTTTATATACACCCTTGTTCCTCATTTTAACTATTGTCTAGTGCCCCATGATGAATACAACATGAATTTCCTATTCATGGGCATTTTTGTTGTTTCTGGATTTTTGAAGTAGGAAACAATACTATAATGAGCATTCTTCTATATGACTCCTTCAGTTCATGTGCTTGACTTATTTTATTTGTTTTATTGATAATCTCTATTTGATGCAATATTGTGATTATACTTTCCTTTATTTCTTTAATTATGGTTTCCCTTAATTCCATGAACATATTTATAATGGCTTAAGTCTTTTTCTCATAAATGCAGCATCTTATTTCTCATAGTTTCAGTTGCTTTAATTTCTTCCCTTATATGAGTCATAATTTCTTATTTATTTACATGTTCATAGTGTTTTGTTGAAAGTTGGCATTTTAGAAAATATATGGTGGCAGTTCTGGGTCCTGTCTTCCATTGCTCTCCCCTTCCCCACTGGGGTTATTGTTATTTGCTTGTTTGTTTATCAACTGATTAGATTACTTTGGTGCCATCTCCTCCACCTCTCCTCCAGTTCAGTCTCTGATGTTGTACCTCAAGGATGCTCAGGTCTGGATTTGCCCACAGTCACTCAGGGATGACAGTGGCATTCCTTGGACTCTCTCCCTCTCTTTCCCTGACCACCTTCAGCAGTTAAACTCCTCTAACTGACAGTTGATTACTCTAGTGCATTTAATAATGCCCTGGGATATAAATTGCTCTGCAGACTAGTCCATTCCAATTCTGGCTCCTTTAGAGGATTTGTTTCTTTGTTGTGTTTGATTTTTGTTCTGATCATTGGAGGACTCTTCCAGCTACATTATTGCCTGGTTCTCTTCTGCAAACTAGTTGGCCTACAGTTTAACTTGTGTCTTGAATCTTCTCCCAATTGCCTTTCACCACTTCTGTTCTTGAGAGTGCTGTGAGGCTTGGATTTCTTCACCCTAGTTTGCAAAAGAAGACAGTTCTTTAGGAAGAGATGAAGAACTCCGTTTTATGGATGGCTTAGCGTCTCTCCTCAGGCAGAAATCTCTGAGCCAGGGCTCTGGATCTGAATGTAGGGAAGATGGCAAGTTTCTCTGTGAGGTCACCTCCACTCTAAGAAACAAGAACTCCATGGTAGTGGAGGCAGAAATGTGGGATTCTTTCAGAGTGTCTCTTCTGGTGTGGAACCATGGCATCATGAGCTAGGGAAGGAATGATCATGGACTCAGTGGAGTCTCCTTTCCACACTGGAGGCTCAACATGAGAAAGAGTCCCTGCTTCTTGATTGCACGAACCTGGGATTTAACTTCAGCAATAAAAAACTTGGAGTAGGATGGAATATTATGAACTCCTGCTCCTACTGAGAAGAAAGCCCTCCCTCTGGGTGCTGAGGGGAGAGAGAATCCTGTGTTCTCAGCATCATCGGTCTGGAGTGGAATCTTCATCTCACTGAGCTGAAAGTAGGGGAGATAGGGACCAATTCTAGTTCAAATATCTCACATTCTCGCTTTTCTTAAAAAATTTTGTAGATATTCTTGAATAGATGCTCCATCATACACCATTCACTCTTTGAACAGTTTCTAGAAGGTTTATTATTTTTAAAAAAGAGTCTTCAACAGTTTTCACTGGGATCCAGACAACATAATTCTGCATGAGTCACACTGAGGTTGACCTCCTAGCCCATATTAATATTTTCATTTTACACGTATTTCAGATATTTCAGTGTTTGTGTTGCAGATGGTTAGTAGGAGAAATAAAGGCTTAGCACTAGATATAGACACACAGACAAATGAGTGAATTGACCCGGTTGATAACCAGTCAATTAAATCAAACTAGTTTCACTGTATTTGCCTCTTTAAGAAAAACACTTTTTCCAAACTAAGCAGTTATCTTGTGACATATTTCATAATATATTTCAATAATATCTCGTTTATCTAGTAACTGTTCATAAGTTATCTTCTGAATACACCTGAGAAACAGGAAATAATTGAAACTGGTCTTAAGCAGTCAAAAGAGATGCTATGAAACCAGTGTACTAAGTGTTATGCCATTTTCATACACAATATGTCAGACACTATTTTAGAAAAAAAAATTTACCAATGTGGCTTTCCCATCCAAAGGTGAAAGTCACCTTAAAGGAGTGGAGGTACTAGAGAAGGCACACTGTTAAAAATGATGACCAAGAGTAGATTTAAAAATTATAAAGCACAAACAGAAAACCAGACTGCCATCTATACATTAAAAGTTCCTGAGTACAGCACAGAATTAATTAAAACACAGTGAGTGATTGACTTTATGAGTGATTAAAGAACATTTAGTATACTCTAAGGAAATGAAGATACTTTAGAAATATTTCAATCAAAAATAGTTAAAATAAGACATGTTGGTGTTTAAGGGGAGCTTTCATTGTATGGAAGATAGAAAGAGGAGTTTATGTTTCCATATCAGCTGTGACATGGAGCACCTCTATGTGTAATGGGACAGCCGTCATGGGCTTGTTTTGGAACATACTAGTTCGTCTTTTGGACAGATACTAGAGGAATGTTTTTATACTGAGTGAATTAAAGAATCAACCAGTTAACTAACTTACCTATTAAGATATTTAGGTTTTAAACTATTAAGATAATTAGAGTCTAACAGAATTCACTTTATGGTAGACCTTGATATTCACAAGAGGCGCAGCACAGTGTGATTGCATATGCTATGGACATGTGCAGGTCATACATCTCAGCCATCACCAGTATTGTCTCTTTAAGCTTTAATGCTTTCAGAAGTTTTTGGCTAAGTGCCTTTACTTTTTTTTCTGACTTCTTTACATCTCTTATCAACACCAACAATTGACTTTCTTTTTGAGGACTTTTCTTTTCTTTCTTTTTCTTTTCATATCAGCAGAAAGGATTTCATATATTGCAACAAATGGAGAACAACTGATTTTTGTGGCAGCTGGCTAATCCCAGTCACTGAGGATGTAACCAGCTCTAATACAAATCAAATAAGAGTTTGAGTTTTTTTAAGCACGGAGGTAGAGTGTACCTGGATTCAGACATTAGGGGCATAAAAGAATATGAAGGTAGTCAGATAGCATTCAGAAAGAAGACAAGGGTAGAGACCAACCCAGTGGTCCAAACAACTAGTCCACTCTCAGAAGTTAGGCAGAGAGTGGAAACAGTTCAGGAAGTGAGGGAGAATGCAGGGATGCTCAACAGGAGAAGGAACCTGGATTTCTTGAGGAACAACAGTTTGATCCAGACTCCTTTCCTCTGTGCCAATGGCTGTATCCAGGCTTACTCCTAACCTTTGTGAGGTGAGGGTGAGAGTAAATATGGAGACCCACACTGTATATAAAAGTCATAAATCAAACCAACAAACTGTTAAGTAACATATGTTCCATCTTCCCACCTTGAGAAATATGCCTTCACAATGATCTAAAAACCTAAATATGAATTTAGATTTCTTGAATTCCTGGGGGTTCCACTGAAAAGGATGGTGAAGGGAAGGCCAGCCTGCAGCTCATGACCCTGACCTGCCCCCTTTTTTTTTCTCCCTCTTACCTATTCTTGCTGTACTATTAGAAGCCCCAGTGTACTTGTGAGGACATCTCAGTGCATACAACTGAGCCCCAGCCATATTCCACACTAACACCGCCCCATCAGCCATCCCTCAGGCCAGGGAGTATACACACCAGTGGTTGGGGAATGTGGAATCCTGGTACCTGGACTACCCAATAAAAAGGGAACTTGTCTTAGCCTCAAAAACTCCTCCCCTCAGGGGAGAAGGGTTAGCTAAGAGAGCTAGAGCAAGACCCTCTAAAGCCCCGGGTGAGGTCAGGACCCTCTCTCCCATACTCAAGGGTAGTGCTGGCTGTAATTGTTAATCCAGATCATATAGGAGTCCTTAATTCTTTGTTTCCAAGTGCATTATTATTGACTTAGGTTGGATTCCTCAACTCTGTCCAAATTGAAAAGAGAGCAGAGTTAGGAAAGTCTTAACATAATGCTAAATATTTCTCCCTTCATTCTTTAGACTCGCTCCTGGGAGAATTATTAGGATTCCTAGAAAACTTTCATTTATCTTGATTTTTTAATATATCTTCTTTCCAAACATCTCTTGCCAGTTTTATTATATTTTATTTTAATGAGCTGTAACAACTATAGAATCATTGTTTATAGAAAGCTCTTTGAAAGCCAGAGCTGTTTTATTCATCTTTTTCAGCCCCGTCTCATTGTTCAGGTCCTCACACAAGAGATGCTCAGTAAATATTTGTCGAACATTGTGGCAGCTGAGCCAGAGATCAACAAAAAATATAAAGGTTGTGCTAAAAAGCACAACAAAACATGAGCGAGGATGAACTTCTGTATCTCCTTGTTTTTGTGGCAAGAGAGTGGCTACTTGAAATAAAGTGAAACATTCAATTATTTATTGCCTGTGAGTTTCACTTTTTGGACGGAAGTATGCTTGGTGCATTGAGAGTAGTTTGGAATATATATCAGGGTGAAGAAGGCTGGTCATCACCATTATAAAGACACACACAGAGGGGCCATTCTGCAATTAGACCATGCCCACCTGTAGAGTTAAACCTAGGGGGCAAGCAGGCTGAGTTGTCAGTTAGCCTGTCTCTTGTTTACAGAGAAGAGAGAATGAAGGAGGCCAGTTCTCCCCTGGGCAAGCAGGGAAATAAGATATCATTTTGAATGTCAGCTCTTTTGCAGCTTAACTATTGAGCATTTTCTATGTGTCTTGCACCCAAGAGTTATGCTTTACATCATAAGTAATTTTATTGTCGAGAACAAACAGAGCCAACCTAGACCCCCAGTTGGTGAGAGCTGATTTGTGAAGAAAACTGAATCTAGGCATTGAAAGTTAAGTAAAATTTAATAAGGTAGTGGAGAGATAAAGAAATAATCCACGTGGAGGGAGTACATGGCGTGAGAATGAGGTTCAAGTGAGTATCTCAGGTGTAGGAGGGAGCCCATAGACTAGTCTGCCTAAGCAGAGGGTGTTGTAGGAAGTATATGTGGATGAAGGGATAGAAATCACATCATGAAACTTCATAGTTTGAACTGAGTTTAAATTTAACACATTTTGTTCTAACACCCTGGCAGATCTGGTGCCTATTTTTATTTGATGATTAAACACTCACATACTATTTATTTCCTAAGCATTTAACAAATATTAAGTCATTTACACCTCATAACAACCCTAAAAGGGCTTTCATAATCCCCATTTCACTAGTGAGGGAACTGAAATACAGAGAGACTAAGTAATCAGTCTTACACCACATGCTGCCTTGCAAACTAGATGGTGAACCTGGTCCCCACGGTTTCCTTTACTGGCTGGCTGGTATTTGAAATCCTTCCACTTGTGGTCAATACTTTTAGTTTGAGAGTGACTCCCCAAGAGGGTTGTAAATTCCACTAGGTAAAGTGGTAGCAATCTAGATCCTTCAGTGTCGTGGGTTTGGGTAGAGGAAGGCACAGGGGTACACTGAAAGGGTGGTGGACAGAGGTGGGGGTCAAGGACAGAGGGATGAAAATGGACAGATCTAGAGTGAGATGGACTTAGCTCACTACATAGCCTTGCTGGGCACTGACTGGGGTGCAAGAAATCAGAAATGATGGTAAACTTTGAATCACAGGAGAGGCCTAATGAAAGTGACAGTTCAGGAAAATCAGTGAATTTGTACATTTCATGAAGAAAGAAGGTTTTAGGTATAGTAGACTTGAATTAGCCAAGATTAAGGCAGCATTCTGCCTGAGAATCAAGCCAAGGTAACTGGAAACCATCAGAAGTGATTTACTGCCTAATATAGGAGTTAATCTAACTTGAACTAGTTCTACACCAAGAGAAACAATAGTGGATCAATACCCCTTGAACAAGAATGTGTTAGTCTTCTCTTATGTAGACTTTCTGGCTTGATTCTACTGTCTTCACCATGCAAATAGACAGGATTGCTCCTTGACAGAACTCTATAATTCCCTCTAGGTTGATGGCTGACTTTTCAAATCACACTGTAAACAGGTGGTGGTTATTTCAAACTTGTTTTAAAAGCTTCCTAACTAGCTTAGAGTAATACTTAATTCTAATACAATATTATTCAACATTTAGTAAATTCATGGGACCATTTAAAATGCTCCAATTCATTTGGAAAGCCTGAGGGTCTTTTTCTGCCTGTTTTCAATTACTTCTTAATATTTACCCTTCTGTTTTTCCCTCTTCTATGCCCTGTTGTCCACCAAAGCTCCCTTTTACAGATCCTAAATATTGAAAATTCTTTCTTTGTTGGTCTTAGGTCATACCTTTCCAAACAGCGCAGCTGCCCCAAATGAAGGGAGATGTTGGCTTTTATGTTTCCAAAGTACCTTCTAGATGTTAGGTAGTGCTCCTGGCATTAGTCTATGTGTAACATTAAAAAAAAAATCAGAGATAAAACTTGTTATTCCATGTAGGTTTCTTGCTTGCCTTCTCAGCTGCAAATCCTGTTCTAAAATGGACTCCTGAATTTTCAGGCTCTCTTCTCTTTAGCATCAATACTACAAAAAGTCATGTTGCATGCACATAAGGCTCTGTGCCTCCTCGCTCATGCCCCAGTGTTATGTTTGCAGACTCAGTTTCTCATAATGTTGTGAACTGATCCTTCCCCTGGACAGAGAATCATTCTGTGGGGGAAAGGTCATGCATCATTTTCTGCCTGCCCACTTCTCCCAAGCTCGCCCCAGTAATGCCACCTTGGCTGAGGGATGGAAGCAGAAAAACAAGTTTGAGAAACCCTCATTCCCTGTACACAAGCTGCCTAAAGCCTACGATGGAGGAGCCCATGAAATTTCTGCAGCACAGAGTGCTTCTTAACACAAAGGGCCAGTTGACTGCAGATCATGTTTCCCCAGGAATTCTGCAGAGGGAGATCAAGCTAATAATTGCCAGGGGCATCTTTGTGCAGATGGTTATATGCACAAACTGTTTTGCTGGAATCCTGTTTTTAAATTGGTTAAAAATCAATTGGCTAACCATTTCATCAGAACTGAAAGTTACCAGAAATCTGGTTGAAAAGAAATTTTCATTTTGAAGCTGAGAGGGTACATATCCCGAATGGACTTAATTGGTTTAGTTTGCTCACACATTTGCAATAAATACAAACTAATATCTAAAATTTAGCTTTGGTTTCTAGAAGTCATCAAATGGATGGTAAAGCTATATTCCAAGCTAGAGAAGATTTGCCATGTTTGGTACACTAAACTTTTTATTATGAGTTGTATTTGTTAAAATACCATGAACATTAGTTCTACCCAGTGATGCCAAGAATCTGCCCTTAACAGATACTTTGCTTCTTATATAGAATTGTGTCTTCAAACAAATAAATACCTTGGTGATTTTTTAAAGTTTACATCTAGAATGCCTGCTTTGGGGGACAAGGTTTTGAAAGACTCTTTTATTTCATTTAATCTTTGGTGATATAGCTGAGGTTTGAAGTACAGCTGACTTTACAAAACGACACTCTCAAAGTTAAACTCTCTCCATGGGACCCCTAAAATTTGAAACTTTAATTTCCTAGAACAATAACAGTTCCAAGAGGTATTATATCGTATGCCTAGAAAAGGGGCCCCACATCACAAACAGGTCACTTTCCCCTGGAGCCAAAGCCTTTAGCATGTTCTGTATTCTGTGACTCTCAGAGATAGACCGAATTTTCCTGGAATCCTTTTACCATGAGACTTCTTGAAGGATCACTATCCCAGGAAACACTCTTTGGCAAACGTTGACTTCATGTGAATTCTTTCTTCATAAGATGAAAAGTGGTGCATGAAGAAAGGGGTCAGAGAAAGCCATTCAGGGTGTCAGAGAAATGCATTAGAAACGGTTTGTGAAGAGCTTGGGTAACTAACTTCTCCTGTTTTATATTTTTATGCAAAACCAGTTCTGCACTCAGGCCCAAAGAGTTATCCACAAAAGCTACCTCTTATCATCAGAGCTCGTCCAAACCAGAACTGTGGGTGTTCTTTACAGAGCTTCTTTCCGATTTGTTGTAGAGGAAGCAATGGGACGTGGGCCAGATTCCATTTCCCCGAACTCACAAGCTATTTTCCCTAAGGCCCGCAAGAGCAGCTCATGAATAGCTGGGAGCCAAATTTGGCCCATTTAAAATATCATTGCTTTGTCCACTATAATGATAGTAATAACCTTGTAATGAGTGTGTATAGAGTTAGGCCTGGTATAAAACCCAGGACAAGCCACACTCTGCCTGTGCATAGTGAATACCAAAGAGGCCTTCCATTCCCCACTGGGGGCAGTCACTGTTGAAAAAGTAGGTGATCACTTTCTTTCTGACATCTGGCCTCTGGCCATGAATATTAAGAGCTGTTATCCTCCGAGTCTACCCATTTCCTTCTCCAAAAGCCTTTAATGCTTACGGTAAGTATTCTACCTTGTAAACCATGTGACCCGAAGTAATGTCCACTGTCCATTCTATAAAGTATTCCTCGAAAAAGGTCACATTCAATACCTAATATCGATGTGAGAGCTTCAGCTACTTCCACTGAATATAGAAATCCATCTACAAATTTCTTTTTCAATATGTAGAGAGATTTGCATTCACTTGTCTAAACTCTGTCATCTGGCAGTCACACCTCAACAGCTATTTCCTGCAATTTTGAAACTCATTTTTTTAAAAAATTGGCAAGCAGACAATTTATTGATCATCTTCATTTTGTAAGGATTAAGATGAGTTTCAAGAAATTAAACCAACATAAAATAATGTCTAGTAAAAAATTTTGGAGAGAATGAAAGTGAAAAAGGATGGGCAGAGAGAGGAAAGGGACAGAGACATTAAATAGTATGAGAGAGACAGAAAGAACAGTTAAGTTTGGAGCAAGAGAAGCTAATACTGAGCTGATGTCTACAAATGACACTATTCTTTGATATGATAGCTTTTAAAATAATTGCATGAAGTAGTAAGAGTTGCAGAGCAGCTATGAATAAGTTAATTGGTTCTATTTAAATTTCATAGGCATGGTTACCACCCCGAGTATCTTATAATGCTGTCACTGGGAATGCCATTCTACAATAATGGCGATCCTTTAGCCAGTCACTCAGTAATGCCAGAAAAAAGTTGAGCTATTATAGTAAAGGTTAGCCAAACCATTGCATTTGTTTTTCTTTTTAAATTGTTGTTGTCGATATTTGGTTGCAGAATTCAAGTGACTGAAAAGAGATGTGACAGATATAAAATCAACCACTTAGATATTTCCTTATGTCTCCAACTTTGTTTAGGAATGCCTTGCTTGTTCAGAAAAAGCAGGAGTTGAGATATTTGCAAAATGACTTTTCAAATGCATGGTCCATGAAAGCCCTCGATTTGTGAAACCTTCTCACCCACTCAGGCCCATGAGAAAGAGGTACACATCAGATCCCAGATTTTGGACAGCCTTCAAAAGCCTAGATCTTAAGGTCATGGAAAAATCACTAATGATCCTGAAAATGATGTGACTTCACAAGTTTAAACATGTCTCATGTTCCTTCCTAATTTTTGCTGGGTGCGTCAGCCCTGTCAGTAGGCAGTAGTTTGCCCTGGTGGACTGAGTTCATACCATCCTGCTTTGTGATTATTTGGGTTACAAATGAGAGAGAGGCTGAGTCATACTGCAAAGGGATAGCGTATGATGCACATTTTCTCCTCATTCATTGCCTTGCTGATCCACAGCATTATTTCAGCTGGGAGCTGCAAAATGTGACCAGTTAGTCAATGGAAATCTGCTCTGGACTCATTGGTGGTACATTGTAGCTGAAGTCCAGCCTGAGAATAAGAATATTGCACAACGTTAACACTAGTACACACCTGAGTGAAGGAGAAGCTCTAAAGTAATGCATTCCATAGCTCCAAACTCTTTATTTATTCAGAAGCTTTGCAGTGTCTCAAACGGAAAATAAATGGAGTGAATGGATACAAATCAAAAAGATTTTTGGAGGACTGATTTTTCACCTTTTCCCCAAGGAAGGAACAGTACGAAGAGGCCTCTCAGTATTTTTCTAACACAGCATGCTGAATTCTGGTGCTTTTGAGGCTCTTATTTGTCTTCCTGGATGCTTTAGGAAGTTAGTTACCTCTTTCAGCTCACCTAGAGTTGATCTCATTAATAAAAGAATGACTTTACAGAAAAGAGTTTCTAAAATTATACTCGAACTCAGAATTGCAAGAGTTGGCTTTTCAGCCAGAAGATAAATTTCTTAAGCATTAAACTTTCTTTATCAAGCATCACACCTGACATTCTCTCATAAATTTTACATATATTTTAACTTATTTTAATATTGTGTGGGCTTAGTTTATAATATTCTCATGCAGTTACTAAAATTGAGTCTTCTCAGTCTTACATTACTTGTCAGAATGCTTAGCCCTCCCAAAATATCACTCGACTTAAAATAACATCAGCTAAGTTTTCTTTTGAGTTTGTTTGTTGACTTATTTATTTATTTGCTTACTTATCATGTGCTTTATGTGTGCTGGAACCAGCCATGCAGTAGTTACACTGCTTTTATCAGAGCACAAAAATATTTAGACAAGGTTGCCATTGGAAACGTGTTTTAAAGACGTTATGTGTCACATTCCCAGGTATAATCAACTTCATAATCTGGTCAGGCAGATCAGTTTCAAAAGGTTTCAGAAGGCAGCAGAATGCATTGCTTGTAGGGGTCACAGACATTCAAGTCAGGGCAGAACCGTCACAGACGTGACTTTGTGAAGACAGGAAGAGCAATGTGATTGGAGAGACCAGTCTTCAACTACTGCATTTTCTAGGGGCCCCCCTCTACTTAGCGTCACAACACAGGCATCAGCCACAGCACTGAATTTGCACAAACACCTGGCTCAGCTGTTAGGACTGACCTGACAGGTCAGTCGCCTCAAACACATGATCAATTCAGTGAGAAACCATGAACTTGAGTGTTGGGCTAAATCAACCAGCCTCCTCAATCCAAATTGCAGGTTTGTTCAGAAGAACAAAAGGCAGAAGCTAAGATGTTAGTACAGTGATTCTGTTTAAAGAATGTATAATGGGTCCTACAATGAGTTGATGTGGTTAGTTTGGTGCTTATAAATCAACAGATCTCAAGAGAACTAAGGTATAATACCAGTATGTTGAGAAGATTACCTCACAATGGGTTCAAAATCTGTGGTCCATATTCCTGTGACCTCATTAAAAACAATTTTAATAACAACACTACTGAGCATTAAGTGTGTATCAGGCATGGTTGTAAGGGCTTGACATTAATGATTTCATTCCATTCTCATGACAACATACCAGACAGGGTTGGCATTAGGGAGAGGTGAGTGCACAAAATCTAAGTGATACCATAAAACTCAGTAATCAAGGTAAATATTTTAATAAAATATTTTTAAAAATCAAAATTAATGCAAAAAATTCATGATAAACAAAATATTAAAATTTTAAAGACAGGTTACTATTTGTTATTTTATGCCCCTGCCTTATTGTGTGATGGGGACAGTAATTTCCAATCAGCCCAAGGTTCTGGGGCCATGAAGCCAATGTGTCCTCCCCTGGATAGGTTTATGAGGGTTGATAATAATGGACTAAGAGACTGGATGATGTGGAGCTTTAAATATCATCATGCATTTTTCTCTTTTTTTAAAAATTGAAGTATAGTTGATATACAATAGTATATAAGTTACAGGTGTACAACATAGTGATTCACAAATTTTAAATGTAATATTCTATTAATAGTTACCACAAAATACTGGCTATATTCCCTGTGTTGTAACTTAGTTATTTTATACAAAATAGTTTGTACCTCTTAACCCCCTACCCCTCCCAATATTGCCCTTGCCAACTCCCTCTCCCCACCAGCAGCCACTGTTTTTTCTCTCTTTATCTGTGAGTCTGCGTGTTTTTGGTTTTGTTTTTTTTAATATATTCACTAATTTGTTTTATTTTTTAGATTTCATATAAGTGATATAATCCAGTATTTTTCTGTCTTTGTCTGACTTATTTCACTTAGTAAAATATCCTCCAAATTGACCCATGTTGTTGCAAATGGCAAATTTTCATTTATATGGCTGAGTAGTATTCTGTTATGTATATATATCACATCTTCTTCATCCACTCTTCTCTTGATGGACATTTAGATTGCTTTCCTATCTTGTCAATTGTAAACAATGCTGTTATGAACATTGGGGTGCACGTATCATTTCAGAATAGTGTTTTTTTTCATATGTATGCCCACGAATGGAATTGCTGGGTCATATGGTAGTTCTATTTTTAGTTTCTTGGGGAACCTCCATATTCTTTTCCACTGTGGCTGCACCAATTTACATTCCCACCAACAGTGTTTGAGGATTCCCTTTTCTTCCCATCCTCACCAACATTTGTTATTTGTGTTCATTTTGATGATAGCTATTCTGACACATGTACAGTGATATCTCATTGTGATTTTAGTTTGCATCTGTCTGATGATTAATGATATTGAGCATCTTTTCATATGCCTATTGGCCATCTGCATGTCTTCTTTTGAAAAATGTCTATTTTAGTCTTCTGCCCATTTTTCAATCAGTTTTTTTTTTATGTTGAGCTATTTAAGCTGTTTATATATTTGGATATTAAACTGTTATTGATCATATAATTTGCAAATATTTTCTTCCATTCAGGAGATTGTCTTTTTATTTTGTCAATGGTTTCCTTTGCTGTGCAAAAGCTTTTAAGCTTAATTAGGCCCCATTTGTTTATTTTCCTTTGCTTTATGAGATAGATCCAAAAAAAATCACTGCTATTTATGTCAAAGAGTATTCTGCCTATGTTTTCTTCTAAGAACTTTATGGTTTCTGGTTTTACATTTAGGTCTTTAATTCATTTGAGTTTATTTTTGTATATATTGTGCAGAAATATTCTAATTTCATTTTTTGCATGTCACTGTCCAGATTTCCCAGCAGCACTTACTGAAGAGACTGTGTTTTCTCCAACATATATTCTTGCCTCTTTTGTCACAGATTAATTGACCATAAATGTGTGAGTCTATTTCTGCGTTCTCTATTCTGTTCCATTGATTTATATGTCTATATCACTACCATACTGTTCTGATGACTGTAGCTTTGCAGTATAGCCTGAAACCAGGGAACATGATTCCTCCAGCTCTGTTCTTTTTCAAGATTGCTTTGGCTATTCAGGGTATTTTGTGTTTCCATAAACAATTTAAAATAATTTGTTCTAGTTATACATGAAAAATGACCTTGGTATTTTGGTGGGGATTGCATTGAATTGTAGATTGTCTTGGGTAGTATAGTTGTTTTGTCAATATTAATTCTTCCAGTCCATGAACACAGTATATCTTTCCATCTGTTTGTGTCCTCTTCAATTTCTTTCATTAGTGTCTTATATTTTTTGGAGTACAGGTCTTTTACCTCCTTAGGTAGGTTTACTCCTAGATATTTTATTATTTTTGATGCAACATAAAGGGGATTGTTTCCTTAATTTCTCTTTTCTGATAGTTCATTGTTGGTATTAGGAATGCAACAGATTTCTGTATTTTAGTTTTGCATCCTGAAACTTCACTGAATTCATTGATGAGAATATTGTCATGTGTTTTTTATAAAAAAGTGTGGAACTTTTATTTACTGTTTATTTTGTCCACTTCGTTCAAAATATGGGAGGATAGTTTACAGTATATATAGTGGCACATGGTTTTGTTTTGTGTTTCAAGCTAGAATATGACAGCTGCCACATTGGAGATAGATGTCTGTCTTCTCTTTTTAAAATGAAGACTCTGGGGTTCCAGAGAGATTAAGAAAGTTGTCCAAGCTCACACAGCAAAGGAATGGCAGAGCCCAGTTTTGAACCCAAGCAGTTTAACTCCCAGGTCCACTCTCCTAATCACTGCTCTCTTGGAAATCACAACAATTAACCAGAAAATCTGAGTATCCAGCACACTTTCCTCTCTGGGTACTCCAATTATTAATATGATGTTGCTCAACTATATCTAAACATTAAAAATTTTTTAATACAAATGGTTCTAAAAAAGAAATCATTGATTTACATGAAGCTGTCCAGTTATCCCAACACCATTTGCTGAAGAGACTGTCTTTACTCCATTGTATATTCTTGCCTCTTTTGTCAAAGGTTAATTGACCAAAAGTTTGTGGGTTTATTTCTGGGCTCTCTATTCTGTTCTGTTGATTCATGTGTCTGTTTTTGTACCAATGCCATGCTGTTTTGATTCCTGTAGCTCTGTAGTAGTTTCTGATGTCTGGGAGGGTTATTCCTCCAGTTTCATTCTTTTTCTTCAGTATCGCTTTGGCAATTATGAGTCTTTTGTGAAGTTAGAATACTGCCTCACACCATACACAAAAATAAACTCAAAGTGGCTTAAAGATTTATGTGTGTGTAAGTGTGTGTGTGTGTGTGTGTGTATGAAATCGGACCTTTCATAAACAATGTCCTACACATCTACCAATATTACTGTGAGGTATTAATACATGAACGACAAATGCGGACCATGAATTATCTGACTATTCCAATGCCAAAGGGGCATTAGGAAGCACTAATAGTTTCTGAACATTTTGCCATAGATCACATTGCCTTGGTCAGACACAGCTCTCTTCACAGGTTGTGATACAAGAGACTCAGACATTAAGCCATCATGTTGAAATAGTATTTTGCTTATTTTAAAGGCTGACAAAAGCATGCATCTGGACATGAAGATTTCTTTGGCTTTGCCAAAAGACTCATTTATTTTGCTTCTGCAATCTGGGTCTCCTTGAGACCTGAGGGAAAATGGTTTCCTTTGAGCCATAAACTTACTGGTGAAAGAGTTTCTCCTACTTTGCCTTAGTGAGTGGGAAGATTCTGAACTAAAGATAATATTGATGATGTGTTAGTGATGATGAGGAGGAGGAGGACTATGATGCCATTGTACCTCTGAGAAATTTCAAGCATCATTCACAACATTGAGGAATGTCATGCCAGTAGCTTTGGGGATTTGTTTGAAGCCTCCCTAAACTACACTGCAAATCACTAAAGAAGGACTTTAAGCACTTGCCTTCTTTTTTCTTTATCTCTGTTTTTATTTTGATGCTTTGTGTTTAACACTACAGATTTATTCTCTCTACAGCTACTGTCATTAATTGGTTGGTTTGTCTATTCATTCACACATCTAACAAAATTAAACCTTGTGTATTCCATACACTCTACTAGGTGCTGAAGAAACAAAGTTGAAAAGATATGGTCCCTGCCCTCAGGAAGTTTATAATTTAGTTGGTAAATCCATACATCCACAAGTATTTGTAATGACAGTAATGTGTGTATGCACAAAATGCAGTGGGGTTACGTCATAGTTGAAGATAAGTCTGCTGGGAACATAAGGGAAGGCTTCCAGGAGACTACATTTACACTCAGGCTTGAAAGAATAAATAGAAGTTTCCTCACCGAGTAATGGGAAGCCTTTTAGACAAATGCAAAAATACAAAAGCCAAAGAAGACATGGCATGTTTCTAGAATGAATACTTCAGTGTTGCTGGCTCATTTAGGGAAAGATCTAGAAAGGAGATGGCAAAGTTACACAGAAACTAGACCCTGTTAGGTATGCAAGGTTGCCGTTCACAGGAGATTAGCTTTAATTCTGAAGGAAGTGGAAGCAGTTGAAGAGTTTTGCCAGGATAGTAATATGATCAGATCTCAGTGGTGAAATACCATTTAGATGCTATAGAGAGCATAAATTAGCGGGACAGAGGGATAAATGCAAGCATTGATGTTCTAGCATTTCTTTTCTTTCTTCCAGGACTTTCACCCTCCTTAAGATAAAGTTTTGTAATTAATGAATGTGGATTTGGGTGTTTCAAAACTGATACATTTGCTATAATCTGATGTACTTAGACACCTGCTTGGAAATCAAGTCTCTGATAATCTTACAAATATTTGCAAATTATAATCTATCTTGAAATCGGCAGATCAGTTCGGTGGAATAAAGCTCATTTTGGTGTTTTGGAGGTATCAATAAAATATGATCATGCTGCCAAAAGACCGGCCATGTGCATTTGTGGCCACAGAGAAGGGTCTACGTCCATCTTGCTGCAAATGCGGGCATCTTCTAGTGTCTTCATAATTTTATTAGGACCCCGTTAGCATGCATATATTCAAAGAGAAGCTTATTTTTAGGCAGAAGCATTCCGTGGACAGTAACTGACCCTTGATCTTTCTCAAACTAGCAGCTAGTCCTGTTGGCTGACTCCCTGAACCATCTCATAGCATTCCGGCACAATTCTGGTCATTTTCAACATACTTATTATTACCATAGCTTCGAAGCATGATCTCTCCTGATTAACATACAGTGTCATTAAATAGCACAGCAAAGACAATTTATTTCTACTGTGGTCATTACAGAATTTTACTCAAAAGAAAAATCTCTTCTCTTTTCAGGGCAATGCCATTCTAGGAGCCTGTGCCGGAATAAAATCCTAATGCAAAGCCTGTCTTAAAATGCTGAACCCAGAAGAATTTGGCATAAATAAGACATGGCGTTAGCTGACATGAGATACTGCATTTATTCCATTGTTGGCGAGGACAAAACTGGGCCGCTATTGTCACAGGTGAAAAGTGTTTTCAAAAGTCTGCTCTGGTGCTTGTTAGATAAGGGGCTGCCTTAGTCTGAATAACCCGAACAAGATTTATACACATCACTGAAATGGACTCGTGTTTACAGTATGTCCTTGCTCACCAGGATTAACAGTGCAAGGGCAGCGTGAGAGACATCAAGCGAGGAAACCTCAAACAGCCTTCGAGGCTGCTTAGGAAAAAAAAATAAAAACAGATTTTCTGGATCTCCTCTTTGACTTGTGGCAGGCAGCAAGCTCACCCTGGCACCTAGAATAGACCCCAATCTGCTGTTATGACCTGAGTAGAGAACTTATTTCAGCTGGGGGAACTTTCTAACTAAAAATGGTTAAACTATATTAAATAAACCAGAGCTCTGCCGCCATGTTCTCTAGAAAGAACAAAATGCTTTGCAAAATATCATCACAGAAGTGAATGATGGCCGTTAGTGTGGAGTTTTAAAAATGCTCTAACGTACCACAATTGCAATGAAAGAAAGCCTTTATGGAAAGCTGGGATTCATACCCGCTTAGTGTATGTTTTCACTGCACATGGGGATCCTCTCTTGTATGCTCTCACTCGGGGACAGTTCAGCCCTTGCCTGTGCTCCTAGGGACTGAGCTATTTTCAAGTCCCTTTATGATCTATGCAGAAATTATATCTACTTCCAAACCATCAAATGTAGCGCGTGGATGCAATGGCAGCCTTCCAGCGAGCTGAAAAGCTCTCATGACTTGGCATACAGTCTTTCCCTGGGCCCTTCAGTAATGGCATTTCACTTAATACAATATGCCCCTAACTGAGTTTTAGTGATTTCAAATGAATTTAGTCTCCTTATCAATATCCTCTATTTGGTGGTATGCTTGCTCTTCTGTGTGCTGTGCCAATAAATCCAGCACAAGTGCTGCCTCCTTCCCTCTCAGTTGTCTGGCCTTTCTCCTATGAAAGCAAACACCAGGTAGCAGAAAAAGGAGGCTCCCCCAAAACTTGTCTGTATCATAAATGTAAATATCAGTAACTTCGGAAGGTTGTTAAGGGCCTGCTCTCCATAGATTTGGGCATGTTGTTGGCTGTTTTATGAGTGAGACGCAGGGATAGTAGGAGGCCCAAATAGCTTGCTCATAATCCTCAAAGGACATGCCAAATTTGAATTCAGAAAAATTGTTGACCTGTCCAGAAACAGAACTCAGTGAGTCCCATCATCACAGGGTGAGGTTGCACAATCCTGGAAGGAAAAACTGTAAGTCTTGCCAGGGATATCTGGATTCTCCCTGACCTGTGCGTAGAAATCAGAATCAGACTGCAATTGATAAACTGTTATAGTATTTTCCAAATGGGAGGTCTCTGAGGAAACCTTTTCTCTGTTTTTTGTTTTGTCTTGCTTCAATTGTTTTTATTTTTTTAGTATGCTTTCCTCTCTTTTTTAAAATAAACTTTTTTATTTTGAGATGACTGTAGATTCCCATGTCGCTATAAGAAATCATATGACAAGATCATGTGTACTCCTTAACCAGATTTCTCCAATGGTAATGTTGTGCAAAGCTATAGCACAATATGATAACCAGAATATTGACACTGATTTAGTAAAGACATAGATGTTTCCATCAACACAAGGATCCCTTAGATGGCCCTGTTATAGCCATGCCCACTTATTTTCCATCCCTACCCCTCCTTAGCACCTGGAAATCACTAATCTTTTTTCCATTTCTTTGATCCTGTGATTTAAAGTATGTTATACGTGTGGAATCATGGGGTTGGGTTTTTTCTTTCAGAATAATTCTCTGGAGATTCATCCAGGTACGTATTATCGGTTTGTTCTTTTCCATTGTTGAGTCATATTCCTTGATATGGCTGTACCACAATTTATTTAACTGTTCACCTGATGAAGAATATTAAGGTTGTGTCCAGTTTGGGGCTATTACAAATAATATTACTATAAACATTTCTGTACAAATTTCTCTATGAATATAAGTTTCTCTGGGATAAATTTCCAGAAGTGTAGTATAACTGGGTTATATGGTAGTTAGATACTTCGTTTTTTAAGAAACTGCCAAAATATTTTTTATTGTGTCTGTACCATTGTTCATCCCTACCAGTAGTGTGTGAGTGAGCCAGTTTCTCGACATCCTCTCCAGCATTTGATGTTGTCACTATTTTTGGTCTGAGCTACTCTGGGACTCATATAGCAATATCTTGTTGTGCTTTACTTTGCATTTCCCTAATGGCTAATGATGTTGAACATCTTTTTGTGTGTTTGTTTGTCATCTGTATATTCTTTTCTTCTGTTTTTCTTATTTCCTAATAGAATTTTTTAATGTTGAATTTTGAGAGTTTTCTAAATATTCTAGCTTTTAGTCCTTTGTCAGATAGGTGGTTTGCAGATTTTCTCCTTGTTTGTACTTGTCTTTTCATCCTAAAAAGTCTTTCAGAGAAGAAACATTTTTATTTTTTAAACTCTAATTATATGATTTTTGCTTATGTGGTTAATGATTTTCAGATCAAGTCACAAAAAAAATTCTTATTCCTAGATTCTGAAGATTTTCTGCCAATGTTTTTATGTAAAATTTTGTGAACCATTTTCAGTTATTTTTTACATTAGCTATGAGAATTAGGTTAAGGCTCACTCCTTTGACAATGATGGTTTGATTGCCTCAGCACCATTTGTTGAAAAGGCTATCTTGCTTCTGCTGAAGGCTTTTGCACCTTTGTGAAAAATCAGTTGGGACTTCCAGTTGCCACATATCATATAAGGAACTTAGAAGTCACTACATTGTCCTAACAAATCTGAACAAACTGAAAATCAGTAACTCTCTCAGATCCATCAGAAAAGTGAGATTTCTGCCCCCTCCCCCTCCTAAATTGGAGAGACAGAAAGCAGATACAGAGAATCACAACTTAGCAGAGCAGAAACTCATGCGCAGAACCCTCTGTGGGAGCCAGTGCCAGTGCTAGACAAGGAGAACTGTAACCGACGATTTTCTGGAAGCTCCACACATTTGTGAGTTTTACCTCCAGGACCTCAACTTGATCCTTGCGGTAAATATCAAGGGAAGACTCTCTAAAGTTTCCAGAAGGAGTAGAGGAAAAGGAACCATTTTGAAATACACCAGAGCAGTCTGTTCTTAGCACACCCTGCCCTCAGGAGAAACGATTTTACCAAATACTGTTGGGGCTTTATCTGAGCCTGCCTGACCAGGGGAAAGAGAAATACCCAGCTCAGGCTAGCTGTATTTTCCCTTCCTGTAGAAGGGAAATACCTAATTCTGCCTGCTCTAGCCATACTGTACCATGTAAGGAGGGGAAAAATTAGAAAAGCGCTGGTGAAATTCACAGTCCAAGGCATAGGCTTACAAAAAAGCGATACCTAATCATAGGCCAATAGAACACTCCCCCTACCCACCTTACCACTGTGTTACTAATGTCTCTTTTACCCAGTGCATCATGTCCATCTTTCAATAAAAAGAAATTACAAGACATGCTAAAAGGCAAAAAACAGTTTGAGGAAACCGAATGAGCATCAGAACCAAAGTCAGATATGGCAGAAATGTTGGAATTTTCAGACCGGAAATTTTAAAAATCTGTAATGAATACACTAAGGACTTTAATAAGAAAAGTAGACAACCATGTAAGACAGACAGACAATATAAACAGAGAGGTGAGAATTCTAAGAGATAATCAAAAAGAAATGCTAGAGATAGGAAAACACTATAAAAGAAATGAAGAATGCTTTTGATGAGCTCACTAGCAGACCAGACATGGCTGAGGAAAGAATCTGAGCTTGACGATATGACAATAGAAACTTCCAGATGGTGGGAAAAAATGGTGATGTAGTAGAACCTGTCTTCCCTATCACACCACAAAGGTCAATGACTGAACAGCTATCCATGAACAAAAACAGCTCTGCTCTGGAGACCACTTAGGAAGTTTCAGCAATACCATGGAACAAAAAAACTAAGAATAATCACAAAATGCAGTAATATTGTAATGTGACGATGTGTTAACTACTTAACTCTAGTATAAAGTTTAAAGGACAAAACTATTGAAAATAGCTCTAGCTTCAGCAGCTTGTTAATGGATACACAATATAAAAAGATGTAACTGGTGACATAAAAAACATAAAAGGGGTGAGTAAAAGGACAGAGTTTTTATATGTGATTGAAGTTAAGTTGTTATCAGTGTAACATAGATGTTACAAATCTAAGACGTTTTATGTAAGCCTCACGGGAACCACAAAGCAAAAATCTACAATAGATACACAAAAGAAAAGCAGAAAGGAATCAAAGCATACTGTTATGGAAAATCATTAATTTATAAAGGGAGACAGCAAGAAAGGAAGAAGAGAAAAATGGAACTGCAAAATATCCAGAAGACAACTGATAAGATGGCATTAGTAACTCTTTACCTAGCCGTAATTACTCAATGTTAACAGATTGAACTTTCCAATCAAAAGGTATAGAGTGGCTGGATGGATTTAAAAAAAAGAAGACTTAACTATATGCAGCCTACAAGAGACTCACTTTAGCTTTCAGGACACACAAAGGCTCAAAATGAAGAGATGGCAAAAGATACTCCATGCAAGTAGAAACCAGAGATAAAACTACACTAAGATCAGACAAAATAGACTCTAAGTCAAACATGGTAACCAGAGACAAAGATGGTTCATTATACAAAAACTGGGTCAATTTATTAAGAAGATATAACAATTGTAAATATATATTCACCCTACACTGGAATATCTGAAAATATTTAGCAAATACTAATAAATCTGAAAGGAGAAATAGACAGCAATATAATAATAGTATGGAAGAGCTTAATACCTCACTTTCAACAACAAATAGATCACCCAGAGAAAAAATCAACAAGGAGACATTGGATTTGAACCATACTTTGGACCAAATGGAACTAAGAGACATACACAGAGCATTCTATCCAACAGTAGCAGAATATGCATTCGTCTCAAGTACATGTGAAATATTCTCAAGGATGTCTATGGTGGGGGGCTGGGGGGCTGCTGCTTATGCATGTGTGGAGTTGGGGGTATATCGGAACTCTCTATTTTATATATATATGCTCAGTTTTTCTGTAAACCTAAAACTACCCTAGAAAATAAAGTTTATTAATTTGGAAAATAAACCTAGAAAAATTATTTGGGTATATTTGTGTGGGTCTATTTCTTGGTTATCTGTTGTGGTCCATTGATCTATGTGTCTAACCTTCTGTTAATACCGTAAGTCTTGAATACTGTAACTATATAATTAATAAATCTTGAAATCAGGCAGAGTAATTTCTTCCACTGTATTTTTCTCTTTAAAAAATTGTTTTAGCTGTTGTAGCTGTGTAACTTTCCTCTGGCCTCTGTGGTTTCTGACAGTAAATTCTGTCACATGAATATATATTCCTATGTAAGTAAGGTGTCATTTTTCTCTTGATATTTTCAAGATTTTTCCTGTCTTTAGTTTTTGGAAGAAGACAGTTTTTCTGTCTTTTGTTTTCATTATCATGTGTTTTGATGTGCATTCCCTTGGGTTTATTCTTTGTGGGATTTGCTTTGTTTTTTGAATCTGCTGTTGTACATCTTTGCCAAATTTGTGAAATCTTTAGTTTTTATTTCTTTGAGAAGTTTTTAGCTCTCTCCTCTCCAACTGGAAACCTGATGACATGAGCGTTAAGATATTATGTCATACGTTAGCCGCAGGTTCCTGAAGTTCTATTTATTTTAAAATTTCTGTTTACTTTTTCTCTGCTCAGATTGAGTAATTTGTATTGTTTTATCTTTAAGTTCAGCAATTCTCTACCCTGTTTCTTCCATTCTATTGTTGAGTCCATCATTGAGTTTTTTATTTCAGTTATCATATTTTTTAGTTTTAAAATTTCCATCTGATTCCATCTGATATATCTTTTATATTTGGCCAAGACTTTTTATTTGCTGTGTCTTTGTATTTTCATTGTCTCATTCTCATTTGTGTTTATAATTGCCCATTGAAGCATTTTTATGATGAGCAATCATCATAAAAATATTTTTTGTTAAATAATTTGTCAAATAATTCTAAAATATTTATCATCTCTGTGTTGGCATCTATTCATTGTCTTTTTTTAAATTCAACTTGATATCTTCTAGGTCCTTGATATGAAGAGTGATTTTCAATTGAATCTTTGACATTTTAGTTATTATATTCTGAAAGTCTACATTTTATTTAAATCTTCTCTTTTAACTGACTTCCTCTGGCACTGCTCCAACACAGGAATGAGAGTGTCACCTCATTACTGTTAGGTGTGGATAGAAATTCAGATTCACTGCTCACCTTTCTTTGACACCCAAGGTGGGCAGTACCCCTCATTACTGCTGGGTGTGGGTAGGAATTCTGGCTCTCCTTATGCCGCCACTGATAACTTCCTGGCTAGGAGGGGTTGGAGTGCCTCATTACTGCCTCCCACATGGCTTCCAGTGACACAGAGCAGGTAGTGGGGGAAGGGAGCTCATTTTGCTGGATGAAAGTCATAACTTTCCACTGTTGTCTGCTCTGACACCTCTTCATGGGGGAAATGAGGAGTCATTGGAAGTCTCCTTATTTTCAGCGAGGTATGGAATTCTACACCATGTGGTCTCCACTGATATCACTTTAGTGGAGGGTTGTAACTACCCAAAAGGAAGTGGTGTCTGAGCTCCCAACTTGGCTATTGCTGACACAGGTCAGGGGAGGCCATGGCTTACTCTGTCTCCCTTCTTCTCTAAGAGTCTTTTAATGTTTGCTTTATATGTATTATCCTGGGTTGAATTGTATTTAGTGGAAAGAATAGGGGAAAAATGTGTCTACTTTCCTGAAGCTGAGGTTCTACTAGATGCCGCTTTAATATCATCCCAGTGTCTAGACTTAAGCGTGACTTCCCACAGTCGTGAACTAAAGCCTATTTCCAAAATAGTGTATCTCCCTCTCAGGCTCTCAAATGATACCTGAATCTTCCAAACATTGAATTAATTTTTCTTTCCTTTTCTGTCATGCAAATGATGCATCAGCTACTTTGGAAAAGGTAAGAGTTCATCCTCTTATGTAAGGACTATTCAATTAATCAGCTAATTTGCTCTTTAGACCTTGGGACAAAGGAATCATAAAATCTGAGTTTAGGTTATGGGAAGAGGACTAGAGGTCTTCATGGGAAAAACCATAATGGCAAGTTCTAGGGCACTTGGGACAAACACAAGGACACTGGGCAGCTGGGAGGTGTTGTGCGAAGATTGGTGGGGGAATCGCATAGAGGTCTCTGTGTCACTATCCTCAGGTGGGCCCTTCATGCTACTGCATTCACTTAGACCATTGATTTTTCTGCTCTCTAGATGACTATTTCAGACCTGTCTCTGTGTAAATCTGTACCAGCTGTCTCCCATCTTCACTGATAACCCACTATATATCCAGTTTCACTGAGAAATTATAAGAGAATGTCCACAAGTTTCACAGCACATCTGCCTATCTACTTGGTGAATAAATAAATGATCATTATACAGAGTGAACACTACATGAAGGACAGAAACAACAAACCAGAATTATTACAGGATATACGTGGAGCTTCCATAGCCTCACCCAGCTCTGCTAAACAGTTTTGACCTAGAAGATCCAAGTGTGGACTGGCCTAACAAGCCATTTTTTAAAAAATACAAAAATTATTGTGCTCAGGGAACCCTAATGAAATGTTAACTTGAGTTTTAAAATATAATTAAAAGCAACTTAGCAATATAAATGTAAGTATTATTTATGCAAATACTTTCCTGGTTTCTTAACTCCCTGCCTTTGGAGGTAGAGTTTGAAATAGTGCTAGCTTTACCTTGATATAAAAGGAAGATTACTCAGAAAATTTTATTAAGAAATTCTTTATGTAGTATTTTTTTCTAGTTGGTGAATGTCTTCACCACTTACAAAACATGCTGGAAAGAAAGCGTGCATTCAAGAAGATTTGCAATTTCAAAAGGAAATTGCCCATAAGAAAATTTGAACAAGTTTTAAAGAATGAAACTTTTAAAAAAGTAACACTAAAAAATCATAGATCATTCAATTGAGGTATCATAATCTCAATTTTGGAGACTGGTATTTTCCAAGAAATTTTCAAAAAAAGAGAAACAAAATAAGTTTGATTCACTGCCTACTTTTCTTAATTTACCCGCTTAAACAATCCAAAGCTTCATCAGTTCTCCAGTAATTTCTCTCTCCTGTTTTATTCATTATTATACCATAATATTCACTTTTCCAAGGGTAATTCCATCTTAAAATTACTGTTTTGACTTTCAGGCCTCAACACTCCACTCAAATATTTATTTTTTTAATATTTTTTACTCCTAAAAATACTGCACCTTCTTCAAAGGAAAAGTCCACTTAAAACATTTTTTTCTTTAATGAAACACACATATGTTCTTTATTTAAAAAAAAAAGTTAAAGTGAATGCTAGATCTTACTATTTATGAGGATAATTTTCTAATCTGTCAGTTTTATTCTTTGGTTTTATAGCTTTGAAATGGGTATTTTTAATTAAAATACAAGGGGTAGATCAGAGGCCGGTGATAGTTCTAAAGAATCCTTGCTGCTATGTCTTAAACATTGACCTGCTGAAGACAGAATAGAGACTGAGATGCACAGTACAGTGCATCCTGTACGGGGTACCAGCAGTGTTACCTATAGGAAGAAAAGTGCTTGTCACTAGGGACCTCTTACTTGCTCTATTTAGGTCTCATCATCTACATCCTTATGGTAGCACTTGAAGATGTTGACCACCTTCTGCTCCTTGATGTTCTCCACTTACCTTGTTGACAATTCATCCTCTTGGTTCTTTTCTTATCTCTCAGCTTCTTGTGGTCTGCAGCTTGTCTCCATTCTCTTTTTTTTTTTTTCATTCAAGGAGAATCTACCCTTGCCCTCGCCATGTCCTCTCTGTTTTAATGAGTATAAGATAATTTCTTTGGTAATTTGTTTTGAATAGTTAATACATTCTCATGGTTCAAAAATCAGAACAATATCACAAGAATTATACTGACGAGGTAGCCTTCCACTTGGTCCTTATTTTCCTTGTTTTTCCTTACTACCATATATGACCACCTTGATTAGTTTTGTATGTTTCTAGTGTTTCTTTTTTACATGCAAGTAAATAAAATATATATTCTACTTTTCCAAATGTTTTTACACAAAGCTTAGTATACTTTATGTACCAGTCTGCACCATGTGTTTTTTACTTAACTATATATCTTCTTAATCTTTGCGTATCACTACAGGTTTTCAGTAGTTACATAACATTTCATTTTGTTGATGTACCCTAGTTTATCTACCCACCTCCCCTCAGATGAACACTTGATTTGTGTCCAATCTGTTGTTACAAATATCACTGTAATTGATAGCATATATCATTTTGGACATGTAGGGGTGTTCCTGGAGGTGGAATGGTCGGGCAATTGGCTCTCTTTTCCTCTCCTATAAGCTCTACCTTATCACTCTTAATAAAGCTACAGGCTTCAATTTATCTCTAATATCTGGATTCGTCCCTTATTTATGGAACACTCTAGACTCTGCCCAAGCTTCTCTCTCAAATCGTCCACTATTTGCTAGGCATTGCCACTTCAGTATTCCATTGGCAATTCAAATTTGCCATTTGTCATACTGAATTCATCCTTTTCCTTTTCTTTTTTAGTTATCTAACCTGGTGCTTCCTTAGTTTACCTATGAAGGATTTTTTACATTAAAAAAAAAATCTTTCTTTTAATCCTTCTTCTTCCCAGCCTTTCCTTAAATACAAACTTCGGCTGTTTGATCAAATGCCCCATTTTCTCTCCAAATATTTACTCATTTTGTTTTCATTCTATTCTGGTACAATATGAAAACTGGGAGGTGGGTCATTTTCTTAGACTCTTTATAATACCCCACCTTTTTCTTTATCTCAGACCTGAGCTAAACAGTAATGGAATAATTTAGGCTGCTGCTTTGATAGACAGTATAAACTAAAATGTGATGATTTGACATTTAGTAAACTAGATACCTCTCTTTTACCAGGCATTTAAAAATGAATATCCATAAAAAAACAAATTTCTCACCATAGACGTTACTCAATTAAATGACCAGTACTAAATTAAACTTTCTGCCTTTTCAGTTTGTTTTGGCTTTTGTGCCATCTGTTAACTTGAAAACATACTTAATTAACTTTTGGTCATACATTTAGTGGTCAGCTCGTAATTTCACTGCTATAAAATGCGATTAAATAAATCACTGTGTGGAATTAACTGGATGATTCAAACTACAGAGCTGCCAGTTACATTTGTTTTCATTGGGAATGTTATACCTTCAAGGAAACCAATAGTTCTGGCCACAGTGTTGGGTTTTGTCTATTTTATTCTGTTTTACTTATTTAGTTCCAAAGAAGCAAGCTTGACTTTTTAAAAAAATTCTATTAACTTTTGACAAAGCTAACTTACTTTTTTATTTCTTGTTTTTTCTTTAATGTAGGCAGAGCCTTTGTCCAACATCAGAGGATAGCTAAGGCTTACTGGAGAAAGATATTATGAGAATGGTCTTGCCTAATTTTATCAGTTTGGGACATTCTCCCTAGATCTGTCACTTTATAGAAGTCTTATTTGTCACAATTATCCTTCATCACTCGCTCTTGCAGAGTTGATTTAAAAAGCTCATCTAGAGGTAAAATATAAGTATCCAGTAACAGAGTAGCTTATTCTCAAATAAACCTTTCTGTGATATACTGATCTCTAGAAGAGAACGTGAAAATAACACATGTATTGATCAGAGATAACCGAAGAAGGTTAGACAGTGTTGAGGAATACACTAGTTAGTTTGTAGCTATCTGAGATAGCAGTAGCCAACTAAATTTGAATTTTGAGAACAGAGAACAACTCTAGTGAAAGAGCTATTTTTTTTAATGTAATGAATGTTGACTTGTGATTCTATAATGGATAATTCTGATTATAATAAGACCTCCTCAGGGAACAGGTATGACAGCAATATGTTTATCAGCAACTTACTCTTTATTATTAAATATCAGGAGAACTAACTAGTTGTCAGTAATAATGAACTGAAGATCATGTATTTCCAGCAATTTTGACAATATAATAGTATTATAATCAGAGGAGGCCTGGAATTCATCTGCATGTGAACAAGTGGAGTATTTATCATTTTGAAAAATACTTAAGTTTAATCTCCTTCACTTAAAAAAATAAAATATGAGTTCTGCCATTGGCAAAATTAATTATGTAAAATGGCACAAAACATAATAAATAGACACACACAAACACATACTGATTTATGTGTGTGTGTGGTTTCTTTAGATTGACCAGTTTTTAACTTAAGAATTTAGTTCGTCATACTTTATAAGCACTAATACCTCTACCATGATAGCAGGTCTACTACTACAGCAGGGCAAACAACCACGAGATTGTATATTAGGTGCTTGAGAAAAATATTATCTAAATCAATTCTTATGTAAGTAAGTTACAATGAAGCAACAGCATCACCACAATTTTAAAATGACAGTACTACAGCACACTGGCCATAACATACTTGGGTTACTACCATAAGCATTAGCCATGAAAATACATGCTTTCTTAAGTGCTGTGAATTATATGGAACAATTCTGAATATGTTGTCTATTGAACTAATGAATCAAAATGGAATTTACCCCATTCTCTACAATCAGTATATGGAAAATGTATATAGGAATACAGATTCAGAATATATACCGCATCATTCTTGGCAATAATGATGTGTTAGACTTTGTTCATTCTAATGGAGAAAGAACCTCAATTTGGCAGTTCAAGGACATTTCCAATTTGGTAGGGGCCTAAAAACATGGTCTGGAAAAATTTAGAACTTATGCTAGACATAGAATGCTATTTAAATGGAATTTGTAATCTGTTTAGGGTATGTGAAATTAAGTTAAAATGTAGAAATTCCACAGGACTTGATCTTTTGAATAAAATCCTATTCTGAGGGGCAGGTATCTTCCTTCATCTCTCCTTTTTAAAACCTGGAAGACATGAACCAGCATATTATCTAACAGGAACTTATTCTTTCTTGCTTCCATTGGAAGAGCTGCAAGAAAGTATATGATTGAAAAGTACATGCTAAATGTAGAAAATTTGGAAAATACTAGAAAAATGGAATAACACACTATAAACTATCTATAGATGTACTACACAGATAAAACAAATATGAATATTTATAAATACCTAAAAATGAACATAAACAAATACACGTATTCTTACACACAACAGATTATACAAAAATCAAATCAAGCAATACATTGTTTTTCTACAATTTATATGCAACATATAGTTTTTCCCATATCATAGAAAGATACAAACTCATCTCTTTCTAATATCTGTATCTGTTGTATGTGTTTGGCGGAAATACTGTGTAATGATGTGCTACTGTACATCTCTTAGTAACCATATTTTTAAGTTTGATATCAGTTTTCCGGGATTGTTTCATCACAGCAATGGAACAAACACTACAAACCAGTGTCTGAATTATTGTTTTGTTTCTTTTCAAGATTTAATGAAGCAATGGAAAATACATTAATAATGCAAGTTTACTTTTAAAATATATCATGTCTATAGTGTTTGTTACACATAGTGATAAACATTGAGGAAATACTTCTTCACAATTCAAGAAGTCCCAATTATCCTATGTAGCAAGGAATCTGCTCATCTTATTGAAGAATGAGTGGCATTCTAATTTTAATCCTTTTTTTTCCCTTTTTTTTTCCTCCTTTTGTTTTACCATTAACATTTAATTTATGTATCAACCAATATTCATGTGAGAACTACATCCAGAGGGCCAGATGTTAAGACATTTACAAGCATGCTACTGGCCATTTTCCACACTCCACAATCTCACCATCACTGAGTGTTAATAACTATAAAAATTGTTTATTCTTGGAAAATTAAAAGTCACGTGTCATTGCTAAGCACTTTTTCATATATTTATCAGGCATTTTAATTTCTTTTGTGTGTGCAAATTATTTGCTTCTTTTAGTCCATATTTTTATTGGGGTTATACTTTTAATTTTATTAATTTGTAAAACCTTTTTTAATAGTAATGATAGTAACCCTTTCTTCATATTTGATGAAAATATATTTCTACCAGTTTACTCTTTGTTGCTTGAATTTATGTATTTTGGATAAAAAGTTTCTGCCTTTTTAAATGTTTAGAAAGCATTTTCGTACCCTACAAGTAGTTAATATTTATTCATCTTCTCTTTTTATGTAATGCAGTAATCAATCATTTTTATGTTTAATTTCTCAGGATATCTAGGATTTTTTTACACATATCTTCCCTAATATCCATTTTTTCTAATCCGATTTATTGACTAAGGAATTCTACCCTTATTATTCTGTGATGTTTCTTTTTTCATTAGCCAAATTCCCATTTTGACTAAGATCAGTTTTAGGGCTGATAATTAGGTCCCATCAACATATCTGCTATTTGGCACAAATGAAAACGTTATCTTAAAATCCATTAGGGAAAGCCTCAGCTCCCTCTCTTCCAGTACATTCACAATAGTGACAGCAGTGGTCACAGCTTTTTTTTTTTTAATCCAACCAAACTTTTTGATGAATTTATTTGGTATTTATTCATCAGTATTATGTTTCCTGTTCAGTTTCCTATATACATTTTCTTATTTGTGGTAAAGGCCTGTAACACTCTGTTCTGCCTTCCTAAGAAACATTTTAATTTTGTAGATTCAGTTATTTCAATAGCAAACCAATAGTCAGTGGCTACACAATTTTCAAATATAAATTAATTTTCATTTAAATTAAAGATTATTCATAATACTTACATGATTATAAATATGTACTTATAGAACATAAACATTGCTGAGAAAATTCTGACATTGGTCACATCTGTCCTTCGTTCTACTAGAATTACTTTATTTTCCGATTACATGGTTAAGGTATTTCCTATATATTTCCATCACTTTTATCATCTTTACCCCCTACTCTTTCAGGAACAAAGTTTATAGCCACTAAAAATTAGCTCTTGGGAGTAGAGAGCTTGTCTTCCTCTCTATCAGACTTCCTTTCTCCCTTCCTTTTTTCCTTCCTTCCTTCTTTCCTGCTTTCCTCCCTCCCTCTCTTCCTGTTTTCCCGTCTTCCCTTCTTATCTCCTCTTCCTTGCCTTCCTTCCCCCTAATACGGTGCCATTTTTCTCTGGTTGTTAGTTTAACTTCTGATCACATGATAGTGATGTCTTAAAAGTTTGAAAAAATACCATTTGTAAAAGTTGTCTGATTTTAAATATTTCTTGAAGGTAATCCATAATGACTTCACATTTTTCTGTGCAATTGGATTTTTTTCTTATTTTTTATTTTGCTTAGTTTTATGTAAAATCTTCTGAGAGGTAGTGTGATGTGGTGGCAGTGAGTAGGGACTCTGGAGCCAGATTTCTCATCTAATCCCACTTACCAGCTGTTTACCCTAGGGTAAATTGCTTAACATCTCAGTGTCTCACTTTCCTTACGTGCGAACTACCTTACATATCATATAGTTTTATCTGAGAATTAGTTTAATAGATTTAAAGATCTTGGAACACTGGCACTAGATAAGCACTCAAAATATGTTAGCTACTATTAACTATTTCTAAAATTCTCATATTTATAGGAGGTCATTAGGCATAGTACTTTCACGTTTTAAAAAACTCTTTATTTGGAAACATCCCCTTCATCATATATAAAATTTTATTCTCATTTTTATAACCAATTTATTAGAAGTTAAATATTATCTTTTACGTATTTTGATTTTTTGTCTCACTCTAAAAAGAGTAACCTCCTCGTCTTACTAATAACTTAGAAACTTACAGTATAGAAATTAGATAATTTGTTGGGTTTTGCAATGTATTATTTTGCTTTCCTCTGGCTTTCATTAAGTTTATGTTGGAATCAGAAAATACCATGAATTCCTTTAATTTTTCATTTCTTTATTATTCTGGGAGAACTCCTACAGTTTACCCTCAACATTTCTGCAAACTAATTAAATTTATTTTTTATCTTCCACAGTCCAGACTTTAATTTCTCTATTGTTCATTTTAGTTTACTTACTACTTTTTCTTATGTTACCCATCTCATGTTGTACCTAAAATGTTTTGGGTTTTTTTGTTTTGTTTTTTTTACAGCTCAGCATGATGTAATATGACCCTTTGTTTTCCTGGTTGACAGGAATCACATATTTTTGCATACTGTTTGAATGCCAAATAGTATTCTAACCTTTGCTACTGGTTCTGAATTGAACGTGATAGAGGCACACTCAGCATTTGTCCAGCAGTTGACATGTATGGCTTGCTTCGGCACCACTTGTGCTTAGTATCACTAAGTTTATATCCGAAGTATCACTAATATTCTATTCTCCATTCATTTCTGTCGAGCAGATTTTAAGCACATCTCTTCCGGATTGATTTAAGATTATCTCCAGCATTCATTCTGTGATTCACTGACACTGAGCCAATTAAGTTCAAGCAAACTACAATTATCAGTGTGTCCCACCAACAGTCATGGTCCTGTCACTGCTCCCATTCACAGCGTTAAATTTCTGTGGTTATGTATCTCAAAGATTAAGTGGCTTTCCATTAGCATTTCCTTATTTCCTAACCTTTTGTTTTCTGGGTATTTCAATGTATGAATTATAGGAGAAATTTAAAGATAGAAGAGGAAAAACAGTAATTTGTGTGTTAAAATACAATGTCCATTGTCTGAGCGAGCTTGGGCTGCTGTAACAAATACCATAGATGGCGTAGCGTAAAGAACAAAAATGTATTTCTGGCAGCCCAAGATAAGGGTGCCAGCATAGTTGAGATCTGATGAGAGTCCTCTTCCTGGCCACCTTCTCTCTGTGTCTTTTGTCACATGCCCAAAGGAGAGATCAGCCTTCTCATGTCTCTTCCTATAAGGGCATTAATCCCATTTGTGATTCACTAATTCACCTTCATCACCTAATTACCTCCCAAAGACCCCACCTCCTAATACCATCACGTGAGGTTTCAACATGTAAATATTGGGAGAGCACAATCATTCAGTCTGTAACACAGCAAAGTTTTCTCATGGCATGGATGGGATGCATCTCTGCTTCAAAGACAAGTAATGATGGAGAGAGAAATCACTGTCTTTCTCTCTTAAGGATCCCTTGTTTTAGCAACAAATGTCTAACTGTTAATTGTGCTATTTCATTCAAGTACATAGATTTTGTAGATAGTGTGATATTTTCCTAACTTTTTGGCAGTAGGTTCATTGTCACTTACTGAAGTTTTTGTGAATATTCACCTTTTCGTGGACCTTTGTGGTTACTTTATTGGGATTTAGAGAGAGGCTGTGCTAGGAAAATCTAGTCAGACACTCCTACTCTTTCCCCATATTAATTATTCTGAATAATCTTTTAAGGAGTATTTTCAGTGTAAATGTTTTGAAAGTAATGAAATCAATGAAAACTTAGTTCCTTCTCTGTCCAAAATGACACAACTAAGTAATTTTCATGAGCTCTATCTCATACCAGCAAAAATCAAATAAACAGAACAAGGTTTTGAATACATAGGCTCCAAAGTATGAAGTTATATTATTAAAGTTTTCCAGTCTTTTTCCCAACCTCTAAGACTATACAATTGACCCTTGAACAACACAGGTGAGAAACACTGACTGACCGCTGTGCAGTCAAAAAACTCCCCTTATAACTTTAGATTCCCCCCAAATTTAACTACTAAAAGCCTACTGCTGACCAGAAGCCTTACTAATAGCATAGCTAGTCTATTAACACGTGTTTTGTATGTTCAATGTACATCTGCATATATTTTATACCTTCATGACATAGCTATCTTATTCATATTTTTCTCAATATTTCTAGGCTATGTGGTTCACATGTGAGTTTTTTCAAATTGTTGCAAATCTTAAAACATTTTTTCAATACATTTATTGAAAAGATCTGCATAGAAGGGGACCCACGCAGCTCAAACTCATGCTGTTCAAGGGTCAACTCTACTTAAACTACTGACTTTTACTATATTGAGAATTGAAGAAAAATCTGTCAATGTATGTATACTGTATGGTATACTTAAAATTAAATATAAGATTTACTTTTATAACTAAAACTGTAAAAATTCTAAATAAAATTTGTACTGGGGAATATTATTTTCAGATTCTTTGCTGCAAAATTCTATTATATTTATAAATATAAGTAATTTGAATGTTCCAAGTAAGCAATTTAAATACCCCAATGAAGGAATTACTGAAAGAAGATAAGATTTAACTACATATGAATTTAAATAAATAAGTATTCTTCCTTATAAAAGGGTTTTGTATCTCATATAAATGACCAATATTCAAGTGTTACAAGCAACAGAATTTTGAATAGTGGCTATGAAAAAAAAATTCATCCATCTTTATGGTGTGCACGGACACAGTATGCTAAGTACTCTGGTCTTTCGCTTCCTGGTTTTATCCCTGTTGGGCAATCCAACAACTTTGAATTTTATTTCCTTAATGATAATTTAGTAATAATAATATTTTGAGTTATATTGATAAATAAATGAGACAATGTGAGCGCTCTATAAATGGAAAAATCCCTATGCAAATATACACTAAAATACTAGCCTGTGTAACAACAGTTAGGCATACAATTAGTAACTGTTTTGGCAATGTCACTTTAAACTATAAAGGACAATCCATATAGAAATAATTGTATATATATTTATTATGGGCCGTTGCAACTGTTGATAGTTCTTAAACTGTTCACATGGTGCTTAATGCCCAGTTAGTAAACCAAGTAGACTCCGTTTCCGACTTAAATGGACTGTAAATGAAGGTATAAAGAATGGTTTCACTTACACATTTAAATAATTGCAGGACTTCAGTTGGATGGGGAATACTTTGTCCTCATTAATAAGGACTGGTTCAGATTACATTATGAAAGAATTTCTGAAGCAACAGTTTAATTTCATTTTTTCCCAAGCACACATTACCATGGTCTGCTGAAGAGTAATCATGCTCTAGAAAGCTTAAAAAAGAAGGCTGAGAAACAGATAGGAAAGAGAAAGATTGAGGTGACTTCGGTAGCTCCCTGCCCCCTTTTTTTGTTTTTTTTTGTTGTTGTTGTTTTTGTCTTTAATGGAGGTACTGGGGATTGAACCCAGGACTTCCTGCATGCTAGGCATGCGCTCTACCACTGAGCTATACCCTCCCCGCTAAGTAATTAAGTTGGTTTTTTTGGGGGGGGGGGTAATCTTCCTTGCCTCTTTAAGCCGGCTCATCTTTGAAGCTGAGAGCCTTTAACCATCTCCAGGCTAGGTCCTGCTGAAGACTGTACCTGCTGTGGGTGAGGCTAACCGGGGACCATGGGCCATTGCATCAGAGGCTGAGCGTCAGATCAGGATGGCTGCTAGTTCTGCTCTGAATCAGGACCCCATGTCCAGAACCCGCATCTTCGTCTTATTCTTTTGTAGGTGGCGACTACCTGTCACCTTCGTTCCAAATGCCTGCTCAACCCCTTTCCAGCTGAAATCCCTTATGCCCTTTGAACACCTGCCAGCCTGTCCTTCCAGGACCAGAGGCTGCGGGGCAGGGTCACCTGCAGTTATGGAAGGGTGAGATGAAATCCACAGACTGTTTTGGGAAGAGAGGTATTCTTGCTCACCAGGTCTTCCTGTGTATACAGGGGGCATGGAAGGGTTTCTCTGTGTGAATCTGTGCCTGCAGCGTTCTAGAACAACTACTTACAACATCACACATGCACTCTTTTGATAGTACCTGGTTCACCTACTTGTGACAGAAATGACCAGTTGGTTTTTGTCTAACACTAAAGATAATTTTAGGTGTTGTGAAGCTTCAGCAACAGGTATTCTGTCTGTAGGTACACATAGGCGTGTGTTTGTAGTTATGTTTATTTATGTGTATGAATTTATTCACTTTTAGTTGTATAATGGAAAGAACACTGAAACTGCAATCAGTCTGCCCTGAATTTAAGTATTGGCTCTGCCACTATCTAGCAATTTTACTTTGGGTCCATTGGAGAGTCAATTTTCTCATCTTTAAGGTGAGCATAATGTTATCCATCTTTAAGGACAATTGTGAGATTAAGGGAGACAATGTAAAGCCCATAGCATAGTGGCTACCTCACAGATGATGTTGGACATGCAAACTGCAGTCTTTTTCATGACAATTAAAAGTGTTCAATGCATAGACAGGGCCTGAGGGGAGTTAATGTAAGTGGACTCATTTTTTGTGACAAAGTAGGGAATTTCCAGAATTAATCAGAGGTGTCAGATTTAGTCCATGGAGATACATGGGGAGGGAAATTTATGGGAAATTCACTAAAGAAGCCTATATGCAGCAGCAGCATCTCTCAAAATACCATCAGAAAGAAGTTCTGGTGTTAAGATGGGGCATGGTGGGGGAGTGGGAGACTCAATGATTTCTAGGGAAAGCCAAAACTGTAGTGATTTTTTAAAATGAGGAAGTGTTTGGGATATTTTTATGAGTAACAAATGTCGCATTTTCTTGGGAAAGAAGTCTCTGCTCCAGCGTTATTTGTGTGACTTACTTAGAAGAGCAACCTTTAGTTGCCCAGAATAAAAACTAATAATCATGTTGTCTTTGGCTAAAAGATTTGAAACCGCTTTTTCTGGAGAAACTGCTGGATGTGGAGTTCTGCTTTTGTGTGCTACTCAAAGAAGGGCTGTGGGGCCACGTCTCCCTGTTCTGCTCTTTCTCAGTAAAAATAAATGTAGGTCTGTGACTTGAGGCCCTAAACATGTCTCACCAGAATTTGTTTCACATCAGCTGCCAAAAAAGTTCTCCTTGACTTGAAGTCAGCCAGTAAGGGGATCATGTCCAAACAGCCAGTCCGTGAGAACAGCAGAAACCATGAAGAGTTTTTCTCTTTTCATGAAGGTGCCAGCCAGATAACTAAAGATGAGGGCATTCAGGTGTTGAATGAGCTGCCAGGACCCTCAGGAGCTCTCAGGCACTGCAAGGCTCAAAGCAATGCTGGCCAGACCTGAAACAGCAAGAGCTGCCAGTCTCTGTGTGTGAAAACCTGCCTTCTGAACACGTTCATGCAACAGGTGTTGCACTGAGTAATCCTCCCGGCAGTCAGAAGGGCCGAGAGACTGAGTCTTTCATATTTTACAAATAGAAAGGCTGAGACACAGTGGAGATAAATGATGTACCTATGGCCATGTAAAGCAGTGCCAAACTGTGTTAGTCTGATAAGGTGTTGCGAGTTTCCATTGTTCCATTGCGCTGAGGGAGAAGAGTGAAGACCTGTTTAAAAGGTGGGGAAGGGGAAACAGCAGATAAAGTCGTTCCTATTTCTGACAGAATATATGAGAAAATAATGCTTCTAGGAACTTTACTCATTAACATTCAGTAACTGTTTCTGGAGTCCCTGGTATACTTAAGGAATTGGTCTCAGCCAGTAATAACAAACCTTGTGCTCAGGAAGCACACAGTTTAGTCAGAGGAAATTAGACATTTCCAATACAATTTAAAAAACTTAGAAAGTGCTGTATTTTAAGAATAAAATAATTTTAGGGTAATGACTTCTGAGAAAAGAGAGATAGGTTTGAACCAAAAGCATCATTGAAGCTTTCAGGGTGGGGTGCATATTTGAAGTGGACTTTGAAGGATGCATGGGGTGGGCTGAATTCAGATCCTCAGCATAAGAGGAAAAACAAAATCCAAAGAATGGAAGACACTGCTTGGGAATTGTAGCAGAGAAGTAAAAAGACAGCCATGCATCGGGTTGTATTATTAGAGAAGAAAGGCAAAAAAAAGATGGATGGAGAACAAAACTCTAAGGCGGCTGGTGTGAAAGGAAAGGTGCTGAAGAAGAAATGGCGTATCAGATACAGGCTGTGCTATGGTTGAGAGTAACTATATACAATTATGATATATATAAAATTATGCACAAATATTATGCCATTTATATTTATATACAGAGAGAGATGACTTCAATTTTGTTACAGAATTATCCTCATTCTCAATACCATTTTTTATGTTCAAAAAACGTTTCTCCATAGTGTCTAGCTTTACTTGTATCTGCCATACATGGATTCTCTTTCTATTTGACATATAAGACTTTCTCAAAGCGTGATCATTGGGTGAAAAATAATACCTTTAAGCCACTCTCCCTTCTGAGACAGACTGCATTCTGCCTGTGGATGTGTATCTCCTAGGGCCTCTCGCCTTCTGAGGCGGCCCTTGCCCTGTCTATAGAGTGTGTATCTCCCTCAATAAACTTGCTTTCACTTAAAAAAATAATATCTTTAAAGCTTGAAGTCATAGAGGAACAAAAATATTATTATATCCACATATATACACATATTCCTGATTATTGATTTAGCTGAATTGATCATATTTAAATTAATTACTTTTTCCCTCCAGATCCAAGGTATGTCAAATGGCCATTTATTGCAAGGTGATTCACACATTTCAGCAAGATTTCTGAGGTAGAAATTACTTGAATTGAAATCTGTCCAGAATGTAACCAGAAATATTGGAATGACCACATAATAATTTTCTTTCTTTATAGCAAAGTTACATTTTATTTTTCTTCTTTTCTTTCAAGTTATCTATTTTGCCTATGGTCAGTCACTGGTTACTAAACTGATGAATAAGAAATATGTTTTAGACAGCAAATCTTAAATAACTCCCATTTATGACATTTTATCATGTGATATATTTTAAACTTATGATGCAGATGTGTCTATATTAACAAAAGGAAATGCAGAATAATTCAGTCATTAGATAATTTGGGCTCAAAATCAAAACCACATAATCAAAGGCAACATTTCATCTTCAAACGTCTAATTATTTCATTTCTTTAATTTAATTTTCATGCATGGATTTGACAGCAAAAAGCTGAAAAATTATCTAAATACATTTTCAAAAACCCTAGCTTATCTAGTCCAGGAAGGGATCAAAATAATTTATGTTCTCAATGAAATATGCACAGGTTGGTGCAATTTTCATCTTCTCACTGACAGAGCAACAAGAAAACAGAGTAAGTTATGTTAAATTCCCAGTCACTTATGGCTTTGGTTGCTGCCAGACTGGATGAATATTTTTCAAGGAACTTTTCTACTTTCTAGGACATAGAATAATAATTCTAAAAACACATTATTTGTAATATACAAGTTGGAATAGTTAAGTCAGTTAATGCAATATTACTTCTTAGTTTATTTAGTTATTTAGACATTGTGAGACTTACATACTAAGCTAGATAAATTTGCCTTATCCCTCTGTCTCGTTCCGTTGGTCATGAATCATTTTGGCTGATCACTCCAGTTGGGCCAATTTCATGTTTTCTCTTGATTCATACTATCCTTTGTAATTGCCCAAACAATGCATACTCCCAGGCCTCCACTTCACCACCCTATTGTGTCTTTTCAGTCAATTGGAAAACCCATACTCCTGGGCTGTTCCTGCATTTTTTTCATGCTATAGAGAGATGGAGCCATTAATGGCAAATCAGTGCTATGAAAATTATAGACTGTTATAAAAGTTTCTTTGCAAATAGCTGTTTAACACCACAAAGAAGTTGGGTTAAAATTGTTTCAAAGTCTAAAATTAGTTACATTTTAAGCTAACTGCATATGCTTTTATTGTCTCTGATCTAAAATATAATCCCAGGAGGTTGTGAAAAGCATGCAAATTATAGAAAGCTAATTTGCTCCAACAGCGACGCCTCCCATGCAGTTGGGAGGTCTATTAGAAATAGTGTATTCTCTGTTATTTGCATATTAATAGCACCTGCTGAAATACTTTGGGATTTACTTCCACTGCCAGCAGAGGGACAGAACTAAAATATATAAAATTCCTTTCATATCACCATGTTAGGCCATAAAACATGCAGGATGGACTAAGAATTCTGAATTAGTAGAAAAACTAGTTCATTCATATTGTGTATGGTATACAAATTTATTTCTCTCCTTGATAAAGTATCACTTGTTTCAGAGGTTGCAGACAAGGTGACTGCAAGCCTTATGACACAAGTATTTCTTCCTCCTTAAAGAAAACAAAGCAAGCTTTTCAAAATGCACAGAGTAAGAATAGAGTTTATTATGCTTTGCTTTGAGAAATTATAAAGTTTAACAAAGGAAAACTAGGCATACTGATAAAAAATAAAATGTGCAAAGATCCAGATTCTCAAGATAATACAAACTGTAAAATTTCGTTCATTTGTAAGCATTTATTATATATATATATATATAATATATATATTATACACACACATCCATCCAATAGAAACTTGAAGATTTTCTCTAAAATGGACTTTTTTCTTCTGACTGTGAATTTTCCTATTGCTTCTTTTCTTCCAACTCAAAATAAAAAGAGGCCTCATATATACCTAGTGCTTGCAGTGTTTTGAAAGAAAAGATAGGTGCTTCTTTTCTCTAGAGAAGACAAGAAGATGCTTTTGGTCTCTTAAGTCTTGTATTTAAAACATAAGACTGCCAAAAAAAAAAACTGATCTACCCAAATATACCTCATCTTTTTCTACCTCTACATCTTTTTCCTGTTATTACATCTAAGTGGAATGCCCTTCAAATTCTGTCTACTTGTTGCAACTTATCTATAACTCAACCTTGATCTCAAAATTTAGCTGGGAAAGAATAACTCGATAACTAAGACAAAAGTGAAATACTAGGAAGGTGTTTACAGCAATGCATGAATAAGAGGAGAGGGCATAGAGATTTTCAAAGTGTGACATTAGACCTTGCATACTCGGTGAATTCCCTTACTTTGAATCATGTAATAATTAGAATGAATGAACACTATTATATGCCAGCACTGTTAAAGATAATAACTCATTTAATCTTTACTACAACCCTAAGAAGTAGGTATCTTTTTTTTTTTTAAATCATTTCCCTCATTTACAAATGAGGATACAGAATAACAGAGAGATTGAGGTCATAAAAGGTCAAACAGTAAGTGTTGCAGCAAGAATGCAAACCCAGGCTTACTAAATTCAATCATGCTCTTAACTCTTCCCCCATAGGGTAGTTTTGTCTTAATAGTGACATCTCTTTGTTAATTTTTTTTATTTATTTGTTGTTGGTGTTAATATATAAACATTCTGGACACAGAATTTCCCATACTATCACTGGAGGGTCTCTAATTTAGAAACTTATTAAGATTTTTTTTCCTGTGATTTTTCCCAGGCAATATGAATATCGAAAGAGTATAATTCTTCTTCATGTGTCTTCAGAACTAAACTTTGTGACTGATTAGATAAGATGCACTTATACTCCCGTGAAGCCATTCAATTCCCACTAGCCCCAACTCTTGGGTAAGAAAAAGGGAGACTCATTACAGTTAAATGTTCATGGTCTGACATTCCACTTGTTTCAGTGGAGTTGTTGCGGCAAAAAAATAGTTCAAACCTAACTAAGAAATGGACAAAGTTTACTGATCTACCAAAATCTGTTCTAAATTGATGTCATAGAATTTTGCTTTCACCCAGAAACTAGTCACTATTTTGAGTTGCTATTTCCTCAGTGTCACTGTTTTGTTTTTAAGAGTGTTGGTCCTCTGGTTTCCCAGCTCAAAGCAGACAGAATCAAACTGCTAGCTGAGCTGTCGGGGAGAGACCCCACGTCAGTTGGGCTAGACACTAGCAGCTGTAATGAATGCTGCCGTATATTGTCCTAACCAACACAAGTTTATGTTTCACTCAGTTGAAGTTCAATGTGATGTTCTTTGTTGACAGGTATCCTAACACAAGGTCAGTCAGGAACTCAGGTTCTCTCCACTGTGTGCTTTCATGATCTCTTAAAGTGCTGCTGACTTCTGCTGGAGTCTCTACATCCAACTGGTGAGAGATGGAGCTCCAGCGTGGGGCAGACTTAGGGGAGGTCTGGAAGTGGTGTGTATCATATCTGCCAGCATCTCATTCTGTAAGACTCAGTTAATGGCCAGCCCTAGCTGCAGGGACACTAGGAAATGTGCTCTAAATGTATGCCTAGAAGGAAAGGAAACATGGTATTTGTTATGTTCTCTGGCAGTGGTACTTCTGGAGAGGTGCCCGTGATGACAAAGGCTCTGACTGCTGTCAGGAAAGCAGGAGTCAGTGAGCTAGGTCTAGAGAGGGCCACACAGGGACTATTTTATGCTCTGAGCGCCCCGTGGATCTCTGGGTCTCTGTCGAAGATTCTTTTTGTTATTGTTGTTTAACAGCTCTTTTAACATATGAAAAACCATTCTTAACTCAAATGCCTTATAAAAACTGGCCACTGGCTAGATATGGCCTGAGGGCTGTAGTGTTGAGCCCCTCCTGTAAGGAAGACAGTTGGATTTACTTCTAGCTAGCACAGTGACAGATGTTTGCTGTGCTCATAAAAGTGATCTCTGGGATTTCATCATATTTATAGTTGCCCCACCAGTGGGGCCATTGAACATACACTTGAGGGAGGGGATCTCTACTAGCTTTATCTAGATACAGATAGTAACTTCATATGGAGGAGGCTTTTGCCTTCAATTTCCCTTGAGAAATACATCTATTTTCCTGGTTAAGGGACCCAGGTTTCATGGTGGGTATGCTCGGCTAACCTATTGATTTCTCAAGCCTTATGTCTGGAAGGAATTTCAGGGTTCACGTACTGCAGTGGTTCTCAAATTCAGTGTGCATAGAAATGATCTGGGGAACTTGTTAAAATTGCAGATTCTTGGAACCTACCCTGAGTATAATAAATCAGAGTCCCTGAGGATGAGTCTCCAGACGTTCCTTTTAGAATGTGGGTGCTTCTGGGGCAGATGATTCTCAGAATTCCCTTTGAGAAATTCTGATCCAGAATATTGACATATGTGGAGATGGATGGCCACAGGCGTGCGGTGATCTTCCTCAGATAACTCAGCTAGCAAGGGGTCTGGGACTAGACCAAGTTTAAGGGTACTCGCTAGTGATGTTCCCACTGCACAACCATACTTTTTGGAATTATTTCTGTGTTTCAACTTCAGCTGTTAAAACCTCAGCCTTCTGTGTTCTCTGCCCTGTGTGCGATGCTGCATCTCCGAGCTTTAGCCTTTTTAACTTAGGGAGGGAGAGGTAACCTTTCAGGGTTCTAATCAGCTTCCTTGTTTCTGAGGGTAGCTAAGCATGTCTGAAGCGGACAAGCTTTATTTGTACATTAAAGAGCACCCAGTAAGTGGACCTGAATACCCAGGGGCTTCTTTACTTGCAGAATCACTGTGCCTCAGAATCAGGCTTTCCCAAGCTGGCACATTTCTATCAGGCAGCCATAAGAAGCTGGTAATTTTTATTTATTGTCTGCAGTTCATGGCAGCCAGTATTTTACCACCTGCACATCTAAAAAAGAAGGGGAAGAAAAGCACACCAATATTCTCAAAATGTTTATATTCAAGGAGTGTGTATTTCAGAGAGGGAGGTCGTGATGTGTGTATTTTTATTGTGTGTGAAAGAATCCTTAGTGGCAGTGCAGCTGGAAAAATAATGGAAGCACAGGGTACTGTCTTTTGTGACAAAGTTTCCTCTGGTAAGTTACAATTATAACGGAGAAAATGATACCTTAGACGGCAACCAATTTTTGAATCCTGGGAAATGCCGTTCAGTGATTCCTCATCAGGACAGCAGAACCTGATCTGTAAAAATTTGGGCCCCAGTGGGAAGCTGTTTGCAAAGAGTGATTTGCATTTCAATTGTAAGTCCAGCACAACCTTTAAATCTCCACTGCTGCACTATCACAATGGAATTTTTCTTTTTTTTTCCTTCATGAAGTAGTTAAAAAAGGAATATTACCATACATCAATTCCACAACCACATACAATAAAATATAGGTGGTTATAAGGGAAAAAAATATGCTGCTGATGGTTAGATTTTTCTCCCAGTGAGTAATTATATCAAAATTTTACAATTGCAGAGGAAATATTATTCCCTGTGTAGGAGCTGTCCCCACACCATTCCTTTGTCCACAAGTACCATATCCCCTTCCTCTTTTTTCCTACAAAATCCCAAATATTTAGCAAGTATAGCTTCTCTGTTATTTGATCTCACTAGATGAAGAAAAAAAAGTAAAACACACAGATGAAAACAATAAAATGGAAAACAATTATTGATTAGAATTAGTCTTCTCTAAGTCAAGTTGTTGCTGGACTTCTGAGGGTCCACCCCTCAGTCACCTGCCCCTTTTCATTCCATTCAGTAGACTTGCCGTAAAATTCTTATTTTTTTTTCCTTTCTTTAGATTGTTTGAATTAGCCCTCCTCTAAATCATGGGTTGATTTGTCTTCTGGGTGTGACTTATGGTAACAAAAATGAATGATTACACCCTGTGTTCTGTGCCCCACTCTATCAAAGGATGTGACACACTTCTTTCAGAATACAGGATTCACCAGGCAGGGACTAGGAGGCCAGGGAGGGGTGTGGTGAAAGTAGTGATCCCTCTGTGGCATATTTTAATATAAGGAGTTTGCTTTAACATTGAACTTTGTACATTTCTCTATCATTGTCAAGAATTTAAATTATCTAGAAATCTATGGATTCATCTAGGTTGCCAGTAACTGACAAATCATCATATCTACTGGTGGGTCTCAGTACTCATCTGACTTACCTAACCTCTCAGGAGATACTCTGCTGATCTCTCGCCATTAAGTCCGCCCCCCCCGCCCTCCCCATTTCAGAGCTCTACTCTGTGGCTTTCTTGGACTCTTGAACTCTTTGCTCTTTTGCATACTCCTCCTTCTGTGTCCATTTATAAATGCTGACATGTAACAAGATCCAGTCTTTGGACCTGTTGTCTCCTGTATCTACACCCACTGCCTGGGCTCTCTGAGCCAGTCCCCTAGCTTTGTGTACTGTCTGTACTCTGATGGATCCTTGCCATAGATCTTCAGTCCAGCCTCTCCAGATCTCCAGCAGGATTGTCACCTAGCTCCCACTACCTCCCTATTCTCAACTCCCTTGCACACCTGCTTCTTTTCCAGTTTTCTTCATCACAGTAATTGGCTCCACCATTTACCCACTATCTCAGGTCAGGGTGATGGGGAGTGGGTGGGAAGGGTCCTAAAATTAAAATCTCTCTTTGATCCCACATCCAATTCAACATTAGCTCCTGTTCCTCTAGAATACTACCTATATCTTCAAATTCATCTCCTTTCTCGTCTTCTCTTGTTCTGTTTCTTCCTGTTCCTCAAGCCAACCCTGCCCAAGGCACTTTGCCCTCACCTAGCACAATTCCCAGAGGGTCCTTCCTCTAAATGGCCATGTTGTTTTCAGAGGCTCTGTCTAAATGTGATCTCCTAAGAGGGAATTTCCAAGAACACCATATCTAAAGTAGTAGTAAGCCTTCCCCTTGACTGATCCCTGACACTCTTACCCTGGTTTATTCTTTTTTGTTGCATGTATCACAACTAGAAATTATATTATATATTTATATACTTAATTATTGTCTGTTCACATGCTGGGTTGTAAGTTGGGCATGAATTGGTTTGCTCTGCTTTCTGCTAAAATCCTAGCACCTAGTATAGCTCCTGACATGTAATAGAGGTTCAATAAATACTTATTCAATATTTAAAAAAAAACAAAACTTGAACATTGTTTTAGTTTAGTTTCTCTCTGCCATTGCTCATCTCATAAATTATTTGAAGTAACCTGGATGTTTTTCTAACTGATCATTTACATTTGTATTACATATTACTTTAAGAATTTTCATTTTACATATACCTTAAATCTTCATAACCATTAACAGTTAGACTGAAGTCCAGACATTACTTACTGCTTTCATTGTACATCATGAGCTATCTATTCTTAAATTCTTTATTCTAATTATTTTTTCTTTTTCAATTGGAGTAGTTCATTCGGTGTTTGTTTTTGCAGATTGCCATAATTCTTTTTAAATTAAAATACCATTATTTTATTAAGACAATATGTAACATACAGCAGCTGAAACAAGTACAAAGTGAACTCTGGGTTATGACCCTGTGCAAATACTGACGTCCTCAGGAACCGCTGAGTGGTAGGTAGGGTGTGTGTTCTGTGCCCTGGTCACTTCATCCTACCCCAGCCCTGGCCACACTTTTCAGATTTTCGATCTCCTCCCTTGTTGTCCAGCTCTCTGCCTTCCCTCATACTTCTCATTTGCTGCTGCTAAATTACTGGAGCTGGGAAACTATAAAACCGAGTTTAATAAACTTGTGTCCAGAGTAAAAGTTAATAATCTGTGATTGATGGCCTGTGCTCTGATTGGAGTGAAGGAACTTTACTTTGCCCAGTTGCTGTCTCTTGGTTGTCTTCTGGATATCCGGGCCACAGTGCCGATGCAGGGCATTTTTGTGTCTATATTTACTACACAGAGAATACGCTGTAAGTAGTACACTTAATTGTTATGAGCCTCAACTTGTGTTCCTGGGACCCTAAGGATAAAGGTACCCATCTGCCCTTGTTCCTAGATTTTGCGTCCTGGATCGTGATTGAGCCTTACCTGCTACTCAAAAGATAGTTTTTTGTTTTGGGAGGTTTTCGCGTGTAGTGATCTGGGGCACGTAATGTTAGGGGAAGATTCCAATTAACATCCTTCTGAAAAATGGACATGAAAATCTCTTTCCATATCCTCCTACAAAAGAAAAATGCCACCTGCAGTGGGACCCCACATCTTCAAGTGCAGCCTGCGAGAGAAGGCGATCCTGCGTGTGCTGTGATTGCCGCGCTCTCATTCTCAGGTGTCACACGGTTCCCACTTGAGCCTCTACTCGGCAAAGCCCTTGGGGCACCAATTTTGTCCCTCCTCTGATAAATTCTACTTATTATACTGTGCTGTGTACACTCTCAGAGCCAGATAAATGAAGAGTAATAGTAACGGTTATTTTTACACCGAGTGTTATCAAATCAGAAATCTGACACCTAGTAATTTAATATATATGTTTTTTCCACATACCTCTATTGCTGTTTGGCTAGATAGAAAATATGAAGAGTTTGGAAGCCAACTGTAAATATTTCTACAGACTTAATGGCAAATGCTTTTTCTTTTCTTTATTGCTTTGCTCCACTTACTCGATTTCTCTATTTTTCAGGGCGGTGTTCTCTCGCTTTTCTTTCTTCCCATGTTCCCTCATTCAGGAAGCCTTTCCCGATTTATGACCCGTTTCCATATGCTTTCATCACTCTGCAGTCCCTCAATGACTGTCCTGCTTTGCAGACTGTTAATGTAGTCTCTTTAATGTTATTTATTGTTGAATTGGCCCAGAGGCTACGGACCTGGGTTTGAATCAGCCCTACCACTTAAAATCATTTCAAGTTTAGGCAAATTGTTTAACCTCTCTCAGCCCGGTTTCCTCATCTGTGAAGCAGAGATAATAATACCCCCTCGTAAGCACATTAGGAAGCTACAATTGTAATATGAAAATATTCTTGTTCTTAATTAAACATATTCCCCCTTCCATTGCCTTTGCCTTTATAATGGTAGTAAAGCTTTTTTGAGGTGCAGATACTGTCGTGTCTCAATGAAGTTGTGAAGTTCCCGAAGGGCTGGCTGTGTCCTGGTTCTTGAATTGCAAAACAACAAATGTGTAGTGAAGGCTTCCTAGTTTAGGGCACTGTGACAGGCCCAGTGGTGGTGGGGAAGTGGGGATGGACGAAAAAGCAAGAAAAGAAAACAAGATGCAGCACTATCATTTGCACTGCAAAAGCTTCCCGTGGACTTGGGGTCATGAATGATGTGAAAAAGTCAAATGATAGCACAAAAAATGTGAATAATAATCCAAAATGACACAGGATACAATGGCCAAGAAGACAGTGCCTGCGTACTAAATAGCTCAGAAAGCACTACAATCAGAGGGCAGAAGACGACCACGTCAAGGTGGTTGGGGCAGCTTTTTAGGACAGGGCAAGGTCACTGGTGTGCCTAAACTGAGGAACAGATTTGACAGACAATGGGAAGAAGAGGCAGCCATTCACGATGATATAATTTATGATTGACATCGCACAGAATCTGGAACTATTCCGAAGTAAATATAAGCAAATGTAAGTTGAGGCAAGAGTCCACCATGGTTTCAGAAATGAGTTCTGACATTTTGAACTGTGCCATCCTCTCCCTTTAATCTTTTAAAATTCTCAGCTTATGTGCTCACACTTCTTTCCTTCATGTGTCACCAAGTCCAAACTTGTGGCCGCAGACAGAGGACTTTCCATCAACAGTACCCAGTAAATACTGATACTTCAATTGTCAGAATAGCCAAATCAGATCGATTCTGCAGCAGTCCATTTGATTGCTTGACAGTTGATTTGAGTGAATTAAAAACTGTCAATTACTTCTTACATGTAAATAGTCATAAAAACGTATGTGGTTCCAGCCTAAAATTCCGGACTTATAAACAAGGGGACGCATCAAGTTATGGGCTATTTTTGCTAGTTCTTTCTTCAAGAAAATTCCAGTGGCCAGAGAAGCTGCTTTCTAGCTCCTTTATTTTTTGAAAACGTGCAGTCAGGGCTGTGTGCTTGGCTAGGTGGCATAATAAATAAAGCACATGGATAAATGTGTTTATTTGGACACATAATCTAGTTTCTATATAGCTGTATTTTTCTTTTAACAACACACATGCTGATTCCTAGTCATCAGCCCTAGGCGCCAGTAAAATCAGATTAAAAGCATTAGTAATGTAGTTAATTCCATTTATAATATGCCTACACCAGAGAGGAGAACATTAAAATAAGGAAAATCTATAAACAGGATTTCAAGAATTTTTTTAGAACTACTTGTAATGAACCTTTGAAAGAAAGACATAAAGTTTTACATAAACATTCTCAAAGAACCTTTTTAGCCGTGTTTTGTAAAGCACTATTTGTAACCCTGATTAAAATTTGCCTTGGTCACTTGAGTCCTCATATTTTATACTGTGGGTTGATTCAGATAGCAGTGTTCTGCTACTTGTAATACTGCTTTCTGTAACCTTGCCTGATAATCACTATCAGTTAATCAATTTTTCCTTTTTATTCAAATTCTATTATCCCCTCCCTTTTAACCTCTAGTTCTTGGGACAGTCCATGCATTATTTTTTTCTGAACTCCTCAGCATATTACATGTAGCATAACAGGATAAAAGCCCTAGCATTAAACCCAATCAATAGCTCCCACAGGTAGACATCTATTTCATCCCCTTCTTTAACGTGCTGTCCTTTGTACATGAAGATGTCACTATCGACCCACAGTCCATCTGGCCTTTGGTGTGAATTCTGGACTTTGTCCAGTATCAGTGGTGTGTTTGGGCCAAGTCATCCTTATTCCTTCCCAAGGAATAAGTCTCTTGACATCCACTATCCCATTTGACAGACAGGTATGCAGGAGCCATAGAATGACATAAAACCGCCTGGCTTGGAATCAAAACTAACAGTCACTTCACTTGCTATTTCATAGTCACAAAGCTATTAAAGTAAATTATGCATTTCGACTTTATCCTGTTTTCTTGTCTTGTACATCTTAGTAATTAGTTAATATCAACAATGAAAGCTCCTAAAACAAAAGCATACTATTTCATTTATTTTTCATTAGTTTAATTAAACAAATAAAGTTATAAAAGTAAACATAAATGTATAAAACATGTTTGTTATTAAAAATTCCAAATATGCAGAATTACATAAAATTAAATCTCCTTGCTGCCTCCTTCAGTCCAGTCCTCAATTCCAGAAATTCTGAAAGCATATACAAATACAGACATCTGTAAGTAGGTGTATATGTAAATTATAGGTATTCAAATGCTTTTAAAAAAATAAATGCATATTATTTGATAGTTTTATTGTTTAATACTTCTGTAAGATTTTTCACTTTAGAATACATAGAGCTACCTTGTTAATTTAATCATCATATAATGTTTCATAACATGGATTAATCACAGTTTATTCAACCATATCCTTATTGATGGAAATTTTAATTGTTTCTGATTTTTCACTATATAATGCTGTAAATAATGCTACCATAAAATATCATGTATTATTCATCTACTTCTGTATAAGGAAGTATTCTAACAGTTAATGGCCTCAAACAAGGACAAACCTTTACCATTGGTTTCCATTGATCAGAAATCTAGGAGCATCTTAGCTGGCTGGTTCTGGCTTGGTGCCCCTCATTAGCCTGCAGTCAAGATGCTGGCAGACATGTGAGGTCTGGACTGGGACTGAAGGAGCTAAGTGATTCATTCACATGGTTGGTAGGTTGGTGGTGCTGGTTGTTACTGGGAGAACTCGGTTCTCCACAGTGGGGGCTTTTCCTCAGGCTACTTGAGTAAGTGTCCTTATAAAATGGCAGCCAGCTTCCCCAGGATGAGCAGTCCAAGAGAGCAACAGCCAGATAGAAGCTACCCTTTCTGTGACTTAGCCTTGGAAGTTACCTAGCATCACTTTTTTATGACTTTATTTAGTATCCTACGAAAAGGCCAACATTCGTATATCCACGAAAGCCTTAAACATTACTTGCTTTCTGGCAAGCTCATGAACTTGTGACATTGGCAGGTTTACTATATTTTTTTTTCTGATAGTAAAAAAACAATGTATTTTTAAAATTTATATTTCACCTGGTTACAAGTGAATTTAGTGTCTTGTGTTTATTGACCATTCATATCCTTTGGTGAATTTCTTGTTACTATCTTTTCCTGTTTTAAATCTACTTACTTACTCTTGAATATATGTTTAAAAGGTCTTTACTTACTATGAATAGTAATCTGTTGTTTGCTATTAGTAATCTGTTGTTTGCTATAAATGTTAAAAATATTTCTTCCTGTTGTGTTTTTCTCTTTTAACACTTAAAACATTTAAATGTTATTTTGTGTATGTAGAAGTATAATATATTTTTAATCTGCATTTTTTTCTGATATAGGCTTTATTTCAATAAAACTGAGGAATATTTTTTGAATTATCCAAAGATTTCTTTCTTGTACTTTCATAGCATGGGTTTTATGTAAATTTTTTTTGTATATGGTATGAGTTAAGAAACTAACTTTAGTTTTATTTCAGATTTTTTCTTAATGGTGGTTTAAAAACAACTTATAGCCATAGAAAACTTTTGTTTGAAGAAAGACATGAAATGAACCCCCACCTCCACTAAAGACTGGGGCTCAGTATCCTCGTTTCCCTTACCTCTCTTATCCTTGGTAGCTCTAAGAAGAGGGGAGGAAGAAGAAGGAGTCCTGTTGAACATATGGGTTTAATGAAACGTAGTTTGAAAGCCACTGTTGTCTAAAAGATCTAAAATTTGGGAAAAAAGTAATTAAAAGCAGTTGTTCATCCAGAGACTGAGAAACATTTGAAAGTGGAGTAAATAGTATTTTGTTAGTTTATGCATTTACACTGATATTGACATATGGGCATGGGCTTACATACATGAAAAAAATTTATGCACTTCCATGTTTGATTTAATGTTAAAAAAATTAAATCTAGCCAGTATAAAGCAACTAGTTATATTTTGAAAATGGAACATAGATTGCAAATCAAATAAATTCCTTTTTTTTTTCTAGTCAGAGAACCATATTACTTCAGGCACCAAGCAATGCATTCTGTCTCTTAATAAACAATCCTTACATTCTAGATATTCACCCATCCAGTGGATGAATGAGTCATAAGCTCAATCATGAGCTCTTAGATTCAGATGCCAGGGCACTCACACTGTACGTATATCATTTATATCCCAAAATATATACACTGCGGGCACATATGGACACACACAGAGTAAATCACAAGGCTTTCCATCTTGTAAGTCTTTCTCTTTAGCCTGTGATGGATCTCATTATTAATTAAAGAATCATTTAGCTTGCATAATTGTCTTCTGCCATACGTAATTTCAACCTTTCAATGTCTCTTCAAGTTGGCTTATTAGACTAAATGCACTCCTTTGTTTTGGTGACATCGTCAATCACAGCCTGTAGATGGAAGGATTCAGCAGTGGGGTGAATAATATGTAAAGAAATCCGCTCTTTGTTCTCAGTCATGGAACTTACCAACAGGTACCTGCATTTGTAAATTTATTTGATTCTTTCAGACCAACTGCATACGTTCCCACATCCTGCACTGGAGGAGCTCAGGCTTCTGAATGAAAAGAATTAGCCATTTGTTGTTAAGTATCCACTGTTACATACGCACATTTCTGGACTTTGGAGAAAACATAACAAAACATAAGAATACAGCCAAGCAAGCTTTGTTCATATCAAGCTTTTAATCTTTATTTTTTATGAATTTTAAGGTAAAATTCAGACTAGAAAATAGAGGCTTTTAGTGTACAATAAGTCAGACAAATGAAAACTACTGGGGCAGTCAAGACATTGTAATAAACATATACAGATGTATGCATGTATCTGTGTGTATACATATATATTTCTTGTGGAGTGACAGAAGCATCATGGCCATGTTTGAGGAAACTCTTAAGACACTGTCTGTAAACTGCTTTCAGAGACTGCCATGTCAGCCCAGATCACTGGGTCCAGTAGACCAGCTGGCTAAAAGGGAGAATGTTAGGTGAAAAGCATTGGGAATAAGTGGTTTTGCTCTCTGGCATTAGCCGAAAGAGGATGTTAGAAAATGCTTTCCCAAACATCCGCATCTTCCCCTCACTGAAGTCTATAAGTTTATATATCATCTTCTGGAAGAATATGATTTATGACTCCCCTGGCCTCTATGAGTTTGCTACCCACAATGTAAAATTGTACCTTTCTCAAAATGCATGGTAAGGTTGTTGTTTGAATGTTCTGAGATTTGTGAACAAGAGTGTGCTAATGCATCAAGTTCCCTGTAAGAAGAGTATGTGTTCTCTTTGGGTATTTTTTGAATTTTGCTCAGTACTGAGTGGGTTCTGGCCACAGTATCAGGATGTTCAGGCAATTTGCATTGAAAACATTTTCTGAATTATTTACATAGTTATATCATTTAATAGGAATTATTTTAAAGTTCTATAATCAATGTCTTAGAGGAAACTTCAGGAAAGGTGTTCTGTATTAAAATTAAATAAAGTTAATAAGCCAATTTTATTACCTTTTGTTAAGTTTTAAGGATGTAAGGTATATGCATTTTCCAAATTCACAAAGTACAAAATGGCATTGAGTAAAAGTAACTTTTCATCTCTCTCAACTCCCTAGTCACCTACTAATCTATCCAGGGCACGCATTTAGCCAATTTCATCACTATTATTCGAGATAAATACTTACAGAAATATTCTGTACATTTTCATTCATCTATTATATATATTTTCACACTAATCTTTGCATGATATAAACACTTTTCTGCAACTTACTTTTATCACAATGCATTTTGGAGCCTTTCCGTATTTGCGCATGTAGAAACATTGTTTTCTTAATGATTATAGATAGAATACTCCATTGTACAGACATATTGGGAGATATTTTCAAAAATGACATTATCAGATAACTCTTCTAATGGATAGTTTGGGGAATTTCAAAAAGGAATAAAATGGCATGTACTTCTGGAACACCATATCATATCAACTCTCCTGTGATAGTGACAAAATAAGGATTTTATTCCCTGTATCTTGTTTTGTGTAGTATTTTTCTTTCTCTTCACTTATCCAAGTATTTTTCTGAATACATTTACATAGCTTAAAAAATAAAAGAGAAGTCGATCTCTGAGACAAATGGATATCCACATACAAAAAAATAATTTTGGAGCCCTACATCCCATCATTACACAATATTAACTCAAAGTGGTCCACAGACCTAAATATAAGAATTAAAACTATGAGACTCTTAGAAGAAATACGAGAGTAAACCTTTGTGATGTTGAGTTAAGCAGTGATTTCTTAGATATGACACCAAACGCCCAAGTGATCAAAGAGAAGATTGACGAGTGGAACTTCCTCAAAATTAAAACCTTTTGCTTCAAAGGATAACATCAAGAAAGTGAAAAGGTAACCTACATACTAAGAGAAAACATTTGTAAAGAATGTGTCTGATAAGGGACTTGTATACAGAGTCTGTAAAGGACATTTGCAAGTCAAATTAAAAACAGATAACCAAATTTAGAAATGGGCAAAGGATTTAAATTGACATTTCTCCAAAGAAGAAATGTGAATGGCCAATAAACACATGAAGAGACACTCAACATCATTAGTTACTAAGGAAATGGCAGATCACACCCACAGTGAGATACCACTTCATATCCATCAGAATGGATATAATCAAAATGAGGAACAATAACAAGTATAGATGAGGATGTGAGGAACTTGGACCCCTCATACACTGCTGAAGGGAATATGACATGGCGCAGCTGCTTTGGAAAACAGTTCAGGAGTTCCTCAGACTGTTACACGCAGAGTTACAGTACAGCCCAGGTAATCTGATGTCTTCCTGCGTATCATCAAAAAATTTTTGTGTATATGTCCATGAATGACTGAAAAATTGTGCTGAACACTAGAATCTGACACAACATTGTAAAATGATTATAAATCAATAAAAAATGTTAAAAAAAGAAAACAGAACATAGAATATAGAATACAGAATATAGAATATAAAATTCAGAACATAGAATACAGAATACAGAATATAGAACATAGAATACAGAATACAGAATGTAGAATATAGAATACAGAATACAGAATGTAGAATATAGAATACAGAATGTAAACTTAGATTACAGAATACAGAACCCAGAATTCCCAGAACATGGAATTCAGAACACAGAATATAGAATATAGAATACAGAATATAGAATACAGAATACAGAATATAGAATACAGAATGTAGAATTAGAATACAGAATACAGAATGTAGAATATAGAATTCAGAAAACAGAACATAGAATATAGAATACAGAATACAGAATATAGAATATAGAATTCAGAATTTAGAATACAGAATATAGAATATAGAAAAAAAATTTGATATTAAATAGCTCCCAGTTTTTTAACCCTTACCCAAAGGATCTCAACTTTTAAAATTCTGATTGAATCTCTACCGATGCTTACAAATTCTCTACACCTGCCTAGTATATACCCAAGCAACATGAAGACGTATGTCCCCCCAAAACTGTACACAAATATTCATAGTAATAGTATTCATGATAGTCAAAAGTAGAAACAACTCAGATGCCCATCAACTTATGAATAGGTAAATAAAATGTGGTAGTTCTTGGCAATATGAATTAACTTGGCAATATTAAGAAGTGAAGTACTGTATATGCTATAGCGTGAATAAGCCTCAAAAACATTATGGTATAAAAGAAGTTAGTCACAAAATCCTGGATGTTGTATGAAATATATTTTTTCAAATGTCCAGAATAGGCAAATCTAAAGAGATGGAAAGTAAATAAGTGATTGCCCCCACTGATGGTGGGGCAAAAGTTGGAATGGGGGAGTGATTACTAATTGATTTGAGTTTTTCGGAGGGGAGGGGATTGTGAAAATGTTCTATAATTAGATGATAGTGATGGTTTCACAAATCTGTAAATATTGAATTGAATTGTACACAGTAAGCGGGTGAAATTTTATGATATGTACATTTTATCTCAACAAAGCTGTTAAAAAATAAAAAAAATGAAATCTGTCCTCTTTCCACATTTGCCCATGCCCCATATTCCACATATTATTGTTCTCCATAAAGTACCAGGTCCAGACATGCCCACAAGGAAAAGCTTTCAGGAGAGGATAACTCCAGTATTTCCACATTCTTCTTATGTATTGAGTATAACATTAATACCAAAAGCTGAAAATGATTTCATGTAACTACATACCAATATCTTATGAATATCAATACAGAGAATCTAAATGGAATTTCATGATAAAGATTACAGAATAAAATTAGAAAAGAATACTTCATAACTAAATGGATCTTATGCTAGGAAGGCAGAGTGTTTCATATCAAGAAATCTATTCATATGATTTATCAAATTAATAAATATAAGGAGAAAACTCATATGATCACCTCCACAAATTCTAAAGGATATTTTGAGAAAATTCAACATTTCTAGAAAAAAATTGACTAAAATGGGAATTTGTTGATACTACCTTAAAATGACAAAAATTTATCTCTCTCTGCCCAAATAGAATTATTACTCTTAGTGGTTAAGTACTAGAAGTGTCTCTATCAAGATTTTTAAAAATGCCCATTTTTACCAAAATTATCTAACAATAAATGAAGTACTAGTCAATGCAGTCAAATAAGAAAAATAAATTAACTGTGTAAAACTGGAAAGGAGGAAGTAAACTATTTAAGTTTGCACATTAGTATGATTGCACATCCAAAAAATTAAAAAGAAGTGAAAATATACTCCAAATAAAGAGAATTTAATGGATAGAATGGCACAATATTAATATTCAGAGCGTACATATTTTAGATTCAAAAAAGGCAACCCATTAGAAAATATAAAGTTAAGTCCCCACTTACAATAGCAACAAACATGATAAATATGTAGGAATAAACTTTAAAAGATAAGTGCAAAACCCATGTCAAGTCTGCAGGATTTTCTGTGGAAATAAATTCAGTAAAGTTGCAGGATAAAAAAATTAACATACAAAAATCAGTTGTCTTTGTATGCACTAAAAATAAACTACCAGAAAACAATCCCATATACAATAGTATCAAAACGAATACTTAGATATGAATTTGACCAAGTAGGTAAAAGACCTATTCACTGAAAACTATTAAGATTGATGAAAGAAGCTGAAGACACAGTGAATGGAAGGATAGCCTGTGTTCATGAATTGGAAGAATTAATACTGTTAAAACATCAGAACTACCCAATACTATCTTTATAGATTCAATACCATCACTATTAAGATTCCAGTGGCATTTTTTTTTACAGAAATAGAAAAGAAATCCTAAAACTTATGTGAAACCACAAAAGACCCTGAGTAGCCAAAACAATCCTGAGAAAGAACAACAAATCTCGACGCATCATACTTCTTGATTTCAGACAGTATCACAACTATATGATTGTAATAATCAAAATCATGTGTATATGGTCTATTACTATTTGACAAGGGAGCCGAGAATACTCAATGGGCAGAAGATAATATCGTCAATAAATGCTACTAGGAAAACTGGATACTCACTTGCAAAAGAATGGAAATGGATCTCTGTCCTATGCCCCTTACAAACATTAACTCAAAATGAGTTAAAGATTTAAATATAAGACATGAAACCATAAAACTCCTAAAAAACTGCATAGGGAAAAACCTCCTTGACATTGCATTTGATAGTCACGTTTTAGATATGACATCCAAGGCTCAAGCAACAGAAGCAAAAATAACAAGTGGGACTACACCAAACGAAAAAGTTTCTGCACAGAAAAGAAATGATCAACAAAATGAAAAGGCAATTACAGAATGGGGAAAATATTTGCAAACCACATATCTAATAAGCAGGTAGTATTCAAAATATACAAGAATTCATATAGTGCAATAGCAAAAAAAGCCAAATACAGTTGACCCTTGAACAACATGGGTTTGAACTACACAGGTCCACTTATTCAGGTTTTTTTTTTTCAATCTATACATATTACAGTACTACAGTCTTCCACTGGTTGAATATACAGATGTGGAACCACAAATATGGGGGAGGGGGTCAACTGTAAAGTTACAAGTGAATTGTCAACTGTGCAGGGGGTGGAGCGCCCTTAACCCCTAAGGTGTTCAAGAGTCACCTGTAATCGGATTTAAAAACGGGCAAAAGACTTGAATAAACATTTTTTTTAAAGAAAACATACAGATGGCCAATAGGTCCATGAAAAAGTGCTCATCATAACTAATCATTAAGGAAATGTAAATCAAAACCATAGCGAGCTATCACCTCCCACCTGTTAGAATGATTATTATCAGAAAGAAAAGAGAGAAATGCCGGCAAGGATGAGAATAAAAGGGAACACTTGTGCACTGTTAGTTGGAGTGTAAATCGTTACAGCCACTATCGGAAAATTCAAAATAGAACTGCTATATGATCCAACAATTTCATTTCTGAAATTATGTATTTGAAGGAAATAAAAACACTATTTTGAAGAGATGTCTGCACCTCCATGTTCATTACAATAATATCTGTAATAACAATTATGTGCCCATTGATGGATGAAGGATAAAAAAAATGTGGTATATATGTACAGTGGACTATTATTCAGCCATAAAAAAGAGGAAATTCTGCCGCTTGTGACAACATATATGGACCCTAAGGGTATTATGCTAAGTGAAATAAGTCAGACAGAGAAAGGCAATTACTGTATGATCTCACTTAGATGTGGAATCCAGAAAACTCAACTCATAGAAACAGAGAGTAGGTGGATAGTTGCCAGGGATCAGGGGGACATGGTAGAGGAATGGGTGAAGGTAGTCAGAAGGTACAAACTTTCAGTTATTAGATAAATAAGTTCTGGGGATGTAATGTATGTCATAGTGACTACAGCTAAAAGTACCGTGCTGTATATTTGAAAGTTGCTAAGACAGTACATCTTAAAAGTTCTCAACACATACACAAAAATTTTAACTATGGGAGGTGATGGATGTGTTAACTAATGTTATGGTGGTAATCATTTCACAATAGATAACATGTATCAAATAATCACTCTGTACACCTTAAACTTATACAATATTATATGTCAGTTATATCAAAGATGAAAAAAAAGAAAATTACTTTTATTAACATACAATCATTGTTGACAGTTATTTTCTCTGAGCACATTGAAGATATTATCACACCGTGTTCTGGCTTTCATTGTCACTGTTGAGAAGTTAGCTGTCAGCTCATCAAACCATTGAAGGTTCTCATTCTTCTCTTGGTGTTTTAATATGTTTTTGGGTTTTGTGTTCTGCAGTTTCAAGTGTTCTATGTATTTATTTTCCTGGCTAGGATTCATTTAGGTCATGAATACAAGAATTGGTATTTTTAAAAAATAAGTTCTGGGAAGTTCTTAAGCACTATGATTTTAAATACTGACTCAGGCCCCCCTCTCTTCTTCCTTTTTGACACTTAATTAGACATATATTAGAACTTTTTGCTCCTTCGTGTTGATTTAACTTTTAAAATATTTTGCATCTCTTTGTTTTTATTCAGCTGTATCTTCCAGCTCACAAAATTTTTCTTTTATTATTATCTAATCAAATTTTAAACCTATCTATTGAGTGATATACTTTTCTAGAAGTTTAATTTTCTTCTTGTTCAAATAAGCTTTCATATTTTTATAAACTTTACCTTTTTGATAATGTCTCCCATTTGCTTTCTTAGAATTTATTACATTTATTTTATATTCCATATCTGATTTATTTACTTTCTGAAGACTCTACTTGATTATTTTGTCCAAAAATGTTAGTGATTCTCACTATGGTATCTTGTTTTCTTGTGCACTGTGTACATATTTCATAAAATTTTGTTTGTAGGGATGCCTGGTGGCTTATATGAAAGATGTGTTCTGCTAGAAAAAAGCTGTCCTGTTTTTGCCACCGGTCTGGAATTTTTTCCAAATTCTTGCCTATGTGCATGTATGGTGTGTATGTCTGCATGTGTTGAACACCCATAGAGTGTGAAGTTTGACTGACATAATCATGTCATAACTAGTGTTTGGTTATTACCTTTAATAGAAGATATCCCTCCTCCGTCCTATGCAGAATTTCCAGATGCACAGTTTTATTTGCCTACCTTTGGCCAGGATTTTAGGCCGGCAGTGGGCTGCTGACTGGCTGCTGACTGCGACGTGTTTACTTGTGTTTTATATTACGCTGAATACGGGGCCCTCAGTGGGGTTAGTTCTAAGCAGGAGTGTTTCACGTTAGCTTTCCCACTTAGGGTGACCCCTGGGCTTCGTCTTCCCCATATCCTCCAAGATCAAGAAAGTCAAGGCCAAATCTACTCAGGACAGCAGATGTTCTCAAGTCGAAAACAGATTCAGGGTTACTTAACTCTCTTTGTTCTTCCTTTGTTCTAGATATTACTTACTAACTTGTTACTTAGTGAATATTTTTTTAAATGAATATAGATATAAAACAGCTTCTTGTTTTCAGCAGAAGGGTCATTCATGGTAATTGGTGCTCAAGAAATATTTAGTGAATCAATGAACAGGTGATTTTTCAGGTCATCCTGTGTACTGTTGATGGTTCATCCAAACTCACATAGAAAATGGTAGGAAGAAATCCTTTTCCCAGAGGACATTTTTGTGTATCAATATCACTTCCATAAAGCAACACAGATCAGGAACTATGGAGGGAGGAAGAACCCTGTTTCCCACCTAGTGTTTGCTAAGAAAGAAGGAAAAAGAAAGAAGAAACAAGAGGAAGCAAAAAAGGGAAAAAAATGATAGGATGACAAGAGAATGGCTTGGAGGTGGAGCTGTGAAGTACAGACCCTGTAGCTGGTGTTTACTCATTCATGGGTACCTTTGACATCTCTCTTTCATATCTGGAACTACTGCCGATTATTCTACAGATATTCCTGCACATCTACTCCTATGAATGAATATATTCTGACTTTTGAGAGTTTCCCAACCTCACACTAGTCTCATCCAGTGTCACCACTCTAATGGGCTAGAAGAGGAACCCAGTGGTTTACTGAAAGGAATGTTAAATTGAGGATGGTTTGCACAGTGGAGGAAAAGCCTTTCTCTGAATCCATTCCAGGGACCTACCACTTGTCTTTGGACTCTGTTCACTCTACTGTTCCTTTGCATTAAATCTGTCAAGAGAAGCATGTTCATCCCTCTACCCCATAGCCTGGGTGGTCTGAACCTTTGAAATTATGCCACTTCTCAGAGCTACATCATCAGAAAGGTGGTTGTTGATAGTCTTGTTCTTCCATAAGTCATAATGCTTTTAGAAGCACTTTGTTATCTCCCAAGTTGAAATATGTGACATCGTGTAATGGGACCAAAGTATCAGGACCTTTGGCTTTTCTCAAGGTGAGCACCATCTCCTCACTGCCTCCCTCTCTTCAGGCCATCATCTCACCCTCTCTGTAGGACTGTGGGGCGCTAATGGACACACCACCCACTCCCAAGGATCAGAACTTGACTAGTTCTTCATCCATGCCTGTTTCCTGCAGTGAGGGAACATCTGACAAGAGCAATCACTGAGCAGAAATAGTAAGATTTCTTGGGACAAGAAATGGCTTGTTAATGGCTGCTATTAACATGCAGAGCACAAGAGATGAGTTGATGGTATGTGACCTCTTGCTTAATGGGTGCTGGTAACCGACACTCTGTCCACATGAGAAAAGAACATGTTAAGTAGGTGTCTAGAATATGGACCGTTCCACACGCTGAATGTAAGAAAGGCCAAAGCACCTCAGTCATGTTTCTGCTTAGAGGACTTTCTTGCTTATGCGTTCCCAAGTGCACGCACTGCAGCATGGATTCTGCTAGTGGACATCGCCCTAGTTTGCACAAAGGAGTTTTCCTGGGCCGCCAGTGTGGGCTCTCTCCACAATGAATCACTTCCCTGGACTTCCTCCTAACATCACATTTCAATCATAAACTTTTTGCACAAAATGTCACTTTCAAAGTTGCGGTTTAGGGGAAAAAAGTGTCTTTATAAAAAATTCATGGCCACAATGATCTGATAATGCAGTGTTCTGATACCAGCAGATGTTTTGTCTAACATGTTCCCTGAAGCTGTACTCTGTGCCTTCGTATCTTTCATTTCCAGTTGCTATCTGCTGACTGTGGGATGTCATGTACGTACCCTATAGCTATGCGCGGCAATTCGCATCTAACACCACCGCGCGTAATGAGCTTCACAAGATGCTTGTCGCAATAACTCCGTACTTCCCTAACCATATGGAACACAACACTCTAAAGCCCATAGACACTTTTTTTTATTACAGTTCAGATCCTTAAAACATAATCTGTGTGATGTCTAGTGAATGTACGTGAAGAGCTGCTGAAAACAAAGTTAACACTTGTTCACATCATCTGTTACAAATGTCCAATTTGGGACAATAAATTTCCTCGGAACCTGTTCTTTTGCTGACTCGTTGCTTTATCTTTTTTCCTCTTTCTCTCACGTCGTTTTTTTTATGAACTATGCATATGTATTAAATGGGATTTGTTGTCCCTAGATACCAATTTGCATAAAGTACAAGCCATCATTGGTTGGAGAGAAGCAAATTACTTCTCCGGCAAGATCACACTTTTTTTTTTTTTTAATTTTAACAAACCGCAGGCAGAGGCTGTTAACAGCACTTAGCCAGATATGCAAAGTATCACTTTTCTCAAAAGCAGCTTGATCAATGAGGGGGAAGAAAAAAAAAGTTAGAGGTGATATTATTCAATTAAGTCCCATATAAAGCTGACCTGAAACCGAAATGCCATACCTGTTCAGCCACCTGTCCACCTGTCGGTAAGCTGAGCCTCTGCGTTTCCCCTTCAGTTCAGGTCAGGTACTCAAGTCTTCTGTGGGGAAAAAAAAAATCACAAGACTTAGCAGAGAAGTGAGACCAAGTCAGCAGCTTTTAAAAATAAAACAAATCTCTCAGTTTTATTCTCTGCTTCTCAGAAAACTCACTGGTTTTTTATTTCTTTCTTTTCCAAGTTACTCTTGCCATTCTTTCCTTTGTGGCTTAATAATCAGGCAGCTTTCTGTCCACAGCTTTGCTTATAATTGCTGACACAAGATGTCTTGTAAACTGCAAATAGGACCTGTACCCCTCACCTCTGCCCATCACTGAGAGCTGATTTTCCCTAACAGGTGCAGGAACATGTGTGGGGTATTTTGGATGGAGCCCCGGCATCCAGGTCCACACTAGCCCGTGGCTGTCTCCTTCCCACTGCTCTTGTGTACACCTGTGACAAGTTGGCAATTGCCTGAGTGATATCGCAGAGACTTGCAAATTCCAGCTTGTCCCTCTGCTAAGCAGAGCTGTGTTAGTTTTTGCTAAATAAAGAAACAAACAGCTCTCTCAGCCAAGAATCTCAGACATCGTATGGGGAGGGTGTGGAAGTTGTGAACCTTAGAAACAGCTGGGAATAAATGACACTCTCCAACTTTTGACAAATTTGCCATAGAAACTTCAGGAGTCTGTGGTCTGACTTAGCAGCACATTTCAGTTAAGTTAAAGTGCCAGGGGCTTTGGTATGTGTTGTAGAATAACTGAACGTTTAAGATTATGTTAAACCATTCTAACTAGACTACATGTAAGTTCTTTACAGGTAACAAATACCTTCTAACCATTGTAACCCCTAAAGGTAAAGGAGTCATTAGTAAATTGTCCTCCCCTTTCTGGAAAGGGGCACTCCATAGTTACTCATTGAGAAGGATCAAAAATGTGAATAATTACATTACTATATTATTTACCCCCCACTGATTGTTTTGTCAGGAGGCCAACCAGAGATAGAAACAAACGAGTGAGAAGCTAACTTAGGTAATGATGTAATAAGCTTACTCTGCCACCCAAGATATCTTTGGGGAAGACACAGAAGTAACCAAAATCCACCATTTAGAAGTCAGAGCCTCTGAGAGTATGTGTTTGTGTGTTTGTGTGTCCCCTCTCTGTTGGGTTCCTGGTGCTCAGAAAGGTGGACTTACGAGGTGCTCAGTACCTATTTGCTAAATGAATTAATGAATGTCTGAGTTGTGAATTAATGAACACATGTAGGAAGTGGACTATGCACAAAGAACTATTTATCTGTTAATAACACCAAAGTAAGAGATTAATGGGATTCCTGTCATATGACATTTATTCCTCTAAATTTCCTCAAAGAGACGTTTTTGAGTACCTAGATTATTCTAGGAAATAAATTAAGCACTGCTCATAGTGAGATGAATACAATAGAATCTGGGAGGTAGTACGTGGTTGTAGAAATGGTGTAGATTTTGGAATAGAAACAAACAAAACACTACCACTTACTAGATCAGGGCACTTGGGAGAGTTACTTAATCTCCCTGAGCTGCAGTTTCCTTTTACTGTGAAATAGGGAAAAGTACCCATGGCGTAGGAATGTTTTGATGATTAAATAAAATTAATCAATATCAAGTTCCTGGTACATAGTAAATGTTCACTGAGTGTTGGCTTCCTTTTTATTTTCCTGCCTCTAAGAACTTATAGTCTAATTCTGTTCTTCTAGATAAACACACTAAATATAATCCCAATAGAAGAAAATCTTGAAAGATTCAGAGAAACACAGAACTACTT